>NC_143156.1:28526037-29193728 GCF_041381405.1 Jatropha curcas
GATATATCAAATTAAAGTTGTATTTTTTATTTTTTATATGAGTGGTTTATTATTAGACTTGCTTTACAAAAATATAGAAACATTTTTATTTGTATTCCTGTATACAATTTTCTCTTAATGAAATTTCAAGTTTGATTTCTTCAAAAAAAATATTTAATTATATTATAATTATTTATTAGGAAATAAATTAAAAACAATTAATTGTGTCTTTTCTTACTACACAATCAATCTATTATGTTAGAATTATAATCCTGTTTCATTTTATATGACTACTACATATAATGTTCACTTTTTCTAAAATTTAAAAATTCACCACTACTCCATTATTTGTATTATTATATATTTTAATAGTTTTTTTTTTACTTTCACTATTAAAAGTACGTTGAACACCCATTAACTTGTAGACTTTATTTATTTTATAAAGTGAATTTCTAGGTATATGATAAAAGAAAAATAGATTATTGATAAATGATAAAAAAAATACAAATTAAACAACGAGTATTTACAACAAAAAGTGACCCGTGCAATGCACGTCATTAGACAATAGTTATAAATAAAGTGAAAATGGGAGGGAAATATCGGAATTGTTAAAATGTCTCTGCTAAGTGTATATATTGAAAAAAAAATATCATTAAGGATTTTAATTTTATTGAGTGTAAAATAAAATTAATTTAGTTTTGATTTGTCATATTAATTTTCTATTTAAATTTAAATTCTATTGGATAAACTAAGAAATTATATTATATACTAAATAAGAATATATTAAATATGGTAAGAATATAATATCTTTAAGGATTTTAATTTTATTAGTTAGGTAGTTTAATTTTAAATGGTTATAAAATACGTATTAAATATGATAAGAATATAATATATTTAATTATTATATTTAATTTGATTTAATAATATCAACAATATTATTATATGGTGTTTGAAATTTTAACTTTTTTTTTTCTCTGATTTCATATTATACTATATAATTAGACGAAGAAAAGGATATGCATGGGAAGCAAAATTCTACTACCAAGTATTTAAATCCAAAAAATAGACACATTGTGCTGGAGATTTAAAGCCATTAATTATTAATTGTTACTTATATATTTTTCATTCAAGCAGAAGAAAATTAGATGCATAAGCTCAAATTTCATTTCAAAATCATATAATAAATAATAATTATCCAGTTATTATATAGAAATTATTCAAATATTATTACATAGATGGAGTACACAGCTACAAAATACTACAAAGGGATTGGGAGGAGACGTAACTGAAAAATTTAAGGATGCCCTGCGCTGTATAAAAACTCGACAATCTTGAATAACTTACTAGTACTAGATGCTACACGATGCGATGAATTTTTTAGTTCTTGGTCATCATTTGAAGAATTGGGCCAAAGAAATGCACCCATTGCAAACTCTCTCTTATAATCCAGGTCGCCATTTACGGGCAACCCATATTCGGCAAGAAGTGTATCGAGCTGCCATTCCGGCATGGTCTGGTAATCTTTTTTGGTGTATCTAGGATAGTGAAGCGGCATTTGGAAGAAACTAGCACCAGTTTCCGTCTTTTTATTCTTTTCCATAGCTCTATATATAATGTTAAATGATTTATATATATATATATATATATATATATATATATATATAAAGGCAAATGTTGATCTGGTATGGAGAGATGTATCATGAGAAACTGTTGGCCTAACTTCTCATTTCAGGTGCATTTGTTGTTTCTATTGAGTGTGTGTCATATGTGAGAGAAATGGCCAGTGGTAAAAGGAATTGAAGGCGTGGAATTCATGAACCAGAGCCTGTGGTTTGCTGCTGCTAACAAACCCATTGTTTTTTATTTCAGAGAAGCAGTGCAGTGATGATCTCTACACCAAGTGGAGGGAAGTAAGGATTGAAGCAGCCAAATGCCCTCAACAATTAATTGAACCTCTCACGTGTAAGGTTGGAGAGTAGGAGTTTCAAAATTTGCTATGACGCGATAACACGGTTCGCTTAACATATAAATTAAATGGGTTAGAATTGAGCTAAATAAATTTGTATCATAAACGGATGACTCATATATGACACGAGTTTAAATGGATCGTATCACGGGTTAACTCGTCTAATCATCTATTGAACAATAAAAATATAATTTTATATATATTAAGTGGGTTATGCGGTTATAAACGTGTTATAAATGACCTGTATATAATATATTTAATTAAATTTGATTGAATTTTTTGACTCATATAAGCGGATTACACATGTGTTACTCATTTAATTTTGTGTCATATTCGTGCTTAAATATTTAAGACGATTATTTAGCAAGTCGTGTTTATACCCTAATTGTGTTGCATCAAACCCAACACATCAATCCCTTTTGATACCCATATTTGAGAGTTCAAAACCTAATTATAATATACTTAATTAAAAAACTTCAAAGTAATTGTTTAATTGTTAGAATTGTCACCAATAATGATAAAAAATTCCCCTTCATGCTAAAAAAATGAAATAATTTCAACCAAAAAAATTCAAAATAAGAAAAAAAATAATTAGCCTAAGAATTATATTAGTTCAATTTTTTTTTCAATAAAATATTTTTTAGGATTTAACAAACTTATTATAATCTTATAAATACATTGTTTTTAATTTATTAATCAATAATAGTCATTACGTACCACCAGTTATCATTCACCATTGGCCACCATCACTGGTCATCAATCATTGTTGCCACCACCATCGAGCATTGGCGATAATCATAATTTACAATTTTTTACATTTTTCTCATATTTAGCAATCAATTTTTAAAATATAAAATTATTATTATTATAAATATTTTTAGAGTTAAAGATTTTAAAACTTTTAACTAAATTTTGATATTGCAACCCAACAATGAAAATAAATTATTTAAAAATATTTTTTTAAAAATATTTTTCAATTTTCCGGAACATGGAGTCCTAATCTCTTTTTTAAACATGAAACTACTGTTATTTTGAAGCTTATAACTACTCTTCAAGTATTTTTCTGCAGATTAAATCTCTAATTTTATAGAAGGTGTCCATCCAATTCAAACATAATAATATAATTGCAAAACTCAATCCTAATCATAATGATATTAATTTTAAAACTTCAAAAATTTAATTGCTTTGTTATTTTAATATCACCAATAAAAATCTTCTTCCCTTCATGCTTAAAAATAAAATAATTAGCATAAAAAAAAAATACTAATTCAGTAGTTTTCTTCTCAAAGTTACTTTAACACGCAAAGGTAAAAGATTTTAATATCAAAAAGCGAAGCAACTTCCTCAATCCAAATCAATTGTCTTAGAAAAAGAAATCGACCGTCACAGTGAAATACACCATAATAGAATGATAAAAATTATAAATAAATTTTCTTTTAAAGGACTTTAAGTATTATTTTTTATTTTTTATAAATAAAAAATACCACCAAATAAAATTTTTCTCCACAAATTCGCGACCACTCTTTAAGTATTTTTTGTACAAATTAAATCCTTGTCTTTAGATAAATTATTCACTAAATATAAACGTGTCTTATTTTTACATGTCATAAGATAATTTTTATATATATAATAATAAATTTATTTTTTTCAATCGGGTCAAAGACTCTCAATGAACCGTTCATTGATTGATGATAGTGGCAAAAAAGACATCCACGTCCACCTGACCTGTGTATATATATATATATATATATTTTTTTTTTTTTTTTTTCTTCATGACGCGATGAAAATTGGGGGTCATGGACAAAATAATTAGGAGGGAATTAATTATTGAAGTTTGAAACAAACGGAAAACGACATTTCATTTCACAAATAAAGCAAATGACAAGCCAGATGATACGGCCCCATCGAATGATAGCAACTGACAATTGAAAGACTGGAGGATCAATAGCCATCAAATAATGTTTCAACAAAAATAAAATATTAATGCTAAACGACATCTATCTTAAAATGTTCCTATCAGCATCAGGTTATGTTATGTCGCGATGATCTTGCCTCGTAACAGTTATAAATTATGAGATTGGTTATCCTAATTTCTTGTATTACAAGATTGAATAAGTGGAAATAGATTATATTTTTAAATAAATTTTACTTACAATATTAAACCTCCCATTATAATCCTCCCATTATAATCGGCTAATACATAAATTATTGAATCTCGTAAAATTGAAAAACATAATTATTATTAAAATATAAAAATGTACGATAATAATTTAACTCGTACAAATTTGAAAGCATAGTAAAGAAAATCTGTTAAAGTTAATCGTGAAATTTATGTATTAGGCATATTGTAATCTAAATTTTGCTAGTATGATGACAATCTGAACCGAGCCAAGATTTAGTCCTCGTCCAAGAGCGGTCCACCTGATCTAATTATGGAATGGATGGCCCAATCTGTTGAACCAATAAATAAATGGATTACCATAACTCTTACCTATCATTTGATGTATCCTACAAGCCACATGATCACCAGTAGTACTATGACCACCTACCCAAACTGTAGGGTCCGCCACATGCAATCATAGAGATGTCACCTTAGCCACATGATGGCCGGTGATACGTGTTCTTACTGAATCCTATTACGAGTGCAAGTATGTTACGAACTTAGGATTACTTATATTGATGATATCTTTTAAAAAGGCAAGTTATTTTTCAAACCAAACACAAATGTGAAAAGATATAGGTTTATCTAGGTTAATACAAAAAATTAGAGGCCTAAACTTAAATTCAACTTTGTTTTTTGAACATAATATATTAAGATTTCATTAAATAAATCAATATAAACAATTAAGCGGTGACAATGACCAAATATTAAATAAAATTATTATAATTAAAATAACATGGTAGAATTCGATGGTCTAATAAGAAATACTAATAAAAAAATGGTGAATTTGAAAACATCATAGACCTTCAAAATGATTAGCTAGATAAACTCTGAATCTTTTATATATGACCTAGTTATTCATGAACTATTTGCTTATGATGAACACAAATGATTTCAATAATAAAAATTCAATTGAGAAACATACTGCAACTCCATATTTACATATTTGATTCTTGTGTTTTGATGGAGAAAAAGAAGAATTTTAATGAAGAAGAGGGAGAAAATAAAGAGCACCTAGGGTGCGTGTGTGTGTGTATATATATATATATATATATATATATATATATATATATATATATATATATATATATATGTACTATTTGTGAAATGTTAGTTTATTAATACTAAGTTTATTTACTTGTAAATTAAAAATAGGGATGATCACGGCATTAAACAATGTTACTGCAAACCGTGAATTTAAAGTTTAATTCCGATTTTTCATTTTTTGAAACCGAAACTGACGGTTTTGGTTTAAAACCGGCAGTTATTGTTTAAAACCATGAAAAACATGTTCTTAAAAAATTCTTTGTTTTATTATAGTTTTTTAAAGTAATTTTAAGAATTTTTGTTAAATTGGTTTAGTTTTTTTTCATAGTAATATTTATTATTATTATTTATTCAAGCTACAAATCTTAAAAAATATATTTTAAAAATTTTAAAATATATTATGGTTCAAAATTAAAAAAAAAAATCGAAACTGGCGATTTGAAAACCGTCTAAAAGCAGTTTAGTTCGGTTCTAACTTTTAATAACTGGAAATGGCAGTTTTGAAGTCGAAACCAGTGATTTTGGAACTATGGTCACGCCTAAAAAAGATATTATTAAAATATTTTCTAGTTATCTTTTATTATATTGAAAATAAAAAATAAAAAAATTTTAAATTTGTAAAATTAAAAATATATTTTTGGATTATAAAAATTTCATATTTAAAAATTTATTGTTAAAAAATGTGAAAGGAATATATAATTCAAGTTTTGGTAATTGTGATAATCAATTATAACGATAAGTACTGGTGATTTATTTTTGTTGCCATAATTGGTAACGATAAGTACTGGTGATTAATGAATCAATAGATGTATTTTTTATAGTATTATTTTGTTATAATAAATTTATAAATATTTGAAAAAAATAAAAGTAAATAACTTAATTTTTCTTTTGATCATTTCAAAGATAAGAAAATTCAAAAAGATTATTCTAAAAAATATTTATTGAAACAACCGAAGCCTAAATTATCAATTCAATAATCAATCACAAAGTTACTATTTTGTTCATAAATTGAATAATCAAAGCCAAAAAAAAAAAAAAAAAAAAAAAAAAAAAAAAAAAAAAAAAGGAAACCAAAGAGAGAAATTTAGTTGGTAAAAATGAGAGTTCCAATTCCATATCAATTAAGATTTGATTTTTCTGGAGAGCATTCTAGTCTCAAACTTCAAATAGCTAAGTTTAATATTCAATTGAATAATTCTATGATTTTGTCAAATTTATTTATTTATTTTTGTAAAAATAAATAATTGTTCATGAAAAATTGATAAATTTCATCCTTTTTTTTTATTATTGATGGAATATAAATCACTCAATTCTCAAATTTGTCCTAATTCAAATTTATAAACTTTATTTTCTAACAAAGTGATGCAATATGAAATTAAATAAATTTTACAATCCATTAATAATAATCCATGAATTTTCATATTTTTATAAAAAAAATTTTGAATATATGTACAATTGAATTTGCATTGTGTGTCTCAAATCTGCCCACATTCTCTACTTCCAAATCACCAAGTGAGCCTTTTATCTTCATAACACAATAGCCTCTAAATGTATGAATTACCCTTAAATAATGGAACCCTTAACCCACAATCATTGGACATCTCCTACAAGCCACATGATCAAAATCCAATCAAGATCAACTATCCAATCGTGGGTCCTCTCACGTACAATCATATGAGGTTTAATTTCAGCCACACGATGGCTCATCTGAAACAAGGTTTTGCCATCAAATGATTAAAAATAGGGACACGTTTATTAGGGGCCAAAACTTTCATGATTTGAGGCCCAAATGTTAGGGCTTTTGAAGAACATGAGCCCTAATTTGTGGCTTTACGGATCCGTACTATGGACACCACTTAAAATTTAGTGGTTGACAGTTAATTCGGTTTATTGCCAGTGGAGTGTGAAAGTACTATTTTCACCCGTTTACGTTAATTTTTCAATTTCAAGCATGTCCAATTCACTTGTTGGGCCTCTTTGTGAGCCATTGGTATCATGGAGAGTAGGAGTTAGTATCACGTTGAGCGAGTCAAATTAGCTTAGTTTGGATCGATTCGAATATATTTTTATAATATTTGAATTCATAATCAAATAGTAAAATAAACTATTTAAATTATATTAAATGAGTTTGATTCCGTTTGAATTAAGTTATTTTAAACTAAATTAGTTATTTTAAATTTAAAAATAAATTTAATTAATTTATATAGTTATCAAACTAAAAATTGAAAAGCAAAAACGCAACTTTATTTATTTATTTATTTTTACATATACTTGGTCTATTAATAATATGTTTATTTTATTTTGAATTATTTTTGAGTCAACTGTATAGATGATCAAACTTGTTTATGAAAAGTAATTGAACTTTAATTCATGTTAGTCTAATTTGTTTTTATTAATGAATGAGTTTCGATTGAGTTTTTATCAAATCAAACCTGAGTTGAGTTTGAGTAATTGAATTATTTTAACTGCGGTTAATTTTATTTGTGTTGGATCGGATTTTTAAGGAGGAAAGGAAATATTTTCAACATAAACTTTTTCCATCTATAATGATTAAACCCTCCATCTCGTATTTAAGAGACTTGAATATATTGTTATATTTAACTTTAAACTTTAAAAAATTTAATTGTGTTGTTTTAAAATTAAAAAAAAAAAATTAATTTTGTGTAATTGTCTATCGCTAAAATTGTCAATCATAAGAAAAAAAAATGTCAATCATAGTTGTTGTTGTCCAATAATCATGTCTCATAATTATGTTTGCACCTTAAGCAATTGTGAATTTATTTTTTTTGGAAAACAACAATTGTGAAATATTTGTAGAATAATGATTATTGAACCACTCCTTAATTTCTAAAAATAAAAATCATTTCAATCTCTTAATTTCATTTGTTTAAAGAAAGTTTATAATTTTCTTATGATCTATTAATTACTCTCACATAAATATTAAGATTGAATTTGAATTTTTAAATCTATTGATATTTGAGTATTTGAGTAAAGTTTACAAAACTTCCATTTAAAGATTTCTCATGCGAAAGTTTGTTTAAAAAGGAGAGAAAGAAAATACTGGAATGAAAAATTATAAAGTCTATTTCACGTTAAAGAATGTAATTATAGGTTAATTTAACATCTGAACTTGTTTTAAAATTTTTACAAATTAAAAAATTAATTCAATTTAACAGGATTTACAATTTATTTTAAAATACCATATCAAACTTTTCCAACACTTTTAAATAAAAGTTTAAAATTTATGAAAATATTATTTATTCTAAAATATATGTTTAATTTATTCAACATAAAAAAAATATATGGATTTCATATGCAATAACATAGTAATAAATGTCAAGGCAAAGAGTGATACAATATACTTCATATATTATTTTTCTCGATTTCATATTTAATTATTTTTTTAATATATTATATAGTTGGATTCCAACTATAGTCTTAAATGCATGTAAAAAAGGTGAAGAATCAACGATTAAATCGACAAAAATATTAAATCATTCTAAACAAGTTCATAAGTAAAATTGATCCAAAATATAAAATATAATTTTTTTAATCACTTTAAATAAATTTTAAAAATTAAATTTGCTGATAATATCAAATATGAACTTTTTGATTTCGATAAATAAATTAAAGTTCTAAATTTTCAAAATAATGTTAAGAGTAAAAACAAGCAAAGGCATTTAACTTTCATACACACAATTGCATTGAAACATAGTCGAAGTTATTAAAACTGCTTCATGTGATTAAACCTTAAAGAAGTAAAAGGCTATTCCCCCTTTCACATGTACAAGATAAAAGTAAACCCCAAAACCCTAAGGATGAAAACAAAATGGGCCCACAAACAGACAAGTCATGACACTTTCACTACCTCTCACACCCCAATCTAGCTGACACGTGGCAATGTTAATGATTGGAGTTGCATACGGAATTAACCATGTGGCATCCAGCAAAACGTCCACGACATCTACCAAGCGAATATTTCCTTACCTATTTCTAGTATTTTGGGGCGACTTTCCAGAAACTTCTGGGGAACTCCTGGCTAGAATTCACCGAGACATCTACCGGTCAGAATTCGTCCACGTGTTTTACCCTCCCACGTGAGCATCCGACGTGGCGTCCTCATTTTCTTGAAAATGATACGCTCTCCTTTTATTGCTCACTTTCCAAATTTCGATTCCACCAAACTCCCGCACACGCACAAAAAAACAAGTCACGAAGCCAACTAATTTGGTTTTTCCTTTCCTTTCTTTTCTTTTTCCTTTCTGCTCTGTTATAGTCTTATAGACATGAATGGGGATGGAAAGGGGGGAGAGAAGAGACTCGCAATGGAAGAAATGGTAAAGGAAAGGTTAGTCTTTATGTGGGGATATCTCCCGGGAGCTTTGCCGCAAAGGTCGCCGATTTTGTCGCCGGTGGTTGTGCGAGCCGATGGGTACACTTGGAAGGACGTTTGCGGCGGCGGTTGTGGATTCGCCATGGCTATTTCTGGTACTACTACTTTATTTTGGTTTTTTATTATATCGCTTTTTAATTTTTTTTTTTTTGTTCTACATTTCGATTTAGTTGTATTTAATTTTTTTTTTCTCAATATATTTTCTTTTTGTGATTTCGTGCGTTTGAGCCCCTTCATTGGGCAAATGTGATTGTTTGTTTAATGGAACAGGAGCCTTTTCTTTTCTTTTCTTTTCTTTTTGTCCTCCGCCTAAACATATTAATTTTACTGTTTTGTTAACGAGAAATTTTGGTTTTGGATAAAATTTAAGATTTTGAGTGATGTGTTTGGAGCTGGTTTGTTGAGCTCTGCTGAAAAATAGCAAATACTAAACTCAGTAATGGTTTTGTTTTGTTGGGTTCAAATTAGTGATATTTACTATGCTGTTTGTTCTTGAAATTTAAGATTAATAGATTTCGTTATTTGATTTTGGGTGAAATGAATTTGAACAAAGCGGTTTTTAATGTTAACATTGAACTCTATTTGGTTTGGGAGTAGGGTTATATTAATATGTACTGTAACTCTCTGCTCGCTATTACTCCTTTTCTATTTTCCTCTAATTTTGTTGTCACTGGCCTTAAACCTACTTGGTTTCCTCTCATATGAAGTTTCGGATTGGCTGTTGAATATAGGATTATGCATATAAATGAAGGTTGTTTTTTCTTGGATCTCTTTAATGTTAATTAAACTATCTGTCTACTTATTCAGTCAATTGATTTCTCTCTCTCTCTCCTCCCCCCCCCCCCCCCCCCCCAAAAAAAAAAAAAAAAAAAAAAAAACAAAACATTGATTTGGAACTATAAGTGTTTTTACTCATGCTTCTTTTTTAATCAGAGTCTGGAAAGCTCATTACTTGGGGTTCAACAGACGATTTAGGTCAAAGCTATGTGACATCCGGGAAACATGGGGTAGTATAGCAATATAGTAGACTTTATTTTATATCCATCTTTTATTGTTAGCTATTTTGCATCTTTAGAACTAACCTGTATTTGCCTTTTAATTTTAATGTTAAGGAAATTCCTGAGCCTTTCCCTCTCCCAACTGAAGCTACCATTGTAAAAGCTGCATCTGGTTGGGCCCATTGTGTAGCAGCTACAGGTAATGCTCATCTCCTCATTGTATATGTCAGGGCATAGATTAAACATGATTAGTTGGTATTGACTAATCTATTTTATCTATGTCCTATATCTTCTTAGGTAAAAATGACTCTTCGTAAACTGGTAGACTGAGCAGCTTTTGATTTCTTAAGCACAGATAGCGGAGAAGTTTATACATGGGGCTGGAAAGAGTGTGTTCCATCAGGGAAGGTCTTTGGTGACCCATCTGCAGTGGGAGAGCTAGAAAAGGATGTGTTTGAAAGACAGAGTCCATTTTTAACAGAGCAAGGTAGTCTCAGTTTGTCTTTTTTTTAAATATATTTAACTGGTTATTGATTTGACTGAGCATGAATATCGACTTTTTGCAGTGAGCCCTCGCTCTCAAGGTTCGAGATCTAGTGGTGGAATTGATAGCAGAGGAGGTGGAGATGAAAGTACAAAGCGCAGGAGAGTTTCATCTGTGAAACAAATAGCTGAAAGCTCATCTTCTGCTGACGAGACACTCTCAGCTTTCCCGTGTCTAGTAACATTGAATCCAGGAGTAAGAATTGCTTCTGTAGCTGCTGGTGGTCGCCACACTTTAGCATTGTCAGGTAAGTTTCATCGTGGAAGGGACCCAGAGTTTTGTTGTGTAGTCCACTCTGCAATAAGTGCAGTATGAAGCTTGAAGTTATGGTGGATCTTTTATGTAAAGCAAGAAACTTAATGTTCCCTAATTTTACCAAAGTTTCAGATATAGGACAGGTGTGGGGTTGGGGCTATGGAGGCGAAGGGCAACTCGGTTTAGGCTCCCGGATACGCATGGTGTCCTCTCCACATCCCATACCGTGTATTGACTCTTCTTATGGAAAAGATAGACCTGGAGCACTTTCTCATGGAGGCATGACTTTGGAGGGACATAGTCTTAGAATTCCTGGAAGTTATGTGAAGGGGATTGCTTGTGGAGGGCGACACAGTGCAGTAATCACAGGTAAGCATCTAATAAAGTAACCTACTTTACTAGATAGAAGCAAAGACCTAATTTAAGATCATTGCCCTCTTGTTTAATTTAAATGTATTCATAAGTATGAAAAAATGATTTAGGAGTTTGACCTAAGTCTGGTCTGGGGTTCTTTTATATTAAGTGGTTAAACTGGAATGTCTAGTTAACTGTATACTGTTTTCCCTCCTGCTTATGTTGACATATTTTATTTTCTCATAATGTTCTTGCATTAACAGATGCAGGGGCACTCCTTACTTTTGGCTGGGGACTCTATGGACAGGTACTCTGGTCTGCTAGAATTTTTGCAGTAACTTATGATCTCTTCTTTCCATGAAGTAAAATTTCTTGCACACGCACAAGTATATACATACATTTGTTCATTTGAGGAAGTTATTATTCTTGTCTCTGAGTTCAACATATGCCAAATGTCCTATTATGTTTTCAATTAACATGGTACTTGATTAATGAGTTAAATCTATTATGCTAGACCTTCATTCATTGTCTTATTGTTAATCTTGATTCTGTTCTTGTACTGCATCAACATCCATAATGGTATTTGTAGAAGCATCATTGTATACTATTTTCTTCTGTTTATTTAAGGCCTGTTTAAGCTCATATGCATGTTTTGTGGTGTAGACAAGCCCTTTGCGAGCATATTTAACTGACATTTCAGAAAGGGTGCTATAATTATGAAATACTGCTACCAGAAAAAGATTTTGATAGTTTACTTAGACATGTTACCTTTGTTTATTATGGTAAAATCTTCAACACCAAAGATACCTGTCCTTTTTTTAAGTTGTAATTTTCCTAATTATATTAGACAGTTGGAAGGAAACATAGGTCACATTTTACAGCTGCCATACTGCTGTAAAACTGCTCAAATATGTGTCCTTCAATATTCTGAATAACTTAAGAAAGTCAACTATGGATGCATCTTCTGATATTCTTGCAGTTTGCTAGTTTCCAATAACTTCCATTGTTGCCTTCAAAACCTTGTTCTTCAGAGCGATAAAATGTTGACAAACTTAATGCAGTCTTGTTCTTACGTTTCTGATACCTAGGCATAGTTACACTTACATGAATCCATTTGTTCCATTTCATTATAAAAGAGTCAGATGTCAGATACTGTTATTTATTTGAGTCCATCTAGGTCTTTAGTCATTTTACCCAAATTAAATAATCACAGGTCTCTGTTTATGGGTTCTGCTAGGTTATTCTAGAGCATGACAGGATCAGTTTTCAGTTAACCTCCCCTGTAAAGTATATTTCTTCATCAAAATCTCCATTGGATTGGACCCTTGGTCTTCTTTGAATTTCAGAATTTTTATATCAGTATCTAAGCAAATATCACCTAAAATAGCAATTAAATGGGATACTAAAATATTCCTATCATCCATCTCCCCGTGATATGCTATTGTCTGTTTATCTGCTGTCCAGCCTATCCTGGCTTTGAGATTGTCCTCCATCCGTTAGACCCTATTTATGCATATTTATTAAAGTTCTGATGCAGATAGGTCAACTTGCAGTTTTAATCATTTAGGAATGGTTGCGAGTCCATTTGAAAAATAGACATGAGTAGAAACTTAAAGGGATGACTGAGACTGACCTTGGGTGGCTGAAGTCTTCAATTATATTCAGAATTTTGACCTGGCTTCAGTGGAAAAAAAAAAAAAAAAAGAGAGAGAGAAAAATATGAAATTCTAAGCCTTACACTTTGAATCCCTTTGGCATTTTTCCTAGAATTTATAGGCATTATTACACAATCCACGAAGTAACAATAACTGGAATCTTATTCAATGAAAACTTATTGACAAAGCATTATGAGCATAGAATTTAGATTCAAAATGACCTGAACCTTAACGACAAGTAAACTCTTAAAGTTAGTTCAATTCCTCTCGAGATTTTGGACCACCATAGACAAAAACGATTATATTCTCTTAAACCAATGAAAGCTCTTAGTATTACTCAAATAAACCCTAAGAGATCCGGCCAACCTTTTCCAGAAAAATTAAAATTACAAGATTATCCCTGAGTCTTGAAATAGAAGTACAAACTTTCTCACTAGCAACTACTTGAGTAAGACAAAAGTAAATATAGGACTAGCCCCATAAGAATTCTAGACCATTAATATGTATTCAAGTGTTAAACTTTGTCTTTCTTGAGCTGCTTCTCTGCATCAAAAACTCACTCAAAGAATTCCTTAAATGATGATTATTTGCCACCTAAATGAACCATTACTTGCTTGTTGTAGTAAACACCAATAATAATGTCTTAATAACACTATTGATTTAATCACCATTTTGCCTGTTGTTGGCATTGGAGTCTTCTACTTTTTCAAGACATTTTGAAGCTATAGACTTCAACATTAACTGCTTGTTCAAATTTTTGATCTTTCTATCCTTTAATAACACTGGTTGGAGTTTCGGGTGTTAACTGTTGTTCAGGATTGATATGTAGGTAAAGTAGATAATGATGGAGAATAAAGCACTGTAGATCTTGAAGATGAAGTTCATCTAACAAGGGATAACCTGTTACTTTATTTCATTTATAATGCTTATCTGCTTTTCTTGTAATTAATTTCAGTCTTGCATATTTTAGTCTTCATAAAGTAAGGAATAAAATTGTTTTATTACATTCTTTTATCAAGTGTGGAAAAGGGAGTACAGACGACGAGCTGAGCCCAACTTGTGTATCTTCATTGCTGGGCATACGGATAAAGGGTGTTGCTGCAGGATTGTGGCACACTGTTTGTGTTTCTGCAGATGGCGATGTCTATGCATTTGGTGGGAATCAGTTTGGGCAATTGGGAACTGGTGGTGATCAAGCAGAGGTACAGCAATAATGCATTTTCCTCAATTAGGGTAATATGTTTTTTGTACCATCATACGATGACGTGCGGATGTGCGCTTATAAGATGAAAGAATGGGAAGAAGTGATATTAAATGTTGACAACAGAATGCTGGAAAAGACTGTTACTATGATAACCGGATTGCTGAATTAGTACGTTTAGGGTCATAAAAACTTTTACCCTATGTTATTATCACTGCTTCAAAGCTACTGGTGTTTGAGTTGAAAGATTAATGCATTTTGCTATTGTTGATTCTGCTCTTTACTGGAAACAACTGAAATCTGAGGCTTCACCATAACCCTCATGTTAACAAAATGTTTTTCACCATGTAAAGTTTTTGCAATTAACTTCCAATTTTACTGGATTTTTCAGACTATACCTAGACTCTTGGATGCTCCAAGCTTGGAAGATAAAAATGCAAAAATTCTCTCTTGCGGGGCTCGTCATACTGCTATGGTAACAGGTACTTAAACTACATTCAAGAAGGTTTCCGTTTCTTTCTTACCCTAAACTAACAAACATGTCGTCTTATTGCAATTTTTGGCCTTTATTATTATTATTTCCACTTAATATTTAACTTTGGAATTATGTTTGGCTTTTAGCATTAAGAGAAATTGATGGTAACTTTCTGCTTTTTTTTTCTTGAAGAGGATGGGGAAGTATTTTGCTGGGGGTGGAACAAGTATGGCCAGGTATTATGCTAACCTATACTAATTGTTAAATTTGGATTAGTTTCATTTTTATCCATTACATTTCATATAAAAACAATTCCTACCTCTCGTAATTATATGTATGAACTATAAGAAAAGTATATTTTTATACTGTGTCATTGAATGACACAATTGCAAATATTAAATTTTGGATATCATTAGGCAATATCTCCAAAAGTAAACAAGTTTTCGCATTTTAATATGAGAAAATATATATTCAAAGTTGGTAAAGATTTGGGATAGGGCAAACCGGAGCAAGCTCATCCCCTCCATTCTACATTTTTCTGGACTTGGAATTCCTTGTATTGTAAAATTGCGGTATCTGGTAGTGATGATTCTATGAAACTGAAAATCTACATCTGGGTGTGTGTGGCAGCTTGGTTTAGGGGATGTGATTGACCGCAACATTCCTTCTCCAGTTACTATAGAAGGTTGTGTCCCTAGAAATATAGCTTGTGGCTGGTGGCATACCCTACTTTTGGCCGAATTGCCTGCTTGAGTAGCTGACTTATACAAGCCTTGGCACAGTTTTGTTAGCTTAGATGTTTCTCCAATTGATATATTATCATTATTATTATGTATATGTAAATACAGTAGTTTGAATACATATTCATATGCTTGTTCTCATTCTTCCAGGGCTTAGGTTCACCTAGTTAGTCCATTTAACAGTGTTCATAAGAGCTACATGTTGCTCTTGAGATGTACAACATAATGTAGGTCCACTGTGTATATTATTTTTTTTCTTTAATAGAATTTGAACACTGTAATCATATGCCTTAGAAAGCTAATTATTGTTATATAATAGTGTATGTAATTTATTCTTCTGTGTAGCACGATATGAGGTGTGAATGAACTTATATTGTACAGGGAAGAGGAGCATTTTCCTTCAGATAATGCTTATTATTCAAAATCAGCTCTTTTTTTTTTTTTTTTTTTTTTGAATAATCAAGGTCAGCTCTTGGACACTGTAATGGTACACGAGAAATCCAGGCTGTCCATAATTTTCTTCTAACAAAAGTTAGCACTAATTAATGACAACGTAAGACATGAATGTGAATATCCCACCAACTCTGAGCTCTAAAGCTTCTTTTTACTTGTCTGTTAGGCATAACCCTTGACTTATTTAAAAGAAAAAGAAGAGTTGGTGGGGTGATCTTCTGGATGAAATGGCATAAAAAATATTGCTGTGCATTGTCAAGATCCTACTTGGACAATTCAAAACTACTACTGATTCATTGATTTTGTTTTTTTAAGTGCATCCAACTGATTTAAGAATTTTAAATAGGTCTATTTATTCATCTCTACCCTCTGACCGTTGTACAGTTTTGGGTTTGACTTTGAGTCATCAATTAAATATTGGGTATTTGGGTATCTATTTAGGTAAGCATCTATTGAATTATTGGTTATAGGCTGCTCATATGAAAAGGATCAGGACACCCATCATTATCACAATATCAAACTCACAATTTATATAAACGTTATCCGCTAATTACTTAATAAACATGATTTTATCAGCAGAGGCATTTTGCTTGCCCTTCAATAGTTCACCTATTAATTTTTTTGTTTCTTTTGCTAAAAAAGATAAGTAAAACACAAAACGTAGTGTATTTCCTTTTTTTTTTTTTTTTTTTAAAAAAAAAATTAAACTGCCTTTTTGAAGAAGAAACAAAACACATTTGAATTGCATAGATTCATGACTAAGTTAACATATTATTCAAATCCCAAAAGAAAAAATTAAAAAAGAAAGTTACAAGATTTTTTTTTTTTTTTTGAGTGGAAGAAAGTTACAAAATTAATCATGTTGATTTATATTCAAGAGTTACGTTATATGTGTTTGATAAAAATTTTAATTTACAATTTATAGAAATTTTAATTAGCGTGTGATATCATCAATTGTATTTTATAATTTTTTTTATTAGGTGTTAGCGGATTATAATAATTTTTATAAAAATAATTATTAATAAAAAAAATTTTTTAAAAAAAATTTTAAGTTTTTATGTCATCATTTCTTAATATGTGATATACTCTATACTTAATATTATGTAAGGGACAATAAGAAATTCCCAATTGATTAAAAATAGTTGAATAATACATAAGTCAAAACAAGAAACTGCTTGTCGTTGTCAAAGAGAATATGAAAGCGACAGCCACGTAAGAATCATATAAAATGGCCACTCCACACGAGCGTAACTCCACAGTTATAGAACTCCTAATTTCCCCAGGAGACCTCAAAAATCAAAACAATGAAGCCACAACCATACCTACTCCTCTTCACGGCGGCGCTTCTGCTAAAGTGCGCCATATGCGCTTTCTCCGCCACTCTCTGTCCCAACTGCGGCTCCACTCCAGTGCCGTACCCATTCAGCACCAGTCCTACTTGCGGCGACCAATCGTACAAGATCCGTTGTGACGCAGGAGCACTGATGTTTGATACACTTAATAACTCGTATCCAATCATTTCTATCAATCCGTCAATCCAGCGGCTAGTGATACGTCCAGCAAGTCTCTTACCAAACACCTGCGTCACATCCGATTTTGTTCACCAAGGTATTCAGATGAACAGCTCTCTCCCTTTCAACATCACCGGCGACAATACTATCATGTTCTTGAACTGTTCGGATTCGCTTCTTCGGTCACCGTTGAATTGCTCGTCCAACAGCTTGTGTCGCTTGTATGTTAACAATACTAGAGCAGAGTCTCCGTGTCAAGATGCTCCGATTTGCTGTACTTTCGGGGCTGGTGGCGGTACGACGGCGTATACAATACGAGTTAGAGACTCCGGGTGTAAGGCCTACACTAGTTTTGTTAATCTGAATCCGAATTTGCCAGTGAATAGGTGGCCTAGTCCGGGAGTTTCAGTCCAGTGGATGCTACCCCGGGAACCAGTGTGCAAGTCTCAGGCGGACTGCGAGGGGGACTCGACTTGTGGGCCCGACCCGACAATGGGTGGGCTCAGGCGGTGTTACTGTAAGGGTGAATTTCGGTGGGACCCGGTTCAAGGGATTTGTGCTGAAAGTAAGTACTAATAAGCATTGCTAGAACTGATTATTTTAGGTGTAAGAATTGATTGGCTGACAAGTGGACTTGATATTTTATGTAGTTGTGACGTGTCAAGATCCTGAGGGCTGTGGAGGATCCTCGAAGACAGCACTTATAGCTGGTAAGTAATTCACTTGATCAAATAGATGTTTATTAGAAAAAGAAAACTCTGTTGATTAGAAAGTTTATAGAGAAGATTGTTTTTATCTTGTTGTTTGGCAGATGGGAAAAGGAAAAAAAATGAAATGGTATAGTGTCACCTTTTCTGTCAAGAAATCAAATGTTAGAGGCTCGAGTTTTGATTTTGAAAAGTCAGACTTCATTTTTTTCTTTAAAAAGAAATATTGAATGATGTTTCATTTTAAAACTCCTGTTGGTTCCAATTAATTAGAAAGGAAGGTTTTGAATAAATAAGTGAAGAAAAGAAAAGGATAAACTTGTATCTTTTGTTTATTTTTCCAATAATTCTCCTGCACCATTTAACTTCACATTTTCATTTAGACTAACCATTACTTTGAAAAATCTAAGTATAGCTTTTAACTTTTTGAAGTTTCAAACTTTCAATTGCTAAACAATGGTCTTTTCTGTTCACTTTACTATGTATTGGAGTTCATTCTTTTTCCTTTATCTTTGCTGGTTCGCCTGGTTAGATTATTATTAATTAATGGTGGTATTCTATTTAATATTGTACCACCCTTCTAAGAGTATAATAAGAAAGTTACAAAATGATCTTTCCTCTCATGTCCTAACAAAAAACCCAAAACTTTGTGTAGGTTTGACCTCTGGCTTAGGTGCAACAGTCTTGGTGATCATAGTTGCCATCCTCCTATACAAACGCCACAGGCGCATTAAACAAGTTCAAGAACGCCTAGCTAGAGAGCGTGAAGAAGTCTTAAATGCCGGTGGAAGTAGAGCAGCAAAACTCTTCACGGGCAGAGAAATAAAGAAAGCAACAAGCAACTTATCCAAAGACCGCCTTCTAGGTGCTGGTGGCTATGGTGAAGTCTATAAAGGAATTCTTGATGATGGCACTGTCGTAGCTATCAAGTGTGCAAAGCTTGGAAACGCTAAAGGCACTGAACAAGTTCTAAATGAGGTACGAATTCTATGTCAGGTCAACCACAGAAACCTTGTATGCTTGCTTGGCTGCTGTGTTGAGCTTGAGCAGCCCATCTTGGTTTATGAATATATTGAAAATGGAACACTCCTTGATCATTTACAAGGCATGAAATCTGGTGGGCAAAGCATACTATCTTGGACGCAGCGCCTCAAAATTGCTCATGATACTGCTGTGGGGCTTTCTTACCTTCATTTCTCAGCTGTTCCTCCAATTTATCATCGAGACGTGAAATCTAGCAATATACTGCTTGATGAGAAGTTGAATGCTAAGGTCTCAGATTTTGGGTTATCAAGATTAGCTCATAGCGACTTAAGCCACATATCAACTTGTGCTCAAGGTACTCTTGGGTATTTAGATCCTGAGTATTACAGGAAATATCAGTTAACTGATAAGAGCGATGTTTATAGTTTTGGAGTTGTGTTGTTGGAGCTCTTGACTTCTACGAAGGCGATAGATTTCAGCAGAGGAGAAGATGATGTGAACTTGGCAGTTTATGTGCAGAGGATGGTGGAAGAGGAAAAGCTAATGGAGGTAGTTGATCCCATGTTAAAAGAGAAAGCAAGTAATTTGGAGCTTGAGACAATGAAAGCATTGGGATTTTTGGCCTTGAGCTGTTTAGAAGAGAAGAGACAGAATAGGCCTTCCATGAAAGAAGTTTCTGAAGAAATCGAGTATATTATGAGTATTGCTACAGCAAAAGAAAACTAGCTTATATAATTCCATATTTTGGATTTAGTCAAATTATGCTTAATTGATTCATATTTTGTATTATGGAAAATTAAATTATGCTCCAAACCATAGGATTAAGGTGAAAATTATTTATAATAAAATAGAATTCTTATATATTGTACAAAATTTGAAAAGTTTGGAGTCTGATGAAAAATATTTATGGAAAAAACATATATACCTGTCAATTAATTTTGATGAGGCTCGTTCAATAATATTCATGAAAGACCATAACGCACTAGAGTCTCTAGAGTTGCCCCGAAGAAAGTTACATTTACAAGTCTGGTCCAATTCTTTTGCCTACAATTTTTCACTAATGTGAATAGAATTGGACCAGACTTTGGAGTTCAAAACTAAGCCAGCTCTGAATCCAAATTGCACGCTCTTTTCTCATCTTTACTAAAGCAATTATTTATTTATTTATTTATTTATTATTTTCTACCGATTCAATTTACTATTTTAATAATAAGTACTACTAAAATATAATATCTATCTATAATCTATAACATATATAAAAGTACGAATGGAAAATGTTGAGTTCCTAAAATGTCTCCATGTAGTTTTAATTTTATTAGTTGATTAAAAATATAATTAAGGATAATTTAGTCCTATTCTAATTAAGAAATTTTAATTTTATTGTATTTTATTGGTTGATTTAGCCCCATTTTAATTAGAAAATGTTTAATTTATTGATTTATATATTATATTAAAAATATGATTTAGTTGTATTCTAATAATTAGGAAATTTTTAATTTGATTGACTAAAAAATTAAAATAAGATAGAATAATATAAAATATTTTTTTGATGTTTAAATAGACTAATACCAACACGTATTATAGTACACTAGAAAACGAAAAAATAAAAAATAAAAATCTTTTAATTCATTTATATTGATCCTAATTGTTAAATTATACAAGAAAAGGAAAAAAAGCTATTAGTTGAGATAAATTATTTATTTTAAAGAAAGTTATTAAGAAATATTATATATCAACTAAATATATAGGAATATTAAATCAATTAGTAATCCTAATATTAATTTAATTAACCTAAATCTCACTATAAATAGGCCTCTTAGAGCTAATTGAGAGAAAGCAAAAGTTACCTTCAGAGGGTACAAGAGTTCCAGTAAAATGATAGTGTGATTTTCTCAAAATAGTTGGAATTTCAGTTAATAAATTTCAATAATGTAAGTGCATTTCATCTCTTGAAATTCTATTGATTCACAGTTTTTTATTTGTTTTATTTTATTTTATTTTATTAATTGATTTTCTTCTTCAATTTTTCACATTATAAATTTATTATTGTTTGTGAAAAAATTTAGAATTAGGTTCAATTATAGGTATGTTGAGAGAACTTTAATAGTTTGGAATAATTCTATTAATGTGTTTATGTATATTAAATTTAAAACTGACTAATTTAATATAAACTATACTTTCAAAAATAAAAATATGATGAAACATACTATTATTTACTATCATTTGTTAAGCAACATATTATAAGATTTATTGTTTGATGAAATAATATACGATAATCTTATTAATTCATATTATTTATAAAAAATAATTAATTTATAAACTCCTATGAAAATAAATTCTCTACACTTAATCTATCTTGACAAGATCTTAAGTCAACAAAATCTTAAACAAGTATAATTTTCCATATTAATTCATGTTATTATTGTATTATAGATCTTACAATTGTTCTATGTTACTAGGTCAAACTAATGATTTTTGTTTGCATAAGCTCCCACAAACGACCTGCCGTTTGATTTATATGTACACATATTTTTCATGCAAAATTTAGCTTTAATTAAAAGTCAAAAAGAAATGGAATCTTCAGTGTAATTTTCCAATAACACCTGCTCTCTGCCTAACATTTTCATTCTCCCTTTTTCCTGGAAGTCTCAAAGTTAATGGGTACAATTGACAATACCATTACTTTTCTTTTTTTTCTCTTGAACGACTAGTGTTGCATACTATTGACCATGTTAATTATTTTTATAATGCTTAATTTTTAGATTAAAGGTACTTGTAAATAGAAAAAATAATATTCAACTTATTGAATAGCTAATTTTATACGTGTTTGGTAAGCTTTTTAATCTAACATTCATAGCTGCTAATTTGATTATTATTTTATGTGAACTCCATTAATCTCAAACAAATAATAATTAATAAAATATTAAAATTCATATTGTTATAATTATTTTATTTATAGTTATTTAAAAATAATAATTTTTATTATATATTATTTAAAATTTTAATTAATATTTTTATTTTATATAATACGATAGAATATAAATAATAATATATTATATTTAATGGTCATTTTACATTTTAACAATAACTGATATCAAAATTTTATCAGACACCAACATTTATTAGCCACATCAGCCACTAAACACTAGCTATTAGCTATGGTCATCAGCTATTCACTAATATAAACAGCTAAAACAAACGGGTCAAGAGTTACCAAAGTGCAAATTAAAGAAACTTATAGAATTTTAATTTTTGATACAATTTATTTTCAAATTTTACAACTTGTGAGAAAAATATTTTATAAAAATAATCTTCTAACCTCTAAAATTATCATATTTATCTATTGAATTCAGTACTTTTTATTTTAGAAATTTATTCAATTATCAGCATTTGATAATATATTATAGACATCCAACTAATACTCCACTTCCTAGATATTAAAAAACATATTAATGGATAATTTTTAATACAAATGTGGAAATCTTTAACCTTAATTAATTAATTATATTTGCAAAAGCACTTTTGACTGCATTAACATGCGTCAAATCATAGTCTTTTAAAAATAATACCTACCTAATGATATTTCTCCCATCTCCTAAGTTATAAAGCCTATATAAACTCTATACATGCTTAATGAAAACAATGCGCGTGCTTGGTGTATCGGAGTTCATGAAGCCACCACCAAATCACCTCCTTCTCACGGCGGCGCTGCTGCTAACATCCGCCATATGTTCGTTTTCAGCCAATCAATGCCCCAACTGCGGCAACACCGCTGTTCCTTACCCGCTTAGCACAGCGCCAAGTTGTGGAGACCAATCATACAAAATCCGGTGTGACGCAGGTGCACTTCTATTTGACACACTTAACAACTCATATCCAATCATTTCCATCAACCAAGCAGATCAACGGCTAGTGATAAAGCCAGCAAATCCCTTACCAAACATTTGCATCTCATCTGATTTTACCTACCAGGGTATTCAATTAAACAGTTCTCTTCCGTTTAACATCACCAGTCATAACACAGTCTTGCTTTTGAACTGTTCGGAGTCTATTCTTGAACAACCGCTGGATTGTTCGCCGGCTAGCTTGTGCCGGTTGTACGTTAATAGCAGTAGAGGAATGGAGTCTACTTGCAAGGATGCATCCATTTGTTGTACTTTTCAAGCGGGTGGCTCGCCAACGAAGCATCGGATACGGGTTCGAGATGCCGGTTGCAGAGCTTATAGAAGCTTCGTTAATCTGGATTCGAGTTTGCCTGTGGATAAATGGCCCGACCCGGGAGTGGAGATCCAATGGGCGCTGCCTCAGGAACCAGTGTGTAGGTCTCAGGTAGATTGTGATGGGAACTCCACTTGTGAGCCTGACCCGAATATGAGTTGGGTAAGAAGGTGCCATTGTAAGGTTGGGTCTCAGTGGGACCCGATCCAAGGGATCTGTGCTGAGAGTAAGTTTGTAACAATGGAGAATTTTTGGTTGAAGATGGTTTTTCTGTTTCTCAATTTTCGTTTCTTGGAAATTTTTTGCAGCGAGCAGGTGTCAAAGTTCTGGAGGCTGTGAAAAGTCGAAGAAGACTGCACTTATAGCAGGTACTTGAACATATTATATACACCCAGATGGATTTTTTCCAAGCTGATGAAGGATTTACGATAAAAATGGCATCTTCTCTTTCCCTTTATAGGTATAACGTCCGGCCTTATTGCATTGCTTATGGTCATCACCATAGCCACCGTGCTTTACAAATTCAAACATTACAAACGCAGAAAAGAGGCACGAGAACGTGTTGCTAGAGACCGCCAAGAAATCTTGAGTGCTGATGGAAGCAAAGCGGCAAAACTCTTTACAGAAAAAGAAATAAAGAAAGCTACAAACAACTTCTCCAAGGACCGGCTCGTGGGTGCCGGAGGCTACGGCGAAGTTTACAAAGGAAATCTAGACGATGGTACTGTTGTTGCAGTCAAGTGTGCTAAGCTTGGAAACACCAAAGGAACTGATCAGCTTCTCAATGAGGTTCGAATTTTATGCCAAGTGAATCATAGAAGTCTTGTACGTTTACTGGGTTGTTGTGTTGAGCTTGGCCAACCTATCTTAGTTTACGAGTACATTTCAAATGGAACTCTTTTTGATCATTTACAATCTGAGCAAGGCCAATTATCTTGGATTCATCGTCTCCAAATTGCTTATGACGCTGCAGAATGTCTCAGTTACCTTCATATCTCTGCTACTCCCCCCATATATCATCGAGACGTAAAATCAAGCAATATTCTTCTTGATGACAAAATGATCGCCAGGATTTCAGATTTTGGATTATCTAGGTTAGCACATAGTGATATGAGTCATATATCTACTTGTTGCCAAGGTACTATTGGATATTTAGATCCAGAGTATTTTAGAAAATTTCAATTAACTGATAAGAGCGATGTGTATAGCTTCGGGGTTGTATTGTTGGAGCTTTTAACTTCACATAAAGCAGTTGATTTTAGTAGAAGGGAAGATGATGTAAACTTAGTGAGTTATGTGAGGACGATGATGAAGGAGGAGAAATTAATGGAGGTAATTGATAGGAGGCTAAAGGAAAAGGCGAGCAGTGTGGAGCTTGAGAGCATGAAAGAATTGGCACTCTTGGCTTTGGATTGTTTGGAGGACAAAAGGGAGAATAGGCCTTCCATGAAAGAAGCTGCAGAGGATATTGAGTACATGTTGAATTTTGTAATATCTGAGGATGTAAAAAACTAGAATTAAAAAGTAAATGATAATAAAGCATTATGCCATTTCTGAAACCAATTATGGAACGCAATTACAATAACATAAAAATAACACAATTATGTCTCTCTTGTTGATTGCTAAAAGGATCCTATCAACTCAATCTTAAACATGATAACTATGAACAACAAAATCCCTGGAAGAATGGCAAGGTGGCTTCAAGATGAGAATAGAATGCCAAAAACTGTGATCACCAGCAGATATTAGATTGTAACTTCAAAATCTAGTTAGATCTGGGTGTCGCCCATTCAACTCGAAGGATTAAATTATCGTAACCATATCCATTGAGCTTGTTGATGGCCCTCTCAGCATCTTCCTTGTTTACAAAGTTTACAAAGCCAAAACCCCTGCTGACACCAGTCTTCTGGTCAATAGCAACATAAACACGACTCACAGGACCAAATGTACGGAACAGTTCAAGCAAGTCAGGCTCCCTAGTGTCCTCTGATAAATTGGTGACACGAACTGAATTCTCTTCATTCCTGCGCCTCATATCTGATCCAGCAGGTCTTTCTGCACCTGCTCTCATGCTTGGTGGCACATAAGCACCCTTTGTAGGTCCAGAAGCAGCAGCGGCAGTCTCTGATGTTGGCGGTTTATCAGTGAAGGCTTCTGACTGTGGAGCAAGATCCTTGTAGGGGCATCTTGAAGTCCAGTGGTCACCTTTCTTACCACAAGTTCTGCACACCATGAGAACAGCTCCAGCTTTACCTAATTGAGCCAAGTTATCCCCTGGTAGCTTTGTTTCTTCCACTTTAGTACCTGTTGGAATTATCCATATTAAAACAATAAATAAAAAGGAATAACCATGATGTTGAATAGTAATAATAACAGTACCAGATGCGAAGCCAAACAAAGAATTCTCAAGAAAAAGAGAAAATCATCAAATGAAAAGTTCTATGAAAAGCCACAACCAAGATCTAGAAAATAAATTGCAGCAGATATTTAAGCAGGGTAGAACCACAGAATTGGCACACAAGAAGGTTGCCTGCAGGATACAAACCTCATGTACTAGAGAAGCTCTTTTTAAGATGCAATACTGAGGAAATCAACAAATTCAATGACTTCAAGAAAATGTAATCATCAAAATGAGGAAAAAATTTCTCATTGGCATTAACCGCATCATACCCATTAGATTCTCTTGTGAAGGCAATAAAGCAGATTACACAAAGATTAAACTATATCAGCATTAGACCCATTAACAAATCAAGCAAAGGATAAAATGACTCCTGTTCCAAAATAAGTACACACTAGACCAAGAAAGTGAAATTAACAACACAAAGCATAATTAAATCAAAGAGCAAACTCAGGCAAACAATTTCAAAAAATTCGAGCAAATATACACAGATAAGTTGTTCAATGAGGACCTCCAGCAAATATAAAGATGAAATAATGTGCAAATGTAGTTGATGGCCTAGAAGTGAATCAAGAATTCTTGTTCACCATTGCATACCCTCAACAGTAAGCTACTTTTGGTGACTTACTGACCATTCACTTCCAATAACAGCCACAAGGCAATATGTGAATGGCTAATTGGTCACCCTACAAGAATATAAAGCAAGTCCTAATGAAAGACTGAGCATCTTATGACCTTTAAATCAAATTTCTTGATAACCATTAAATGCCACCAAAAGAATGGTGCTTTTGGTGAGCTTACTGACCATCAGCATACAAAAAGCCTTATAAAGCAATATGCAACTGGCTAATTGGCCACCATAACTAAATAAAAGAAGCAAATCCTAATGAAAGACTTCATCTTATGGATGTTGATGGGCTAAAAGTAAAACCACAATTCCTGTTCACCTTGACATGCCACCAACATAATTCTACTCTCGGTAAGCTTACTGACCATTCACATAAAACAACAGCCTAAAGACAATAAGTGATTGGCTAATTAGCCACCATTACCTAAAAAACAGGTAATTTATATGAAACAAAACATAATAAGGCAAAGAAATTCATACAGCAAGATGAAAACTCATAGCACAAAAAGAAATCATCAGTACTACAAAATTCATTTAGATTGCTGATGTAGTTGACAACCTAAGTGAAACAAGACTTGTTGTTTCACAATTAGAAATCACCAACAGATACTTTTGGTGAGCTTACTGACCATTCACATCAAATAAAAGCCATATGGCTAATATGTGATTGGCTAATTAGCCACCATAACCAGATAAAACATTGAAATCCCAAGGAAGTCAAGTCAAAAATAAAATCGAGTTCAAATACAGTCAGAAAAACCCGCATCAAATTCATGAACAAGACATTAAAAACCACCGATGCTTAAAAGCATTGTGAATAAACAAGCTTAAAAGCAAGAACTGCGTATAAAACATCCACTTCTAGAACGAGTTTTTTTTTCCTCAAAATTTCTCTGAAAAAAAAAAAAAAAAGAGAGAGTTCCATCTCAAACAATCTAAGCGACAATATCTTGAGTACCAACTATAAACTTCATAATACAACCTGATTATATATATGAGAAGAAAGTTTGTAGTTGGTACTCGAGATATAAACTTCAAAAACAGAGAGCCAAAACTCGTTTCCTTTAACTTCCTTATGAGTATGATTTTCGAGGACCAAAGAGAGACCAACATCTACAAGTAACTAAATAACCACAAATACAGGAGGCAGCTTTCACAATCCCCACATGTAAACAACTCTAAAACAGAACAAAGCAAAGAAAAAAAGTACAAAGTTATTATCTTTCCGAAGATTTTCTGTAGAAGCCCCAAGGTAACCCAAGTATCATTAAAAAAATGCATTTTATTTCCAAATTCAACTTTTTTTTCCACCAAAATCAATTCAACACCATGAAAATCACAACACTCAAACATTCTATTCCAGTGCTTCACCGTCCTAATGTAAGTAATCAAACTGAAAAACGAATCAACCCAAACCAAAACATCAACAAATAATATAGAGAGATATAATATACCTGGAGCTCTAGGTCTTTCGAGCAAGATCTCCTCAGTAGAAACCATGGTAAGCCTACTACCAACATCCTCATGAACAGCGTCGCCAAATTTAGCCCAATTTCTGCGCTCCACAGCACTCTTACTTAACCGAGCCTTGGCAAGCTTCCGTACTCGGGTCGTTGTCGTGATCTTAACCTTATTACCATCATCATTAAACCTATACTCGATTACCTTTTTGATTCCATTCTCATCGGGGCCAATTACTTGTTTCGGCGGCAAAAGGAAGTCCAAATCCTCGCCGTCGTCCTCGTCCAGCTCACCCCACCGGAGCGGCTTGTTCTGGTTCAGAGCAGATTTATCGAGAGCCATGGCTTAGAGAGATCTAGGGTTCTGTCGAAACGCATCGCTTAGGATTTTATAATAAAGATACGGTTGCCTTACGACGCCGGGTTTTTGCTGTTTAGGAAAGTACAGCGATGCCCTTTCCTAAACTGAGCGCTGGCCATTCTTGGGGGCCTCAAATCTCAGGCCCAACACAAGCTGGTATGGCCTTATAGGCCTTACACAAATTAGGCTTTTTTTTTTTTTTTTTTTTATTTCGCACAGTAATTGTCTACATAGCTTAGCTTAGATAGTCTTCTCTTTCTCTTTCTCTTGACATTGATGAAAATTTTTATGATCAAGCGAATCCAAATTCAGAATCTCAAATTACCTCATTCTTAAAGAATTTTTTCATATTATATTAATTTTTATTCGATATTGGATGATGAATGCTCAATATATTCGTAAGATGAATGTTATAGAGATACAATATCTATAGTCAACATTGAACAAGACATAATATCTATAGTCACATAATATTGAACAAAACATGAATTCATCTTTGCATTTTACAATTTTAATCTCGTGGGACCATGAATTTTATGAGAACGTATCGTAGACTTGAATTTATAAAATTTTAATAATATTACACACATTTTAACATTAATATCAATAATTTTTAAAATCTTTTGACTTTTATTTATAAAATATCGATAAGTATGACTTCTGAAAAGTAATTTTCATAAATTTCAATTTTGGATATTTTAGTTGCAGAGGAGAGGTGGACCTAAAATCATAAAGAGAAAAATTGTAATAAAAGGATATTCATCGGTCTTTAAATATCAATGAGAATTTAGCTAGTAAAATAACAAAATGGAAAAAGATTCATGTAGTATATCATATTTAGTTGTTATCTATCTTATTGTTTCTTTTATTAATTAACATAGCGAATGATTTAAAATTTCCCTTTCTAAAATTTTACCCTAAAAAGTATTTCAAAACCTCTCACCATGCTTTGCTTTTAATTGCTATTAACTCTTCCCCTGAAGTTGGTCAAATAAGCAATGGTTGCAAGGTACAAGTTGCTAGTGACAGTTGACTGAATTCTACAGTTTAATTTTCCATCATCACCTAAAAATTTGTGCATTGTTCTGGTGAATGGGATGGCTCTAGAAAATGAGATTGTAACCAGTTCACCTCATCTACACAGTCTAAATTCTAGAAAATCATTTTACTGAATGTTCTATCTGATCGGATTAAACATTTATTGTATAATTAAAAAATATTAAAATTATTATTTTTCACAAACTATATATCAAATAAGTATTTTGTAAATAAAAATTAGAAATTCTAAAAATTATGTTGCCAATTTTGGATATCAAAAAATTTTTTGGGAAAAGTATAAAAGTATCGGACAAAGGGAGGGGAACTGAGGAGAGCCCGGCCATCCCCAACTCCAAAAACCTTTTTTTTTCTAATAAAAGAGTGCCACAAAATTTTTCTTTGATTTAGCTCCTATAATTTTGAATTTTTTTATCCCTTTTAATTTTAGAGTCAAACTTTATCTCTATATTAAGAGTAAATTTATATATTTAGTCATTAAAATTGTATAAATATGAAGTCCGTTTAAATACTCGGGATGTAAAAATTATCGGTTGGGTCAATGGGCTTGACTATACCTTCCAATTTACTTTGAAGTAGATACATGTAACACGCCAAGTTGCCAACACGATATTCACATTAGAATTGCAATTTGGCATAATAACACTAACTGAAGAAAACAATATTTCCAACTCACAACACACATCCCCAGTTCTTGAAAAAGTGTAACGTATTTAAAAATATATGCATAAAAAATCTGACTTGACGCATCGTCAAAGGGAATTTATAGAGATTTGTCAACCCCCATTTGTTAGGTTTTTTGCATTCAAAGTTTGAATATTTCATTTTATACCTCCAGAGTTTGGTTCAAACCCACAGATTCAGTTGATATGGTAATAGTACCAATTTAACAAAGCAAGTATATTTTAAAATTTTAGGGTTTTGCATGTGACATGCAGCAATATTAATTACACCTCACGTTATGGCTTTGGATTTGATGAGCTCTTTTAAGCGCATAGAATTTCACTTTTGGGTTGTGAAATTTTAGAATTGTAAGAAGAGTTCAATTGAAGATGCATTTGTTGAATAGCAGTTTCCTTTTTCCTATAAAATTTTACTTTTATACATTTCATATTTGCATTATTTAAACCTTAATATATTTATTAAAAAAAAAAACTGAATCAGTTACAATTTACAAATGGGAAGTATTAGCTGGCATAGGTTGTTCCTGCGGGCGAATCTACGTGGCATATACTGTATTGTCGGTTGCAAAGTACAGACAAAACTAGCACACGTTGCTTGTCCAATCATATCCAAGAACTGTTCGCCTCTGCCAATTAAGTTTTTTGAGGAACCTAATTATGGAAATTAAATTTAAAAAATTGAGATTATAATTTATATATTTACTTTTTTTAAGAGCTAATTATATATTTACTTAATAATATAAATCAAATAGTAATAAATTATTCAACAAAAAATGCAAGATGACAGATCATAACCACACGCAATTATCACTCCCATTGGATGCCAACATATTATTGTACAAAGAAATTCTATTGTGCTTATCAGTTTATTTATTAGTCAGAAAATTATCACATAAATACAAAAAAAAGTTCCTTAGCAATTGACTAAATTGCCATTTTATTTTATTGATTGTCTTAATAATTAATACGAAAAACTAAAAAAAAAAGATAAAATAAAAAAAAAACTATACTACACGTATTTCAATACAAGTGTGATATTTAAGATGTTCTATCGCTTTTTTCGTTTCTTTAAATTTATTAACTTTTGATTTTTTTTAGACGACACTTTTATAAAATGAAAGTAATATTAATTATTTTATTTTAACTTTATATTATCTACATATCTATATTAAACTTTCTCTCAATTAAATGAATATTAGTCAAAAGATAGTTTAGTTAATTACTTTTTTTTTTAAATTGAGGTGATTCAATTATTTTTTTAATTCTTGTGAAAAATTAAAAGTTGTCAAATTTAATGAACATAGAGAATAAGATTAACGAAAATTACTAAACAACTTTAATTCTAAAAGCTTTTACGAATTTGGTAAATAATTAATATTTAATTAATAAAAATATAAAAAAGACATAAAGAAAATTGAAAAACAATAATATTGTGATTCTAATTTTCTAAAATAGTATCTTCTCAGAAAATCTTTTTCTAAAATATTAAATGAGGTGGGAAAATGTCATCTTAAATGAGATTTAAAGTGGAATGTAAGTAATTTCTAATTAATTTTGTAAAATGAAATGGTAAAAAAAATTTTCAGATTCTAAAAGAGACGGAGGAATTACTATTTTATCCACATCCTGCAAATTTATCAAAATGCGAGACTGCCCCGAAACTTCTACTAAATTAAAACATTAGCCCTATAATCTAAGGAGATAAATGCAATTATTACTTCAATGAAAAGGAAAGCTCATCCAAAATAAAATTTAATTATTTATTTGAAATCCGCCAAATGCATGATAGTTAATGAATGGTTTTTTTATTTCCGGCTTTCCGCTATATATAAATAAGACCATCGTCTTTCTCAATACAACGTCCTCTGTACACATCAGGCGCCTGTAAAAGCAATTTCCCTCCCGAGTCGACTCAGTTTCAACCGTTCTGAATCGCCCCGGATTCCGTTCGGGGCTCTGATTTTGGGACTTAATTTCAATTTTCTGATCTGGTGAAGCTTTAAGGTAATCAATTACCTGGTGAATTTGTGGTCTTTTGCTTTGCTAAATGTTAATAATTACGACTTCTGATTGGATCTGCGTGGTTTACATTGTCGTTTTGATTGTACTTTTACGTCTCTTTATAGCTCTGTTCGGTGTCAATTGGTGTCGGTTTGATTTGGATCTTCAGCAAAATGCAGCAATGTGGATAATGTTTTGTTTCTTATTGTTTATTTTGTTTTGAATTGTCCTTATATGTGTTTTTAGTTGTGAAATTTAGAATCTTTTAATAATTAATTGATTATACTTTCATGTATTTGTTAGATCCGGTAATGGTAGAGCCATATCCTTGGTTCAAGTTTGTATGATTTGTTGTTTTGTACCTTTTCTTTCTTGCTTGCCATAAATTTTATGTTACAATCCAAACTCAAAGAAGCACAAATCTTTCATTAAGTTAAAAGGTAAAAGAAACTTTCATTTTCTGTCTTAATAAGTACAAAATGTTTTCAGCTCATTGAGTTCTGAAAGATTTTTTTTATTGTAATTATGTTTTGTTTTCTCTGAGTTATATCTTTTTGAAGCTTCCTTTTTGGGGAAGGTAGGAATCCATCATTCTCGACTTTATTTAATGATGACAGAGAAATCTGTTGCCTTTTCCTTTCTTTCTGTTGAGTATGCTAGAAGAGTTATATCTATCTTCTTGTTCTTGGGAATGTTAGCTGCATCTTTTGCTTTCTTTTCATGAAGATTTGTTATATTACCAAATTCAGGATTTTTGCTTTGTGTTACATGAGCAAACGAGTAGAATTTTTTAAAATGGATTTACTTGGTCAACTCCAGAATTTGGAAAACAGATTAAAGGTTATGTATTTTATGGAATGGACCCTTTCTAACATGTCAGTTGTAAGTTTTAAGTTGCAACCTTCTAATTCTTTGGAGCATGGTATAATGGAAATTTCCTAGGTGCTACAAAACGAAAAATTCTGCGACATTAGTAGGTGAGGCCGCTTTGTCTTTGTTAAGAAGTATAAAATAATTTAAGATTTCTGTCATTTACTTGAAGCAATAGTTACCTATTGACTATATTCTGATTCAGATTACATATCCTTTATGTTCCAACCTGTACTTAGCTGAAAGTTGTTTACTAGTACCAGCTAGTTCGTTGGACACATGGTTCTGCTGTTGATAATATGTTAAATCGTATTCTGTATCTGTGTGTGTTAAGTAGCAGCTTGGTTGGTATTTCGCAGGAAAAGCAGGGGGCAAATCACAATGAAGGCGCTTATTCTTGTCGGAGGGTTTGGGACACGTTTGAGGCCATTGACTCTTAGTGTCCCTAAGCCACTTGTAGAATTTGCTAACAAACCTATGATCCTGCATCAGGTATACATTTGCAAGTATTGTGTGTTTTCAAAACTCTTAATATATATCTAACTTGATCCATAAATAGGATGTTTTCTTTTGGGTTATCTTACTCTGTTGATTTCCAATTTTGTTGTGATCCATGATTGAGAAGCGATGCATTTTTTAATCTCCAAAGTACTGGTCTTCTCGGAGCATTTGTGACTTGACTTTGATTTCCTTGCAGATTGAGGCTCTAAAGGCAATTGGAGTTACTGAAGTGGTACTGGCTATTAACTACCAACCAGAGGTAAAGAATGGATCTCTCCTTTCCCTTCTCTTTCCTCACTACCTTCTGAGTTAAATTAAAGATTAAGGAGTTGATTCAACTAAGGTTTGGTTAGCTGCTTATGGTGTTGGCATGTTGCTCCATCTTTCTGCAGGTGATGTTGAATTTCTTGAAAGAATTTGAAGCTAAGCTGGGGATTACGATTACATGCTCGCAAGAGACTGAGCCACTTGGCACTGCTGGTCCTCTGGCTTTGGCTAGGGACAAATTGGTTGATGGTTCTGGTGAACCATTTTTTGTTCTCAACAGTGATGTCATCAGTGAGTATCCGCTCAAAGAAATGATAGAGTTCCACAAAGCCCATGGAGGAGAGGCTTCTATAATGGTAACCAAGGTAAAAATCCCATGCAACTTTGATTTGGTAAAGCCATCCATAGATGAGATATTTTGAAACTGAAAAACAATTGTCAATTGATTGAAAACATTTGGCCTAACTGTGATAGGTGGATGAGCCATCAAAATATGGTGTGGTGGTTATGGAAGAATCCACTGGGAGGGTTGAGAGATTTGTAGAAAAACCAAAAATATTTGTTGGAAACAAAATCAATGCAGGAATTTATCTGTTAAACCCATCTGTCCTTGATCGAATTGAACTGAGGCCCACCTCAATTGAAAAAGAGGTCTTCCCAAATATTGCAGGAGATAAAAATCTCTTTGCAATGGTCCTTCCAGGTTTTTGGATGGACATTGGACAGCCAAGAGATTACATTACAGGTCTGAGACTCTATCTAGACTCTTTGCGGAAGCGGTCTTCATCTAAGTTGGCCACTGGCCCCCATATTGTGGGAAATGTTTTGGTGGATGAGACTGCCAAGATCGGAGAAGGTTGTTTAATTGGACCTGATGTTGCCATAGGTCCAGGCTGTGTTGTTGAATCAGGAGTTAGACTCTCTCGTTGCACTGTGATGCGTGGAGTGCGCATCAAGAAACATGCTTGCATATCCAGCAGCATCATCGGGTGGCACTCCACTGTTGGCCAATGGGCTCGCGTAGAAAACATGACAATTCTTGGAGAAGATGTTCATGTATGCGATGAAATATACAGCAATGGGGGTGTTGTTTTGCCCCACAAGGAGATCAAATCAAGCATTTTGAAGCCGGAGATAGTTATGTGAGGAAATGGGGTTGAAATTTGTAGAATATGTTTTAGTCAGGGAGATTAAAATACTTGTTTGGTTCTTTTGCTTCACCTTTTCAGTTCTGGAACGCAAGTGTAAAAGTCAGTCGGTTTTTTGAGGTTTGGATGAATTTTAGTCAAGTTGCTTGAGTGAGGACGTTTGTGATGGAGCTCATAAGTGTGATCTTGGTTTTATTTTTACCCAGCAATGTACATATAAATAAATATCCTATTCATGGGGCTTTCTGTAATTTATCATATGACAAAAAATTCTTTGTTTCATACTGCCATTTTAATATGGATTCTTGTAGGTCATTTTGGATTTTCCAATTCTGTAATATGTTTCCCTTCAAGTGTCGGTGGCATAAATTATGAATTATGTATTTTGTTCTTAGCCATTCAAGCTGTCACGATATTGCTTTGTTATAATATTTTGAATCTTGGAGGATCGTAGCTCAAAAATAGCTGAGGTAGGCATTGGGGTTGATTGGAGAGTTTTAAGTTCATATAAATCTTAAACTGGAATCTAAAACAAATATCATATCTTGGCTGGCGTTTTGCATAATGTTTAACTTTTTAGTATTTATAAAGCAATTTAAACAGCACTTATTAAAGCAGTTACTTTTACTAAATATACATTTTTCTTGCATTTTTCTTGCGGTTAGAATTCTAGGACATAGTTCCCTCTCTTCCAGGATACAGTAAAAGATTAATTTCATGGCTTAAGTCATTGATGACCTTGTCTTGGAAAAAAGGAGATGGGTCATGAGAACTAAAGTGAAAGGATAAGCATCTGCAAGACTTAAACACGGTGGACCCAGAAGTGAAGTGTCATCTTTCAGATGAATCAGAGGCAATTATAAAAAGTCGGAGACGTGGCCAGTGGCCACGATATATATGGACAGAAAAATCCAATTTGATACATACTAAAGGGTCCCAAATAGATAGCATTGCTGTTGTTTTGGTGATACAAAATTCTGAGAAAGGTAGTTTTACATGTTAACGTCTTAAACTGTATGTGGGTTTTGCAGTAATGGCTTGTCTTCTTCCCAGCCCTAAATATGTGTGTGGATTACCTGGTTAGGTGCTTAGCAATCAAACCCATTTTTATCTGAACTAATTTTATAAGTTAGTCTTCAATCAAACGATTTTGCAAATTGAAGTGTTCCAATAGGTACAATTTTGTAAATTAAAGGGTTAACATATTAAAATAAAACTGAAAGTGCAACAATTTTTTATGAGAAGCACAGCAGTGAATTTATACATTTGGCAATTTTCAAACCTTAATTAGAAAATCTTAAAAACAAATAAATAAAAAAAGAACGCAACAAACAAACTTAAGAACCTTTGACTTGGGCAGCAACCATATCACCATCTATGGTGATAGGTTCATTCTATCAACCCTAATGATAAACTATTTTGATGACCATATCTATGAATATTTAAAGATGAAAAACTCCATACTTACAATTATTTCTTGGGAAGGGTTAATTATTTTGCAATTTAAAATACAATCTTAGATTGAAAAATAATCAAGTGGAGATAGAAAAGATAATATAGTATTGCAGGGAAAGAGAAAAAGCTCCATGTCCCACCACGTGAGAGATACCTCATACAGCACTCAAAAACTTGTTATTCTTAATAGGTTAAATACAATTGGAAGGTCAAATATTACAATCTGGCAAACTTTTTTAGGCATCCTAAAGTAGAATAAAGCACATTTAATAGTATGGTTGAATAGTATTTTCACAAGTGTCAACAATTTCTCTTTATACCATCCATCTTTCAAAGAATTATAGAGGGTTACCCTAGTAAATACTGATTTAATTGGTAGGTGATATAACAAATAGGAGTCTTGTAGATCCCATATTTCCCTAATAGAGCACACTTGAGTTGGTTGCTTTCATAACTATGAAAAGAATCTTTCTAAAATATAAATCATTTTGAGTATTTTAAGAAGTAATAAATTATGTTTTTTCAATATTACCCTTATTTACATTAGATACAATAACAAGGTAGTCTTGATTTTGAGATAAAAGGGTAATAATTTAGGAGAATCAATTATTTCCTTAATTCCCATGCCAAAACCTTAAACGACTTATATTTTGAGATAGAAGGAGTACTTCTACATGCTATGACTATAATTATAGTGTATTCCAACTAGTTTAATTGTTGCTTTCAATAGTGTTTAAATAGAATATTGATGCTATGGTGGTGGCAGCTTCTGCCTCAAGCACCCCAAAGCCATACTCACTATTTTATAGCAACTTGCATGTCATGCCAATTGGAAAAGGATGTTAGAGTTTAGACGAACCACACCAGAGGCTTAGCTAGAGTGAGAGGATGGGCCGACACAAGTGACAAGACAAATTTCCAGATCTCCTTCAATCTTAACTCAAACTCTAAACATCTATGCTAGGCTATGATCGTTCCGCTAGTTCAATTTGGCTTGTTACGTACTTCAATGGACAGCTACAATGCCTTAGCTAAGAAACAAATAACCAATATGCTATCTCTATCTCTTCCTCCTCTTCCCTTATTTTTTTTTTTTTTTAATCTCTGTTATCCTTTTCCGCTTTTCAGTTCAAGCAAGAGGGAAACTAGGGACACATGGGTTTGAATCCTTGGCTAGCTGCATTAATAGTTTCCTGACTAACAAAATCTAGGCAACAAGGGAAATTTATGTAAAGGTGAGATAAAACAATATTTTCTCTTAATTTTTTTGAATTTCTCAGTCTAATAAAACTGGGAGTTGCAACATAATATAGCAACAAAACAACAAAATTTAGAGGTTGGTTACAGAAACTTGCCATCTGAAAGGGATAATTCTGCCATTTTCAGGAAAAACTGGATATGTTCCAAAAGTAACAATATTTACAAGGTAAAATGAAGAAAATAGGCTGCAGGAGGCTGGTGTAGATTCAGTCATACATTCGCCAATAGCCAAAACATAACATGAGAAGATATGGCAAGGAGAGACCATGAGATAAATGCCAAAACGATAGAGATTTTGAACCTGCTGCATGGGAAATAGGGCGGTTGTTTGCAGTAATTTAAGTCTCTTGAATACAAAACTGTAACTCCACCTGATGCACATGCAGCTGCAAGTGAAAGGATAGATGTAACCTGCAATTTTAAGCAATCATTATGACACCCTGAGGTTGATTAAGTACACATTAAGTAAAAAGATCAGAAGAGAAATAATGTGGATTGTAATTTCTCAAGAGTATGATCATTTAACTTAAAATCTAGCTTCAGCACAGTAGCACTACTAGCAACCATAGAACTGTGACATACAACTCCACAGAACTGGCAATATTTCCAGATTATAATATAATTTGACAAAATAGCCTATGCAATTAGCATTTGAAATCAGAAATAATCTTGAAATTGTCATGCAGCCACCAGTAACCACAACTTCTCTTATCTAAAAAGAAAGACATGGTAGAAGTAGAAAAATGTAAGGAAGGAAAAGCAAGGGACAGAAGGAGGGTTTATGGACATGAGAAAGGGAAGAAAGGAGAAAATGTCACTGCACAGGAATCAATTGAAACAAATTGGGTATTTTGCAAATATTTCATGGGTTTTTCTAACCATTTTATTTTCGAACATTCCATCAATTATATTCTTATAGCTTCTTGCATGTCTAATAAAGGGACCAGAGAGTCAAATCTGGCTTAGTAATTAATATTGTACCATGTACCTCTCACAACTATGTAAAAAGCCAAGAACATTAGAAAGACAATATAAAGTTCATGATGAAAGTATTCATTCATCTTCATCCTCAGTCAAAGGTTTGCTAATTTAAACTATGCTATTTGAACAAATGCCAAGGGTGCTAGTAAAAAGTGGAGCTAGCAAAAAGTTTGATGGTGGTCCACTCTGATCCTTGGCAAATATCCAATTGAGGGAAAGAAGAGAGTTGGAGGGATGGAAGGAAGATGAAAGAGGTAACTGAGAACTATATATCAAAATCTGGCCTCCTGCAAAAAACCTCACTATTAGGCTCTCCTACCATGCAGTAAATACCCAACCCTGGCAGCATAGACAATGGAAGATAAATGGACAGGGGCTTATCTTCTTCTAATTGAAGAGTTTTACCGTTTTCTATGCAATGATCATATGTTAGGTTATTTTAACTATTGCCTTCAGCTTGAAGTTGGAAATATTCCAATCACGAGGGTGAACGTTTATTAATTGTTTCTGCAGTGGGAACTGTTCTATCCTTTCAGTGATTAACTTATGGGCTGTAAACATAAATCTAAATGTAAAAAATTTATCCATAAGTTACAAAGATGAGTGTAATCAGTTCGATAAAAGCAAAACATGAACAATAAATACATACCCAGTCACCAACAACAAATAGGCTCACTAAGACTGGATTCTGAAGGTTTCTCTTTGATCTCAAAGAATGCAGATCAAGGCATGCAAGCCCAAAACTCCAAAGAACTTGAAGCCCCATTGATGCAATCAAATAGCTGAATTGAATACAAACATCAAAATCTTAGTACTGCCACATAGGAGAGATGCATTGTTAAGAAAATGAACCAGAAAAACCACACAATATTGAGATAAACATGCATGAGTAGCTGAGACCAGCCAGCAGATTGGAATGCACACATTCACACAGTCATGCACCAGTTTGCCTCAAAACATCCAAAATTTTACTATCCAAGCATCCCCAGCCCATTGGGAAAAAATATGTTTTTTTAAATGGAAAGCAAGCAACCTGAACCTCAAGCGGCTAAGCTATGCGTTGAGGATGTAGATCCTAAATTGGTAAGCAACAGAAAGATGTGAGTCCACAAATTACCATTAAGAGATGAAAACAAAAGTAATTTCCGAACTCAGGATTAGAGGGATCTTATGCCCAGTCAGGGAAAAAAACGTGAGAAAGAGTGGAGGATGGTTAATTTGTGTGGTCAAATCCTTCATTAACATAGCAGAATGCTGGGGACTTGAATTAATAATGACAAGATAAAAATAAAAAGGAAAAAGAAAGAAGACCATTCAATATTTTGGTGTTCAGTTGTGCCTAAATGCCCAGAACTCACTCAAGATGCAATTTCCATCTAACCAATCACATCAGTACCAACACATAAAAAGGCCTACCTTGTGACCTTCAAAGTAACATTGGACCTTCATATAAAGACATTAGGTGGTAATAAATCCCTTCCCAACTCAAAGTGAGTGTTAAGTAGTTCTCCATATCAAACCAATCATCCTAAGGTGTGAATTGAAAACCAAAGCTGCTCCATTGCCAGCAACATAAGTTCACGATTCATTCTAGGTCCATAATCATCAATACAATATGGTTGAGCTTGGTTCTTAGTTTGCCAATTAAATAAAGAGATTCATCCTTCCAAATCTGAAATTATCAATTATCCTAGCATACACCTTCTAAAAACTATAACAAGAGATGAGTATTGCACAACAGAAGTTTATTGATTAAATATTTAGCAAAGCATGAAAATAGCAATGCATTTTGTTCTTTGTCTCTCCACCAATTATACTTGGTTCAATCATTGGAAGTCCTATGCACTTTGATTTTGGAATCTTTATATTCATAAGATAGCACAAATCAGACACCCGCTTTAACCAAGAAACACTTTTCTATAATGTGGTAGCTCATTGACTCCATTTTGACTAATTTTAACTACATGACCCTGATCAGAAAGGTTCAGTACAATTAACTACATGACCCTATCAGGAAGGTTCAGTACAATTAACTACATGACACTGATTGGGAAGGTACAGTACAAGCAAGCTTATAGTTTGAATTAACTATCAAATCAAATAGCTTGAATGTATCATTTACAATACAAAGGCCTTCCCCAGAAAAGAATAAATAAGAGGAGGCATCCATCTTTATACAGTTAAAACATAGGGTAAATGACTAAAATTTCTTGAGCTTTAGCCTAATTTATACTTTCTTCTCTATCATTTCAAGCTTAGTTACTCTGTCCTTAATTCACCATTAGTAAAGTGTCCAATATTTTGCAGGAACAGAGATCTTGAATATAACAATGCATATACTAAGATACAGTCAGCTTATAAAATTTCAAGCTTTAGCATATGAAACATTCTTGTCTACTACATCAAGGACTTGAGAGTCACGGCACAAAAGTCTATATAAAGACAAATCTCTAGGCATAACACTTAAAATTATGGTGACAGAACTGGCAAAGTAACAAGGTAAAACTCTCAATTACATCCCAGAAGCAGATGTTATAGAGATTACACAAACTAGGAAATCAATAGAATCCCATAATAACTAAAGAGGAGAGTGCTGATCAGCCAAATAGATTAAACCATTGCAATCTTTACACAACATAATAATTACTTGGTCTTGTTTTTCTCTCCAAAGCCCTCCAAGTATTCTAACCAAATCCCATTATCTGTTTAATGCAGCAGAGAACCTATAAAAAATGGACCAAAAGGCAAAAAAATAGAAGGAAAAGGACAAAGTGACAATCACTCACTATTGCAGTAACACATAAATCAAACACCAGTAGATATTGTGTCCTTATGCCAGTTCACCCGTTACAAGTTATTGGCATTAGTTCCACTGAAGACTGCCAACCAAAGAAATGCCTTCATTCTTGACAAATTTTAGTCCTTAACCTTGAAAATTCTATATGCAGAAGACAACAGCATTAGGAATATCAAGGGGTTATTTTTACTTTCCTAATTCTTCCCAGAAATCTCCATTAGTTCAAGCAAAAATACAAGTGGACTGTTTCCTTACCATGGCATTGCTCTCAAATTAGGAAAAATATCAAAAATGCTTCACTGGTTCGAACATCCTCAAAATCCCCTCACCCCAACCCGCCATGCCTTTTCCATTATACATTTAGTAAAACATTCAAAAATAAGATTCAGAACAATAACAAGAGAAGTTACTTATCAAATGAGCTACTGGAGTAGTAATAGATGAAAAGACATTAATTCCACAGTCAATATTTGTTAAACAGACAACACAATCATAAATGAAAACCGACATCTGATTTTCACTTTCATCCACAATTTTTAAAACAAGGTTAGAAATTAGATTACCAGAAAGCAGTGGAGTTGAAGAATCCACGGGCAGAGACCATGACTCCAATTGAAGCTGCTGCAAACACAAACTGCCCTACTCTCAGTCCAAACCCACTCACTCTCCCTGGACTCCCAAACAACTCCTTCATCTCTCTCTCTAAAAGAAGCGTCTTTCTCCCACTAAAATATGCCTCTTTCACAGTAGACTGAAAAAAGAAAACTTTTAGGTAGTGGGTGCTTTTTAGATTGATCTTTTATAAGATTCCCATGAATGCAACAGCCACCCTCCACCACAACCACCAGCTCTTTTCCAGTGAAGCTATGGAAAGTGCCTCAATTTGGAAGTGGGATTCGCATAGATTTGGATTTGGGGTTTCATTAAGGATCTATCTTGTTATTCTCTGTATGGAATGTTCTTATATCCTTGAAAACTGAAACTCTTTGCTTTTCGATATTACCTTACATTATTAGAAAAAGGCAAACACACTGACAATTGCTTATGATGGCTTACAGTTTTTATTTTGAATTTTTTAAAACAAATTGTTGTGCGGCTCTACTTGTTTTTTCTTTTGGCACGAAGCACTGGCGTCCAATGTCGTGGTGTAAGCCATATGTGGTCGAAGGCTTAACTAGCATGGCCGATTCATTCCAACCCGATTCTGATTTCGATTTATAGAATTCATCTGTTCAAATTTTTTAAAATATACAATGTAAATCTATTATTGAACTGTCGATTTCAATTCTGGCAAATTCCAACATAGTTCCAACCCACTATATATTTATTATTTTTTTTCAAAAAAACATAGAAATTTATTTCTAAATTATGTCTTTTTTTCTGGAAAAAAAATTAATTTAAATTTGAAAAATATTAGTAAGTTTTATTTTAAACAACTTTTAGCAAGAGCATATTCATGTAAGAATTTATTAACTATATAAATAAATATAGAATAATCAAATAAATTATAATTTTATTTTGTCTAAATATTATTATTTAAATAAATTATTATAAAAAATTAAAAAGGATTTCAAATAACGTAATTTTGGACTAAGAAACAAATTTAGAAGGAAAAAAACGTTGTTAAACTCCCATTTGTTCAAACGATGTAATTATTAGATAATTATTTCACTTTTTTCTACCACTTTTAATTTTTAGATTTTTAATTTTATTAAATCGTGTGATATTTATTTAGACTTGTGGATGTGCATATAATAGATTAAGAGATTACATATTTTTTCTAAATAAAAAATAGAATATTCGGTTCGAATCGGATCAAAACCTTTAGTTCAAGTTTATTTTTTAACATTAATATGAACTTTAACCGACCTGTAAACTATTGGTTTTGACTCAAAATTTTAAATCGATGATTTCAGTTCGATTTTAATTCATATATAATGTAGTTTGATTCTGATTTAAACTGATCAAATGATCATACATAGGCTTAAGTATGCATCTCAATTTGTAACCTAAAACACACTCATAATTTATAGGTTATTTGATATATTTTGATAATGATAAGATGACACAAAATTTAAAATTTTTGCTTCTAGTTCTCTTGATTTTATGAGTGAACTCCATTGGGATTTCAATTTTTATATTTATATATTTAAAATTTCAACTTGTAAAATTAAATGTATTGAATATTTTAATTTATAAAATTGTACATATTTTAACTTGTTGAAATTACAATTATTAAACACTTATTGAATGGAAATGTAAAAATTATTATTTAATATTTTTTAAAAGATAGATAAAATATCACACTTCTTAAATAGTTTAATAATATTATTTTAAAATTGAAATATTCAATAAATAAAACTTTACTGGCTTAATAGTTTAATAAATTAATTTAAAATTGAAGTTATCATTAAATTTTCTTCTAAAATTCAAGTGTTAATTTGTACATTGAGCCAACAATAAATACCATGATATGGCATATACTTATTTAAATTGAGAATATATATATATATATATATATATATATATATATATATATATATATATATATATATATATATATATATATATATAAGGAATATAAATGCCATTATATATAAGTATTTATGATCTTTACAAAAATTTGAAAGACTTTATTGATCGGGTAAGTAAGAAATGTACATATTTTACAATGAGTTTCTCTTTTTTTTATTTTTTATTTTTTTTTTTATTTTTTATAAGCAATTTATATTTTATTTTATTAAATTATAAAATCAAGAAAAATTTATCAAATTCAAAAAAATTAAACTCGAGCCAACAAATTTTTCCAATACATTAAAAACTACACTTAAATTTGATAAGTTTCTCTTCTTAATTTTTAAATTGAGTTTCTCTTCTTAATTTTGATTAACTATGTTTAGAGAATTAATCAAAAGTGATGTCACTTGCTATTTGTAGTATTATATTATATTATGTATATTTTTTCCTTTCCAAAAAAAAATTATGTATATTATTATTACATGGCAGCATAATAGTGGTCACTGATTTCACTGTAACGATACAAACCGTGGAGAATATACTCAAATCAATCTCAAGTAGAAACCCTAAACCCTTACTAAACCCTATTTCATTTAATCCAGAACTCTGAAACAGAGGAAGATGGTGTTCTCCGCGATTCTCCGCAAATCGGCGACCAATTTGGCTCCACTGGCTACTCGAATCGCCCGGGTAAGCCATAGAAATTACGTTGCTTCCCTCTTTCCTGCATTAAATCACGATATCAATTGTTTCCACAAAAAACCCATTTTTGTTCCACAATACTATTCTACTGCTGCTGATGCTAAGAAGCCGAGCTCGAGCGAGTTGCTTCTCCGAGTCATTGACTCAGAGATCAAGGTGGCTCAGGAAACCGATGATCATGAACGGGTAAGTATTGTTTTTTTCTTTTAATGAAAATGGACTGTGATTGTTTTATGTTGTTTTAACTTATGGATGGAAAGATTATTAATTCGTTTAGTTTTTGTATTTAATTTCTGTGGAATGAGAAAATGGGAGAAAATTGAGTTACGAAATCCCTGTTTGTTCTTTGTTCTAGCTTGCAAAAAAATTGGAACACGTGTCTATGACAAGGAAGAGGTGTAAGATGAGTTTAGACTTAACTTTGAAATGTTATCATGGTTCTGTTTGGTCATTTAGAGGGTAAGAAGAGAAAAAACTGTCTTGTAACCGGTGCACATCATAATAGAATTCATTTATGAATTTCTCATGTTTAATTTATGTAATAGTTTTGATTTTTTATTTGATTTTGCTTATCTGATGAAAGAGCATAGTTTCATTCTCATAGAAGCATTTTTAAACCTATTGCCAATTTGATTGCATGTGGCTTTTTGATAAAGTGCCGCTTTTGTAATCATTCATACTATATGTTTTGTTTTGTGCTTGATAGGTTGAAGAGATTCCAAAAGATTTCCCTTTCAAGATTGATGATAATCCAGGGCAACAAAGTGTAATTCTAACAAGACAATATGAAGGTGAACTTGTGAAGGTTGAAGTTCACATGCCTGATCTTGTTACAGGGGAAGATAATGAGATTGACAATGACACTGATGATATTGAGAAACCAACTCGATCTAGCCTCCCATTAATTGTTACTGTCTCTAAACGAAGTGGAACTTCTCTTGAATTTGGATGCGTTGCTTACCCTGATGAGATTGCAATTGATAGCTTCTCGGTTAAAAATCCAGAAACTTCTGAAGATCAAATTGCCTATGAGGGGCCTAACTTCCAGTAAGCTGCTGTTGCTTCTCTATTAGCTATTAATGATGGTTTACCTTGATTAATTTGGTAATATAAGTTTCTTTTTTCATAATTTGCAGCAATTTGGATGAGAAATTAAAGAATGCTCTTCACAAGTACCTGGAGATTAGGGGAATAAAGCCCAGCACAACCAATTTCCTCCACGAGTATATGATTAACAAAGACAGTCGGGAATTCATGGGTTGGTTGAAGAACCTCAAGACTTTTATTGAAGCATGAACATTTATTTCTACAATTTTTTTTCTTTGCTTTGTAGAATTCAACTGCTAGAATACTTTGACGATTTCATAGTAGTTCTACTCTCTTTGTGAAGTGTATGCAATTCTCTTGAGAGAAGTTCATTGAATACCAAGAATATATATCTTTTTGTAGGTGTTACAGTTACAAATGAATTTTGGATAGTATTGCATTTATACATTGTCTCGCATAAGTATTCTCCTAAGTATTACTATTAAGTTTCTAAAAACTTTCTTTGTTTGCTTAAGTTTTGTTAATTTTTGTAGTAGGATAATGTTTATGTGTTAATGCAGAAGCTGATGTTGTCCTGTTTAATCTTTGAGAAATTATAAAAAAGTGATACCACTAATTGCTCTCATCTTTTCTTTTTCTTTCTGTTCTTTTTCTTTTTCTTTAGTACTTTAAAGTTACATTCTTTTGGGTGTACATGACATCGTTTCATGCTCAACATCATACAAAATATAAAAGCTGAGGGAGGCTAAATGATATTCCCTCCCTCTCATATGTATAGGCTTAGTTTTAGTTTTACATAGATTAAGAAAAACTAGATAATGTAGTTAAATTATATTTTTTGTTTAGCATTTTCCAAAACTAACTCTTTATAATATTAAATGATATATGTACAATTAGGAATAAAGATGTACATTAAATAGTGGTACATTAAGAAATTACATAATAAATGATCTTTAAAAAAATGAAATAGGATTACATTTTGAGACAGACGAAAAAGGAAAGCGAGCCTATATATATTGGATGGAGAGCCTATATATATTGGACGGAAGGAGTCTGATATTTTGCCTATTTATTTGACTAAGTGAAAAAAAATTATAACATTTGTTGAGGATATAATGGATTTTTCAATGTTCGATGACTACTCTCTTTTATCATTTGATGAAATGCTAGTAAAACTAAATTAAAATTTAATGAAATGCCACTGAAACAATTAGTTTACCGAATGGAGCCTAAAATAGATATAATGATATCATTTCAAATTAACAAACAGAATAATAATATCAAAACTAAACTTTTAAAGATAGATAGCTTTATTTTTGTTTTTTTTAATTTTAGTTAAAATTTTCCTACCGATGGACTTTAGACACTGATGCTTTTTTTATTATTTATTTTTAGGGATTAATATGTTAAACATTAAATTAAACTTTGATTAAAACTTTTAAGGTATTTGGTTATAAAAATGAAACTTTCTAGTTGTTAATTATGATAGGTGAGTGAACATTACTCAAAGTTTATAATCTCATTTACGAATAAAAAACATGTAATTTGACTAAAAAACTTCTTTCTTCCTATCTAATCTAAAACATATTGAAAAAATTAATTCCATAAATGTTTTTATAGTTTGATTCAATCATTTTTTTTTTTAAATACGAGATGAATTTTTTTATAATTTATAGTTTATAATATCCTTTTGAGCACTATATGTTCTATTGAACTTGCACAATATACAAGATTAGGAATAGTTTTATCACTATTTACAGGACTTTGACATGTAAAAAATCACCAACTTTGTATTTTAAGTGATCCATATTGTGTATTCATCAACCTTTCATTTTAACTAATTCATGGCATATTTTTCATGTCAAATTATATATTAAAATTATCTACTAATCCATACAATATATTTCACTGATTTGATGATCTTATTAAATCAAGAGAGATGCTTTTTGATGGTTGATTAATAGTCTAATTTAGTATATAGTTTTGAGATATTGGAGAAAAATTAAATACTATAATTACACTATCATAATTATAATTCAGACAAATTTCTAGAATTTTGAATGGGAATCGAAGGTTTCTAGTTATATATCCCTAACAAACAACCACATAAATATTTTGGACAAGAGAGAGGGTTAAAATTCTTGGTAAATATTTATAACATCACTGAAAATGAGAACCAATTTGGGATAAGGAAGGGATTAAAACGGGAATAACAGAATTCAAGAAATAGTCACAGGTCATGTTCTTCAAAAAATGGTCCGCATGAACAGGTCAAGTTAGAAAAACGCTCAGCAATCGCCATCTTGCTGAGGAAGAAGAATAGCAGTATCAAACAGTCAACTTTTCACATTGATAATATTCGTTTTTCCGAATAATCGATAATTAACTGATAAAAATTATATATATAAACAGCCATTCATTGAAAATAATATAATCTTAGTTCAATTCTTGCTATTTAATTTATTTATTAAGCATCGATTCTAGACCTTAAGTTTTGAGCTATCCATTGGAAGATTAGGCAAATCAATCTTATGGCTGTGGGATTGCAATATTATTGGCATTCAATACTTGAAATATTGTCATTTCAATTTAACCATTCATTTTGTAGAAATTTTTTCACTTGCTAACGTTTATCTTAGCTTCTAAAAAAGAATTGTTTGCCTTTTTAAGGCTGTAAACTTAACCAGTCATTTTAAAGAAAGAAATTTTCCATATTTAGGTGTTCTTTATAAACTTCTTCCAAAATACAAGAAACAATAATAATTATTTTTCTCTTCATGAATATTAATAACTATCCTCTCAATCAAAGAAACTTCTCAGTTCCTTCCGTTTGTTATAACTAAGGAAAAAAAATGGCTGAGGCCATTGTTTGTCTTGCCATTGAGAGAATTTCTAACGTCCTCATCCATGAGGCAGGTTTTCTTCATGGTTTGGAAGATGAAGTTTCGCAGTTGCAACTTGAACTTAAGGAAATGCAGCTTTTCTTGAAAGATGCAGACTTCAAGCAAGAAAAGGATGAGTGCATTCGCAATTGGGTAGCTGAAATTAGAAATGTCGTTTATGAAGCTGAGGATGCTGTTGATACTTTTCTCGTTAATAGTGTTGGTAAAGGTGTTGGAATTGCTTCATTCATCAATAAACTTGCCTCTATATTCACCAGATATTATCATCTCCACGAAATGGAAAAACAAATCAAATCACTCCATATTAGGATTTGGGATGTTACCAATAACCTTCAAGCTTATGGAATCAAATCTATTTGTGAAGAAGTCGGGACGAGTTCTACCCATCTGAGAAGATCACATCCACATTTTGAGGGAGAAGATGTTGTTGTGAAGTTGGAGATCACTACTTGGGAATTGATGAGCAAATTGTTTAAGGAAGAAGCACAAGTGAGTATTATTTCTATTTTTGGCCTAGGAGGAATTGGTAAGACAACTCTTGCAAAGAAAATTTACAATTCTGTTGCTGTTAAGAAACATTTTGATAGTCATGCTTGGATTGTCATTTCGCAAGAATTTTCATTAAAGGATGCTTTATATGAAGTCTTGACTCAGGTTGGCTCTCCTGTGAACATGGCTGAAAAAGAGAAAGACTTAATTTTTAAGGTCTACAGTGTTTTAAAACAGAAGAGGTACTTGGTAGTTATTGATGATATTGATGAAATTGAGACTTTACATAGTTTGAAATCTGCTTTACCTAATGGAAGTATAGGGAGCAAAATTTTATTCACCACACGTAACAAAGAAGTTGCTATGCATACTGATCTTTATGTGATTTCTCCAATTGAGCTACCATTTTTGACAGATGATGAAAGCTGGAAACTTTTCTGCAGTAAAGTGTTCGCAGCAAATATTCTTGAACAGCATAGTTTCTTGCCAGAGTTTGAAAAGCTTGGAAAGGAGATGGTGAAACATTGTCAAGGATTGCCTCTAGCTATTGTTTTACTTGGAGGCTTATTGGCAACAAAGAAGTCGCTAGAGGAATGGGAGGCTGTGCAAAGAAAATTGGAACTAGAAATCAGCAAGTCACACCATGGAGTGCATGCCATATTATACATGAGTTACCATGATTTACCATTTCGCTTAAAGCCATGCTTTCTTTATCTTTCTCAGTTTCCTGAGAAAAAGCATATTCATAAAACAACATTAATTAGGAATTGGATTGCAGAAGGTTTTGTGTCAAAACCATTAGATGGAGAAGAAGATGAGACAATAGAAGATGTAGCAGAACAATATTTAGAAGAACTAGTTAGTAGGTGCATAGTTCAAGTACACGAAATGAAATACACTAAAGTAAGTATAAAATCTTGTCACATTCATGATCTTATTAGAGATATGTGCTTGTCAAAGGCAAGAGAAGAGAATTTTCTTGGTGTCATTAGACGCCATGTTTCGGATTATCCTGGTACTAATCAGAATTTGCAGTTAACAACACGAAGAGTTGCTGCTCATCTTAGTGCAGACCGACAAATTGATATTGCAATTTCATATATACCAATGTTGGAAGGTGTTTGTTCTCTTTATTACTTCATTAGAAATAATGACTACATCTTAATGACAAAGCAGCAAAAAGATTTTGTTTTCAAGAATTTTAGACTACTACGAGTATTGAATCTGCAGAAGCTAATTGTAATATACCTCCCTCAAGAAATTGGTAATATGATTCACTTGAGATATCTCGGATTACGAGAAACTGAACTACGAGGACTATTGCCATGGTCAATAGGTGATTTGAAGAATTTATACACTCTTGATGTGAGAGATAATTATTGGATAAGCTTCCCTAATGTATTCTGGAAATTAGAAAGTTTAAGGCATTTGTTAGTAGACAGAACAGTTGCAAGAAGGTTTAGACTGGACACGTTAACAGAACTTGAGACTTTGAAGTGGATAAAAGCAAAGAATCTGATAAGAAGAGATGCAATGTCCAAATTGAACAATATTAGAAACATAGGAATTGAATTTGAGAAAATAGAGGAAGCAGATTTAATTCTAAACTCTCTTATCTTCGCATCAGGTCGTCTTCGCTCCTTGAAAATGTTGATGTTACCAGGAGGTTTATTTCCAAGTTTAGAACCACTTTCTAGTTGCCAGAAGCTAATTAAAGCAAAGTTATATGGACATATACTAGAAGACTCAAATTCTCTCCATCATAACTTGGAATTTCTACCAGCAAGTCTTTCCAAATTAGGATTGTTCGGTTCCAAGTTAAAGCAGGATCCAATGGTTATACTAGAAAAGCTGCCTAATTTAAGATTTCTGGCATTAGATGAAGATTCATATCAAGGGTCTAAACTGGTTTGTTCTGCCAATGGATTCCCTCAACTCGAAAGACTTCATATTCGTCGGTTGAAGGAAGTAGAAGAATGGATAGTAGAGGAAAATGCAATGAAATGTCTAGAGACTTTATGTATAATAAGAGTTCAGAAATTGAAAATGCTACCTCAAGGATTGAAGTCTATCACTACTTTACAACAACTGCAAATCTTTTGGATGCCAGAAGAATTTAAGAACAGGATTCAAGTTATCGATGGAGAAGAAGGGGAGGATTTCGACAAGATTCGCCATATACCATCCATATCTATGCCTTATTAATTCTTGGAAAAACGTATAAAAAAAAAAAAACAGTACAAGTTTTTCATCAAAACTAGCAATTTTGACAGAACATGCTAATTCATATATCTCCTGCATACTTCACAAGCAATGTGGAATCTCGAAGGAAACTATAGCAATTTTGACAGAACATAGCAATTCATATATCTCGTACATTCTTTACAAGTAATGTGAAATCTCGAAGGATTAGCTCCACGCACCACAACACTGAAAGAACCACACCACACATAAATATTGTGATGTGGAATCCTGAAGGAGTCCTGACAAATTTTCTTTGTATAAGCTTAATATTGCAATTTGTGGGTCAATCGTTGTTTCTAATTTTGGAATTAATAGCTCTTTGTAAATCAACTGCTCTATGTATTCTACATATATATGAATTACACTAATACATTTGAAATTTTATCTTAATTACTTTTATTAAACTAATTTTAAGACATCTCTCTTTCATTTTCATGCTTAAACGGGGCTTATAACAATCATAATACAATTTCCAAAACTATTTCCAAAAACAATGTGAAGATTAGAAAGAATTTTCAAGAGAAATTAAGATTCAGTGTGGCTGACACAGTAACAAATTCACTTAAAAAACATTATATATTAAAGTTCTGATCGACAACATTAGCTTTGCTGTTTTGGTGGTGTTTAACTGTTGAGTAACTAGTAGCTGTTAAAATACACTTTCATAAAACGCTAAAAGCTAAATATTACAGATTAATTTTTGTATCATATATCTTAATATTTACAAGCTAATTCAAATATTACATTATTAAATACCATAAAAAAAATAAACACTGAAAGCTACTGAAAACCTGCCGCAGTACACAGCTAGCTTTTGAAGGAAATTTTGGTCAAAGGTTTGTCCTTTGCCAGTGGCTTTGGTGCATGCGTGATTTATTTTAGGCGTTGGTGAAAGCTGAAAATGCATTGCTTTTGCAGTCTTCACGGGTTGAATAGTTAATTATTTTGGAAAAGAAAAAAAAAAAAAATCTTTACCCTTCTTATGTAGAAATTTATAAATTGACCAAAATGTTTCCTTTCATCCACATTTTCTTCCTAGCAAAATTAAAACTTGTGAACATTTTGAAAAAATAAAATGGTAGAAATTTTCAGAAAGCCAAGACAAAATATATAATTTGAATTGTTAATAGTTGAGTTCAAAAAAAAAAAAAAGGATTAGTAGTTGAAGGTACACTTAGGTTGTAAGAAAAACTAAAAGCTACTAGGACACATAATATCTACAGAAGTCCTAAACGATCACAACCTTAAGAATTGCGCCTTGACATTGCAAAAGTAAATTTATTATATGAAATCCTAAATCTCAAATTAAAACCCTAATTTTCAAATTAAAAATTTATTCTCGGAAGGAATAACAGATTCTGACCTAAACTTAATTAGAGGTATGAACCAAATGTATCAAGATGGAAAATTGAATGTTACAAAAATTAATTATTTTGATAAGTTCGAAAGCAAATTTAACGAAGAATCAAAGAAAATTCACCTCACTCGAATTTGATAGAATAAAATGGAAAAACCTAAATCTTTTTATTTCACTAACAATACCGAAAACTTAAGTATTTATGAGCTAAGAAATCCTAAAAACAAAATAAAATATTACTCAAGACCCATATGTTTGGATAATTTTTATTAGCTTTATCTTTTTTTTTTTTTTTAAGCTCATCTCTTCACTTGGGCTTGCAGATCCTAATTCTTGTTAATTTCCATTACTCAGACACACATAAACATAAATTAATTTTACCCAACAGACCAAAACTTTTGTTGCACTATAAAAAGAATAAATTTTCATAATCAGGTGATTGATTTAATGTCTAATTGTATTTTCATGTTGCATTAAACATAGAATGCTCTATTTTTATCTTTTACAGATTAATGAAAAGATAATTCTTAAAATTCAAACAATTAAATAAAATAAAAGATAATTTAATCAAATTATAAACAATTTACCCACTTCATGCAAAAACCTCAAAATAACATATAAAAGTAAACAAAGGATTATTTCTTGAAGGTCTTATGAAAAGGGCAATGCTTTAGAATCTGGAGAACATTTCCTTCCTAGTTACTGATAGCACCATGGAATTACGTACTGGGTTAAGTAAATAATATTTTTACCCTTGTATTCTAACTCATCAGACCACTTACTCCAACAAAAAATACAGTAAAAAATAACTAAAAAATCACCTCATAATTTTAGGAAAATGGATTACATTTCTCAGTTGTACACATACTACCTAAATGCTACAAACTTTATCATAATCTGCAGTTTACTAATACTCATCACTCATCAGGTCAAGAAATGAGATGGATTTATGACCTGCCTAAAGTAGGATTACATAGTAATAAGAGGATGCAAAACATTAAATAACACTATGATATAACACGATGAGATGCGATGGCCGATAATAAAGAAGGCAGCATCACCATTGTCGTAGAATACTAAGAACATGTTTTTATTTTTCAAGCGCGGTACGAACTCTTCATTTGCCTTCTTTTTTGTGTGAGTGAGGCGCATACCCGTTCGCTTGATGGGTTACATCCTTGTGGGTATATATGACCCCTTTATCACCATCCACTACCTGCCCACTTCCTCTTAGAATCCTGCATTTGATATTAGAAAAGTGTTAGGATGATCCTCGTTTCAAAATAGAAATTGAAGTTAATGGCTGTTTTTCAGAATAACAAACAAAAACTTCATCAAGAAAATATTACAAAAACTTGCAGATGCCCTTCTAGATAGTATAAATTTTAACTTATAGATGAATCTAAAAATGAATTTCTATGTGATCTCAAACCCTAAAGGAAAAAGGGGTGGCTAGCTGTATATCTAAGTCATAAGCTATAGATACGTATGTCATAAGCATATTCATACCATCTTGTAGTTAACAATCCTTCAACTCCAACAGGACCACGAGCATGAATTCTACCTGTGCTTATTCCAACCTATTCATCCATCAAATAGAAATCAACTATGAGCACCATGAATAATTCAATTGATTCTCAAAATAATTGTGAAACCATATTTTACCTCAGCACCTAAGCCAAATCGAGCCCCATCAGAGAATCTTGTGCTTGCATTATGAAAAACTGCAGCACTGCAAATAAAAATTTACAAGCATCATTTCACCTAACCCATTTACATGAACTAAATTATGGTCAATTGAGTACAGAGATAATTGTAGGAGACAGAAACTAATACAGAGATGATGTCAAATGGCAGTCATTCTTACCTGTCAACTTGATGTAGAAAAACTTCTGCAACTTCATGATCTTCAGCTATAATACAATCAGTATGCGCACTGTCAATAAGAGTATAAAACAATATGAGCATCTCCAGATAAATTTTCAAAGAGCTATGAAAATTAAGAAATATCTGCAATTGCTATTGCTCAGAAAAGGGCGCAAACATGCCTTCCATGTTGATGTATATGATCAATGGCTGCATACACATCATCAACAATTTCAATTGTGCAAGCCATAGAATTATACTCGTGATGAAATGAATATGCTTCTGGTAGGTTCATCTCCTTGCTTGCCCTTGGTCCACCATACAAATTAACACCTGAAAGGAAGCATGAGTTAGCCATTCACAGATCCTTCATACATTCTAGAAGCGTGTGTTGAACCATTCCAAAGCTTTTGATACCATATGAAAATGAACAAGGTAAATTGATTTTTTTCAATTTGATGTTGATTGGATAAGATAAAGAACAACACTCAGAATATTCGGAAAGTAACATCATCAAGATGTGGTATAGCTCACAAGGGGAATTCCCTACCTTCGGTGCGAAGTTCAACTGTGATTTCATTGAATCCATCAGCATGCACCAAATCCTTGTGCACAAGAAGTGTTTCCTGCACATGGCAAAAGAGCACCACAAAAGAATTGTGCAAGTCATGAACAAACAAAGGGAACTGACAAATGTGGATTTGGATATACACAAAACTCATGCAAGTTTTAAAGAATAGAACCATAATGAATAAATAAAAATAAATGGTTCCAGAAATACCATTGCATTGCAGGCTGCAGGATAATCTACTTTTGCATCAAGAACAATGCGCTTTGCCATTTCCATATTAGCAGATTTATCAACATATACATGACAAATTCCATCTGAGCAGTAAAATACAGCTTTACCACAGAATCTAGAATATTACTAGTATAGACCATGCATATTGAATAAATAAGTTGTGAAACATGACCAAACTCACCAGCATGACCCAGAACAGGAATTTTAGTTGATGCCTTGATTTGAGAAACAAGTGCATTGCTGCCTCTTGGAATCACAAGATCAATTACATCATCATGCTGATGCACAAAGGAAAATAAAATTCAGCTTGTAATTTTAGTTTACAAGTATCAATTGTAATTCTCAATGTTCACACAGATTGCCATTTAGTTGACTTTTGTCTCACAAGACTACCCACCTTGAGCAGATCCGGAATTTCATCTCTTGATGTCACGAGTCCAATAAGTCTTCCACCAACAGTTTCAGGGATGGCTGCAGTGATGACCTGTAAATTTTACAAAGAAAAATTTTTTTATATGATTTGACGATTTTGATTAAGCTTTTCTTTTTCTAAGTATAATTGTTACAAAAACGCTAATCATAAAAGCACCAAACCTTGTGCAAAATTTCATTTGACCGCTTGGCCTCCTTTCCTCCTTTCAAGAGTAGCCCATTCCCACTTCGAATAGCCAAAGAAGCTATCTATTCAAATAATAGCAAGTTCAAGGTAAGAAGAAATATAAAACAAAAAGCTTACAGTGAAAACACACAACACATCCACCTACACGTTCTTCTAATTTCAATCAACAAGAGATAAGGACTTTGGACAATGAAGAAGTAACTCTTTAATTTGTCGGTATGAAGAATATAGATCTTCGAATTGACGTTCTCAAATTTGTAACCCATTTTTCAAACATGTATTGATACTTTGTTCATAGGCAGATACTACCGCCTATAACAGCACGCAGGCAGATACTATCGCCTGCATATGCACGCAAAAGTCCATGCATTTAAGACAGAAAATGACAATGATAATGCAAGTCTTCTTTGAAATGGGCAGCAGTTATATAGGGCCGCCGTTAGGCTCACTTTAACCTATGTTTGACCCATATCCAAAATATTATAAACCAAGGGAGTTCAACTGGCTACATGATAATAAAACATACAAATGCATCCATATTAACCAGACCATATTAGCTAAAGCAAGTGGTATAAAATATGTAATCTTATCTACCTGAACCAGTGCATCTGGTCGAGACTCAAAAATAATCAGAAGAACACCTAAAGGAGATGATGTCTTCTCTAACAGGAGTCCATCTGCCAGCTGGATACATGAAAAATTACAATCATAAAATAATAAGCAAAAGAACAAGAAAACATATTATTGTAGAAAACTTTATGAAATTTGTCCACAATTAAATGCAATTCATACCTCACAATAGAATTTTATTTTGCAATAGCATACTGACGAATAAGTTCTTCATACAAGGCTTAGCTTGCGTTATTTTCATTTCTAAGAAATCATCTTAGCATTTTTAGAGAAAACATAAATATGGTTTGGCCATTATTTGAGTGTGTCGAAAAACTTAAAGCCTGAATGGAGATCCCTAAAGTCATGAACCAGAAGAATATAAATGATTACCTCAGTTCTTTTCAAAACTTGACCAATTGGATCTTCCATGTTTGCAAGCACACGAATAGAGTTTGCCAGACTTTTAATCTGTCATTGTCAATAGATGTTATACAAACACAAAAAGAAAAAACAAAGACATAAAAACAACCAGATTATTTATAAAAAAAAATAACAACAGTTATTGGAAATAAATAAACTTGGACAGCAACCACAAGTAATAGGAGTAATTAAAAATAAATAAATGTATAAATTATTCAAATTAAATCCAGCAGTGTCTTGCCTTTCCAGGCTTTAAAGCTAGTCGAGCAACCAAGGATGTTTCTAATCCAGCTATCTGTGCAGCATCAACATCAGCTTCATTTTCAATAATGATCAGCTTTTCATTGGCTTCTAAAGCATCAGCTATGTCCAGCAAAATCTTTTTCCTCTCTTGAGAAGTCAATGCCTACAGAGCAAGATTCTATCTTTATTATGCTGCTGGAAGAAAACAAATACGTATGCTAAAATCATGGAGCAAGAGAACACCTCCATTTTCAAAAGAAACAAAGGATTTTAAACATTTTACGTCGGTATATCCCTAAATTATGCATCTATTTATGTTACCTGAAGCCGTCTGGAGCTCTCCCGTGCAGCAACTGCCATCTTCCGCGCACTAACTTCTTTAAATGGGGTCCATAAATGTGCATCTTGATGAAAGAGAGTTCCAACACGCTCTCCTTGAAGGACTTTAGTTATGTTCTCCGGAGCATACCCACTTTAAAGAGATAACCAATAAATCATTGCATGCCCAAAGAAAGAACTCATTTCAATCCAGTATCAAATGTACAAACAACTCAAACAATTAGATTAACCTAGAAAACGCCACAAACTTCCAAAATGAAAACATTCATTGGCTTTCTTTTTAAAAAGGAGAAAAGTGATGGGAAAAATATCTTATTCCATTTCTTTTTCCTTTGCAGAACACCCACATAACATGGTTGAGAGCAAAAATAAGTAGCCACATAACAATCAGTTAAAACAACTCAAGAAGAAGTGTGGAAACTACTGAAACTAAGACATCGTTGCTTATATTGAAGATTACATGTCATAGTAATGACAGGGAATATTTTAATTGCAACCAAATACCAATGTACTTTTTAATAAGATTAAACATAGGAGAAAAGGTTGTTATGATATAAACAAATTCAAAACAAAACTGCTTTACCCTGAACCTGCATGGCAATAAGAATAGAAGCATACCTGGTTATGACAACAGGGATGCCAGCATAAGCTGCATTGACAGCAGCTTTTACTTTGGCTGTCATGCCCCCTCTTCCCACCCTGGACTTATCACCAAAAGTAATTTCTCCCTGATGTTTCTCCTTAACGTATGTATGGATCAGCTTTGAGCGTGGGTCACTTGGAGGGCCACTGTAAAGACCCTCAACATCACTCAAGAGGATAAGAAGATCAGCTTTTAGCTCTAAAGCAAGCAAAGCTGATAGACTGTCATTATCCCAAAAAATACCCGAAGAATCCTGCACGATTTATCATGATCAGAAGACAAGGAAATTGTTTGGATTGCAATTGAATATAGGTATCAGATTGAAAAAGAAGGAATTCATAAAACGAATTATATAAGATATTGAAAAAGTACACAAAGATAAGGACATTTCATATTGTTAATGACCCCAAAAAAGTTTAGAGGGATTAAGTTGAAATAGGTTTCAACATATTATCAACTTGAGTCTCAAAAGAAAGATTTTACTACAAGCTTTTACACGATATGCTTTAGACATGATAATAGTTAGAACCTTTTGTACCAAATAAATAAATAAATATCTGAAACTTTTAGGACCATAAGGTCACCATGAAAATTCGCCCAAGTACTATGTCTGGTCTTTCTTAACTTGATCATTGACTTGAACATTGGATTTTCTAGTGAAATAGGGCAGCCCACATCTACAAACCTCATATGGAGCTTTCCTGGTACTGACCGCATCATTTTCATTAAATATAGGAACAACTCTCAGATTTATGAGTGATTCCACGGTATCATTAAGTTGCTTTCTAAAATCTTTATCTCTGAAATCACTATCGGTCACAAGGAGCTGTGCTGATGTCACATCCAGCTGCATCAAACAAAATATGTAAACAGGACATGAATTGCTGAACAAAATATGAAATGAAAAATAAAAATCCTTTTAAAGGATAGACAAATATATATGTAATATTCTCAAAAGTAAAAACAAAGAAGAAAAGTTCAATTTTGGTTCAGCTAAAAAACAAATAATGAAAGGCACCTGACTAAATAATGTATCATAAAGAGCCATGAGACTGTTTTGTCCAACAGCTGCACATGCCTTTCCATCAAGTTCAACTTGTGGTTTTTGGAGATCAGCAAAGCTGCGTTTTACATAAAGCATTTAAAGTATAAAGTCAGTTCAGCTAGCTTAAAATATGTCACAAAGGAACAATGTTCCAATCAATATTCAAGCACTTTTTAACGGAATAATAGAACCAAATCTGCTCCCTCCCCCACCCACCCAAGCCTCAATTTTCACCATTAAAAATACAAAACGAAACATGTACATGGTTCCTTAAATAAGGCCTGGTAGTCATACCAAAAATGATTAAAACCTTATTATGCTACCAAGTATCAAACAAAACAGAGGAAAAGAAAGAACCTGCTATTAACTAATCTCCGGTATCGAAGCCTCTGGCGACCAATGCCAACAGCTCCAGATGACACCACAATAATATCATAGCCTTGAGTGTTTAACTCTTTGATCTGCAATTCAAAAAATAGAGAAAATATCATAATTTTATCACTTCAAAGAATCCTCAAGCATAGGAAAAAATCCATTAACGTTACCTGCTCACAAAGAGCACCTAATCTCCCGAGCGCCAATCTCCCATCGCTTCTTGTCACAACAGCGGTCCCAACCTTAGATAACCGAACCACAAACTCAGTAAATGTATAAAAAACTAAACTTTCTTCTCTCAATTGTAAAATTCATTTCCAATCCAACATTTGAAACAAAAGTAGAAAACAAACAAATGAATCTAAGATTCTCATTCTCTAAAAATATTTAAATCATCCAAAATTTTTCATAAAAAGAAAACATAATAGATATACTTTTCGCCCTGACAATGCATTGAAAAGGACATGCAATAACAAAATCCCTCCCTCCAAGGTAATGTCAATTCCTAATGCCAAAAAGCTCCAAAAACAAATCTTTTTAGATTATTTCACCCACAAATAATGAAATGCAAAGAACAAAAAAGAGAAAGACCTTCATAACAATACGCTTAACATCTTTGACAAATGCGCGAGAGCGATCCACGCCATCATTCATGGTGGAGACAACTCGGGTAAGAAAAGGGAAAAAAGAAAGAACCGCGTCAACTCGGTCGATGTTATGAGGCGACCCGGAAACGAGAGAACAGACAGAGTGAGATTGATAAGGTGATGTACTAGTGAAGAGAAAAAAATGGGTATTTAAAAAGGAAGAGGTGGAAATAAAGACAGGGAAAGAGACAAGAGACGTGTTTCGTCTGGTTTCTTTCTTCTGTTACACAGATGAATCCAAATTCCGAAGGTAAAGGCTTTCCTTTTTATAATTTCTTCAATGGCAATCTGTCTGCGGTTTTTCAAAGAACAAAGGGAAAATGGCAATCCCTGATTGAGTGATTGTCTGTTGATTTTTTTTATTTTTGATTTTTATTAATATATTAAAAAAAATTTGTGGCTTGTTGGGTCTCCATTTGAACAGAGAATCGTGACCTGCGGATTAGCTAGTCCCGTGGGTGTGCTTGTACTTTATAATAATAGAGTTGATAGATTTTTTAGTATGGAAAATGTAGATTTTAGGTCAGCTTTCATTTTTCTAATTTAATATCAGTAATTTGCATTTTCCAATGCAAAACAAACATGCATAGATCTAGTTTTGGCCGTTGAGTTGAGATAATAATAATTAAATAATCAATTTTTTTAATTAGATTAGCATCTATATTTGAATTAGCGAACAGATTTTAAAAAATTTTCCGGGCAATACATAAATAATAAATAATAAAATATTACTTTATCAATCTCAAAATTATATTTTTTATTTTCTTTTTCAATGTGTCAATATTTTTAATTTTATATTGTTAAATAGACTAGCTTCAAATGAATTGATCAACACCTCATTTTTGAATGTCATTCTTTTTTTTTTTTTTTTATGATAAAGTATTAGAAAGAGATTTTCTTTTCAAATATCTCTCCATTATCCACTGTTATAAAATATGAAATCAATTAAATTTGACAATAGAAATAGTTAGTATCAATTACCAAACATGAAAAGAAAAACAATAATTTACAAATCTATAATTGAAAAATCTGAATTTTTTTTAAAGTATACAATGATTAAAGGCTTTTGAACAAAAACAAAAATAATTAATAATTCAAATGAAATAATTCAAATTTTATGTTCTGGCCTCTTTCCAAAAGTCATATGACTATATATTTTATAATATTTAATTTAATTATTAATTTTAACTTTCTTTTTTTGCATAATTACATTTAAAGTATTATAGTTTTAAAATCTTCCTATAGCATATACTAAAATTACTAGCAAAGCTTTTATCAAATGTCTTCTTGAATTTTTTTTTCCTAAATTAATATAGTATCCAAATATTTATACAATGTTAAAAAAAAAAAATAAAAGTGAGAATTAAATATATAATTTTTTTTATTAAAATGCAACCTTACTCACAATTAAAAATATTCCTTAAATTCTACACCTTTGCCAGTATAAAATATATTATCAACTATTTAATGTTTTCCATTCACTTAATAATTTTATGCAATTGAAAATCTACATATATAACCGGGAACTGACACGTGGATTTTAGCGATATGAGAATTTAAAATCTAAAAATAATTTGTGGTTGTGAAAATTTGAGTTTGGATTTTGTACCCTACTTACTGCGAAGAGATCCATGGCAGCCTATAAGAAGTATAAACGTATCGTTGAAAGAAAAGAAAAAAACAGTAAACTTCTTTTTCCCTTCTTCGTCTTAGAAAAATTGCCAAAAAAAAAAAAAAAAAAGGCTTTTCTTCCCATTTTCTCCATTTTGGGGAAATATAATGTTTACACATCAGTTAACGTCCTGTTCAGAAATAATTTTTTAAACGGGGTTTAGTGGTTTGACTTGATCAATACATTATATTAATTACTTATAATATTCGGTGGTACGATATTTATATTAATATTTAAAAATTGAGATAATGAATTATGAATTATTATTTTTAATGTTTTTCTAATTCGCTGATAAGTAAAAAACAAAAAGGAAAAACAGTTAAATACATGATTGATTTGCACCCAATTGGAACAAGTTAAGTAAAACTCAGTGACCATGTGTTAATTGCCAATGGACTATAACATGATGATGCCAAATTGACTTCTGCAGTGAATACCTGGCTGTCGTTTAGCCATCCAAGTGTTAAGATCTTTTTAGATACATTTGAATGGAATGCACTGACAATAAACACGGATTGAAAACTGCACATTTCAAATAATTTTCTATTCAAATCAACATCGTTCACCCCAATAATTAGATAATAAAAAATTGTTTAAATACAAAAATATATATCTTGTTATCGTTTTTTTTTTGTTCAAAAGGCGTAAGCTGTGAATTTAAAAGATATTTATTTAAATTTATTTAGATCATATAAATTTATTTAAATCATAAAGGTATTAGTATAAATTTATAATCATCCCTCATACATATCACCCTTCATGAGAGGATAAAAAAAAGTTTTATCATTGATTTCATTCCATGGGTGCTTTCTTTTCTCAAGGTTAAAAAATTTTTACTTATGCCAAGGGTAAAAATTTTTTGCTTAAGAAATTAAATACCAAATGGCACTATTTAATTGTTGGGATTCTAACTGATCCGAGTGGATCCGCAGAAAAATACCGGTGGTAAAAATAAAATAAAATTACTATTACCATATATACCTCCAATAATTAAATATTAGATATTGACGATCGAATCCACCAGAAATAATAACCACGATAAAAAAATTAAATAATTATCGTAAATGCCAGATGAAAAATAAGAACACTGAGATTTACGTGGTTCACCCTTCAACTGTTATGGGCTACGTCCACGGGACAAAAAACTCCGAATAATTCTTCTACTAAAAATAGTAGGTACAAAAGAGATTATAAAAAAATAGTGGCACACAAAGTGTTTCCCAAAAACACCCCAAAATTACAATCCTCACTATTTTCTCTCTTTCCCAATTTTAGGACCTTCTTCCTAAAATATATTCTCTCCAACAGATTTATTAATCTGTGAACTCTCTCTACTTCTTCTTATATAAAACTGAAGCAAAACACCTCAATTTATAGGAAAAATTGAACGCATCTTTGCCTATAATCTCGGTGCAATTTGCACATTATTCAATAATGGTTGTTCAACAACCTTGACTTTTTCTTTGTTTGTTAGGCAGTCTCTCTTTGACTGCCAAAACAAAAAAAAACGTGTTATTATTTTTTTCTTTTCAAACTTGTGCGGGTCCCACATGTAGGAGGGACTCCACAACAATTCTCCCCCTCTCGACTACATGGTGGGACTCTCCATCCCTGCTGCTTTGACACATAGCTCGAACTTCTCCTTCGGAACGACCTTTGTTAATATATCTGCAGCATTTCTGTCAGTGTGGATTTTCCGCAACTGAAATTGCTTCTCTTCAATAGCAAGTCTAAGCCAATGATATCTTACATCAATGTGCTTTGTCCGTGCATGATATATAGTATTTTTGCTCAAGTCTAATGCACTTTGACTATCACAATAAACTATATATTCTTCCTGCTGCACACCCAATTCCTGAAAGAATCGCTTTAACCAAAGCATTTCCTTTCCAGCTTCCGTTGCTGCAACGTACTCTGCTTCAGCCGTTGATAATGAAACACAATTTTGTAATCTTGACTGCCATGAAATAGCTCCCCCTGAGAATGTAAATAGGTATCCTGATGTAGATTTTCTTTCATCAAGATCACCGGCCATATCTGCATCTGTGTAACCAACAAGTGCAGCCTTTTCACCTCCAAAAGTTAAACATAACTTTGAAGTTCCTCTCAGGTATCTGAAGATCCACTTTACTGCTTCCCAATGTGCCTTTTGGGGATTTGACAGAAATCGACTCACAACGCCAACTGCATGAGCGATATCTGGTCTTGTACACACCATTGCGTACATTAAACTTCTGACCGCTGAAGAATATGGAACATTTGACATATCTCCTTTTTCTTTCTCTGTTGATGGGTAGGATTTCTTACTCAACTTGAAGTGAGCGGCAAGCGGAGTGCTAACTGGTTTAGCATTCTTCATATTGAACCTCTCTAGAACTCATTCAATATATTTTTCCTGCGATAACCATAACCTGCAGGTCTTTCTGTCTCGAATAATCTCCATTCCAAGAATTCGCCTTGCCGATCCAAAATCCTTCATGTCAAATGCTTTTGACAAATCACTCTTTAACTTGCTAATCATATGTGCATCTGGTCCAACAATTAGCATATCATCAACATATAAGAGAAGGATGATAAATTTACCATCAGGGAATTTTTGAACATATACACAAGGATCTGCATCTGTCCTTTTGTAGCCTTGATTCACTATGAAAGAATCAAACTTTTTATACCATTGTCGCGGTGCTTGTTTCAACCCGTACAAGCTCTTCTTCAAGCGACAAACCATGTCCTCTTTTCCCTTGACCTTGAAACCTTCTGGTTGTTCCATATAGATTTCTTCCTCTAGATCCCCATGCAAGAATGCGGTCTTTACATCAAGCTACTCCAACTCAAGATTCAAATTGGCTACTAGACCTAGTACAACTCGAATAGAACTCATTTTCACAACTGGTGAAAAAATCTCATCAAAGTCAATACCTTTCTTTTGAGTAAAGCCTTTGACGACCAATCGAGCTTTGTATCTCACTAGGTTGCCATCATCTTTCTTCAGTTTGTACACCCATTTGTTCTTGAGTGTTCTCTTCCCTTTTGGAAGTTTCACCAGCTCATACGTGTCATTCTTTTTCAAAGAATTCATCTCTTCTTGCATGGCCTTTCTCCAGCAATCTCTATCTTTGCAAGATTGCACATCTTGGAAGCTCTCTGGCTCCCCCTCATCAGAAATTAAAATGTAATCAGAACTAGGGTACCTTGTAGATGGTTGGCGTTCTCTGGTTGACCTTCTTAACTGAGGTTCAACTCCTTCTGGTGGAATGGGGTTCTCTGGCTCCCCCTGCTCAACACTCTCTGCATCACTGTTATCATCTACAATTGTCTCTTGATCCCCTACGACTGACTCTTCTTCTTCTTCTTATTCTGATTCTGGCATTCCTCCTCCTGTGGCATCTTCTATAGGAATGCTTCCTGGTGTAATATCAACAACACCATCACTTGTGGATTCTTCACAAGTTGTTTCTCCCACGATCTCATTCTCGTGGAATACTACGTCTCGGCTCCGGACAACTTTCTTTTTCACTGGGTCCATAACCTATAGCCAAACTCTTCATCTCCATAACCAACAAAAGTGCAAGGAACTGACTTGTCATCAAGCTTTAATCTCTGCTCCTTTGGAACATGCATAAATGTCTTGCAGCCAAATACCCTCAGGTGAGAGTATGAGATATTTCTACCTGTCCAGACCTTCTCCGGGATATCAAAATCCAATGGTGCTGAAGGTAGTCGGTTGATTAGGTAGACAGCAGTATTGACAGCTTCCCCCCAAAATGGCTTTGGTAAGTTGGCCATTTTGAGCATGGATCTGACTCTTTCAATAATGGTGCGATTCATCCGTTCAGCAATGTCATAGCCCTCCCCTTGGTAAGTATTGTTCGCTTTGGGGCGTTACGTATCGCCGTCCCCCTCACGGTTTTGTCCTCTCAGGCAGGCTTTGCAACCCACCCAAAAGGCGCCTACCAAGTTGAGGAACCACCCCTCTTATGTATAGGACCGCCCCCTCGTACTTAACCGATGTGGGATTTGCCTAAGGTGTGCTGGCCTTGCCACATACACCCCCCCTTGGGGACTCAGCGTCCTCGCTGAGGTTTGCCCCACCACCGGCCAGAGGAACGAGGGTCGGCTCTGATACCAATTGTCATAGCCCTCCCCTTGGTAAGTATTGTCCGCTTTGGGGCGTTACGTATCGCCGTCCCCCTCACGGTTTTGTCCCCTCAGGCAGGCTTTGCAACCCACCCAAAAGGCGCCTACCAAGTTGAGGAACCACCCCTCTTATGTATAGGACCGCCCCCTCGTACTTAACCGATGTGGGATTTGCCTAAGGTGCTGGCCTTGCCTGAGGGGGACGGCGATACGTAACGCCCCAAAGCGGACAATACTTACCAAGGGGAGGGCTATGACAAGCAATGCCGTTGTGTTGAGGCATACTAGAAACTGTCTTTTCATGCCTGATACCATGCTGACTGCAATAATCTCTAAACTCTTTAGAGATATACTCACCACCATTATCCGTGCGCAAACACTTCAATGCCACTCCAGTCTCCCTTTCCACCATAGCATGGAATTGCTGAAAGTGCTTGAATACTTGGTCTTTTGTGCGCAATAAATATATCCATGTCTTCCGTGAGAAATCATCAATGAAGGTAAGAAAATACCTACTTCCTCCCAGTGATTCTACCTCCATGGGACCACATACGTCAGAGTGTACCAACTCTAACTTGTTGTCTCTTCTTCTAGAGCTTTTCAAAAATGAGACCCGATGTTGCTTCCCAAACAAACAATAATCACAAGAGTTTATTTTACCTTTGGCTAATGGTATGAGGGACTTCTTAGCCAACATATTCAACCCTTTCTCACTAACGTGCGCCAGCCGCCTATGCCACAAATTTGGTGAAGCATCATCTTCAACTGTATTCAGTTGATCCGCACATATTGTTGCGTGCGTTTTATACAGCGAGTGTAACGTCCCATTTTTCTATTGAATCGAGTCGTTGCTTAGAGTCGAGTCGGGCTGCTCTAAAACCCGGTTCGAGCCATTAGAGTCTAGAGTGGGCTAGAATGAAATAAGGAGAAGAAGTGGACTTACTTGAAGGAAACAAAAAGATCAAAGTATAAGGATTAGGACTTGATTTCACTAAAGTATAAAGTTGAGGTATTGAGTTGTACCATGTTGACACTTGAGGTACCATTTGGTAATTTTCACATAAAAATCAATGACATTCTAGAGACTACCCGTGGGTTCCATTTCATTTTCATTTCTTCATCCTTATCTTCATCTTCTTCCTCTACTTTCCTCTTACACTTTCCTTTCTCCATCACGTTTAATGGTGGTGAAGATTTTAATGGGAGTTAAGCATTAATTCAACTTCTATTCTATCCAAGTAAGTAAACCTTCTTGAATTTCATACTTGACTCATTTGGTGATATTGTTAGATAATTTATAAGAACTCTATTGTATAGGAGAGGTGAGCCAAAGGTAGAAGGAAGCTTAAAGAAGAGCTTAAGCTTATTGGTGTAAAGGTGTGCTATCTCTTTTAGTTTAATCAATTTCCTTGCATGAGAATTGTGTGGTGTGTTGCTAATGAGACAATATTTCTTCATGTTGAGTGGGAGGTCTGGTAATGGTGAGAAACAGGGGAGAACAGGGGAGGTATTGAATAAATGAAGTAAATAATGAGTTTATGCTGAAACAGGGCTTGCTGGAAATTTTACCAGTAACTTCATCTTGATTTTGACCCCATTTAATGATGGAATTAGGAAGTGTCATAGAAGAGTTATTTGTTCCTCTATGTGTTAGCTTTACATGGGTTTTTGAATCATCCAAATCGGAGTTATATATTGAGAGATATGGTCAAAAGAGTACAGACTGTGCAGGCTGGAAAACGCGCGCGCGCGAATTGCATGAAGAGCTCGCGATCGCGACTTTCATTTGCGCGCTCGCGACTTTCACCTGAAACTCTCTGACTCTCATTTGGTGCTTTACGCGCTCGCGATTTTGCACTGCGCGCTCGCGACTTAGCCCTTGGCCTGTAAGCGCTCGCGACCTTCCTCGCGCGCTCGCGAATTTGGCTTGGAAACTCACTGTCTCTCATTTTGCACTCTACGCGCTCGCGACTTTCAAGTACGCGCTCGCGACTTGTGCCCGATAACACACAGACTCACATTTTTTGCATCTCGCGCTCATGACTTTCAAGTGCGCGCTCGCGACTTGTGTTTTCATGCACTTTTGGACTTCTTTTTCTATGCAATTGGATTCCTTTGCTCACTTTGTATGCCTCCAATCATTTGACAACAAAAATACAACATTAAATCATGTATCAAAACAACATGCAAGCATGCAAATGATGTGAAATGAGGTAAACACAACTTGTAATTGTATTCCATGCAATGGTGAAATGATGTGAAATGGTGTATGAAGTTATGAATTCTATGTAATTGTATTCCTTTCTCAACTTGTATGTCTTCAATCATTTTAAAGCAAAAAGACAACATGAACACATGTATAAACACAAAATGCAAGCATGCAAATGGTATGAAACTAACATGATACAAGTTTCCCGCTTGGCGAGGCTATCAGCATACAGGTAAGCAGTAAATTTTATGAAATGATGAAGCAGCTAATTTTATGACACAAGCATGCAAATTATGACACAGTTACTATGCATTTGTTTTATCTATTGACATACCAACATTATGCTCCATTGAGGTTAGGTAGAAACCATGTAGATAAGGCTATGTCGCGACATAGAATAGCAGATCTCCGCCCCATACAGTTTGGTACTCCGGCTACAGGCCGTTGAGTGGATATGATTATACAGGCCATAGCAGCCAAGCATACAGTTTCATCCAGTTTCATACAGTTCCTCTTATCACTTCGGGTTCACTATAACCTTATGGAGCTATACAGTTATATCGACTATAAATTGCATAATCATACAGTATACTAAACAACAAGAAAGATCATTAAGGGAAAATGAAAGTATCATGATATGTGTGCTTACATTCCATATGTGAGTAAATGTTTATTTCTACATATGTATGTGCTTATATGTTTCTTCATTCATTGTGATATTCACTGAGTTTAATCAAAGTTGCAGAGTTCATACAACATAAAGAACATCAGGTAAGATTATGATAGTATCATGTTAGATATATGCATTAGAAGTAAGACATACAGCATAATGAATAGCAAGTAAGACAATGAAAATATACTGTTATGTATTCTTACATGTTTATTGATTTCATTCATACAACATAATGAACAGCAGGTAAGATCATGATAGTATCATGATAGGTGTGATTAAAAGTTCATGTAAAGGAGTTATGAGATAATTTGAACTAAATTATTTATGTTGTGCATTAGAAGTATATTCTTCACTATAAATGTTTATTGATTTCATTCATACAACATAATGAACAGCAGGTAAGATCATGATAGTATCATGATAGGTGTGATTAAAAGTTCATGTAAAGGAGTTATGAGATAATTTGAACTAAATTATTTATACTGTGCATTAGAAGTATATTCTTCACTATAAAGATACATTTATGTTGAAATTTAATGATTCTAAGATTATCAATGATTTTATGAAATGTGTAGTTTAAGTTAGTTGTCATCACATTTTGTTAAGTATGTGGATTATGAGCACTACTGAGTTTTATACTCAGCGCGTCGATTTTTATCACGCGTAGGTTGAAGATCGTGATTGCTACTTGAAGACTTGAAGAGTACTATCAAAGCAGAAGTGATTAACTTGGTCATAGTAGATTGAGAGTTGTATAATTAAGAATTATGGCATGTATTAAGATTTATGGCATGTATAATTATTACATTTGTTAGAGCTTATGTGATTGTAAATATAATTGAAGCATGTAATTATTGTGGTGTAAGTATTTGGAGGAAATGATTGAAATAGTTTACTATAGTTGGTATGATTAGGTCATGAAAAACTTGGTATAGATTCTGATTGAAATTAATTGCTAGATATTAAATGCTATTGAGGATTTATACAATTATGAAAAGATATATAAAGTGTTATTGTGTTATGATGATTCTTTGGAGACGTTGGAAGTTTAGAGTGTAATTGGGAGTAGTTTATATTCATATTTTTTTTACAGTATGATATCCGCATGACAGAACATAAGTTCAACCAGATTGTAGCGTCTCGGCTCGGTTCATTCGGGTTAACGGGTGGACCGGGAAGGGATGTTACAGCGAGCAACATAATTTTCCTCTCGCCACCACCAAAGATCCTTTGGTGAGTTTCCAATTACCGCCACCTGTATGATGGTGATAGCCTTCCTTGTCCAGTACACTCACAGACAACAGATTCAACCGAAGATCGGGAATATGTCGCACATTTTTAAGTGTTAATGTGCACCCGACACTTGTCTTTATACAGATATCACCGATTCCCATCACTTGCGAAACACTATTATTTCCCATTTTAATAGTGCCAAAGTCTCCTGCTTTATAAGTGGAAAAATATTCCCTTTTTGGAACACAGTGGTATGAAGCACCGGAGTCTACTATCCACTCGGTATCTGCATCTCCAACATGACAACAATCTGCATCATGAGTGACTAAAGTCACCTCACCATCTTCTCCTGAGACTGTAGCAGATGTATTTCTGTCATTCTCCTGTCTTCGGTCTGCATTATCTTGTTTGAGTAAACGACAATTTCTTTTGAGATGACCCTCCTTACCACAATGGTAACATTTTCTCATCTCTCTGGACTTAGATCTACCACCTGACTTTACATGCCTTAGACCTCTACTCTTGCTCCGGCCCCTATTCTCTGTGACAAGGGCTTGTGAACTGGTATTGGCAACATCTCTTCTTCGTAATTCTTCATTAAGTAGTCTATTCTTTACCATAGACATCGTTACCACACCATTTGGAGCTGAGTTACTCAATGACACCACAAGAGTATCCCAGCTATTTGGTAGAGATCCCAACAGTAGACATGCTTGCATCTCATCTTCTAAGGACATACCGCTAACTGCTAACTCAGTTACGAGTCCTTCAAAATCGTTCAGGTGTTGTGTAATTGATCGTCCCTCTGACAGCTTCAAGTTCATGACTTTACGCATCATGAAGACTTTTCCTTGAGCATTCGTAGCCTCGTACATATTCTCTAATTTCTTCCAGAGAACTTGGAGATCTTTTTCATTTCTCACATGGTTGTACAGGCTAGCATCTATCCATTGGCGTATTGTACCCAATGTCTGCTTTTTTAATTTCTCCCACTGCCTTTCTTTCATATCTTCCGGCTTTGCACTGTCACCTTCAATTGGATCGTACAGATCTTTGCAATTGAGGTAGTTTTCCATTCTGGATTTCCACATTGAATAATTCGAATTCGCTAATTTGATCATTGCCCCGTCGTTAGCCATGTTGAATTCTGAATATGACAAAATTTCACTATTCACGAAATTCACTATTCACGTGAATAGTAACTTTGACAAAATTTACCAACCAAAAGCTCTGATACCAGTTGTTGGGATTCTAACTGATCCCGAGTGGGCCCGCGGAAAAATACCGGTGGTAAAAATAAAATAAAATTACTATTACCACATATACCTCCAATAATTAAATATTAGATATTGACGATCGAATCCACCAGAAATAATAACCACGATAAAAAAATTAAATAATTATCGTAAATGCCAGATGAAAAATAAAAACACCGAGATTTACGTGGTGCACCCTTCAACTGTTATGGGCTACGTCCATGGGATAAAAAACTCCGAATAATTCTTCTACTAAAAATAGTAGGTACAAAAGAGATTACAAAAAAATAGTGGCACACAAAGTGTTTCCCAAAAACACCCCAAAATTACAATCCTCACTATTTTCTCTCTTTCCTAATTTTAGGACCTTCTTCCTAAAATATATTCTCTCCAACAGATTTATTAATCTGTGAGCTCTCTCTACTTCTTCTTATATAAAACTGAAGCAAAACACCTCAATTTATAGGAAAAATTGAACGCATCTTTGCCTATAATCTCGGTGCAATTTGCACATTATTCAATAATGGTGGTTCAACAACCTTCACTTTTTCTTTGTTTAATAGGCGGTCTCTCTTTGACTGCCAAAAAAAAAAAAACGTGTTATTATTTTTTTCTTTTCAAACTTGTGCAGATCCCACATGTAGGAGGGACCCCACAACATTAATGATCCCTCGTGTCAATCAGAACCAAATGGGGGATAATTACAGTTAAACAAACAAAACACTAAAATTTACTGCAGGTCATTTAAGTATTTACACATTCAAGTTAAAAGGTGGAAAAATTCAAGCCAGAGTTGTTCTGTAAGAAAGAAAAATAAATGCACAAAACTGGATTTCATCAACCACAGCTTTTTTCATTTACTTGCTCCAGTCTGCTAAAAGAGCAGCAAGCTAAACCATGTCCACGTGTTCCAATCAAGTCCATTAGCAACAGTAATAATTACCACCTGTTTAAGTCACACCTTGGTATTCTTCCTTCCCATGTATCTGTCTCTTTACTACCTACGGTATGTTTTTGAAATATGTGACGTTCGCCTCTTCCCGAAAAATAAAATTCCTCAAGGCTGATGTTTGGGAGTTGCAGATACACGTGGTAAGTGTAAGAGGCTCTATGGAAAAAACCAGGCCTTGATGAAGATTGCAAGGGCTAATTGCAGAAAGAATGCTGCAACCAACACGATTGTAAGATCATTCCCATCAATACAAGACTTGAGATTCATGGCAACAAAACATGCCGAGTCAATACCAGCAGCAAGAATAATAATCCACCTTAGCACCTCAACTGGAATAACCAGCAGAAACTGAAAATATGACATATAGTACGGATGAGAAAAAAATTCTTCAGAAAAGCTTAAAAATATAGGATGAAATAGACATATGAATCACAATGGTGATGGCGTGTGCTTACAGAGCTCAGAATAAAGATGACGAGAGAATAGCCCCACATGCACCAGTACCGTATGAGGCTAGCATTTGTTCCCAGATACTGAAGTAAGAAATAAAATGCCAATGGTACCAAAATAGCATATCCATAGATTGCAGCAGCCGCCACATTTACATATCCGACATCAAAGCTCCAAGAAGCACTACTATCAGTGTGTTTCTGCATGAGGTAGGTGGCACAGTTTCCAAGAGAAGCTAGCACAAATACCAATGTAGTTGAAACCCATATAAGCCCATATCTACAACATAAAAATTATTGCAAGTAAGCCCATCAGATGCTCAGGTGAAATAAGCTGCTTATTGTGTTGTCTTCTAATAATTAGATTGTAAACAAACCCAGACACTTAGATGCATTGTTCTTCCACACATTATAGTGATGAACCTAATTGTCTCTTAATTTTCAATCATCCATGAGGTAGAATACAGAGTTGACTTGTATACTGAGAATGCAACGAAGGAAAGGACTTTGGGATTGCAAAAGGAAAGTTTTAGAGCACAGTCGGGGAACATCGTATAGAATTCCAGCATCGGAAGGCAGCAGTGGTTGCATTTAAAAGGAAGAAAGTGGGAGGAAAATAAGACAACCATGTAACTTGCAGCTCAATTCTTTGAGTACTCATTTCCTAACAACTGCAATTTGAGAAAGAAGATCCATTTCTCAATTCTCAGATTATCATATAAACCATAGAATGGATACCATAGGCAATGGATATCTATCACATAAATCATTCTTTCCCAGCTTGTGGCTGGCGACTTCTATAGGTATCACATTTCAAATTGGAAGAATTGAAAAAAGGTATTGGATCTTTGGTGAAAAAGACAGACAGACAGTAAAATGGAATCTGATAATGCACACTAGCAAAAATAAGTTTTCCACCTCACTTTTCTTTGACTCTGTCTGTTATGTTGTTGTTTTTTCTTACAGAAGATCCACTTGTCTCAGAAAATGGTCAGTCATACTAACCATGTTGATCAGAATATTTATTTCAGATTTCAAATAATTATGTTTCATACTTTCCAGTCGATGGAAAGACAGAATATATAACTTCATTTCAATTGTACTCCTATGTTTATGGTATTGATAATCACACCTAAAATCTCCATCCTCAAGTACAAACATATTTTCCCACTCAATGTAGTTCATGTGGGTTTGCATTAAAATCTCTCTTGAAACAAAATGATTGTCTAATGCATGAAAAATTTTATCTCAATCCTCATGATATGGGTAGCATTAAAAAAGAGGGTAAATGCCATACTCACAGATCAGGGTTAGCATCAATCTTGCTGAAAAAATCTCCACCAATAGGATAAAAGGAGCTCATCATTCTGTTTATGACAATATCTGTATCCACATTGAAATACTGTGTGTATGATGAGACACTGAATACTCCCTTCCAATTGTTTGGTGATTGTTGCTCAAATGCTTCTGCAAGGACAATGAGACATGTTAAATAGGAATGAACATCAGTGCTGTGCCAATAAATGCAGAAAAAAGTGTAATACCAATAACTTAATGTGAAATGGCACCAATACAAACATCAAATGACAAAAGATTATGCATTACCACGCTCCTTCAAAGCCCTTCAGAGGTCACAATATTAATCAAAGTGTCATATGTCATTCGTTTCACTACATAATAGAATATTTCACTTGATTCTGGCTTAAAATGGACATATATTCCCACTCCATACATGTAATCACTACATAATAGAATATCAAAGAATAAGCTATCAAGCACGATAAGGTTTTGGGTTTATGAAAGCAGAAAGTGTCATATGTCATTAGTTTCATCTTCCTCTTGAGTAATAATCTATTTCACTTTACCTTTCTTTTTGTTTTCTTTAGAACGTTATTGTAAAGGGGGAAAAAACACAAAGGAAACTTATTCAATTCACTTGCAAAACATTCCCCCACCTTTAAAATATTTCAGAATATCTAACACCTACCTGAGAATTTATTGTTTGCATTATGAATCTATACTCCATGCTTTTTAGTCTCATCAATCCCATGACATGTTAGGTGGAAGACAACAACAGAAACCTAGGATGGATATGTGTTTGTAATAATGTAAATCATACTAGTTGACCTTACCTGACAAGCAAAAATAATTGAATGCCGTTGCTCATTTATAGCCACGATATCTATAAGCACACGGTTATCCAAGTGAAAAGTAATTACAGTAATTCCTCAAATAGCTTTAGCAAATATTACCAAAACATTTAGGTGAATTGTTTCAATTTTCCATTGCAAATGCTTAACTGGTTTTATATTTTAACTACAAAAAATAATCAAGGCACCTAAAAAGGGCAAAGGTTCTGTATGCATTTGTTTATGTAAATACTAGCTATAATTTACATATGCCAGAGTTCATTTAAAGTCTACTTCAATAAACATAATGAAAAACATCATGAAGAAACATTCCGTGTTCCCTCAAGCTAAAATGTTATGTGGACAGAAAATTATAAGATTAATAAATTGCACCTCAAAACGGTAACTAAAAAGCAAAGAATAGAAAGAATACCCAGAGTAAAGACAGCAATGCAGTTAAGCTTAATAATCTTCACAACATAACCAAAATCAAGGAAATTAAATATTTAAACACTATACCAGGTGGACTTCCAAGAGTTTGATAACCCCGATTGCTACCTCCTCCACCATTATTCGGAGGGAATGTTTGCATATTTGCTTCAGGGACTGGGACTGCATATAAGTTCATAGATAATAACAACTTTTCAAACATTAGAATTTTATCCAGGTTCAAGCATCAGGCTAATACTACAACAACAACAAATTTCAAAATGTCAAAAAGAAAAGAAAAGAGAATTCATACCTTCATAGTTGGCGGTACTTTTTTCTTCAGTCACCACAGCCTATAAAGAAAGGGAAAAAAATCATAAAAACATTACCCAAAAGAAGAGCGAGAAAATAACCAAATGATCTAATTACTTCAAATCAAGAACCTTTCCGCATATAATCCATTTGAAAACGTAAAATGTAACTCTTTAACCCACTTCCAGATTATGCATTTAAAATCAACCGTGTCTTACATTCACTATCTCACATTTAAACGCCAATTGTTTAAAAAGCTAAACTGCATTGACTTCTCTACCAATCTACAATCAAGATTATGCAATTAATACAAAACTAAAACCCCAAATCCCAAATTAATATTAGACATACATGCACATACATACAATAAATTGTGATAATAAAAATTAAGTACTTACAGGTACTGAGCCAAGTAAATGGCTAGTAGGGAGGTTGTTGTAAGACTCATCCATTGAAGAAGACATGTAGTAAAAGATCCAGAACAGAGAAGAGAGAAAGAACAGTTCTTTAAAAAAAAATCGATGTTAGACAGCCATTATTAAAACTAAAGTATAAATCGAGGGAAATTTTAGGTTTTCTGACAGTGGGAAAATTTAGGGATTGGAAAATCGAAGACCTTAAACCGTTAGATTTTCGTAATTTAGAAGCAAACTGAACCAGATGAGAAGACGAGAGAGGACTAACAGAGGGACCGGTGTGTCAGCTTCAGCTGAGAACTTTTAGAGGAGTTGGTATACACGCGCCATTAAACGGTTCATAAACGTTTTTGCCGTTTTGATGGTCCCGTATCAGATTTTTTTATGTTTCAGGTGTTGCACATGTTAGTGGATAACAAATTAATAATGGGCTGAAATTTGGGCTCGTAGTTGAATTATCACTAGACATTAGAGCTTAAAGCCCGTCCAGGTTGGTGTGGTTTCGGAACTGCCAATTCCGTTCTCAAAACCAACGGTTCCGGTTTCAAAGAATATAGAACTAGAGCTCAATCAAAAACTGACGGTTCCAGTTTCGATTTAGAATTGGCTAGTTACAGTTTTAGTTCCTTAACGGTTCCAAAATTGACGGTTCCAACTCTTTAGTTAGTTTTCCAAGCGGTTCACATAATTTTAAAATCAAAAAAATAACTTATATAAATACTCTTAGAACTAGATGTTATGTAGTCATTTATAATTGTTAGGAGGGTTAATTTGGTGATTTTGATAAAAAAATTTTGAAAAAATGAAAAAATATGTTATCAAAACTTTCGGTCCGATTGGTTAGAACCGTTGTCTCACAATTCTAAAAAACTTAAAACAAGAATCAAATCGCAACCCTCCATTTATGGTTACGATTCTGGCCCCAAATTGTACAAGCTTCTTCCAAAGCATACGGCTTTTTGGGTGTAGGTGATTCTATACGGTTCTAGTTTTTAATTTTGGCCGCCACTGTATCTAGCGCTAACACTGATTTATAAGTGATTTGGTACAAAGTATACAGAATTTTTTTAAACTTTTTTTTTTTTTTTTTAAATAAAGAAGATAATAAGAACTAACGGATGTCAGTTATACCAATTTATATATATATGAAAGCTGACACAAAGAGAAAGTTTTAAACCATTCTCTTTGTTCCACGTTCTATTTTTCTTTTTTTAGAAAATTTTAAATTTTTCTTTATTTTTTTAATATATAATATTGAATTAATAATTAATACTTTTTTAAACCTAATCTAATCTAATCATCTAACCTAGCTACCTAAACAAACTAAAACACGTTGAAGGGTGGAGAAGTTGAAGAGGATTCACTACACTATAAGGAATGGAGATCAGACTGACAACGCAAGTTGGAACTGAAGGGAGGGGAAGACATTAACACTAAAAATGTAATTCGCAACATCGAATCTTCCCCTGAGGGATTCAATATGTATAGGCGGTTCATGAGCCATCTCTGAATGCGAGAACGGTGGCTGGAAACACTGGAGCATCCATCTGCAGTTCTTCTAGACGCAATAACAATGTTATAAAAAAAAAACTTCATCACTCTCTTCCTTGATTAATTAATTTCGGTATATAAATGTAAATGTTGTTTTAGTTAAGGGTTTTACATTTTGCAGGATATAAGATAAGTCTTTATTCAAATAGGCTTTTAGGTACTACACCTTCATCAACCTTTAATCTTTTTTCTATAATAATATTAGACATAGTAGAGAATTGTTTTCTTAGATATCTTCCTTCATAATTAGGTTTTTTATTCAAAATATTAAATATTTTGAATTAACATGTTATTATCAAAAGTGGATAAAATAGTTTAGCATGTTTAAGCCAAATCATTTGCTATTTACACTTTTTTAAATCATTTGTGAAAGTGATCCTCGGGCAAAAGAAACTTCAAATTTGCAAGACCAATGAGCGATAAGCCACCACTAATTGAAAATGCTGGTTTTAGTTTTGCCAAAGCATTCACATAAAATTTTTTTTAAAATAACACTGCAGACTATATGGTAGAGTAAGCCCTCCATTATCCCTTGACTCGTCAAATTAGCGAAATATTTGTGACCGAAAGAATTCGAATTCAAAGCCTTCCATTCTTCTCATAAATGAGAAGAGCAACAAATTCACATGTGATTGGCCGCATTCAGATCATATTATCACTCGCAAATCATATTATTTTTATACTAAATTTGCTCAAAAGAACATATATGGAAATGCATAATGTAAAAAAAAAATTAAGTTATTTATTTCAAAGAAATTAAAGTGTGAAAAAAAGGGCATATTCCTTGATTCTTTGAAAATAAGAAAACAAAATAGCACGCTCAACTATCCATTCTGTTCTATAGAATAAATTTGCCTAGATGTGGTATATGAGAACGAAAACAGAAATTTTGTTAAAGGGAGTATTTTTTTTTTACTACACATTGGACAAAAATAGCATAAAGTAAAAATAATTTGTAAAAAAATTTTTACTTTCATTACTTTAATCCATATGAGAGGTGATGCACCCCTATCTAGGGAAGATTATCCCTATTCTATTTAGCTTACATGGTCTAAAATTTAGAAAAATAGGATAGATATGTAAATAAACTCAATCTTGAATTAAAAGAAAATCAATTTAGGCCACATGTAATCGTCCAATTCCAATGCAGTCAAGCAAGCAAGATTAATATATATATATATATATATATATATATATATATATATATAATAATATTTTTAAAATTCCAATGTAGCCATATGATACTATATACAAGGAATATTCTACAATCTGCACCGTCACAGCAGTTACAATATTATCAAATCCCATTATATATGTATTACAATTATCAAATGAATTTATTTGGATCTCAAATTGGCTCATTTCATTTCTGAACTCTCTGGTTTTCTTTATCAGCCTATACATGGATATGAATACCAATTCTGCAGCAGTTCAAAAATCTCTATTTCCTTTAAGCCATTCTAAAATTCTTCATCTGGTTAATTTTGATCTATCTAATCTATTTCTTTTAATCTCTTTTTAATCATTTTGGTGTTTCTAATTAATTTGTTAATTAATTAATTCTCTGTCCAGGTCAGGCATGCTCAAGGAGATCACAACGTTGCAGGAGAGAAGGATCATGATGCACTTTTATCTCCAGAATTCTTTGATGCTCATCTCTCTCCTTTGGGCTTGCAGCAGGTAAATAAATTCCAGGTTTATCTTTTATATACATATATATTAATTTGTTTGATCTGTGGGATTTATTAATTTGTGAACGAGATAATCAAATTAAACATTTACATTAATTAGTAGTTTTATTATAACTAACAGGTTAGCAATCTCAGAAACCATGTTCATGAATCCAGATTGTTAAGGCGAATTAAGTTAGTTATAACTTCTCCTTTGTTCAGGTACATGAAAGTCTAGTTCCTTTTCTGACATTTCATTTTATATTATTTAGGTTCGCCTAAGAATACAGTTCACTTCAACTGATCCAGTTGGTAGTTAAAATTTATTATCATAAATCTTGTAGGGCTATGCAAACAGCAGTTGGTGTTTTTGGTGAAGGAACATCAGATTTTCAGTGCCCTCCAATTTTAGCAGTTGAATATTGTCGAGAGCGAACTGTATGTATAAATTTTAATGTGAACAAAAATTCTGAAAATGCTTTTCTTTATTGTGTCTAATGTTTTCACATTGCAGGGAGTTCATCCATGTGATAAGAGGAGACCTATTAGCGAGTCTCGGTCTCATTTTCCTCAAATTGATTTTTCATTGGTAAGTATTCGAACGTTGAATCAGTACTGCATAAATGAGGATCTTAAGATTATAGTTTTAACTGGTCATTTCATTAACTGCAGTTTTTTTATTTTTTTTAGATAGAAAGTGATGATGACATTTTGTGGAAAGCAGATCATAGGGAAACTGATGAAGAAGTTGCTGCTAGGGGCATGAAATTCAGTAACTGGTGATTTCATTGTTTTAAGGCTATGTTCAGAATAAATGAATTCCACGAAATTTTATAACATTCATTCAAAATCTCATGTTTTCATGTTCGTTGTAATTCAAAAATAATTTGTATATGTGTATCGATCAGGTTGAATACTCGCCAAGAGACGGAAATTGCAATTGTTACTCACAATAGGTTCTTACAGCAAACGTTAAGTGCTTTAACAACTGATTGTAATTCATCAGTCAGAACTGAAATATGCAAAGAGTAAGTACAGATATTTACATTAATACAATCTATATCATATACATACAGCTTTAACAAATACGCGAGCGGCACTAGCACTTGCCTGCCCAAGCTCTTTTTAACTTTATTATTCTCTTTTGGTTTTGCTAATTTCTGTGACTAATGAAAATGATTACTGTTATCTGTGTATTTAGATTTGGAAACTGTGAACTTCGTTCGATGGTCTTGGTTGATAAAAGATACTAATGTTGGAAGAAAGAGAGTTCTTGAGGCGTGATCTCTCAGGAAATGCTGCACAGAAGCTTCGAATCGAGTAGTTCATGCGATTTCAGATTTTTTAACATTATTGATACTTTGTGACATTTCTTACACTTCAAATAAGAGAACTCAGATGCTCATGTAAGGGATTAGTAGTATACTAAAATGTTAATTGCAATGTAATTCTGATTTAGTATGCATTTCAATTTTGCCTGTATTTATCCAGCTTATTCATTATAGCAACTTGCATTACCAAGAAGCAAAAGTCCAATTTGATGACAGTCGGACAAAGTCCAAATTGATGAATTAAAAATTCAAACTTATTACAATTAGATGCAAAGTTGTTTACAACTTCATACTTGGCAATTCACTGCCATTAGTTGGTTCATTGCAAGGTGCTAAAAGTACAGTCCAAGTGGAGACATATCACACTTGTCCTGGCGGCACAGGACACAATGCAATAACTGGATCCTCCAGGATGAAGTGTTAAGAGAGTGAATGTTCATCGACATGGGGCGGCGGCAAGTGTAAAGGAGCCCATGTACAGGCATACACAACTCACAAACATGCCTTGTTTTGTGATGGTTCATTGGGGTTAGCTCATGTTTGTGCTTGTGGGTAAAGCTTGGAGGGACGAAATGTGCAAACTTTTGAAGGTAAATATTGCATATTTGGTCTCTTTAAATCCAATTTCATTGAAACCGTTAAATTTGTATGGGTATTCTTGACTCTTGAGGTATGTTCATTTCATGGAGTGAATGGGTTGGATACGATTTGACTCGATGATAATAGAGTTTAAATTAATAAACACCAAATTTAGAACACTAATCAGAATCTAAATGGAACAAACTTTAAATTGAAAATCAGCTTTGACTCATTTCAATTTTAATCAATTTTGCCAAATTAATTAATTTTATCTTTATTGAAAACCAATCGACCTCAATTTTCATCGGTAATCAACTCAACTCAAGCCAAGTAGAGATTGTCGAGTTTGAAGTTTAAACATAGAAAGTAGAACTCTGCAGTCAGTTTCGAATGTAAGTTCATTTGTTCTAAAGAATCTCAGAGTTTTCTTTTCCGTTTGAGTTAAATCCACAGTAATATACTAGATTAACTCGACTAGAACACCTCTCTAATTGTTACAATCACTCCAGCATCACTATCACCGGTAACCACATCTGACTTCACAGTATGCTTTGAAGACCCATCACAGCAATACCATCAATTGTCTTAAACTTGATGGATGATCTAATAAAAAAATTCTAACAAGCTACTCAATCAAATACATCTATGGCCGACGGGCAGTATGTACAAAGGGCAGGAACATAATGAACGTGACTGATGACTCGTGCTTACTAGGAATTCCTTGTTGAAGACCAACAATTGCAATGATCTATCCCCATCACGATGAAATTTCAAAGATTACCCGGGTCTTTCGGCCAAGGCTATAGACTAGTTGAATACATCAGTGTAGCACGCGTGCGGCCCAGAACATCTAAGGGCATCACAAACCTGTTATTGCCTCAAACTTCCTTGGCCTAGAAGGCCATAGTGTTACGGACAAATTCCGTAACCGTGTAGGCCAGCATCAAAGATGCGTACCAAGCTGCGTTTCAACCTGCGTGGGTTGAGGCGGCTTAGCGGATTAAGGCGTTCTGCCCCAATGGTCCATTACCCCATGCAAAGTCTGCATGCAGGCGGGGTAGTGTGCTGCTCGGGCACAACTGGTTGAGAGCTGGGCCGCTCTCCTGATGAGCCCATGGCAGGGCGAAACCAGTGTGGTACGGTATGGCGAGGCTTGCCTCGGAGCTATGCGGGAGGGCTCCCGGGGCGCCGCACGAGCGCAGTGCTGCGCGAGACTCTATGCCCGTGACAATAGTCCCTCTAAGAAGCTAGCCGCGGAGAGTCACCTCCGCATAGCTAGTTAGCAAGCTGAGGTCTCATTCGTTAATGGAATTAACCAGACAAATCGCTCCACCAACTAAGAACAGCCATGCACCACCACCCATAGAATCAAGAAAGAGGTCTCAGTCTGTCAATCCTTACTATATCTGGACCTGGTAAGTTTCCCTGTATTGAGTCAAATTAAGCCACAGGCTCCACTCTTGGTGGTGCCCTTCTGTCAATTTCTTTAAGTTTCAACCTTGCGACCATACTCCCCCCGGAACCCAAAGACTTTGATTTCTCATAAGGTGCTGGCGGAGTCCTACAAGCAACATCCGCCGATCCCTGGTTGGCATCGTTTATGGTTGAGACTAAGACGGTATCTAATCGTCTTCGAGCCCTCAACTTTCATTCTTGATTAATAAAAACATCCTTGGCAAATACTTTCGCAATTGTTCGTCTTTCATAAATTCAAGAATTTCACCTCTGACTATGAAATACGAATGCCCCCAACTGTCCCTAAACAACGAGAAATTTCGCAGTTGTTCGTCTTTCATAAATCCAAAAATTTCACCTCTGACTATGAAATACGAATACCCCCGACTGTCCCTAAACAACGAGAAATACGAGAAAGTCATAAGGTGGAAGGGTTCTATTTCACTTTGAATTCCAGTTAAATCTCAAAAAAGGTAAAAGAAACTTGAAAGAAAGATGTAATCCAGAAATTGGAAGCTCAACAACCAAGCAAGCAGGGTTGAGAATGGGAGAAAAATAAAAATACAAAAATGGATTATAATGCAGAAATTTACAGTTCTTCAGTATTCTCCATTAAAATGACCGACCTACTTGTTTACATTTTACAAAGAATACTTGCAGCTTAATTGAAATTTAAGGTGCAGGTCAGGATTTCCATACGTCCTGATCTCCTTCAAAGCTCACTATAATTGCGCCACACTGCACGAAATTCTTCACGGAATGTATTTAGGCGTGCCTTCAGATTAGGTGTCCTAACACTTGCATGAATAATAGTAACTGCAGGCAACAATATGTTAACTTGTTAAACTGAATGTTTTAGAGAAACATTTAATAGTTATAGGAGATGAAATTACCAAGGAGGCCGATACCAAATGCCCATAACACGTACAATAGACTCCCAGAAGTGAACCACAGAATAATACTGGCTGGAAAAAGAAATTTGAAAAATGATTGATCAGGAATCATTCAATACAAGTTTTCTAACCAGTTAAGCTCAGTACTGCTTAAAAAGAGAGTTTTAAGAGATCTAATTACCTGCTGAGAATAAAAACACACACACCCCACGAGGTTGGCCACAGATGTATACAGATTTTTTAGCTGATCGACCACGAATAACAGGCCTTCATATGACAAGAAATTGTAAGTATAAACTCTATCCAGTTCAGAAACAAAAATAGAAAGGCTAACTAAGGACAAACTCACATGTGAGGAGGCCTCATCTTTGCTGCCAAATGTGGAGAGAACTTTCTTACAGTTCTTGTCACCTTCTCACTGAAAGTAGCTGCAAAACTGCAAAATAAGTAATTAGCACCAAGTAATGAAGGAGTAAAAGTTTAATTTGCTTGGCACATATCTTAGCCAAGTTTGGAAAAGTGGGCAATAAGAGATAATAGGAAAACTAAGAAATGAAAGAAATTTCCGTATTCTCTATTTTGGATGATGGAAAGTAAGAGGGGAAAGAAAATAATTATAGGATCCATTTTCTCTAAAATTTGGGAAGCAAGTGAAAGGAGAATCGCTAAAATTATATTTCGGTCCTTATACCTATTTACTCAAAAAATAGTGAGTTCACTATTTATAAAATAATTTTCCTTTGCCTGTTTCCTTCCTAGCATCCAAACAAGGGGAAGAAAATAAAATTTATTCTCAATCAAAACTTTAACCCTTTATTTTCCTCCATTTCCTCCTACCCTTCCAATGAAATTTTAAGAACTAACGCATACGGATATACCAGCAGGCCAGCACCGGGCAAAAGGTAGGGGTTAAGATTGGAAATTTAGAAGTAGCATGGCATAAAAAAAAAAAAAAAAAAAAAAACACAGTTGGCAGTGTCTCAGACACATGCACTTAGCAAAAAATAAACTTATCTTTGTTAAAGGAAGAAACATCATGAAACAAGACATCAGAATACTTGAATGCATACTTCCTGACAATTTATTCATTCTTGTATTCCCCATCATCATTATAACTAACTCTTTTCCACAGATCCCCCACTCTAACTGAAAATATAATTTCTTGACCGCAAGTGATACAGGCTATATTTGTCCCACAGTTAGAATACAATACAGCCAATATGAAACTAAGCTAACAAACCCAGCACTTATGAAGTCATCGCCTTTTTTAGCAACTGGTACAAGAAATATGCTAAGCTTCTACCTCAACTTTGTTCTAAACAAGGTCCTCCAATGATTTGATCCTTGGGGAATTTATAAGCATAAATGTTCTAAAAGATACAAGACTTTGAGGCAATGCTTCTGGTCCTTTTGGTAAACAACCACGAAATAAATGGGAATTAGATAGCATAAAGTTATACGCAAATTCAATCAACTTTCAAAGAAAATCCAAGTTATCAACATCTGATTAACATAAATGATATTATCTTTTCATGTAAATCCATGAAAATCTTAGTCGTAAGAACTACTTAATTCATCACAAGTTATTTACCAGCCAACCACACGAAAAAACCAAGCAGAAAGAGATGTATGAGTGTGTTGGCTGCTCGGTCATTTTGAAACTTGTAAGATAAAAGACTATGCCAATGCAATTAAAGCACTAGCTGGAATACAAACTATTAAAAACAGAAGATTCACACGGCGACATTAGCATACCTATCATTAAGAAACGCAATGCTAAGAGCTGTCAAAGCAGCAGCAGTAATAGCTATCGGCCTCGTGAGACATGCAACCCCTGAAACAATAATACATGAAAATTAATCGTAATTATCATTAATAACAAATAAACTCCTACCCAAAATTTAAAATTAAAAATTAAAAATAATTCACTAATAGCTAGCGGGTACTTCGTTTTGCTTACCGAGAGCCAACACAATCACAATGAAGTAGTTGGTCCTATAGCTGCCAAAAAAAAAAAAAAGACAGAAATTCTTTTAAAAAAAAAAAAAAACCCTCAAACCCAGAAAATTAATAAAAAAAGGTACTCAATTTCTTCACTGAAAAGTAAAAATCCTTATAATAAAAGAATGATCAATAGATTAAGGATATAAAAGTAAATATAGAAGGAAAGAGGAATTACTAGTAAAGATTGCACTTGAAGCGGCTGTTCCACTTGGGATAAGATCGAGGGATGGTGAATCTAGAGAAGAATTCATGGAGAGGGCGAGGTGGAGTAGACCAATCTACTTCCCTTAAAGCACCCATTAGATCTTCAGCCGTCACAGTTCCCCAATCCATCTCTCTTTTTTTCGATCGCTGAATAGGCTATTCAGGCAAGACGAGAAATGAAAAGAAAAAATCACAAATTTTTGAGCTTTTAACACACAGGAGAAATGGAGACCGGTTTTTCTGTGTGGGGAAAACTTTGCTATTGCAACCCGACGACGATAAAGAAGCTTCTGGATTTTCTGTCGCGTTAAGAAAACAAGCCGATAGATATCATATTATATTTCATTTAGGCAGCTGTTTAATTAGAAAAAAAAAAATAGAAGAAATTAAAAATAAATAAATTATTTACATAATAATGTCTGAGCCCGGGTTCGAACCGGGGACCTCTAGTGTGTGAGACTAGCGTGATAACCAACTACACCACCCAGACAGTTGTTAACGGGTAAATTATACACTATATAACTTAATCACAAATAATTGATTGCCTTTTCCAACGTTGACTATGTGAATTGTTTTGGGTTATATTATCCTTTTGCAATCTTATCCCTCACCCAGAAAAGTTGTTAATTTTCTAGTTTAGCTCGATTAATAATGTCTAGCAAGTTGATTTCCCATTCATCTTATCTATCTTCACTTAATTTCATGCATTTTTAATTCATACAATCATTAAACTCCAAGGGTACTTCTTCCACCACAATACAACTTTATTTTGATGAAGAAGCAAATGGATAATGGATAATGGATTGAAAGTGAAGGTTATGCGTTCAAATGTTGATAAGACAATTATCATTCAAGGAGAAAAGTAAAAAATTTCTATATGATTAATTTAAATTTCAGAGTAGAATGTAGTATAGGATTAGTTTAAAGTGACGAACATTAAACTCATTTAGTGCGAAAACAGTTTCTGTGGTCAGAAAGAAAACTGAGAATGTCACACTTATGCCATCGGACGTTTTGGCCTCGAGAGGTATATATATATATATATATAGAGTGCCAAAGAGATCCAGCGGAAGATCTTGGCATATAATTCATGGGGTACGTGAGAGGCGTGTTCTTGTAGTCGTTGGATAGAAAGAAAACTGCGGAGCAAAGGAAGATGGAATGCTCAAGCTCTCTACAGCATTTTCCATCCTTTTCTTCTCTGCTTTTAGCATCAAGTTCTCTTCCTGCAACTCCAACTTTTCTTCCTGCATCCATTGTTTTTTTTCCATCAGTAACAGAAGCAACTGATGATCATTAATTTTTCTACAATTTTGACTGTTCCTTTTTAAAATAGTTAATGGGGAAAGGGATTGTCAAAGTTTGAACCCTTGAACTCTTGCATTATGAGACTTCTATTTGACTACTAAGGTACAAGCAATCTTTACATACATTGTTGATATATAAGATTAGATGGAATATATGCCATAATTCTTCTAAATGCATATAAAGGACTTGTGAGTAGATATATATAGGCTGGAGTTGAGTGAAATGCAAAAGCAAAAAGCAAAATAATGAATAGGTTACTTTAAGGTTTTCAATCGTTTCCTGGAGAAACTTGTTTTTGTCCTTAAGTTCCTTTGCTTCAATGCGTAGATGGTTCAGAAGATGAGCTGCATATCTCAAGATGGCAACTTTATTGGAGTTCTGAAAGTTCCCAGGCTCTAAAATGGAATACAAGTCCATAAACCTGAAAAAAAATGCTAGTTTGAACAAGAAACACACATATAGACATCTAATAACAATGTAGACAAGACATGCAAAGATCATGCCTCTCATTCAGCCTATCTCGCCGCATCTTCTCACGGCAAGCCTTGGTCCTCGATCTAGCAGAAGAATCTAAGCAAGCTCTGTAAAACAACAACACGATGGATGGTTAAGGCAAGCTCTGTAAAACAACAACACGATGGATGGTTAAGGTAATAGTAAATGATGAATTTCAACTATTATGAACAGAATGTAGCCAAAATAATGAACCCTTGTAATTCTGAAGGCAGATTGCCTGATCCATGAACAGAAAACTTGTCAGCTACACAAGATACTATGTACAAGATATCAATTACAAGCTGCATATAGCCAGAGGATTAACAATTAACAACCATAGAAATTACAAATACTCAAATAATCCATACTACCCATCATTAATATCTCAGATTTGATCAGCATTCTTTAGTTAGTAATTGTAAACCTATTTGACGTCTAAAGACTCTGTATTAAGTAACATATTCTATAAAGAGAGTTAAATTTTATAATCTAACTGCAAATTGCACCATATCTGACTCACAGCTAAAGAGTCTAGTGAAAGTGAAACACCAAGAAGCATGCACTCTTACCTTTTATCCTTGGCACTATTAGAGTACTTGCTATTTGGCATAACATTAACATCACGATACTGTTTGCACCTGGAAGAAAATATCCCACAAGGTAATTATACAGTTCTATGGAAAATAAAAAGAAAAAGTAAATTCACCAATTAAATTACGCCCAGAACTCATAATTTGGAGGAACAATGATATTTCATCGTGAATGTTAATTAATGAAATAAATTACCAGGTAGTCTCTTTCTTATCATTTACGGTGTGAGGAGACCAACAGAAACCACTTGGTTGAACCTCTTCCATTGAAATATACACTCAAAGCATTTCTTACATTTTATAATCCTTCAGCTTTTGAAGAGAAAAAAAAAAAAATCAGATCAAAAACTGTCTTCAGACAGAAAAAACCTGCGGCAAGGGACGACACCGAGTAACGCTTCCACGTGAGCCGCACACTTGTCACACCAAAATTGTCCACGTGTCATCAATATAATCCATCTTTCTTCTACTTAAATCCAACTGGCGTGAGTGTTGGGACCGGCTTAAAACCGGCGCGTAGGATATGGCATGTGGATGTAACGTTTTTCTTGTCCAAGAACGGAATCTACTTTTGTTGTTGAGCCCTTTGAGCTCTGCTTTTGACCTTGGGATTGGGAGAAGCTATTCGTCTTCTTCAAAATTCAACCTCAAATCAAAATCATAATTAAAGCACAGAACTTTCTTCAGCAAGGGCTATAGGGTTTTTGATTCTGTGTTAAAATGTTCATGACTCGCTTTTCTTTCTTCCTTTGCTTCTCTTTCTTCACATTACTCTTTCTTCACTCTCAATCCGCCATTGGTTCTGTTTCAGTGTACCTCTCACCCAACATACTATTCCCCAATTATCAAAATATGCTGAAATCTTTCAGAATTTACATTTATACCCCCGCAAGACCCTTGTCTTTCGCCTCTCCAGTTGAATCTCTGTTCTTCTCTTCTCTTCAAAACAGTCCCTTTGTAGCCCAAAACCCAGAAGAAGCTCATCTCTTCTTCGTGCCCTTCGCTTCTGGTATCTCCACGCGCTCGATTGCTCATGTAATTAGAGATCTTCGGATGGATTTCCCCTATTGGAATCGTACTCTCGGTGCCGATCATTTCTATGTTTCATGTTCTGGTCTCGGCTACGAATCGGACCGAAATCTTGTGGAGTTGAAGAAAAACTCGGTTCAGATTTCCTGCTTTCCGGCACCGGAAGGTAAGTTTGTTCCCCACAAGGACATAACATTGCCTCCGCCGGTATATTCTCTTTCTGCGCACCCGCCCAGAAACAAAACTGCGAGATATCGAGGTTTTGTGAAACACAATGGGGTCAAAGAGTCAGCTTTAATCAACGACTTGAGGAATGCTTCAGATTTTCTAGTTGAAGCTGAGCCGTCGGATGAGAAGACTTTGGCGGACAGACTTGCGAGTAGCGAGTTTTGTTTGTTTGAATATGGAGCCGATATTTCGGGGATAGGAAAAGCTTTGCATTTCGGGTGCATACCGGTGGTAATTACTGATCATCCGATGCAGGACTTGCCGTTGATGGACGTGTTGAGGTGGCAAGAGATTGCTGTTTTTGTGGGGTCCAATAGTCTGAATATCAGTGGTCTGAAACGTGTTATGGATCGCACGTGCGAAGGTGATACATCCGAGGGAATGAGGAAATTGGGTGCGGCAGCGAGTATGCATTTAGTATGGAATGAAATGCCTGAGCCGTACGATTCGTTTCATATGGTGATGTATCAGCTTTGGCTTAGACGGCACGCAATTAGATACGCACGAAGAGAATGGCTGTAGGCCACTTGTTATGATGCAAAATTTACCGATGTAATATGCCTTCGAGCTATAAAAAAAAAAAAAAAAAAATAGTATGTCACATTTATTTTATATTTAAAAAATTATTTATTTTAAAATATTTATCATGTTTGCAATTTTAAGAAATAATAAATATTTTTTTCTATTTACTCTTTATATATGTCCAATGATTATTATTTTAATTTATTGGTTTTTTTAGATAATTATTATTAAATTAAAAGTAATATAGTCAATTTATTCAATAATTTATTATAATTTAGATAAATTTAATAATTTTTTCAAAGGACCTAAAATTCCAAATGCGAAAAGCATGACAATTATTATGGAACAAAATTTGTATGGAACAAAAATAGTATCAGCAAAGAATATAAGCTTTCCTAATCTAAGGATTTTTTTTTTTTCTCTCTCTTTTGTTGCTTTGATTTCAAGTTAAGCATAGAACATTGCTAGTCATCGAAGAAAAGTGAATATGACATTAATGATCAACGTGATTCTAATTCCTTAAAAATACATTTTTTTTTCTTAAATATCTAAAATTATAATAGTAATCCAATTTATGTTTAAAATTAAAACTTTACCATGAAATTGAATTTTTTTTTTTTTATAGTATTACCAAATGTGTATTCCATCTCCTCGTGAATTGAGTTTTTTTAATTAAACTTCAACTTTAAATTTTATTGATTGGATTAAGCTTAATTAATACCTCACTTATATGTACTACCTCTGTTCCATAATACTTATTACATTTGGAATTTTACGTCTTTTAAAAAAATCATTAAATTTTTCTAAGTTACAATAGATTATCGAGTAAATTGAGTATATTACCTTAATTTAATACTAATTCTCTAAAAAAACCATTAAATTTAGATAATAATTATTATCATATATAAATGATAAAACATGTAAAAAATATTTATTACTCTTTGAAACCACAAATGTGACAAGTATTTTGGAACAAAGTATTTTTTCAAATGTGACAAATATTATGAAATGGAGGTAAAACGTCAACATGATCAATTGTTAGAATGGAGTAGGGGTGGCCACGGTTCTAAAACCAAACCAAAAATTAACGGTTTCGGTTATGGTTTGGAATCGAACGGTTCCGGCTGATTTTAAATAATTCTGGCCGTTTTCGACCGGAATTAGAACCGTCTGTTTCGAGCGAAATTGGAACCGCAGGTTCACGGTTCCAAAACTGATGGAATTGAAACCAAACCGATTCGCACCGATTCCAGTTTCGGTTTCGGTTCCCACCGGTTTGGAACTGACGTTTCTGGTTCCGAAACCGGATTTTGGCCATCCTTGGAATGGAGGCATTAATAATAATGTCAGTTTTAGAATTTTATGAAATTTCTTTAAAAGGGGAGTAATAATTTAGGGCTATAAATGATCATAATCAAGTCAAATTTGAGTTCAAACACAATGCAATAAAAGATATATATTTAAATTTCAAAATTAGATTAAGCTCAACTCATTATTTCTTTTTAATACGGTCTTGAGCAATTAAAGAACAACATATTTCATTTATAGTCCAATCATTGAAATAGACAAGGGAAAAGGAAAGACAAAATAGAAAATATAAATTTGCAAATCAAGGGACTTAATTGCAAAGTAATCAAATAAAATTTTGAAATCAGAACTAAGGTCAGCATTCGTTTGATCAAATTGAACAAAACTGAATCATCTTGGTTTCAGTTGAGCTAAATATATTTTTATACTAACTGAATTCGAAGCCAAACGATATAAAAATTGATTCAAACCGAATTACTTTGATTTATAGTAACCAAATGAAATAAAAATCAATTCAAATCGAATTCAATAAATTTAGTTTCAATTTTAGAGTCAATTATTTCAAATTAAATTAATTATTTTAGATTTAAAAATAAATTTTATTAGTAATTTGTAATAATTGAACCAAAATAAAAAATAGGGTAATCAAATTTCTAAAACAAACCATTAATTCGCTTTGATTCGACTTTGGGTAAGTACCCGGTATCAGTCGCCCCTAGTCGGAACATCTCAATTGGAACAAACATGCTGATGTTGGCTTTCGTCACTTGAATGTAACGCGTATCAAATTACCTGTCGTTTTGAGCGCTAAAAGCTGAACCTTCCAACCAACTTCAATCCTATCGACGTCTTCCCTCCACCACCAAATTCACCAGCTCACTTCTCCACTATCCACTGTATACCCAAACGCGGCATCACCGTAGCTCCAATTCCCCTTCTACGTTCTTGAGGTATATCTTTTGCTCCTTAAATATATATACGTTTTTTCTTTTTAAATTTAAACTTTTTCAACTGAATCCAGTTCTTTTAGCGCCCAATAGATATGGCAGAAGTTGAAAGTGGATCGCCGAAGCGTACAGCGACTACACCATATGAAGAGGCTATGGATGCTTTATCATCTTTGATAACGAAACGCACTCGTGCTGATAAGAGCAACAAAGGAGATCGGTTCGATTTGCTTTTCGATTATCTAAAGGTGATTTCTTGCAATTAGAAGTTCTAGATTTTTTCACGTTGAAATTTTGGTGTGTTTGAGCTGATATTTTATGTTTTATTATGGATTTAGATGCTCGACTTGGACCAAGCAATTGCAGAGATGAAGATCATCCATGTGGCTGGAACCAAAGGAAAGGTACAAAAAAGTTCTGCTTCTTACTTAATTTATCTTAGTATATGTGTTTTTTTTTTACCGCCAATTATACTTAATTGTGTTTTAAAAAGGATATTTTCTTCAACTGCTTCCTTCAACTCTAAAGTTCCTTGCTTCATGTGATTTTCACTTGTATTTGGATGATGGATTGATTGGTAGTTTTGTTATTGCATTTGAATGAAAAAAGAATTTTTTTTTAACATACATGGAAAATTGATACTTCCATTTGTCTTTCATGAAGTTTGGTATAACTACTTTATGTGATCTCGTCCCTTGCTTTCTCTGTCCTTGTTCATTATTAATGCAGGATGAAAGAAATAAATGCTTCTGTTAGCTTTTCTATTTGTATGACACAATGTTTTTTAATTCTGCATTTACTCCTGCTATAGCGAGTGTTATTAAACAAATCTTATAGTTGTGATTATCTAGAGAATTGTTTTGTTGGATTTTCTTTTCTTTTTTTTTTTTTTACTCTATTTATTTGGGGCTCTAATCTTTCTTTGCCTTTGTGCAAAGGGATCCACTTGCACCTTCACAGAATCTATACTGCGTAACTGTGGCTTTCACACTGGGCTTTTCACATCTCCTCACCTGATAGATATTCGTGAAAGATTTCGTTTGGATGGGTGAGTTGTCAAATATGTGAATGAGTGTTATGTCCTTAATTGTACATAAATTAATTGATGAAGATGCATGCTATTTCTTTTATTCCCTAGAATTAGGTAGCTGTTTATGAAATATTATAATTTTTTATTAATATTTTAATAGTGAAGTTACTGTTCATATCATTCAATGTGATTCCCTGAACAAATCAGTATGATTTATTATTTCAACTCTGTTTCATTTCTTAAATGATAGTATCTGCTTCATTTGAAGTAATTAAACATTATTTGCTTCATAACCATCGATATTCTTATTTCTTGTTGGCTGTTGCAGTGGGGACATTTGTGAAGAGAAATTTTTGGCATATTTCTGGTGGTGTTATGATAGACTAAAAGTAATTTCTCTCTCTCACACACATTTGAAATCTACCTAGTTTTTACTGAATTTCCCTGTTGAAACATTCTGCTTACAGGAAAAGACTACTGAAGATATACCTATGCCTACTTACTTCCGCTTCCTTGCCTTGCTAGCGTTCAAGATATTTGCAGCAGAGCAGGTTAGACGTGCATAATTTTCAGCTTTCATAATATGCTTTCTTTCTATGTGGACAAGGTGCTTGTGCATCTAGGATGGGTAGGATTCTGATTTACTAAAATTGTCTATGTAGGTAGATGTTGCTATTCTGGAGGTCGGGTTAGGTGGAAGGTTTGATGCAACTAATGTGGTATGCACACTGCTTATTTGAGGAAGAATTTTATTAATTTAACATGTTCAATAGTAATATACAACTGTTGGCTTTTCCTGCTAGAGTTCTTTTTCCATGTCCATCTGACATGACTTGGATCTCATCTTTTTTCAGGTTCAAACACCTATTGTGTGTGGTATAGCTTCCCTTGGGTACGACCACATGGAGATTCTTGGTTAGTGTTTTATCTATATAAGTTAGGTTAATGTCTGCAATAGTTTGACATGTAGTTTCTTATTTAGTTACTGGTATAAAAAAGAATTTGGTAGATGTTAATTTGTGAATGGAACATATCTTAAATCTAGAGTCTTTCACATATTCTACCAGGATCTCATTTGCTAAGCATTGTTAATGTCTTGATAGATGCCTGCTTAATTGATGTCATATTAACATGCAAACTTTGATTGTGTGGAAATTGATGCAAATAAAACTCTTATTGGATTTTGGTCTCATGTTTTTCCAAAATTTTTTGGATCGAATATGTCAATATATCCTTGCTGGAGTATTAACAGGAAATACTCTTGGTGAAATTGCTGGGGAGAAGGCTGGTATCTTTAAGGTATTCATCTTAGCTACTTCTTCTTCAGGGATATATTTGATGACAATAAATTTGCTTGTTAACTGAATCCAGTTTGAGTATAATTTACTAGGAACTTGTTTTATTGAAGTTACTGGTTTTGAGTGCAGCATGGGATTCCAGCCTTTACAGTGCCTCAACCTGATGAAGCAATGCGTGTACTTGAGGAGAAGGCTTCTAAGTTAGATGTAAGTTGCTTAGTGCATTCACCACTTAGATCTGTTATATACAAAACTAGAAATGCGTGCCTGAAGTTTTGCTTCAAATGATACGCAGTAACTTGTGCAAGTCAACATGCATGATGCTCAAAGCTCATCTTGTAGGAAGTTGGTGTATGTTTTAGTAGATAGATCACATAATAATTCTGTGTTGATGCTTGGGCTCTTCTAAGTTGTTAGACAACAAGGTTGAAGTGATAAGACTTTATCAACCTGTCTCATTACTGAATCTATGGATGCATTTAGTTCAGTCTTAAGATTCTTTGGATAATTAAGGGTATGCAAGATATGACCATACTCGTGTGGTAGAGTTGGAGGCTTCTCTAACAATAGCTTGCATGTGTAATTTCTATTTGTTCCAACAAGTCATTCGTCATGCCCATTTTCTGAAGAATAATGCCACATTACTCCCATTAACAGAAGTTCATTATGCACATAAATAACTGCTGTAACAGTTTCCATTATGGGATAAGGCAATTTCCTTTTATGTTAGATTATGGAAGGATCAGGTTACAACCTTCTATTATGACTGAGAAAATCATATTGATTACAGGTACCTCTTCAAGTGGCACCACCATTAGATTCCAACTTGCTAAACGGTTTACAACTTGGGCTTGAAGGTGAGCACCAATATATAAATGCCGGCCTTGCCATTGCACTAGCTTCTAAATGGCTTCAAAGAACTGGCCATCTTGAAGTCACCTACTTTGAACAAAATGTAAGATCTATATGCTTAATGTGTTCTTTTGCAAGCTTGGTTTTACTTGGCAACATCTTCTCAAAGTTATATGCATGGAACAGAATTCACTGCCTGAGCAATTTATTAAGGGTCTAACAACAGCCTGCCTGCAAGGGCGTGCCCAAATTGTTCCTGATCGATATATCAACACAGAGTGTGATGGAGATCTTGTGTTTTATTTGGATGGAGCCCATAGTCCTGAAAGCATGGAAGCATGTGCGAGATGGTTTTCTATTGCCATTAAGGATAGCAACCAGCAAAGCACCTTCAATTGTCCTTCACAGAACAATTATCAACCTGCGACTGAATTGGTTGAGAAGCACCATGATGGACGACCCAAGAGCAATTTCATGCAGGTACATATTAATTACACCTTGTTTATGCCTCCTGCTTGTGGAGATCTATTAAATCAACATGCTAAATAGAAGTTGAAAATTCATAGTTTTGCACAAGGAACCATTTAAGTGGGCAGTTTGGACAAGGTAAAATCAATTACCTAGAATCGGTCTGGCAGAGCATATGAGGTTACCGTAGAATGCCTTTAGATGGTAGTTTCCAGCTTCCCTGCAAGTCAGAGAGTGGAATGGCATTTTCTATACTAGCTAAGAGATTCCTCATAGGATAGGGACCGTTTCTCAAGACTGAGGAAGCTATATTCATTTAAAGTTTAAACACACTGCAGACGTACACGAAGCAAAGTGCCGAAAATGCAGAAATGATATAGGTACTTTGTACCTAATGTTCTTTAAATTGAGTCATTTGGATGGATGATCACATGCAAAAATTGTGTTGTTACAACCACAATATGTGGTTCGTGGATTCCTTAATAGTGGCGAATGCTGCGAAATAACAATGATGCAACTTTTGTTTTAAATATCATCTGCTTGATTGATGAAACTACATTATCATATTAATTTGAATATTTTAAATATTACTATATGCTTTCGGATTTGCATTCTGATTTTTTGAATTTGGTTTTATTGTAAAACACTTGGGAGCTATATTGAGGTAATGTTTTGCATGTGCCAAGCAGATACTGTTGTTCAATTGTATGTCTGTGCGGGATCCTCAGCTTCTTCTCCCACGACTGATGAAAACATGTGCTAGTCATGGTAAGTACTTGAGCTTGAAGCATCTTTATACCTAATATGTTGAACTGTTTAGGAAATAGCTGCCATTTAATGGAAAATTATTTGTGAAATTGAAGTGTGCATTGAATTCTGAATCTTTAGGCTTCAAAATAATCGCTTCCTGCAACTTAGATCGGTAGTATTTATCTAAAGCTTGTTCTCATAAAGATGGAATTGATATTTAGGTGTCAGCTTCAAGAAGGCGCTCTTTGTACCAAATGTATCGGTGTATTACAAGGTTGGATCTCAATCTTTGCCCCAAACAGATGTTGATTTGTCGTGGCAGTTTACTTCGCAAAAATTATGGGAAAACCTTGTCCGGGGTGATAAAGGTATCAGTTAAATGTGCTTTATTTTAGTATGTTTTGTAATATAAGATAAAAAATACATGCTAGCTTACTTTATTGGACTTATTTACCATGATGGTTTTATTTTCATTGCACATAAATTTTTGGTGTAAATTCTTTTGCCAAGAATTATGTTGGCATATGTCTAGATATTCAAAAAATGACAGCATGAGCTTAGTAAATCAACTTTTATTTTGATTGTTTTTATTATGCATGCAATCCTGTGTTATAGAAATCACAAGTGCATCAAGGAGATTTTTCCTGATTTTGGGCTATAAATAAATATATTTTGAATTTTTTAGGTGGGGAGGCCAATAATGCAGGACCTGTTTGTGAAGAAGTTAAAGATGATACAGGAACTAGTGTTAGGACTTGCGAAAACAGCGCGGTCTTTCCTTCTCTACCATTGGCTATTAAATGGCTTAGGGACAACATCCACCAGAATCGCTCTGTTCGGATCCAGGTAATGCTGATTAATACATTCTGCTTTATATTATATATCCTGCATAGTCAAATTTATTTCCTTTTTCTAAAAATATGGTCACAGTAAAGTTTTGTGCAGCATAACGTATTTGGAACTTGAAAATTTTTTGGAATGGAATAATTGTATTGTTCTCAAGGAACTTTTACTATATTAGTGGAATTCCATGACATGAATAATTAAGAATCATTGCAATTCTGTATTCTTATAAAAATTGTTCCTAGCAGACGCCAACAACATCCAAGCCTTAGACATGATTAGGCAACGGGAAATGGGTAGATATCCTGTTCATATTATCTCATGTTTAAATAAAAATGTATTTCTAGGAAATTCAGGTGCACGAAAATAAAGATTTTGCTAGTCCTATTCTTAGCTAATTAACCTAGTCCTAACGACGGAATTCAAATTTGAGATGCTTTTAGACCGATAAGGTGTTGGCATGCAGGAAACAGCTAATATATTATTTTACCGTATTCAACTTTAATTTTTCTCTCCGAATTGTCAGGTCCTTGTTACCGGCTCATTACACCTTGTGGGTGATGTGTTGAGATTAATCAAGTAGAGCATATTCCAAGGTGTCTTGTTGCAGAAGCTCCCGCTGGAGATATGTGATGGTGTAGATGTAAGGCTGAGTGGAAGCTCCAAGTGAGTTCTCCAGTAGTTATTTAATTTTGACAATTGCACTCCCCCAGCAAGCATTATTGTTGAAGCTGTTGACTGTTCATGTCAATGTACTTGGGGAGTTTGAGAGATGTATAATGTTCAGTGAATTTGCAGAAATTTCATCTTTTTTTATTATTTTTTAACGAGGGATGCATGAAAAATTCTCGGAATTACCTGGAGGGAGAGTCACTGTTCTTCCCTTTCTGTGCGATCCCAAAAACCAGAAAAACAAGTTTTCACGACGTATCACAAAAATGCAGTTTTTGCGACCCCTTTCTTTTTGTAAAATCTTTTGATCCAAAAAAAAAAAAAAAAGAAGTTTATTAGAAGATTCTATATGGAATCACGGTTTCACTATATTATTAGAGTCTGAGCTAAATAAGGCTCCACACAGGAAAGAAAATTGTAGGGATTCACCAATCAGTTCTTGGATACACATACCCTGAAAAAAAAATTAAAGTAGAAACAAGAAACTGGGGACAGTATTTGTATCTTTTTTAATAATTTTCTTGTATTACATCACTTGGAATAAATTGGTCTGGCATGAAGAAAACAAAATAGAATCGGATTAATTACAAGTTCCAATTTGATATAAATTTATATTTTTTGGGAATTGGTTGGAATGGGATCTTCCTCTTCTAAAACAAAAAGGACGAAGATTGGATTTTCTCCTCCAAGGAAAATGGAGAAGGAAAAGTGAGTTATTTTCCATTACTTCAAGCCAGGAAGAGGAACCTAATGCTTTTCAACTTATTTTGAACTCTGGTTCGCTTTGCTCTAAAGCCAATTAACTTGCTCTACTTCCTAGCAAGAACCAGTAAAGTTTAAAGGAGATGTTAATTAAAGGAAATGTACCAAATACAATATCTGAGGGTTTCGATTCCTTGCGCAAAAATGGAACTTACCCAAAACTATCTAAACCAGCCATCACCTCTTTCGTTTTCTATCTACGCTGCAAGAAAAATAAAATGGTTGAGGCTATTGTTTCCTTTGCCATTGAAAGAATTGCAGATACACTTGATCGCGAAGCAAGTTGAGCAATTGCAAATCGAAATGAAGCCGATCCAATGCTTCTTCAAAGATGCAGACAACAGGCAAGATCCAGACGAGCGGGTTCGCAATTTGGCATCCGAAATAAGAGACGTCGCATATGAGTCTGAGGATGTGATTGATACCTTTCTTCTTCTCCCAGCTAGAACAGGCACAAGAGAAAGTGTATCCAGATTCATCAACAGGCTTGCTTTCATCTTCACCGAAGTTAATTATCTACATGAAATTGGAACCCGGATCAAATCCATTCAAGCTAAGATTGGGAGTATCTCTGCAAGTGTGCAGACTTATGGCATCCGAGGTAATCGAAATCCTTTTTTTTTTTTTTTTTTTTAAATTAGAATTAATGTTAGCTGTAAAGTAAAATATGAGAAAGAGAAGAAAAAAAATGCTACAAAAACAAATGGTAGCGTAAAAATTTTTTCGTTTTTATTTTTTTTTAATGTTTTTTCATGTAAATGACGCTATATGTTAAATAAATTAATAGATAGATTTTAAATTCATGTATCATGAGAAAATATGATTTTTTTTTAAAATGAAATATTTTATATTTACTATCACTTTAATATTTTTGATAATTGCGAGTGAGCTCTTATAAAAATAAAAATTAGGTGACTAAAAAATGACAAATTAAAGTCAGGTGACCATTAATATCTATAAAGTACATAAAATTGAATAGTAAAATGAACTTTAAAATCGTAATTTTACAAATACTATAATATTTTTATTCAACATAATTTTATGGAAAAACACTTCAATGAAACATTAATTTGATAATTAATTTATCTAAGCTTCATATATTTCCAAGTTTAATTTCAATTTTAAATATCTATAAATAATAATAAGGTAAAAAGCAATATATACTTTAACAATTTCATAATTACATATATACCAAAACATAATGATAATTATTGATACTATTTGAGTATAATTAAATAAATATTTTTTAGATAAAATAATTATGTAAAATTTAATTTTATTAGGGTTTAATGTGTATAATGGGTTCAAAATAAATAATGATAATAATTTTCATAATACTTAAAAAAATAATATTATAACTTGCAAACGTTAAAATATATAAATTGTAAAATCATAAGATTGCATCACAAATTTGTAAAAATCGTATTGATTTTATTTATTGTTTTTAAAACAGACCAGCCGATCAAATCGTTAACCCATGAATAGGCCGTTGGTCTGGTTCAATAATTTAATCTTGCTAATTTAAAATAAATTATAATCAGGAAAATTGGTTGAAGCATAGGAAATTTTTGAAATTTTTTAATTTTTCTTGAAAAATCTACTTTAATATCCTGTCCTGCCCAATTTTAAAATAAATAATCTAACTTTTATTGAAAATTCTACTTTAACATATGTGCTCAATTTGTTTAAAAAAATTATACTATAATTAATAATTAATTATTTACTTATTTAATTAATTAATAAAATTATGTAAAAATTGTAATTTAATTCTAAAAGTACTACATTATAGTATATAAATGTTTTTATATTTAGTATAAATGATGAATGATTTGAAAATTGTTATAATATTTAAATTGTTACTAGCTTATGTTTAGATATTATATTGATGGATAATATTTAATGTGGGGATGAATAATTTAAAAATTAGTAATTATAGATTGAAATTTCATGATGAACGATTTGCAGTATGTGGCACCTGAGAATCTTATCAGGAAAAATGCAAGCAACCATTTGACTAATCTTCGGAAATTGGCAATAGTTTTCAACATAAAAGGGGAAATGAAAGGCAAATATGAAATCTCCCATTTTCTCTACAGGTCGTCCAGTTTCCTTGCATAAAGAGGCAAGAGGAGAAAGTTCATTTCCAAAACTGGAACCTCTTTCTCACTGTCAACATTTAACAAACCTGGAGTTACATGGAGAGATATAAGAAGGCTAGGAATTTCTACCAACAAGTCTTGCCAAGTTAATTTTGAAGAATTTTAAGTTCAAGAAAGATCCAATGTGTGTTTTAGAGAAGCTGCTTCATCTAAGATTTTTATACTTGCTCTCTGGATCATACGTTGGATAAAAATGGTTTGCTCTGAGAACGGGTTTCCACAACTTAATACTCTTAGACTCGAATCTTTAGAGATAGTTGGGAAATAAAAGAAAGTGCAATGCCATGTCTGAAGCATTTATATTTACATGGGCTGTCGAAATTGAAGATGGTTCCAAAAGGGATTGCATTTGTAACTTCCCTCCAAGAATTGAAAGCCAGTTACATGACAGAAGAATTTACATTTAGAAGTCGATTCATAATCTTCAAGCGACATACACCCTCTATTTCAGTATCTGCGGGAAAGGTATAAGTTAAAGCAAGGTAATAACGCCTTCTTCTTTTAGCAAGAATTACCATTTGTCTAGATTGGATCTATGAGTCCCCTTATGAATTATTGTAATAGTTTAAGAATTTCTTTATTCTACCACTGATGTTTTTGTATTCTGTAAAATTCTTCTTCCTTTATGAATAGCCATTCTTTTTTTTATTGGAATATTCTATTGAACTATATGATCTATTCCTCTCTTTCTTTGTTAAGATACCAACTAAAGGGAAAGAATTTGCAGCTCCAAGGACTGTGGCTCAAGGAGAGATGGTTGCTTTCTATTGGAGTTGTGGGAGTTGTTTTGCTGTATATATGTGTTATATTTTACTCAGTGTTTTCGGAATAAATAAAAAATTTATTTTAAATTTATAGCAATTTAAAATTTATTAGTTTGTATACTTTTTCCACATATTGTTTTGAAAGTCAATTATTCGAAGTCTTTTGGAGTTTCTTGGCTTTTTATGTATCATGAATTTTTCAATACTTGTGTTTTAAAAAATTTTGAACTAATTAATAATTATGTAAAGAATTCAATTACTGTAGAATACGTTATTAATCACAGATACACAGATTAAAATTGTCCATTCAAGGAATAACTTTCCTCGTGAATACTTAATTATTTTTTAATTTGTTAAATGAAATTTTATAAGTTTAAAAAATGAATATAACAGATATATTTTTTTAAAAAATGAAAACGTTATTGTTTCAACATTTTTTAATTTGCTCCTTCCAACTCTAAACACGTTAAATGTTTGTGACGGACATAGTGATTTAATAACCTATTCTCAATAATAAAGTCCTAAAAATTAGAAAACAAATAACAAAATATCATTACTACAATATTCTAATATTATTAAATTATTTTATGGAAAATATGAATCATTATAAAAAATAAAATAATACTAATGAGTGTTGGATGGGCTGTGAAATAGAAGATTATCTAATGAATGAAGCAAATACTTATTGACCGAGCTGCACATGCGTTGAAGATCTCACTATTACAATATTAATTTGGTGAAATTTCTTTTGTTTTTGTCTATCTTCTAAAATTTTGGTTTCCTCAAAAATTGTATATATCTTTCAGTTTGAAAGAAATTCTTGAAAATATTCAAAAAAAAACCTTTTTAATCAAATTTGAACTTTGAATGCAACTGAAAAGTCAGCTCCGGTTGTGAATTGTAACTTTGTATTTTATGCAATTATATCTACTTGAACCTACTAAATAAAAAAATTTAATGGGCTCCATTTATTCTAATAAATTATTAATTTAAAAACTTTAGCTTTCAGGTTGAATCAAGTTCGAGTAGAACCACATATCAATACTCTTATAAGATTTGAACTATTTTTTCTCATAATGTTTTTTTGGTCAATGTTGGATGCCAATTTGATAAGAAATGAAACTGAACAAAAGCCAAAATTAATATTTTCATTGACTAAGTTGCTAGAAGGATCTTTTTATTTAAAAACCTAGAAATCCATGAATCAGTCTGCAACATATGGTGCAGCAGTTAGAGTATCTAGAAGAACTGAGGCCCAAATTCTACTTTGCTAATCAGCAGAGTTCATTTGTCATATTTTTTTTATTCCTTCTGCCTATGTTGCTTCGTTCTGGACAAGATTAGTGGAAATCTTGTCCAAGATAGGACAAGATTAAGATCTTTTACAAGAACAGAACATACAAGAATAATATGGTAGAGGCTCTTCTTTCTTTAGCTATTGAAAGAATTGCTGATTTGCTTATTGATCAAGGAGTTTTTCTGCATGGTGTAAGAGAGAAGGTTACTCGCCTACAAGATGAACTGAAACGGATGCAATGCTTCTTGAAAGATGCCGACAGAAGACAAGAACAAGATGAACGTGTACGCAACTGGGTAGCTGAAATAAGAGATGTTGCTTATGAAGTTGAAGATATCATTGATATCTACATTCTTAATTCTGCAACAAGTAGCAGAAAAGGGATAACCTCATTTTTTACCAAAGGCCCTAAACTCCATCATATTGGGACTAAGATCAGATGCATAAGGGCTAAAATTTGGGAGATTTCTACTGGTATGCAGACTTATGGCATCAAATTTGCTGGTGAAGAAAAGGGATTTAGTTCAGCAAGTGAAATGCAACAGCGATTAAGAAGATCAGATCCATATGATGAGGAAGAGCATGTTATTAGCTTGGAAAGTTGCACAAGAGATCTTATGGCTCAATTGATGATAGAGAAGAATCAACTCCGTGTCATTTCAATAGTAGGCATGGGAGGACTGGGGAAAACCACTCTTGCCAAGAAATTGTATAATCATATTGAAATTAAGCGACACTTTGACTGTTGTTCTTGGGCTTTTGTGTCTCAACAATTTTCTCCAAGGGATGTTCTGTTTGGAATTTTGATAGAAGTTGCTCCTGAAGAAGATAAAAGGACATTGGTAAGCATGAAAGAGGAAGAGTTAGTTAAAGCACTAAAAAATGTGTTGAAGGGGAAAAGATACTTGGTGGTTCTTGATGATATGTGGGAAGAGAAGGCGTGGGATAGTCTCAAACGTGCTTTCCCAAGAGGAAAGAAGGGAAGCAAAGTTTTGTTCACCACTCGAATCAAGGAGGTTGCTTTATATGCTGATCCATGGAGCTCAGTGGTAGAACCTGTTGGTTTAGAAGAGCAGAAAATTAAGGAAGAGAAGGAAATTCTGCAGAAAAAGAAAAAGCTGCAGATTTTGTGAGTGTGAAGAAACAATTAATTTCTTATTAATTCCATTACAGCATAATGTAAACATTTATAGTAGAGCTAGTCTAAAGTTTGTTCACCAACCTTCCATAAGTCAAGGAAGGTTGTTCACCAAACCTACCTAAAAGCAAGGTAGTTCACCTACCTCTTGATTTCAACAAAATACAACAAAATCTAAATGACTTTAACAAAATACCTCCAAAAATTGTCAACAACACTTGCATCAATAGCTGTAGCTGTAACTTTAACACTCCTCCTTGATGCAAGAGTTGAGACAAACACCAAGTCTATTCCTAAGAAATTCAAATCTTGGTTTTTGCAATGCCTTGGTGAAAATATCTGCTGTTTGGTCTTCAGAATTGCAATGAATAATCTGAATTTCATTTTCCTTTTCAGCTTCACGAATTGCATGATACTTGATTTTGATATGCTTGGTTTTTCCATGGAAGATTGGATTTTTAACCATAGCAACAGCTGATTTGTTGTCACAAAGTATTTTAGTTGGATTTTCTTGCTGAAAATTCAGATAAACTAATACCTTTCTCAACCATATAGCTTGGTTTACAGCAGCAGATGCTGCAACATACTCTGCTTCTGCAGTTGATTGAGCAACTGAAGCTTGCTTTCTTGTTCCCCAGCAAATGACAGCAGAACCAAGTGAAAAACAAAAACCAGTAGTGCTCTTCATATCGTCCAATGAACCAGCCCAATCACTGTCTGAGAACCCCAACAACTTCACACCATTTAATCTTCTATAAAACAAACCAAATTCAGCAGTTCCTCGCACATATCTCAGAACTCGTTTGGCTGCTGTAAGATGGTTTTCAGTTGGAGAATTCATGAATCTCGACAGTAAATTTGTTGCAAACATGATATCTGGTCTTGTTACAGATAAATACAGCAAAGAACCAACCATGCTCCTATAAGTTGAAGCATCTATAGAGTGAGAACCATCATCCTTTTGCAATTTTATTCCATGGGCTGTAGGTGTACTCACTGGTTTGCATTTGCTAAGTTCAAACCTTTTAAGCAGCTCCCAAGCAAATTTCTTTTGTGAAATAAAAATCCCTTGCTCATCTTGAGCAATTTCAATCCCAAGGAAATAGCACATTAAGCCAAGATCATTCATCTCAAAAACCTGCTGCATCTTCAATCTGAATTCTTGAATTAATTGTAAATTGTTACCTGTGACAAGTAGATCGTCAACATACACAGAAACGATAAGCACATCACTTCCTTGTTGAGTTACGTAAAGTGTTGCCTCATTCAAGCTTCGTTTAAAACCCAAATTCAGCAAGTAATGATCAATCTTGGCATACCAAGCCCTTGGGGCCTGTTTTAAACCATAGAGTGCTTTCTTCAACAAACACACTCTATTGCTTCCATCATTAAAACCTTCAGGCTGCTCAATATACACTTCTTCCTTCAAAGAACCATTTAAGAAAGCTGATTTCACATCCAATTGAAAGACTTGCCAACCTTCACTTGCTGCTAGTGCCAAAATCAATCTGATAGTGTCAAATCTTGCAACTGGTGCAAAGGTTTCTGTAAAATCAACCCCTTGCTGTTGAGCGTAGCCTTTAACAACATATCTTGCTTTGTGCTTATTGATGGAGCCATCAGAATTTAATTTCAATTTGAATACCCATTTAGTTCCAATTACATGCTTATTCAATGGTCTAGGAACTAAAATCCATGTTTCGTTCTTCATAATCATCTTCAACTCCTCCTCCATGGCAGCTCTCCACTCAGGCAATTTTAAGGCTTCATCCACCTGAGTTGGTTCAAGTGAGACAACATTACATCTGCTGTAAATTTCCTCTAGGGATCTAGTTCCTCTAATTGCATAATCATCTTCATATGATTCTTCTTCATTGTCAACTGGAAGTTCTTGCTCTTGCTGAAAATCAAGAATTGATTTAGAATTTTCTGGTTCCATTTTACTCCAATCCCATTCACCTTTCTCATCGAATTTGACACTCCTGCTGACATACACCTGTTTAGTAACATGATTCAAAATTCTGTAGGCTTTGGATTCACTGCTGTAGCCTACTAAAATTCCTTTTTTAGCTCGTTGATCCAATTTCCCTCTTTTTGCATTTGGAATAAATGAATAACATATGCTTCCAAAGATTTTGAGATGACCAACCGATGGTGTAACTCCAAACCAGCTTTCGAAAGGAGTTTTTCCATCAATAGCTTTGGTTGGAAGCCGATTTTGAAGATATACAGCAGTGTTTACAGCTTCAGCCCAAAGAACTTTGGGTAGATTTTTCTCAAACAAGAGACATCTCGCCATATTCATCACAGATCGATTCTTTCTTTCACTTACACCATTTTGTTGAGGTGTGTAAGCTACTGTTAATTGATGGTGAATGCCAGCTTCTTGCAAATATTGCTTGAATTGATTGGATGTAAATTCAGCCCCATTATCAGATCTTAAAATCTTGATTGGGGAGCCAGCTTGATTCTCTACCATTGATTTAAACTTCAAGAACATTTTGAAAACTTCAGATTTGAATTGGAGGAAATATACCCAGCAGAATCTGGTGTAGTCATCAATAAACAATAGAAAATACTTGCTGCCATTGTAAGATGAGACACTCATAGGGCCACACACATCAGTGTGTATTAATTCAAGTTTCATAGAAGCTCTCCATGCTTGATCAGATGGAAATGGTGTTTGGATGAGTTTGCCTAACTGACATATTTCACATATACTGCTGTCTTCTTCAACTATAGATGGCAAATCAGCAACTAACTTCTTGGATTGTAGCAATTTTAATGAATTGAGATTGGTGTAACCAAGTCTCTTATGCCACAAATCAGATTCTTCTTTATGACTCAAGCAAGATTCTTCTTTGAAGTCTCTTAAATTTAGAGGAAAGCTTCTCCGTTTCATTTTGACAGCAAATAACTTTGAGCCAGAAGGATCACTTATTTCACAAGTTTTATCTTTAAATAGCAAACTGTAATTCTTATCCAGCAATTGACCAACCGAAAACAAGCTTTGATTTAGTTCCGGTACGTAAAGAACATCGGAAACAAGCTTTGTACCTGAAGGAGTTTGTACAATCACATCTCCTTTGCCTTTGACATCAACAAGCCTGACTTTTGAAGAATAGGTTATATCCAAGCTATCGAAATTCACCAAGTTTGGTGTCATGTGGTTAGTGCAGCCACTATCAACAAGCCATGCTTCTTTAGCTTCAATTGAGACACCACATTTTTCAATTTCATTTACTGCAAATAGTTGTTCTTCATACTTTTCAGAATTTTCGGTGACTTGTGCATGATGATGGGCTTGTGTTTGCTGATTCTGGTTTGTAGAACAAACTTTCTCGGTGTGACCAAATTGCTTACACACCTTACACTGAGCTCCAGGTCTGAACCAGCAGTAGTTCTCAGTGTGGTTTGTTTTTTTTGCAATGTGGACAAGGTGGAAATCTGTCCTTCCTCCAATTTTTTCTGAAATTCTTCTTCATTTTTGGTTTTCTGTCAGTTTGCTGGCCTCTTGAACCTCCTTCTTGCATTTTTGTTTTATGAGTCACAACAAGAGCCTTCTCTCCAATGGTTTCTTCTTCCCTATAGGCTTTTCTTTGTTCTACAGCTTGTAGAGCATTTGAAAGCACATTCAAGGATATTTGTGACATGTCCCAAGTTTCTTCAAGAGAAGAAATCTTGGCTTCAAATTTTTCAGGGAGAGTCACCATAACTTTCTCCACAATTCTCTTCTCTTCTAACTCTTCTCCCAACAATCGAATTTGGTTTACAATTTTCATAACTCTATCAACATAATCTTTCACCTTTTCATTTTCCTTCATTTTCAACATTTCAAATTCTTTTCTTAAATTGAATATCTGCAACTGTCTAGTTTTTTCAGATCCATGATACTCAATTTTTAACTTCTCCCAAGCTTCATGTGCTGTCTCACATGTCATAATCTTGGTGAAGATAGGATCTGCAACAGTTGCATGGATATAGGACAGAGCTTTTGGAGCCTTAGCAACCTCTTCTTCATGTTGTCTAATCTGCTGAAGGGTTGGATTTTGATTAAGAGGTGGAGGTACTCTGTTTTCCTCCACATACTGCCATAATGCAAGCCCCTTGAAATAAGCTCTCATCTTCACAGCCCAAACATGATAGTTTTCCCCATTAAAATGAGGTGGTGAAAGAAACATGCTGCTGGAAGCCATTTGAGGAAAAGCAAATAAACAGAAAAACTTCACAAATTCTGGTTTATTTGGTGGCTTTCTCTATGACTTTCACTCAAACACACACACAGCCCTTTGAGATCAAGGTTGCTCTGATACCACTTGTTGGTTTAGAAGAGCAGAAAATTAAGGAAGAGAAGGAAATTCTGCAGAAAAAGAAAAAGCTGCAGATTTTGTGAGTGTGAAGAAACAATTAATTTCTTATTAATTCCATTACAGCATAATGTAAACATTTATAGTAGAGCTAGTCTAAAGTTTGTTCACCAACCTTCCATAAGTCAAGGAAGGTTGTTCACCAAACCTACCTAAAAGCAAGGTAGTTCACTTACCTCTTGATTTCAACAAAATACAACAAAATCTAAATGACTTTAACAAAATACCTCCAAAAATTGTCAACAACACTTGCATCAATAGCTGTAGCTGTAACTTTAACAGAACCGCCATATTTGACAATTGAAGAAGCTTCTTATTAGCAATGCATTTCCTAAAGATATTGTACGGAAGAGTAGTTATCCATTAGAATATGAGAAGTTGGGGAAGGAGATGGTGAGAAAATGTGGAGGACTACCTCTTGCAATTGCTGTACTTGGAGGTTTGTTGGCTAATAAGTCATTAAAGGAGTGGGAGCTGGTGCAAAAAGATATTAATTCTCAATTCATCAAATTGCAGCAGTCTTATCAATATGCAGGAGTAAATTGGATACTAGCTTTGAGCTATGATGATTTGCCGAGTCGCTTAAAACCATGTTTCCTCTATCTTTCCCAATTTTCAGAAGATTCAGAGGTTCAAAAGAAAACGTTGATTAGAATGTGGATTGCTGAAGGCTTTATATCATCTCCGCTAGGAGGAGGAGATGATACGATGGAAGATGCAGCTGAAAAATATTTAGAAGACCTTGCCAGTAGGTGTATGGTTCAAGTGAGCCAAAGAGACCATACTGGAACAAGAATTAAAAAAATTCGCATTCATGATCTTATGCGACACATGTGTTTGTCTAAAGCAAGAGAAGAGAATTTCCTCAAGATTGCTGAACATCGAGAGGACACCACAACAAAGAGTTCTTCCAATACTCTGGGCATAACAACAAAATCACGCAGAATTGCTATTCATCCTCGCATACACCAACATGATGTTAATAAGAAATTTCGTACACCCTTGGTCAAAGGGGATGCACACCTTCGTTCTCTTTTCTACTTTGCTGAAAGGTCCAGGTATGGCATGACAAGGCAACAAGCAGTATTTCTTTTTAAGAATTTCAGACTTCTTAGAGTCTTGAATCTTCAAGGTGTATATCTATATGATGGATATAGTTCTAAAGAAATTTGTAACTTGATTCACTTAAGATATCTTGGATTGAGAAATACTAGATTAGGCAGAAAGAATAGTTACATGTATTCTATGTCCACTTCATTGCCAGCATCAATAGGTAATCTGAAGAGTTTATATACTCTTGATTTAAGGGACAATTATTGGTTAAGGTTGGCTGATGTACTGTTCAAATTAGACTATCTGAGACACTTGTTAATAGATAGAGATGATGTCGGGCATTTGCGGTTGGATACACTAAGAAATCTTGAAACTTTGACATGGATAGAAGCTAAGAATGTAATTAGAAGAGATGCAGTGTCCAAATTGACTAATCTTCGAAATTTAGGAATATATTTTGAGACAAGGGAGGAAGCTGAGGTGGTTCTACAATCTCCAATTTTTGGATTAGGCCATCTGCGATCCTTGAATATGCGAATGAGATGGAAAAATTTTCCAAATCTGGAACCACTTTCTCATTGTCATCATCTGACAAAACTGCAGCTAGATGGAAGGATTGATGATAATGTACACTCTTCATTTCATAACCTGCAATTTCTGCCAGCAAGTCTTACAAAGTTAAGTTTGTGTCATTCTCATTTAAAACAAGATCCAATGGCTACTCTAGAGAAGCTGCCTAATTTGAGGTTTCTGTCTTTGGATGGAGATTCATATGAAGGGTCTGTAATGGTCAGCTCTGCTTATGGTTTTCCTCAACTTGAGGTTCTTAAACTTCGATGCTTAGATAATTTGGAAGAATGGATAATAGAAGAAGGTGCAATGCTGAATTTAAAGACTTTAGATATAGATAGCTTGAGGCAATTAATAAAGGTTCCTGAAGGTTTGAAGTTCGCAAGTGCTCTTCAGGAAATGAACATACGTTGGATGCCAGAAGCATTTGAAAAGAGGATTCGAGTTATAAATAAAGAAGGTGGCGAGGATTTTGACAAGGTGAAGCATATACCTTCCCTCATGTTCTATCCTTGAAGAAGCTGACACAGGAAGACAAAGTGAGCATTTTCATTGGCATCTGCAGCAATGAAAAGTCTTGTGCATGTTCCAATTACAGTTTTCTTAGGAATCTTTTCACTTGGTTCTTCCTTTAGTATTATTGAATCCTCAAATTTGGTACTCTGTTTCAGGTAGTACTTGAAAAAAAAATAGTACTTGGATACACAGTCTGAAAAAAATTACAGTAATAACAAGAAACCAGGCTTATTTTGTATATGGATTGAAATATGGAATTTTATACTACATTTCCATTCCCCCATATTTCATATGCCAATATTTAAAAACACATTCCATTTTAAATTTCATATTCTGAAATTAAATTGCAAATTAGGATTTGATTTGGGTTTGGTGGCTTGAATATTATATGCCCTTCTATTTCCACAAGCACTCTAAGACTATTGAAGCTCTAATAGCATGACCATATTTGGTAAACTTAACTGCTTTAATAATTATTAGTTGTTTTAATAGCGGTTAATTTTTTTTCTAATATAATATTTCATCAAACGTTAAAGAGAATAATGTTACATTATTCATTCTCTCAAATTCTAAATATTAATATAAACGTTTTATCACCAAACACTATAAATAATAGAGATGACATTTTGATAAAGTTCAAAACACTAAACGTTATATGAAAAGCTATTGCCGAATAGATTTCATATTAATATTCAAAATTAAATCCGATTTGAAACCAGCTAAACCCGAACAAAGTAGACCATTTTCTGGTTTTAGCTAAATTTGAATTGAGAACTGACTGGTTTATAGTTCAACCGATTAAACCGAATAGTACGACCTGGGTTTGAAAATACTGGACTAAAGCTTTCACTTACATATCTAGTGCTTGGGGCATTTATGGGCCTACGGAGTTGGAGCGACAAAATGGAGATAAAGAAGATTATATCCCTTTCTATTTTTCTTCTTTAGGTGATGTAGATTCCACATTCACACTCAGGCTTTCCAAGACTATTAAAGATCCAATGTCATATTAGTAAAATGGAGATAAAGAAGAGAAAGTCAAAACCATAGACACAAAAACAACTAACCGAAGGCAGAGTTTACATTAATGAACAAAGATTCCTTTTTTTTTTTTTCATTTTCTGCATAAAACAACTCTCCACTCTTCCTTGAAAGATGGGTTGTCAGATTTTCTCCTCCAAAGAAATTGGAGAAAGAAAGTTTGTTATTTCATTACTTGAAGCAAAGAAGAGGAACCTAATGCTTTTCAACTTTAGTTTGCTCTGCACCAAAGCCACTTCACTTGTTCTATTTCCTAGCAAGGGATCAATAAAGTTCAATGAAGATGTTAATTAAAGAAAATATATGAAATAGAAAATTATTTGAGAATTTCAATTCCTTAGGCAAAATGGTACTTGATACAAACTATCTAAACAAGCCATCCTTGAAGATAATTTTCACCTCTTTCATTTTCTATCTACACTGCAAGAAAATTTAAATGGTTGAGGCTGTTGTTTCCTTTGCCATTGAAAGAATTGCTGATGTACTAGTTCGTGAAGCAAGTTCCCTTTCTGATGTGAGGGATAAAGTTGAGCAGCTACGAACTGAATTAAAGCGAATTCACTGCTTCTTGAAAGATGCAGACAATAGGCAAGATAAAGACGAGCGCGTCCGAAAATGGGTAGCTGAAATAAGAGAGATTGCATATGAAGCTGAGGATGTCACTGATACCTTTCTTTATGCCAAAGCTCTAACAGGTACAAGAAAAGGCATATGCAGATTCATCAAGAGGCCTTTTTCCATCTTCATTAAAGTTTCTTATTTACATGAAACTGAAACCTGGATCAAATCCATTCAAGAAAAGATTAGGAGTATCTCTAGAAGTATGCAGACTTATGGCATCAAACTCATTTTTGAAGGAGAGGCGTCTAGACGTGCAAGTGAAATGCGGCGATTTAGAAGATCATATCCACATGAGGAAGATGATGTTATTGGCTTGGAGGTAAGCATGAGGAGCATTAAATCTGTTAAAGGTTACAGCTACAACTCCATTGAAGTAAAATTGATGCACATGTTGCCGACAGATTTTGGATGTATTTTGCTGATGAAGATAGTGTAGCTGATTGGAGATTATTTTGCTGAAGTCATTTAGATTTTGTTGTACTTTGTTATCTTGTAATCTCCATCTCTTGTATTAGTTGAAGTCAAGTAGCAGTAGTTGAAAAATCTGTGACGTACCTTGCTTTAAGCTTTAGTTTGGAAGACAAACTTCCTTGATTTTATGGAGATTTGGTGAATAAATTTTAGAATAGCTCTTGTATAAATATTTTCACTATGCTATAACGGAGATAAATCTTTTCTCTCCACACTTACATCATTCTCTGCAGACTTTTCCTTCTCTTTCTTAATTCTCTGTTCTTCTAAACCAACAAAATCTCAGTTGATGTTGGAGGAAGAGCAACAGCGAGTTGTTTCTATAGTGGGCATGGGAGGACTAGGTAAAACCTCTCTTGCCAAGAGAATATATAATGACATTCAAGTGAAACAACAATATTTTCATTGTCATTCTTGGTCCTTCATATCTCAACAGTTCTCCACAAGGCAAGTTTTGGTTGGAATCTTGATGGAAGTTGCATCTAAACAAGATAAATTTGAGTTGGTAAAGATGGAAGAGGAAAAGCTTCTTCAATTGAGATTGGAGAGGATGGAGGATGAATTGGATAGGATGAAGGAGAAAAGATTATTTAAATTGATGTTGGAAAACATGAAAGTGGAAGACATGTTCATTTCCATGTTAGAAAAGATGGGAGAGGGAAAACTAGTTGAAGAAGTTTCTAATGTGTTAAAGAAGAAGCGATATTTCGTGGTCCTCGATGATATTTGGAGAAGTGAAGATTGGGATAGTTCCGTGAAGATCGGGATAGTTCCAAACGTGCTTTTCCAAAGGGAAAGGGAGGGAGCAATGTTTTACTGACCACTTGAAATAAAGATATCGTTCCCACGAGGATTATAATCCAAATACCAAAATTATGTTATCTTGTTATTATTTAACCGATAATTGAGAGAATTGTTTTTATAAATATAAAAAAAACAAGAGTCAAGTAAACAAAAATTGATTAAAAGAAATCAAGGAATTGAAACTACTAGGGGTTTTGATTTCACTTAATTCTATCTAATTTATTTCATTAGTTCATTAATCAATTTAATTATTCAAGTAGGGGAAACAACTATGAATTCACTAACAAGCTCTTCCGATGTATTGCTAGCTATTTTAATTCCATTTAATTACTTATCTTCCAATAGTGCAATCAAGTATGAATTAAATCATTAAGTTATGTAGTTGTTTATGAATTTACAATTTAAGGTTGATAAATCATAAAAACCCCCCATGAGTCAAACCATATAGCTTCCGCATCAAGTTATTATTCTCATGTGTTTTATTAACCTTTTCTTATCAAAGATCTTTCTTCCGATAGTGATAATTGAAATAAATCAATCTAGGGGAAAATTCTGCCTAGAAGCATTAAGTTCGTTAATAAATCATAACTTGCATAAGGAAAAATAAATCTAATTGCATAAATTGGAAAAGAGATTAAGTTACATCAAACCCCTAGTATAAGGATTTAGTTACACATAGTACTTAAATAAAACTCAACAATACTTGATAAATATTCCATAATCAATAAGAATAAAACAAGATTAAGAGTTTAGAAATAAGAACTAGTAATAAATTGCTTGGATGGCTTCCTTGAAACTTTGCACAACTCTTGAATACCTAACTTCTAAGAGAAACAAAACTATATACAAAGCTATGAAATGAGAGATGGGAGAAGAGATGTAGAGTATGGGATGGGATCCCCTTGGAATGGCTCATTCCCCTCCTTATATAGACTTCTTGGGGGAACAAGCCTTATGCTTTAATGATTAAAGTCAAACTTTTGTGAGGTGGAAAAGTTCTAAATCAAGCCATAAATTGCTCTCAATTATGGCTTTCCAAATGCACATGGTTGAACTTTTGACTGGCATGTGAAGAGAGTATCCAAAGTATCTTGTGAAAATGGTAGGAATTAGTTGGCAACTTTTGACTCAAATTCAGATTTTCTTGCTTGGCACGGGCGTGCGACCTGGCACGGTCTGGGGCGTGCCAGGCTCTGGAAGTCTAGAGGCTTCAGCACAGGCCGTGTTGTTTAGCACAGTTAGGACAGCTTCAGTGCACGGGAGTGCGGTTTGACACGGCCAGAGGTGTGCGCGCCTCTGGAAGTCTGAGGCAATTATGGCACGGGCGTGCTTCAGCGGCACAGGCCAGAGCTTCATCTCCAGCGCGGGCACGGGCGTGTGCCAAGGCACGGGCTTGGGCGTGCGTGCCTCTGAAAGTCTGGAAGTTGTGTAGCAAAGGCGTGTTTAAGCTGCACGGGCCAAGTCTCTATCTCCGGTGCGCGCACAGGCGTGCTCCTCGGCATGGCCTGGGGCGTGCATCTCTCTGGCTCTATACTTTGATTTGCCTTTGTATTTGGCACGGTCGTGCGCCTTAGCACGGGCTGAAGCGTGCTAACTATGTTATGCCTTTTTTTTGTCCTTTTCTTGCAAAATCCTACATTTTTCCTCAAAATCAAGTGAGTTGTGTTTCAAGGAAGCTTTTAAGTAAAAACACAACAATATTACATAAAAACAAATTTAGATAAATTAAAAACACTATAATTCTTAGTAAAAATTATAATAAAAATACTATAAAATTAACACTATCATTGCTTCTTATGCTGATCCAAGGAGCTCTCCGGTTGAACCAGATTTTTTAACAGACGATGAGGCTTGGCAACTTCTCAGTAGAAAAGCATTCATAGAAGAAATTGTTGCAGAGTACGATTACCTGTCACAATTTGAAAAGCTGGGAAAGGAGATGGTGAGCAAATGTGGAGGATTGCCATTAGCAATTGTTGTGCTTGGAGGCGTATTGGCCACAAAGAAGTCATTGCTGGAGTGGAAGGTAGTCCAAGAAATATTAATGCACAATTCATCAAGTGGGAAGAACATCATCGATATGGAGGAGTTTATGGGATACTAGCTTTGAGTTATCATGATTTGCCTTTCTATTTGAAACCATTCTTTCTCTATCTTTCCCAGTTTCCAGAAGACTGGGAAATTCACAAGAGGGAATTAATTCGCATGTGGATTGCTGAAGGCTTTGTTTCCAAAGGATTGATAAGGGAAGAAGATGAGACAATGGAGGACTTATGCGAAGAATATTTGGAAGAGCTTGTGAGTCGGAGCATGGTTCAGGTAAGCCAGAAGGGTTGCATTGGAATGGGCATCAAAACATGTCGTATTCATGATCTAATGCGCGACATGTGTGCATTGATGGCAAGAGAGGAGGATTTTCTTGGGATTTCTGAGCACTATAAACAGAACAACACAGCCCGTAGAATTGCTGTTCATCCTCAAGTAAGCCCAGAATTTGTTGCAAGGTATTTTGTACCTTTATTGGAAGGTCATCCACGTCTTCGTTCTCTTTTCTGCTTCTTCAAACAGGAAAGGTCTACCATTATCTTTGAGCACAAAAAATCTTATGTTTAAAGACTGCTTAGAGTATTGAATCTTTGGTCTGTGAATCTTGAATTTATACCTCATGAAATCGGTGGTTTGATTCATTTGAGGTATATTGGGTTAAGAGGTACTAAATTATCCAGGAGCTCAAGGTTGCCAGTGTCCATAGGTAACTTCAGAAGCTTATGCACCCTCGATGTTCGAGACATGAATTTGCAAAACGTGCCTGATGTGTTGTGGAAGTTAAAATATTTGAGACATTTGTTGGCAGACTGGTCATCTCTCCATTTCTGTCAATTGCATACACTGAGAAAGCTAGAAACTTTAAAGTCAGTGCCATCTGAGAATCTTAACTGGAAAGATGCAAGCAACCGCCTGACTAATTTTGGAAATTTAGCAATAGTTTTCAGAAGAACAGAGGAAATGAATGCAATTATAGGATCTCCCATTTTCTCAACAGGACGTCTAGTTTCGTTGAATATACAGGCAAGAGGAGAAAGTTCATTTCCAAGTTTGGAACCACTTTCTCATTGTCAATATTTAATGAAACTAGAGTTAAAATGGGGAGATAAAGAGGAGTTTGGATTTCACCAACAAATCTTGCCAAGTTAATTTTCGTGAAGTCTATGTTAAAGAAAGATCCAATGTGTGTTTTAGAGAAGCTGCCTCATCTAAAGGTTTTTATGCTTGGGTTCTGGTTCATACATTAGATCAGAAATGGTTTGCTCAGCTTGAGACTCTTAGAGTCGATAATTTAGAACTAGGTAACTGGGAAATAAAAGAAAGTGCTATGCCACGTCTCAAGCATTTACATTGACATGGGCTGTTGAAATTGAATATGGTTCCAAAAGGGATAGAATTTGTCACTTGTCTTCAAGAATTGAAACTTACTGGAATGACTAAACTTACAAAGAGGATCAGAGACAGAAATGGAGTGACAGGAGAGGATTTTCGAAAGGTGCGACACATACCCACCATAGCCAAAAATTAAAGCAAGGTAATTAAGCTTTTTTCTTCCAGCAAATACATCTTGTTTCTCAAGCTACAGTACATAAATGGTTATCAAATTTTATCTCATTTTTCCTTGGTGAACACACATTAATTTAGTTAACAATTTCTTTCTCAATGTCTATTGTATCCTGTAACCTTCTTCTTCCCCTATGAATGAATATTTTATTGCACTATTTCATTTTGATCTTTCCTCTCTTCCTGTAGGATACCTAATGAAGGAAAAGGATTTGCAGCACCAAGTGTCTCAAGGAGAGAGAATGTCTTTGTGCTGGAGTTGTGGGTATTGATTGATTTGTTATATGTTATTTTTCTTAGTGTTTTTGGAATAAATCAAAAATTCATTTTGCAAAAATGAAATTGTGCTTGGATTAAATTTATTCAAATTTGCAGCATTCTTAAATTTATTAGTTTGTATAGCTCTCCTGCATGTAAAGAATTAAAACTTGTTCACCAAATCAAAAATCATAATAGGAATTCTTTTCTAATTAGGAATTTGAGACAAAATCCTAATACCAAGTAAAATGATATTGCAGGTCACTAAATTTTTGAGGTTATTTATAATTTGATCGCCAAAAAATAAATTGGGCTAATCTCCAAAGTTTAACAAGAGGTCACTAATTTGTTTTTACCAACTTTGAACTTCTTGAGCTTATAAGGTTAAGAGAACTAAAACGATGGCAAATAGAGGAAGTTTGTCAATACCCTCTAAGCATAACAATATTAAATAATAATAATAATAATAATAATAATAATAATAATAATAATAACAATAATAATCACAAGGTAAACATTTCTTCCTCTTTTTACTAGCTAATGTCATTAGGTAAGTCTCATGAATCTTATGTTTGAAGTATTGGAAGTATTTGAAATAATGAAGGTTTTAAGTCATAAAATTCAAATGCATAAAAATCTAAACAACAGATTTGTTCAAATCCATGGAATTGTGTTATAACAGGTTATTTTACAGGTAAAAAAAAAAAAAAAAGAAAATTAAAAACAATAAATAAATAAATGCTTTGCAGCTTTACGAAATATTGTAGCAACCCATTTATATTCAGAAAGTGGATTTTCCAGGCCCTAAAATTGGCATATTCTATAACATTCAAGTGATTCCAATATCCAGACCAGCTACTTCAAATAAAAAGTATATATATGTGGGCTCTGGGGAGGTTGACTTCAAAAAAAAAAAAAGTATAAAATTAATGTTTAGCAATTCATCCTGAACCAACTGAAATTAAATGATTTCATTTCATAAGTTAAAAAGGCATCTATGTACATGCTCAAGGGATAAGAATCCTACTCTAATAACATGTTGACTTTTGGTCCTTCTCTATAATGTTTATCCCTTTTCTGCACTTCAACACTACCATTGAATACTTGCCTATATAACAGGAAGACACCCATGAAGTGTAAAATCATGCAAATCTAAAACAGATTCCAAAATCGATCATTAGTAAAATAGCAATGCGATCTTCATAAATTCTCAAAGCAATTGGCGAAGCTCCTGGTTTTCTTTCCGAAGAGACTTTATTTCTTTCATTAGTTCAGCTTGATTTTCCAGAACTGAACTCATCACAATAGAAAATTCCATCTGTAAATGAATCCACAATGGTTAGACTGAAAATAAATAACAAATGGATAAGTTGTTATTATCAGAATGACTTGTATACCTCCTGCATATGGAACTGTCTTAGAATTTCAATGTGAAGGTTCCTCATATCATCATGGATGGATTTCTGGAATGAATCTAGAGTTTCTTCAAGAGTACGTTGAAAAAGCTGAAGTGAGAAGGAACTTCCCTGCTGTGGATCCAGCTGAAGGGCCTTGTTTGGTTGTGAGATTCCTCCCTATCAAAATAAAAGTGAAATAATCAGCCATGATAATGTGATTAAATAGTATAATGCACAGTATCACTTTGTACAGAGTTTCATAAGTTTCATTGCCATTATCACTTTGCATTTAAATAACATCACACAATCAGCCCCAGCTACATCAGGTGAGACCTACGTGTGGCCTCTGATAAACTCAATGCATGGTTCTGTGATGATAAAGCACAAAGTATAGAACCTAGGAATTCAGATGCAAAGATAAGTAAATGTTCATCAAACCAATCTAGTATCCATACATTCATTGATGGAAGAATCCCAGGTTCTGTGTCAGATCTTGACAACAAACTACTCAAAAGCTCTTCCCTGGTTTCAGCTCCTGTTTTCTTCAGTTTTGGTGAATTCACTGAGAGTGAAGTCCCATCAATAAAGGAAGAAGCTGTGCTTATTCTCTCAGCATAAGTTGAAAACCTGCGAGGAAGTGCCAAAGACCCGGGTCCCGTTGCATCAAGGTTGGCTGGTCCTGTGATGCTTTTTGTACCCAAAGACTGGGACATGGAACTAGAGGAAAAATGTTCTGAAAATCCAGTTGGATTCTCCTGATTTGAAGAAATATCTCTGGCGCGCAGATTTGGAAAACTCAAGGTCGAATTCATCAAAGAGCTCATAATTGTCTGATTTGATGAAGAGGACACATCTTGCAAACCAGTTAACATTGACCCTGATGTCAAACCCCCAGAGTTCAACATCACTAAACGAGAAGGTAAATTTAGTGGCTGGCGTAAGTGCGCAAACTTATCAGACAATCTCTCACCACCCCATGCCTCTGGAGGAGTGATGGAGGATTCTTCACTCTTTGAAGATGGAGTAGGAGAAGATCCCTCCAAAAATGACAAAGAAGATCGGGAATCATCCTGCACAAAATGGACAAAAGAAATATCAATTCCATACGTGTGAATATATTAAATATCTCCCTAGGAAAATTGAATTTAGCTCAACTTTATACAAGAAACCCAAGAAATGACCAGCAAAACCACACATATCACAAAAAATACCCATTACAGTTATTTTGATGAAAACATAACATGGCAAGCCACCTTCAATAATCAAAAAGATATTTCTCAGAAATTTTAGGACCTGTAGTTTCACATGTTGCTGAAAAAACAGTATCACACTGTGAATTACTTCATAATATCTTCAAATGTACAGTGAAAAATAGATGCTGAGTTGTACTAGTATCATATGAAACTCATTACCATATTCATGATGAACTGCAATTGTGGCCATAAAATAAAAGCACACGAAAAAAACAGCTATATTTCCTCAAGTTCAGATATCATTCCTTGATCCATTTTTCACTAATTTACATATTGTAAATATCATTTGGAATAAAAAATAAATGTCGGACCTGTCTAGGAGTTGAACTGGTTTTCCAATCGAATATTGGATGATCAGTTGTCCCATCCTCTGCAAAAGGAAATCTTCTACTGGATGAAGGAAAAAGGGATGAGGGCTTCTTGTCAACTGTATCTTTTTTCAATCCCTCGTGATCATCCCACAACTTATCAAGTGAAGGCGTGATAGGCTGGACATCAACAAGTGGGGAAAATACGTCCATGTCATCCTTAAAATTATAACTAGAACGTGGAGCATGTAATCTTGCCAATGTTCCACTTGGCCACAGATGGCTTCGGTTTGGTGTTTCCTCTGCTAAAGATAGATTAGGTGTAATTGATGCAGAGGCATTACTAGTTGATGTAAGAGATGATGCTTCTATAGAAAGGCGTGAACGACCAATATTATGAGAACTTGACACTGTTGTGGATAGTGAAACACTTGATGATGTCACAGAGGGAAGTGGGTCAGGCATAAGAATGGAATCTTCACCAGCACCTCCCAGAAGAGCTGTCTCAGCAGTGCAGTTGCTCTCATTGACAACAACTGGTTTTGATCTCTGCCAGCATAAACTTGTAACAGCCTGATAAGAACCACAAGTATTCACTATCAGGTAAATCTTTGAGTTCAAACATATGATGTTAATCAACGGCTGTCATTTATTTTTTAAGTGCATAAGTGAAAGAATTGACAAAGTTAAGTGATGCAGTATTCAGTAAGAAAAACAGTGAAGCTGTGGTCAGAATAATGCATCAGATAAAAGCAATCTACCTCTGAACTGCTATAAGCACGAAGAACTGTAAAAGGTTGTGGTTTTCCACGAACATCATAGAAAACTACCCGGCCATTGCTGGTTCCAGCTGCTAGAATCCAGCCATCCTCTCTGAATGCTAATGAAGAGAAAGGTGCCTCATAAGATATGCAAGATGATGGTCTTCGAGATCCTGAATCATAAGTGTATAACTTTTTATCCAGTCCAACACTAGCTATAATCTGTACGAGGAAAAATATTTGAAACAGCAGAATAGTTAGCTAATTTACCACAACTTATATCTTCAAATAAATATCCCCCTAGGATCAGAAAGGGGGAGGGGGGAACATTGCAACTCAATAAATAAGCATGAGACCTTGTCATTTGATGGTGAGAAGCCTATACCAGCAGTTGGGGCAGAATGTTGCTTCAACCAAGAAACCTGTAAAAAGTAAATGATATTGTTATGTGCCTAAAAGGTTAATGTTAAAGCCTAAGAAGAACATAGGAAAAGAGGAAACAAATGCACATAAATTTAATGTATAAGTGGTGATATAAAAAAGTACTCAAAACATGATATTCACAATATCCATACTTTAGTAAACCATATAATCAGTGAGAACTTCAAATATGAGAAGGGCAATCCAGAACACGGTTAAAAGTTTCCTGCTAATTTATCTGATACATCAATAATATTCAGAATTGTACATAGAAGTGGATGGTAAATATTAGGTAACGATTCCTTTTCTTTTCCTGCTATCTTTATACACTTGCAATCTTCCACTCATTTCTAACTATGCAGCACCCTAATAACAATGACAACACAACAGTTAAGTAACTTTCCAGCAGAATATTTAGGATCTAGGTCCAGTGATCAAAGTATCCTTAATATGATGTAAGTTCATCACAAAGGAAGTTTCACACAAGCATCCAACTTATTCAAAAATTCAACTATATTAGATGTCAGTGACTTCCAAATGTATCAGCATTACAGTATAAGAACCTTTGGGCTGCGACCAGTTGTATCCCACAAATGTGCGGACCCATCGTCCCCTGCTGTCACCAAAAGGTGCCGGCTAACTCGTGAATAATCAAGCACCCGCAGTACCTGGTCTTAAATCCATCAAATGAACAGTTAGCTTGGATCCGGAAACTCTAAGCCGCAAACACCAGATCCACAGCATGGAAATACAAGAAACTAAACAACCTGTTCATTAGGGTCCTTGAGTTCTGCTGCTCTTGCACCAGATGCAAGGTTGTGAAGAATAAGATCCCCACTTAGACTTATGGAAGCCAAATGCTCATCTTTGCAATTGTATAAAGCACCAGTTATTGTATTGGTGTGACCCTTCAACCATTTAATACAGCGCTTCCTCTGCAGATCCCATATTCTAACAACTTGACCACTTCCCCCGGTGCATATGTATCTGGATCCCTTGCTACTAAAGCTAATAGCTAATATAGATTCCTGCAAATTGAAAACCAGCAATAATTTAATGATTTGATGAGAAAAGCCCTGCTCTCTTAACATCATGAAACAAGGATGAGAGTCGGGCAAACCAATAACACTTTTTGGAAACACAACAATAACGTCACTATGCAAGAAAGATTTCAAGAGAGCTCAACAAAAAAAGAAGTGCAGTAAGTGATATGGAGAGCAATTTGTGTATAGCATGAAACATCAATGAATTGAAGGCGCCTAGGTTTCTGATTGATCCAAGCTTACCCTGTTGCTTATTCAAGTCCAAGCAAGAGAAACCTCTAATACTTGAAGCACACAACAGCAATCTTACATTAATAACTGCTTTTTTGTTTTTATCATCGATGGTTTTCAAGAAATCATAGTAAAGTTCTTACCTAAGTCTTCATTCCACCACGTCTAGGATTGTCACTAACAAAGTTCCTTACATGGAACTTAGGGGTTACAAATCTGGTACTATAAGGTGGCTCAAACACAAGCTTTATTGCTTTTATAAAATATTATTGGTTTTAATTGTGAACCAGGTTTAATTCATGCCGAATTGAGTTTAGGAGCATCTCATCAGTTTTGGAAAATATATCCAATCCAGCCCCTAATTTATTTCTAAGATCAATCTCTAGAGAATTACCTCAATGTTGTCTCCACCATTTGTCCCAGTAACCGGAATGGTCCCCATGCTCTGCCCATTTTTCCTCCAGAGAGAGATCTTCTTATCTTCTCCAGCACTGGCCACAACCAAATCTGCAAAAGATGAAACTCCAAATTGAAACTAGCCTCTGATAAGCAAAATTCCAAAAAAAAAAAAAAAAAAAAAAAAAAAAAAAAAAAAAAAAAAAAAAAAAAAAAAAAAACAATCTTAAAGAGTAAAGGGTAATTTGCAAAATTTAAAACTTTCAATTACCGGAGCTCAATTAATTAACTAAAAAATAAACTTTTATCGTATTCCTCCACTTTTATGCCAACCAAACAAACCCTAAATAATTCGAAAACAAGAAAATGCAGATTCACACCAAAGCAAATGATAAACCTACAGCATTAACCAAAATCAAGCAATTAAGAAAACAAAATAATAAATTGCAAAAAAAGATTAAGAAAGAAAATATAGCAACTCACTAGTGTGGTTCCACTTGACTGAGTTGACCAGGAAACCAGGAGATGGTGTGTAACTCAAGATGCAAGGATCACCGGCCTCCCCCGATACATCGAAAAGCTTTACTGTGTCGCCGCCGCTCGCTGCCAGCAGGCTCATTGATGGATCCGCCAAGTTCATCATTCAGGATGCACCTGCTCCAATTCTTTTTCCGAGAAAATCGAGCAAATTTTCCCGGGAAATTAAATTTGTAGCGTTGCAAATTACAATGCTACAGAGAATTTGGAGAAATGGAAGATTTTTCTTTGCTTTATAGTTGATTTTGATTTTTTGGGATTTAATTTTAAAATAATAAATATAATAATAAACCCTACCAGAGAAAAAATTGAATTGGTGTTAAAATTTGAATGGGTGGAGAGGGACTACAAGTGGGCGCCTTAGTTTGCTTCAATAGTTTGTTTGTGTCCATCGTGGCATTTCTGTGATTTTTCTTTGAAAATATTGCAACATTTCTCTTAAATTTTACGCTCCTAAAATAATTTACCTCGAAAATACCTTTCGGATTCATAAAAGTTAGCAACAAAAATATTTTTCTAGTAAAATATATATATATATATATATATATTTTTCTAAAAATTGTTAAATTATTATCATGTTATAAACACATATTTATTATACTAATCACTAATAGCAATTATCACTCGTCACTGATCACCAACAAATTTTTATTTATATTTAATAATAATTTTTATTTTAAAATGTAAAATTTTGACAATTATAAATATTATTGTAGTATTATAAATTAACTTTTTTAATATTTGTAACAATTTCTAATATTATAATTAAACAATAAAAAAATGAACTCTTTCCGTTAAACATGTTTTGGAAAATGAGTAATTTTTTCATTGGTAAATAAAAAATAACAATTTTATGATGATATGAGTTATGAGTGAAGTTCGAATTTCCTTTTCTTTTTTTTTTTTTTTTTTTTTGTTAAATATTGCATTTCATTTGGCAAAATTTTGACAAATCAAATTCCAAATGATAAGAATGATTTCATAAAATTGTTTATAACATTTCACTAATTAGAGAAGAATTCAACATAATTACTTTTTTCGTTTAACTCAAAAGTAAAATTCAACTTAATTACTTTGGTGGTTATCATTCTGATCAGTTGTAATAATCATTTGAAATTTTACAAGACAGCCAACAACCATGGATGATGAAATTAACCCTAGCTTTTGTCAACTTAGACTGTTATTAGATCAAAGTAATATCTTCTTACCAAAATTGCCCCATCATTCTAGTGATGAGTTGTCACCCAACATGACCTCATATCAAGTGAAAATACTTATCTCAAGTTCATAACCATTAAGATATAAATAAAAATGAAAATAACATCTTTTCAACATGGGAATATGCCTAATCCAAAGTAGATATACCTCAATGAAAAGGCAATTTTGGGTGATGGAATGCAGGCACTATTTATAGTGCCTGAACCCAAAAACACAATTTGAATTACCAGGCTGAATTTTATGTACAGATGGACCACAAGTTAAAAACTGCAGGAAAAGGCATAAAAAGAAACTCGAAAAAACTCTTCTTTAATCTCTACTTTGGTGCACCACACACAGCATCAGCCTCCAGACTGAACATCTAAAGATTTCACCACATCAACCAGTGAATTAAGCATAATGAACCATCCTCGCATCTCCTACAGTTAGAAGATTCATAATCATAGCTGACTCTTCAGCATTAACCGGTTTCCCTGCAAAAAGTTGAAACAGCCTGCATAATGGAATAAAACAGAAAATGACGCAGGAAGTGCAAAAGCAATCATGAAAACACCACTTAAATGACAACAATTGAATTTCCATGCAGGTTAGCTCAATCCATCAGCAATTTTAGGCACCGACATATCAAAAATATACAGAAGGCATAAGCAATCAGATGTTTGAAATCTTTGATGCGCAGACACTAAATGCAACCTTCTGAATTAACATAAACAATAAAAGAAGAAAGGATAGCCTGCTATTGAGGCTCTGCAGGGAAACTAGATGAAACTAAAGACTGCCGTGCTTCTGGTGTGTGCAACACATGGACCAAAGACTAAATCAGAAAGGTTATGGTCTGTTATGAATCAGAACCGAGCCAATGAAATGAACCAAACTTTGAAAAGAGAAATTAAAAATTATTACCAGAACTGCCTAATAGAATATTCATAGGAAGAGACATGTCACAGTTAGAGTCTCCAATATTCCTATCTTCAAATATGCCCTCTTCAACACCACAAACAATTGTAATGATTAGCAGTACAGCACATGCTGGTGGTCCAGCTGCTTTCTGGCAGAGAGCATAAAGCCCAAACCCAAGGCACCTCCTATAGAACATCTACTAATTGCTATTGTGTCTGGACAGTTAAAACTACAAATCCTACAAATATTCTATCAAAATTAAATTCAAGCCCTTCCCTGACTCGTCCTCATTCGGTGAGGCTACCGGACCCAAATCCAGCTCCACTAATTATTTTTTTCACTCACAATATAAAGGAGGCAAGATGCCAGGAAGATGCTTCCTGTCATCACTGTCTAAGTTAGATTTTTATAAAGAAGACCACCTGTAAAATTGATTTTTAAGAATAATCAAAGGTCTTGTCAACCCCTTTGACAACCTCATGAATAAAACCCACTTAATATTGAGGAAAAAAGTATCTGTTGTGACATGTCCAGAAGTACTGTTGCAATGTACAGTATATGGTATGAGCAGACATCCACATATAACCGCAAAATGTTTAGTTAGATTACCACAAAACAAGTATACAATTGATACTTTGAAGTGACAGGATTGATAATTTAAACTCAGGAAAAAAAGATTATCAAGAAAATGCGGAAGTTGTGAGAACCAAGATGTATGATTTTTCCAATTAATACTATTGAAACCATAAAATAGCACATCTATCACATGTCCATGACAATGTCAGTAGATTCTTGATTCTCATTTACTTCATTAATATAGAGAATATGACTCGCATTGTATAAATGAAATTAATCCAACAACAGGATCAGGAAATGAACAAAATTAATAACGCCCAGGAACCTACCAATGCATAAAAGGCACAAACACAGCTAGGTTCACAAGCATCATCAAATTATCAACTATTCTAAAACACTAGAACATGAAACAACAATTTATCTGGCTCACCTTGGCAAAGACTAGGGATCAATTATGCTGCATCCATCACATTTTGTTTGACATCATATATTTAGCTTTTTTCTCAGCAGGCTTCAAAATCTGAAAGGAGCACATCAGATTTTCATCTACACTCATCATAGCACCAGCATTGTCAAATTCACCACAATAATTGGGAGCCGAAAAAATAGTTACAAGTTGCCTTTCCGCAAAGAATTCATACCCATCCTCCACAACCTAGACCAGGAAAAACAAAATTACATCAATTTCCAGAAAGAGAAGAATGGTACTAATAAAAAAGTGCATGAGGTAAAGTAAATAACCTGATGTGCACGACAGACAAGGTCTAAATCATGCTTTGTCAAGAACTCTGACACCTTATCAGGTCCAAAAGTATATGAAACTCCTCTGTCATTCATTCCCCATCCCTTAACATCTCTACCCGGATCTGACCAGAGCAAATCACATAGCAAACCAGTGTCTGGAACCGCAGTTGGACGAGGTAAATTTCTAATTTGATCTAAATTTGTCAAATCAGGGGACAGACCGCCATGCATGCACAATATTTTATCATCTATAAGAGCAGCAACAGGAAGGCAGTTGAAACACTCGGTAAAGGATTTCCAAAGCCTTACATTAAACCGCCGCTTGCATTCGTCATAAAATCCATATATCCGATTTATAGAAGCACATTCATGGTTTCCTCTCAAAAGGAAAAAGTTCTCTGGATATTTAATCTTATACGCAAGCAATAGGCAAATAGTTTCCAAACTCTGTTTGCCACGATCAACATAATCCCCCAAAAACAAGTAATTAGCTTCAGGTGGAAAACCTCCATACTCAAAAAGCCTTAATAGATCACTATATTGCCCATGAATGTCGCCTGAAATAGAAAGAAGGATCTTTAGGAAGTTAGAGAGAAGAAATCTAAGCAACTTTCATATTGGATTCAAGTATGTAACCAAGGCATAGATCTTCCACATAAGCTATAAAGCTCAAATTAAAAACTCATCCCAAGTGTATCATTGTAATGATTACTTAGAATGTCGTTTAATTAAACTTATCCCTAGAATGCCTTTGGTTGTAAACTTCAAAATTTAAAGCAGTAATTATATTGATTATTGCCTTCTCAAAAACCAAACAAGCTTGTTAGGTACATGTTCTGTACTTTCCTGTCATATACTATAGCAAAACTCGCAATGCAGCAGAAACCAAACAAGCAGTATTTACGCCAAGTTGTTCAGTTTTCCATGCCTAGATTGCCAGCAATGGAACAGTAAACAGAACCATAAAATCAAGTTTTGGTATAATAAAAAATCAACCTAATAGCACACCACTTTAATCACTTGCATTTCAACCTATAGCTTAATTCCATTCAAAAACCTTATGCCCTCAAAACATACATTACATTCCACAGGAATGTAGAATAACAAGTCAAAAACTTTGTAACAAATACAACAAATGCGCAAAAGGCACCATGGATATGCCAATCATAAACACCTTCAAAAGCCGTTAATATAAATTATCTCAACAATTTATCTTGCCAAAGAGAAACTCCCAACAAAATCCCATAAAGCCCTATCCATACAAGAAAGACTACATATAGATAAGAAAGTTGGTGCCTTTGTACGTAGAGCATACCGCAAATCTTAATGGGGGCTTCAAGCTCAAGCAAATTAGGCTGTTGCATGAAGATATCTCGTGAAGCCACGCAAAGTTGCTTGATCTCCGCCTCTGAGAGTTGCACTTGCTTGCCTGGCCTCGCTAATCGGACCTCCGTTAGCCGTTTGATTATATCATCCAGTACGGCAGGGTCCATCAATGCCTGCCCTTGTGTTGCCATCGGATGTTTTTCTTCGTCTCTTCTTCTCCTTCCTTTTAAAGACCCTGATTTCTCCAAACAAAGAAAAAACCCTAGAAATCAGAATGGGTAGAGAGTTTTGAAGATTATTTGGTCTCCTAGTCGTTGTGGGTTTCTCCTTTTCAGTTTCGTGGTTTTGCGCTAGGTTAGTTCAAATTTAGCCTGCTTGGTGGGGCAGAAAAAATTATTTTCTTGGAAAAAAAGAGTGGGAAAGAGAAGGAAAACAATACTCCAATAAGGTAAAGATTTGTTTATAGGGGAAAAAAAAGGAGAAAGTGTCAATAAAGAAGAAGGAGACGGCTGCAATTTCAATGCGGCGGAGGTGCCCATAAATATATATATATATATATATATATATATATATAAAGTATCTTTTTTCCAACGGTGTCGTCTAAAGTCCTTCACCAAACGACATCGTGGATGCTTCCCACAATATTAGTTTTTTTTTTTCTTTAATTAGCATAATTAAGGGTTCTAGAAAATAATTTTTTATTTTAATTTCATTGAATTTTGACTTTTGAGTCAACATAAATCCAAATTAGCATATATGTTTAACATTGAATTGCATCCAACCCAATGTTGAATTACTAATTAAGCCAAAAATAATAAAATCAACCTTGTCAATCAACTTGAATTTGACCATTTAATCAATCTCCTAAATTAAAAAGAAATCCATTAAAATTCGATGAATCGACTATAATTTAAGGTATTTTTAGTAGTTTGTTTAAAAATTGTGTCTATATTATCACAATTAAAACAAGCTCATCACTCTTCTTTACAGATGCATTTAATGGAAATTGAACTTGAAAACTCTTCCTAGGTATCCAACCTGTATTACTAACTGAACCATAACTCGCAGACATCATAATTTCAATATTAACATGCTTATTGTCCAAGAAATCTAATTTAAAAAGAATATTTTTGCATAAAAATACTAAATCACCAAATGCCTCTTTGGGACATGACAAGTTACAAATTTAAACCCAATTTCACGAGAAAGTGAAAGAAAAAAATGAGTTTTGAATATTATATTTGGTGAATCGTAATAAAATAACGTAGTGTAATCAAGAACTGAAAAATATACAAGAACGCGATTAAGACATTTTGTTCACTGAAATGAAATCTACCCATTCCATCTCTATCAAAATGCCAACAAAGAGTTTGGTACACATACCAAAGAAGAGAGCTAAATTATTGTCGGTGCACTCTCACTTGTTTCATAATAATTGAAGAAAATGAGCTTTGAAAGTTGATGGAAAGAGCTAAGAAACTTCAACGAGACAGAAAAAAAAGGAAAAACATATTTTTGGCAAATTTACATTCTTATTGGTGAATTTTGCTAAAATTATATGCTTTACCTTAAATTAAGACAGCTTTTTTACATAAGAGGGGTTGTTCTCCTCTTAACTTATCAAATTGGTGAAAACAACTGTGATCGAGATAATTCAAATTCGAAACTTTTTATTTATCAGATAAGTGAAAAAAGTAACGAGACTATTACATGGTTTTGCGATTCTTTCAAGTGTATGAAATGGTGACTAAAATTCCTATATTTTTGGAATTTTTTTTTCTTACAATTGGGAATCTTTTATATGGTTTGGTGTGATTTTGAATCAAGTAGTTTTCTTTACCATAAAATATTAAATTTGTAGTATGTAACTCTTGTTTGTGACTTTGGTTAACCTCCTTGAATTGGACATTGAGTTGCCCACAAGATATTTTTTTTTTTTCTTAAAAGTAGAAGCATTATGCTAAAGCTATCTAAAATAAATCAATTTGGATTAAGGTTATCTAAAATTTTAGTAAATTGTTAAATTTTATGAAATTAGAATTTGGGGTTTGGATTACATACATTGGAACAATCTCTATTATCAACATTTTACAAATTTGAAGGAAATTCATAAAATAAAGAGATTTTAAAAAGAAAATTCCTTATTGTTGGGGATTTTCCTGAATAATGACTATTTCAAATTATACATGAATTTTAATATTGGATTGAAAAATATTACAAAACTTACAAATATAACAATTTCACGTTGACTGAAATTCAAATATAATAATTTCATATTAGACTCGAATATGCTCTGTGTATATGTTATTAATTTATTGAATTTAACCATAGGAAGTGTTCAAATGGTAAGACACACTTGAATTTAGTAGACGATTTATGCAAGATTAAAAGTTCGATATATGAAAAAATATTTACAGGGAAAGCAACCACACTTATGGAGAGGAAAAAACACCTAATGAATTTGACTTTGTAAGTAGATAAATATTGAAATATATTTCGCATAAATTATATTGAGCTTAAAATTTATTTATTTATTATAATTACTAGTTAATTTGGATTCTCTTCCTAACACAAAACTACATGATTTTTCTAATTACTAATAAAAATAAAAATAAAACCACTAAAAAATTTTTTTAAATTAAATAAGTAGTTAAAATTGTAATTTCATATTTGATTTTGAATAATTAAAAAATTGACTTTTCATATTTAATTGAAAATTAAAAATTAAATAATAGATAAAAAAGTTCCAACTAAATTATTTTTAAAAATTTTTTATAGATTGTTGGAATCAGACCGTACAGTCAATTATAACCCGCAGCTGATTTAAGTCTATTTCTCTCTCACTTGAACCTGAACTGGTCCTGAACCATTGATTACGATTTGGTTCTTAAAACCGATGGTTTCAAGCTGGTTTGATCATAAAAAACATGGCTGGTTCTGATTCAAACCGAACCAATAGCCATCCCCAGTACAAGTTGAAGTTGTTGTAAAGTTGAAAGCTCAAGCCAAGGCCTGTGCGGTTAGGCCTACCAAACTGACGACATGCGGAGTGAGATAGGCCTTCAATTGATTTTAAGGACATCCTTTAGGCCTTAAATGAGATATATAGTGTCGAGGTTGCAGGCTTGCAGCATTTTGAAGCTTAACAAATTTTAACTCCAAGTTTGAAAATTTGTATAGCTGAAAAATATAAGAAATTCAAAACTTGAAAACCCCATTTTATATTTTCAGAATGAAATCTAATTTTCTTTTATTAATTAGCATATTAGAAGCATAAAAAGTAATTAAATTCATTGCAGGGCTTTACTATTGTACACAATAATTATTTTTACACTTTCTGAAAAATCATCAGCAATCTATACATGTTAAGGAAACATATTACAGTAAATTTTTTCGATCCAATAATATTTTTTATACTATAGTTGGATTGATTATTCTCCCGTACTCTCATTATTCCAAAATTTTAAGTCGTTTAGAATTTTTACACGGGAATTAAGGAAACGAATAAATATCTTAAATTATAACAAAACTAAGGTATCTTTTATCTCAAAATAAAAAATCACGTGTGAAGGTAGTCATTGTATCTAATGTATACAAGAGTAACATTAGAAAAAAAATATTTATTGTAATACTCAAAATGACTTTTATTTTAGGCAAAATAATCACTAAAAAATACTTATATTTCAGGACTATTGTCTTAATTTGATGAGTAAAAGAACTACTAATCATGTTGTGTAGCTGACAATGTTCTTACGGTTGTTGAGCCTTCCAATAAATAAATAAAAATCCTAAAATCGAAAAAACTTAGTAGAAACACAGAATATTTGCTATTTTCACTATTATAATTCAAAATTTGACATACCATTTTCACGAAAGATGTAATTGTTTAAAGTATTTAGCCGTTGCATGGTCTTAGAAGTTTGGCATCACAAACATCAACATATGCCTTTATCAAATTCTCCCTGAAAAGAAGGTATAAAATCAGATAACCACCGATAATGTTTCAGATACTATATATGTTCATCACACTTCCTCAGAGTCAGAAAGAATTTTCTTGGCGGCAAAAGCAAACTCCATATGTACAATATGTAAATTGTGTAATACTAATATTAATACAGATAGATAGAATCTTTGTTGACCTTGTTCTTCAAGCTAATGCCATTAAGGTGCTTAATGATTTTTCTTCTGTGGTGGGTTACTTTAATTGCTTTGTTATACATAAAATAAAAATGAACACAATAATAATAGTTACATGTGTTATTAAAGATATGTCAATAGTAAAAAAATAGCGTGATTTTTAATTATTAAAGTAAAAAATTAATAGATAAACAAGAATATAGATTAAAAATATTGAAATTTATAGAGATAAATAAAAAAAAAAAAGTAAGATGAAAGGTAGTAAAATTCATTAATTTGATTTATTTTAAAATTAATGTAAAAAAAATTAACTCGCTATCTCATTAAAATCCATGAATAAATAATTTATTTTAAATAACTAAAAGTTATATAAATCTTCAACTTGTCATGTTATTAATATTATAATTAATCAATTATATTTAACGTAAGTTAATTTAATAAAGATTTTTAATTTTTTAATATAAAAAATAATTGCCCATATCCTTAAAATTTATAAATTATGTGATTTATTTATATCATTAAAAGTTATATAAATTGTTACTTAACGCACTATTAATTTTCTAATATTGTATTAATCAATTACATTTGAGAACAAAAAAAATGAGACAAAAAAAAGTTTGAGTAAGAGCTATTAACCCCATTAGTGGATTAGTGAAAATAGTTGAAATGTAAAAATTTTTGAACTTTTAAGAAAAAATGAATAATATATCTAAAAGCAGGAACCAATACACTTTTGCCAAGAGCACAGAAAAACATAGTAATACAACTTATATATATATATATAGTATTTTTAAGAAAGCTAAAGTGTTTTTTTGGGTAAAAAATTTAAAATTTTAAAAATGCATTACTACACCATTTAAAAAAAAAAAAAGAAAGAAAACATTTAGATAAAAGACATTAATGATACATTACAGTTGTTAGAGGAAACATTTGTTACTTCAAAAATTTGAGAGAACATTTGCTATAAAGCACATTAATTGAATAATTCATTGTTATTAAACTTTATCATTTTTTAAAAACTAATAATTAATAATAATTACCTAAAGCATCAATATATGGCATAACAAAATCAAACCAAACCAAGAACACCAATACAAAAAAAAAAAAAAAAAAAATCCAAACTAAACTAATACATTAATACATTAAATAATTAAATTAAATCAAATGAAAAACACTAACTCAAAATAAATCTAAACCAAACCGATATGTTAATATATTAAATAATTAAATCAAACCAAATCAAAATATTAATTCTAAATAAATCCAAAACCAAACTAATACAAATAATGTCAAGTGGAACTCTAATAAGAAGAATATGTCACATGTCAATTTTTTAGAAAAAAATGCTTATTATATATATATATATATATATATATATATATATATATATATATATATATATTTATGTATATGCTATTATCTATAACAACCGTGAACTGTTTTATTAACATTTTATCCCCTTTTTCTTACATTCTTAATGCTAGTATTAATATTATGTATGTCATTAAATATTATAAATATTAAAAATAGTGTTTTGATTCGAAACTCTGCGTGAAAAGCTGTAGATAAATTAAAAACTATTTATTATTATTTTAACATGAACTATGATATAGACAAGCCCTCACAATCATGAACTATGGAGGAGAGCACTTTCTTGCAAAGCAATCAACTGCCGGCAGATTTGGATACGTGTCCCCATATTAGCGTGTGAGAATTTGTCCTCATCAAGTCCTACAAACCAATGCACAAAAGCAAATAATTCCTTATAAATTACACCATTACATAATAGAGTTATCTTCCTTTCAATTCTACTTTATTTATAGATTCGTATTCAATTACAAATAACTTTAAAACACATGCGAAATAGTCCACGTAATTTTAAAATATTTTATTATATATTTAACTTGTTTTTGGTACAATGTTGAAATTGAAAAAAAAAAAAAATAAAAGAGTATATAAAGAGTTAGTCTATTGTCACTTCATAAGAAATGATAATACTATCTTTTTGAGGAATTCAGGGAGAGCATGAAATATGAAAAGTGAAATTTTTTCGAGAATAGATTAATTATTTATTTGGAATAAATGAATTCTATAAAATTTTATAAATTTATTTATAAATCTAAATTTTTGTGTTTAGTATAAAAAAATAAAAATTTTAATTTTATGAATTCAATTATATGTATCTGAATATAACCAAAATAAATTTTATTCAAAAAGATAGAATTTTCAAATGAATTCTACAAATTTAAGTAATCCAGACCTTTATAACAAAATTATACATCATCATATCCTTCTAAAATTATTATGTCGAGTATTTTTGAAAATAAAAATAAATAAATTTTCAATTTTTAATTTATTCCAAACATGAAAATTTTATTTATGAATAGATATATTTTACATTTTACATTCAGTTATATCAAAGAAAGGCTAAAGATTATAAGCAAGTTATTCCTAAATCAGATTGCTGATTACACTTGTTGCTGAAAGTGATTTTAGGGCCGCAAAAATGCAGTTTATACAGAGAAAGATAGATTCTTGTTGACCTTGCTCTTGAAGCTTGTATATACCCGCTTGCTTACTTGCCCTGTGTGAACTATGTAATGGGTTACTGCTGACTAAATCTACAAGGAACACCCCAACGGTTAAGATTTGAAGTTTTCATCAGAAGATTTCAGGTTTCAATATTAAATGAAGCATATATAGAAAATTGAACTCATTTCAATTTCCACGTTAAAAAAAAAAGGTTTATCACTGTTATCAACGAGACATCTGCATACCATCGTTTTGTCGGGACTTTCCATTTCTCAAATTTTGATAAAAGGTCTGTTTGGTAAAATTAGTTATTTTGATAACTGTTAGCTGTTTTAATAACATTTAGTCGTCAATTATTTGAGTAGTTATTTAACTGTTTAGCTGTTTTAGTAGCGTTTAGTTGTCAATTGTTTGAGTAGTTATTTAACTGTTTAGCTGTTTTAGTAGCGTTTAGTTGTCAATTGTTTGAGTAGTTATTTAACTGTTTAGCTGTTTTTGTAGTATTTAGTTGTCAATTGTTTAAGTAGTTTTTCATGTAACGTTTAAAAACTAAATGTTGTATTAGTTAACTTTTTCACAAAACGCTATTATATTTTCTAAAAGTTAGTCCAAACGCTATGTTATTAACAACTTTTTAAGTAGTGTTTAGCGTTTTAACTGCTTAAAATGTTGTTGCCGAACACACTAAAAAGTAAAAAGATTAATCAAATCATACAATCAACTAATCAAATTGTAATTATAGTTTGTAACGTAAATGGAGTCTTTAACAATTATTAAACAAAATCTATCATTTATTGTATAGCCCAATGCAATGGTCTATTTGGTTTCTTCATAAGAACAAGAAAATTAACTATGTACTAAAATTGTATTTCTTTTCTTAATTTCTTTAAAGCAAATTTTTATTTTTATATTTGTTGAAACAATTATTTAAAAAATCCATTCGATCTATTTATTCCAAAATATTTATAAAAAATTTTGAAATCTTTTTATAATTCGCCAATCCTTTTAATTTTGATATCTAGATTCTAAGGTTGAACCTATATTTTTAATATAATTAAAAAAAGAGACTATTTTTTATTTATTTGAATAAATTATCACATCTTATTTTCCAAAAAGCTAGTTTATTTCAAAAAATATTTCTTTATTTTCATATTTTTTCTTACAAAATTTCAATTATTAGAATTGGAATTAAACAAGAATAAAAACCTTAGACAATCTAGATATACCATATTATGATTGACTTACAAAACAAAGGCCCACCAAAGACTTTTACAATGGTACTATGGTAATTTAAAGGAATGATATGGGCATTTCAAACCCTCAATCGCTTTAGTTTACCCGGCAAAAAATTCTTTTAAAAGAAAAGCCAAAGCCAAAGCCAAAACATAACAGAAGGGAAAAAATTCTCCTCCAGCTCCTATCCACCCCATTCGTGCTCAAAAGGGAAAAGATTTCTCTACGATTCTGAACCGTCCACCGTCACTTCAATATTCTCCGCCTCAGCAAATTCCTTCTCTTCCCCACCATTTTTATCTTTTCGCGATCACTCTTAAAGCTATTTTATTTTTTTTCCTTTTTCTTTTCTTTTCTTTCTCAAGCCAAGAATCTCTTTCTCTTCACTTCCTTTCTCTCTTTCAGATTCTTTTGTTTCCTCACTTTTTAATCAACCATGCCCCTATTGCGTTGTTCCCTCCCTCTTCTCTCTTACCCACTTCACTTTTTTTCATTCTCTTCCTTTCTTCTTTCTCTACCTCTCTCTTTCTGTCGTTTTCATTTCTTCGCGTTTCCTTTGCTTTCATATTCCGGCCAAAATCTATACATACAAATAGCTTCCTTCCATTCTCATGGCTCCTCCATCCTCTTCTTCTTCAGGTGTCAGTCATATCTCTAATCCTTGCATTTATGGTATGATCATTTGCTTTTATTTTGTTTCTTTGTTTTTGTCTCCAACTCGTTTGATAAAATGCTTTTAGAATTTGACTTTTCAATTTGGATAATGGTTTTTTCTTTATTTCTTTATTTGCTTCTTGTTTATTTCTTGTTTTGTTTTTGATATTACAAAGATATGATTTTTAAAATAAGGTCTTTTTGCTATTTTTCTTTTTTTCAAAATCTCTATTTTAGTTATTTATTTGCTTGTTTATTGAGCATTGCTACTATTTGTATTTTGTTTGGGTTGGATTGAGTTGTGGCTTTGTATTTGTACTTTTATGTTAAGCAGGGGACTTTGTTTCTTCCTACGCAGAGAGAAAATCTCGGTTTATGAAATGGCTCAGCAAGCTTTTTAGGGGTGGGCCTAGTAGGGGCGGTGGGGGCGGGGGCCGTCATCCACAGCTTCTTGGGGAGGAAAGCATGGTCAGCTGGCGTCAACCAGCTAGATCTTTGGTAACTTTTTTTTTTTTGGTTTACGTGTTACCTTTTTCTTTGTTACTTTACTGTAAAGTGTTTGTTATCTCATCCTACCCTTGATCTTGATGATATATTCATTTGGTATTTAAGCATTGAAAAAAGTTTTCAGATTCCTCTACAACTTGTCAAATTGAATGGCAAATCTTTTTGTACCAATTGTTTATGATATATTCACAGATATTTGTTCTCTAATTTTAATAATTCTTTATATGCTAGTAGATTTTTTAGTCCCTTTTTTCACCCTCTCTTTTGAAGGGCATGTTATGGTTGCATGAACAAGCTAAGGCCTTTGCTTATATGTTATTGTACAATAGATTCTTTACCAAACCGGAATGCCTATGTATTTGTGCCACGCCAAAAGTTTACTTCATGTGCAAGCCACTTGGTTAATACAAGTCTTTCCTTTATTTACAATATATACACTTTAGGTTAACCATGTAAAAAGTTAGACTGTTGGTTGTCACCTCCACATGCTGAGGAGCCTCGAAAATAGTTTTGTGGCATTTCTAGACTCTTAATTGATAAAGATTATACTCTTTTAACCAAAAAAAAAAAAAAAAGTATGATAATGAGCAATTGAAGCTTGCTATGTCTAATTTTAGCTGATATTCAATGACATTGTTCTGGAATGTCATTGCAATTTATAAAATGTGTTTTAGAGGATAATGCTCTACTCATTGTGCTTAAATAGTATACCAAAAAATTGGATATATTTATGGCACTCTCATGGAGTACATGGTTTATTTATCTGACACAAATTAATCATCTTTTGTTTAGATTTTTATTTTTTGTGGAGTGAAGGGTAATAAAAGAGCTGAGCCAAGAGCTTAAGGTTAGCTCGACAAAGGTATACTTGAGTTTGAACTCGATTTGAGTTTGAAAACTAAGTTGGAGCTTTGGTTTGTATATAATTTATAATTAAGAAAGAACTTTTTTGCCCCTTTGTAGACTCAAACTCGGCTAGTTTATTAAAATGAGCCCAAGCCTGTTTTATCGAATGATCTTTCTTTAGCCTACATACCGGGGGGGTGGCTCGAGTGCCTGACTGTGTAAATAGAGCAGAAACATGGAGAAAACGAAGAAATCTAATTCATAGTTGTCATACAATTGCACTATTGAAACCGCATATTTCTAGCTTAAAAAATATCATTAATAACCATAATTACCTCTTCCATCGTCATTAGGATGAGCACTCTAGACCTAATAAGGAGAAGGAGGAATCAGACCATCCAGTTTCGCTTTCCCTAGCAGAAGATTGGAGAAGACCACCAGGTTTTGAGTTTTTATCCCTGTCAAGCTCATATATTTTTAAACTTGCACTATGTGTTGTATTTGGACTTGTGATGAACATTTACCCTTTTCCAGGATATAGATTGCCAACAGATTATGATGATGAACTAGCTAGGGCACTTCACAGTAGCCTCAACCCATCTGGATATCCTCCTTATGCTCCTCCACAATATTATCACCGGGACTATAGGTAAGAATTTAAATCATCGCTGCATGTGTGGCTCCGATCAGGAAAAACATTTCCTTGGAATAATCTTTTTCTAGCAGGGTTGATATAGCTGAGAGGGGGGTTGGTCTCTTATAGTACCATTTATATGAGTTTGCTAGCATGTTAACGATCCTTCTCGGTCTATCAGTATTAATAGCAATGCGTGATCAAGGCTAAGTCCTTGATTCATACATATTAGTTATATGCATAAGAATTTTGCCGGAATATGAGGATTTGCTCAATGTTAGTCAATAGTTACATGCTTTGGAGTTTGGATGAAGTTTAAATTTGCAAACATGACGTAGTTGCAATTTTTTCAAGAATGATCGTTGGCAATTAACATACTATTACTAGGTAAGATATTTTAGGAAATTCCAATAAACAATATGGAACATTTTATTTCTCTGCTTGGCATGCCACTGCAAAAAAAAAAAAAAAAAAAAAAAAAAAAGAAAAAAAATGCTTGTAAAAAGAAGATGAGAAAAACAATCACCCATCAGTGTACGATTTTTTATTATTCCAACCTTGGAATTTGTTGGTTATGAATGCTTCTGCCTGTAACTTGCAGGATATGTGGTGGCTGCCATCGTGACATTGGTTTTGGAAATTATTTGGGATGCATGGGACAATTTTTTCATCCAGAGTGCTTTCGATGTTCTTCCTGTGGTTATCCAATTACTGAGCATGAGGTAGTTTCTTCCTCTCAGTTTCGCCAGTATCTTACTTATCAATTTTATTTTATCATGTTGGTCACTCCATCAATCGACTCTATCTTTTAAAAAATTGACATCAAATTAAGCATGTCCAATTAATGATATCAGACGTTTGTTTCATCTAGTTCTTAACTCAATTTTCTTTTTCTGTTGATCCAAGTTTTCTTTGTCAGGTAGGGATCCTTATCACAAGTCCTGTTTCAAAGAGTTGACTCATCCGAAATGTGAAGTCTGCCATGAATTTGTAAGGAAAAAGATTTACTTCTGTCCATTTTCATTTTATTGTTGCTGTTGTTTCTTTTCAATTAAGACAACATGGTAGCCTTCTGATTCATATGGAACACATGAAGTCTGTTCTTTCTTGTACTAGCATGCAATCAGAAACTGAACACTGGGGCCTATCCATTAAAATTGGCTCTCTTCTACCTGATTGATACTTATGAATAGAATTTTGCCCAAAGTTCTCAACATAATTTTGAATCAAATGAAAATTTTGAATCAAGTTTCTGATTTTACATATATTTTCAACAGATTTACAGAAGTAGGATCCTCTCTGTAAGCTGATAATTAAAATGATTAATTGATTGGCTTGATATCACATAAATTGTGCAGTGTGTTTGTACTTGACCTGAAACTGGAAGCGTTTCTGCTGACGATATAATATGCCAGCTTAATAACTGGTCTTAGAAATATCTCAGTTTATAAGTAGAGAGCATGGGAATCACTTGTTCAACTTTAAGCCATTATTGTAGGCATGATTCAAATGCTACCTGTCTATAAGTAGAGAGCATGGATTTTAACTGCCTTGTATTAATGTCACTGCTTTACAAATTTTCAGATCCCAACAAATGAAGCAGGTTTGATCGAGTATAGGTGCCATCCATTTTGGTCCCAGAAATACTGTCCATCGCACGAGCATGATGACACAGCGCGATGCTGTAGTTGTGAACGCCTGGAGGTATTTCCCTTAGCTATGACAATAAATTTTCTGGTCCAATAGAGTCATCTCCTAATGTTCTTTAGAGAATCCAACACTTTCAGATGCAAATCAATTTCTTTTACTCATAGTGGTTGTTGTTGATTATTTCCTTTTCTTCTCTATTGTATTTTTCTCCTGAAGTCCTGGGATGCAAGATACTATTCTTTGGGAGACGGACGGAGCTTATGCTTGGAATGCATGCAATATGCTATTATGGACACTGGTGACTGCCAACCCCTTTATCATGCCATCAGGGACTACTATGAAGGAATGAATATGAGATTAGATCAGCAAATTCCGATGCTTCTGGTTGAAAGACAAGCACTTAATGAAGCTATCATTGGAGAGAAAAATGTAATAACTGATATCTTGCTCTATTATAGGCTAGTGCTTCATGTAACTGCTCTAATTTCAGCTATGGTTCTTTCCAGGGATTCCATCACATGCCCGAGACAAGGGGTCTATGTCTTTCAGAGGAGCAGACGGTTACCAGTGTATGATTCTGGACTCTGCTATTTGATATCGTCTTATTAACCTGATGGTTTATGATTGAGGAATCAAATTGATCACGTTTTGCTTCCGCTGTCTTTTCTCTTTGATTGCATCCAGATACAAAGGAGACCAAAAATTGGAGGTCACCGACTAGTTGGAATTAAAACACAACCACAAAAGCTGACTAGGAAAAGTTGCGAGGTTACAGCTATCCTTGTACTTTATGGTCTTCCCAGGTAACAGGCAGTGGCAATTTTCACTTCTATTCTCTTAATTTTGTTGTCTAGTGACAGGAGTCTTGCATCTGGCTGAGCCGATAGGTCACAGGTTCCTTTCTGTTAAAAAAAAATGTTGTGATTCTTGAAGAAATATCGAACACCTGTATGGTCCAGACAGAAAAAAAAAAGTCGTTTCTAAATCTGGTTATTTGAAAGATGACTGCTAATTAGAATGAAGTTACAGAAACAAATTTTCCTGTTTATTTGTTTTTATTTTATTTGTGGAATTTAGGGTGCATGAAAGAATTCCTACATTATTCTCCGATTTCAAGGAAATCAGCCAATGAGTTATACATAATTTTATCTGTCTAAATAGAAGATGCACTACCTCCTACATGTTGAACTTTTTTTCAATGTATCATTCATGTTCTTGCAGAAAATCCTGTTAATTGATGTTCTAGTTGAAGGCAGGCTACTCATGCATAATCTGATTTGTCTTTTCCTTGCTAAGATCTCAACCAATTCTCTAACATGTCGAACTCTGTTTTTCTACTTTTGGAAAATTCTATTTATTGATTTTCCTGTTGGACACAGATTATTAACAGGTGCTATTCTTGCCCACGAGTTGATGCATGGCTGGTTACGCCTCAAAGGTAGAATAGATGTCAATCTGAAAGTTCTCCTTGGAAACCTTTTATGAAGTTAACTACTTATTTTCTTCACTACCCTCCATATAATGCAGGTTACCGTAATCTTAATCCTGAGGTAGAGGAAGGTATCTGTCAAGTGTTGTCGTACATGTGGCTTGAATCAGAAGTATTGCCATCTAAAGGCATGGCATCTACATCAGCAGCATCCTCTTCATCTTTCTCTTCAAAAAAAGGAGGGAAGTCCAATGTTGAAAATAAACTCGGTGAGTTTTTCATGCATCAAATTGCCAATGATGCCTCGCCCGCTTATGGAGGAGGATTCAGGGCTGCAAATGCTGCTGTCAACAAGTACGGTTTACGTTCGACTTTGGAACATATTCGACTGACCGGCCATTTCCCATTGTAATACTAGCAAAGGTTACACGTTACTTCATCTCATTTCTTACATGTTTTTGCTCCTCCAAAGGGTTGAGCTCGTGCGGAAGTTTGGACAGGTCCCCTTTAAATTTTGTTTGGGGTCTTATATGATACATGTCCAAAAATGACTCTTCAAAGTTCAATAATGCATTGATTATGTCCTATTACTATTATTATTTAGTTATTGAGAGAAATTATTATAGTTCAGTTATGTGCATAACTTAAATATCTGTCAATAGTTAAAATATGTATTTACCAAATTCAAAATCATCTTGATGCTGAAGCTAATTCACCAATTTTTACTTCAATTTAAAAATTTTTGTGCACATTTAATTTACAGTGCTTCTTATATCATTCTGAATAATCTGATCTGATTCTTTTATATTAAGACTTGGAAGGTGGTGTCATCTCTTTCTTTCTGCTAGGCCATTGTCAAGATTATATGTAGAAATTGCTACTTACAGGATCTGCTCAAAAACTGGAAATAAAAAAGTTGGACAGCGTTTAAATCTGCAGCTGACATAGAAGCAGAACTGCCACAAATCTGAAGAATGCCCATGGTGGCTACCGCCTTTTGCAAATTTATGTTTCTTCAGTATTTGAGAGATTCTTTCAACTTAATTCTGTTTTATTTGCCCAAAACGATTGGCAGTGTTTTATAGATGGACCACGTTTCCCATTTCTGGTGAATTAAACGACAATGTCATGATGCTTAACACTAGCAATTCTTTTGATAGACGAACCATATTAACTCAAAACTGCTGGTCCTTTAGTTTTTGGTAAATGACGTAGTTTTGCAAATAAAACGGCAATTTTCATGATAAAAGTAAAACTATGCCCGTCGTTCAGTATATTTTTATTTGCTCGTCGTTCTTTTATTCTACGTCAAGACACTGGGCTATCAGAAGCCCATAAGAGACATAAATAGCCCAAGTCCTCACAAGCCCTAAAGCCATTTTAGATTAAGATTCGAGCCGATTAAATTTTTGTGAATCGTAATTTAGTTTTATCTTTCTTGTCTGCTAAATATATATTTAAAATTTGATTTCAGTAAACTAAGGTGATAAATTAATTATTATGTCAAAAGAAAGTGAGAAATTAAATAATAATTTAATAAGGAATGTGATAGATAAAATAATTGAATATAATTATTTCGAAATAATAAATAAATAAATAGTTTAATAAAATTAAAATTTTAAGATCTAGCTAACAAATAATAGAGATAAATCGTAATTAGATTTATAACCAAATTTAAAGAAATAAATAATTATTTAATCAATTTTTGTTATCCTTAAAAGAAAAAAGAAAAATAATTAATTTGTATCTAAGGTATGACCAAACTAACTAAATCATTTCTGTAGTTTGATAATATTAATTAATGGTCCCCGAAGTTTAACTCCGTTAAACAATTTAGTCCGTCCACTTTCTCTGTATCTTGCCGTTAAAACCATTGAAAAAGTAAGAGAGATGAGAGATAATTAATCTAAAATGACAGTAATTTGCCTTCAACCTAAACTATCTTTTTGCCCCTTCTTGCAAATAACAGAGCAACGGCTCCTCAGTGAGGAAGCCCACCATAGCCATTAGTTATTCAGTTGAAATTGGCTTCTTTCTCACATCTGTCAATTCTACTCTCTTTCTGGTATTGCCATTCAAAGTCAAGTTGAGTTTATGCTTAAGTTAAAAAATAGGGTGATAGGTGAAATAATGTTTTGATGGTAATGATGATGGAGATGGAATAAAAAAGATTGCTGAGTTTTATAGAAATTTTCTTGATTTTTCTTTAATCTTCGTCTTTCTTAACTTTTATTGTTTTCTCTCCCTTGATTGATTATTTTTCATCATAAGTTCTCTTAATTCTACAATTTTGCATTGTTGTTGGATCTCTACTTTTGAAGATTCAAAATACGTTTCATGGTAATATTTCATTGTGTTTATAATAATTATGTCTGAAACATTAATTAGGCATCCATCTGTAGTAAATATTTTGATTTGAATATATGAATCTTTTGATGAATTATAGTTGACACACAATATGTTTAATGAAATATCTTCTAGAGATTTAATTTCTTATAACTCTTTAAAATGTTAATAAATGACGACTAAGGAGAAAGAGATAGAGATGGAGAGAGATGATTGTTTGATTGTTTGGGAGAAAGAGATAGATAAGATTGTTTGCTATTTTGTAAAAATGGAGGAAGATATAAATACAGTTATTTTAGTATTTTCATTGCTAACTGTTAGGGTATTTTTGTCATTTCTGTAATTTTAAGGCAAATTTTGATTAATTGAAAAATCAATTAGTTTAACAGAAATAAATTTTAAAAACCATTAATTAATATTATCAAACTGTAATAATGAATTAGTTAATCTGTGAGGATTATATAATTATTTTCCCAAAGAAAAATGTGAAAAAAAAGGAATTCTTATTTCAGTCGATTCGATATTAATTTCTCCATTTCCAGTTATTTATTATTCGATGCACGTGCGCCGGGTGCTTTGTTGAATTCACCGGCGAGGGCTTTCTTGGAGAGGAAAGGAGAAAGAAGCGACGGAACGTCAGAGGTACAAGGCAGAGACAGTAATTGGTCCAAACTCCGTTCAATCATAGCCTGGCGGACCCGCCAATCTTAGCGTCACGCCGGGAACCAAGATACCGGTAATAAAAAGCCTTTGAAATCTTTTCCTGTGATCCCTTCTTCGTCGAGTCAATAACTGTTCTTTTGAGTTCGCCTAACGTTAAACATTACCTCCTCTGAAATTGCTAGAAAAGCTAAGGAACTCAGATCGGGAAGTTATTACCTGAGAAAAGTAGCCTTTTGATAGTGGTATTCTAAAGCTCAATAGTCACTCAGGAGATTGCCGGAGCAGGGAGAACTTCCGCTACTGCTCGTTCATAGCATACACGGTCCAACGAGCTGCGGTAAACTTTTCGGCTCAGCAGGTGAAGTCCTTGATTTTTTAATTGTTATTATTTTATTTTTAGATTTTTTTTTTCTCTTTATCACTGCATTACATACTCACAGCCCTCTCTGTTGGCTGGCAATAGGGTTCTTGGTCGTTTTGTCTGTAAAAAAAATGCTCGAAACAAAATATAATGACTTTCATGCTTAGTCTTATTGAATTTTGTTACAGTTATGGTCTTGTTTGAGTAGAAGGTGCTGTTGTGTTTGAATCCAATTTGTTGAAGTAAAGTTGGTCAATCTGTTATGGTATATGCCCGTAGTTTTCTGTTATTGGCGTTTTATTTTGGTCTCTTTGAGATGGGTATGTTCATGATATCCTGTCAATCTAATCAGGTCAAAAATGCCTCTTTTAGGAATCTGATAAGATACACGTGATCTCTTTTATGTGGAGATTTTATGTTAATTAATGGCCATTTCTGTTAGTTGTTTGGTTTAATGTGGAGTTTAGTTAAGAATTAACTTGAACGCCAGTTGCTTATGCTTGATGAAAGAGAAATTTGGACTTTGGAGACGCATTTATAATCTCTCTCTTGTGGCTTTGTGTTTGTATAATTTGTCAGTCTCAGTGCTTGGATTGGCGGGTTTTGCATCAGCACCATTAGAAAGAATGACACGTGTAGATAAGCGTGATAGCCAAAACCACCAGAATGCATTTAGCCAGCCTTCTGATTCAACATTTTAAAGAATTTTCTATGCTGCTATTAACCCATATTGGATGTAGCCTATCTCAATTGAATAAGTTATTCCCATCATTTAACTAACTTAATCTCCAATTATTCAATTTGCACCAAGTTGCACATAGCTTTGCACTAATATAATTAAGCCCATAAATTTTTATACTGCAATAAACCTCATCTTCTCTAAATTTATGTGAAGAAAACAAAAATTAAAGGAAAAGGAAAAGAAGCTGGTGATTGGTGATCATCGCAAGTAGCAACAAGCTCAGAGTAATTAAAGCTCAACAAGACTATTACTTGAAAAGTTCCTCCAATATAATTAGAATCAGAGTAGCAATTGAGTTGCAGAGAATCAAAATTAGATTTTGAGAGAAAGAGGGGTTTGCTGGCACGAGATTCTTCTGTTTCACTCTAGTGTTTTCATATGTGGAGAAGGGGAAATGAAGGAATGTGAAATTTTTTAACATATTGTTCTATGCTTCAACAGAAAAATAAGTTCTTATGTTGGTGGTTTGTGGAGAAAATTGCAGTGTTTTCTATGTTTGAGAAGTGAACGACACTTTGAGAGACCTAATGTGTAGAAAGGCAAGCAACTGCCTACTACATATATTTATCCTGCTTCACAACAACATTTCAATAATGTTTCTCCTGTTATAAAAGTTTTCCTTTCCCCTTTCATTTATTCATTCTTTTCATTTTTCCTCTTTCTTGTCCTTAATAATTAAAGTTGCTATTATATTCAACGGCATATTCTTAACATCTAAGAGCTCAGAAGCCAAGCTCAACCAAGGATCTTAGCAGGTCTTATTGTTGGTAAAGCCCATCCTATGGTCTGGCTCACTCCTGCCCCTTATTAGATTTATGCTGTAATATGTTCAAATGGTTAGATTTGATAGTAATTCTGTGAATGGTCGGGTGAGGGTTTTGTTTGGGTAAGAGGCTATAGGTGTTCCCAAATAAAATTGAACAGGACATTTATAAACTTACCCAACTTTCATCTCTAGGTTTGCGTTCAAGTTGTCTATGTAATCACCAAGGTCTAAATTGGTCACTTATTTCTTTGGGATTTTATGAGGTATTTTCTTTTTTCTAGAAAAGAAATTTTTTGAGTTTGAGATTAAGGTTGCTGAGTTCAATAATAAGATGACTTATTAACTGTAGTTTGCTTTAATATGGTTTTTCCTATCTTTGATGCTTTTGTTTTAGGCACTGTGGAAATGGAGTTGTTGAGACAAATGTTTGCATTGCCTCTAGCTGAGGGAATTTTGAAAAAAGACTGTTGCATATCTTGTGAAGGACTGTAGACTTCAACCCGCTGCAGTTTTTGGACGCAGGGGATCTTAATAGTTCCTCTACAGTTATGGATTCTTGTGTTGTCACAGGTGGAACAATTTTAGAACCTCGTGATGATATGGAATTTGACTCGCATGAAGCTGCTTATTCGTTTTATAAAGAATATGCCAAGTCTGTGGGGTTTGGTACTGCCAAATTGAGCAGCCGGAGGTCAAGGGCATCAAGGGAGTTTATTGATGCTAAATTCTCATGTATAAGATATGGAAATAAACAGCAGTCTGATGATGCCATTAATCCACGACCTTCTCCAAAAATTGGCTGCAAAGCAAGCATGCATGTGAAGAGAAGATCTAATGGGAAATGGTATATCTATAGTTTTGTGAAGGAACATAATCATGAGCTCCTACCAGCACAGGTGCACTTCTTTCGAAGCCACCGGAACATTGATCCCCTTAAGAATGATGCTAGAATACGAAGACGAAAGAATTTGACTGCAGTGTCCAAACTGTTTGGTGCCTATCAAAATGTAGATTGTCTGGAAGGTTATATGAGAAATCAGCATGATAAGGGGCGAAATTTGGTTCTAGAAGCAGGAGATGCTCAAATACTACTGGAGTTTTTTATGCATATGCAGGAACAGAACCCAAAGTTCTTCTATGCTGTCGATTTGAATGAAGAACATAGGTTGAGAAACTTGTTCTGGGTTGATGCAAAAGGTATGGAAGACTACAACAACTTTGGTGATGTAGTTTGTTTTGACACTACATACTTCACAAACAAGTATAAAATCCCTTTGGTTCTCTTTATTGGAGTGAACCATCATATTCAACCCACATTGCTTGGTTCTGCATTGATTGCAGATGAGACAGTTTATACTTTTGTTTGGCTAATGCAAACATGGTTTATGGCAATGGGGGAGCAAGCTCCACGAGTGATACTGACTGATCAAAACAATGCCATAAAAGCAGCTATTGCTGCTGTCTTTCCACAAACACGTCATTGTTTTTGCTTGTGGCACATATTGGAGAAGATCCCTCGACAGCTCGAGTATTTGAACCCATGGCATGATAATTTTATGGTAAAATTTAACAAGTGTATTTTCAAATCATGGACAGAGGAACAGTTTGAAAAGAGATGGTGGAAATTACTTGATAAATTTAATCTTAGAGAGGTTGAATGGGTTCAATCATTGTATGAAGATCGCAAGTATTGGGTGCCAACTTTCTTGCGAGATGTATCCTTTGCTGGTTTGTGTACTGTATTGCGGTCTGAAAGTGTGAATTCTTCGTTCGACAAATATGTTCATTGGGAAACTTCAATGAGAGACTTTATAGAGCAATACAAATTGATTCTTGAAGATAGGTATGAAGAGGAAGCCAAAGCAGATTTTGATGCGTGGCATGAAACACCTGAGCTAAAGTCTCCATCACCTTTTGAGAAACAAATGTCACTTGTGTACACACATCAAATTTTCAGGAAATTCCAATTTGAAGTGTTGGGAGCAGCAGCTTGTCATCTTAAGAAAGAAGAAAGTGAAGATGAAACTATCACAACTTATTCCGTCAAGGACTTTGAAGATAATCAAAATTATGTGGTGGAGTGGAATGAATCAAAATCTGAAATATGCTGTTTGTGCCGTTCATTTGAATACAAAGGTTACCTCTGCAGGCATGCTATTGTTGTTCTTCAAATGTCTGGTGTATTCAGAATTCCACCTAAATATGTATTGCAACGGTGGACAAATGCTGCTTTGAGCAGGCATCCCATTAGTGAAAGACTGGATGAGGTGCAAACTAAGGTCCGTCGTTACAATGATTTATGTCGACGAGCAATAATTTTAGGTGAAGAGGGTTCACTTTCTGAAGAGAGTTACAATATTGCATTGACCGCCATAAAAGAAGCTTTAAGGCAGTGTGCAAGTCTGAATAACACTGTTGAGAATGGTGTTGGTCATACTGCCTTAGTTAGCATTGAGGATGAGAATCAGTGCAGTACTTATTCAAAAGATGTAGTACCAGATCCTCACTTGACTAGTGCAAACAAGGCCCCTAGGAGAGTTGAAGCTGGAAAGGAGAAGGAGAACAATGAAAATAACACATTCAGAAAAGGAAAGGTTAGTTTGTTTTGGTGGCTGATATGAACTTTGCTTTCTCAAATGCTATTAGAACTGTTTCTATCTATGAATGGTGTTGTTAATACAATTTGCTTAATGCGTGCAGCAGGTATCTCAGCCAGGTGCCAGTAGCATTGGGGTGCAGGATGGCTTCCACTTAGTGGTTTGTGTTTGTGATGCTCACGTTTAATTCCATTTTAATTGAGGACCTCCGATTATTATTCTGGTTTAATTTTAATGCAATTTAATAGTCATCACATTGAATCTTATAAAGAATTTTGAATCTTGGCCCCACTCTGAGTACCTTTTATCGCCAGGCTCAGGCACTGGTTTAAGAAAGCAGCTCGCTGGAATATGTGGACATTAAGTAATTTTACATTTTTATCTTTGTTTTATTCTTTCATGCATGTATAACCCACTGTTCAGATATACTAGCCGTTGTCATCAATCGTAAGGTTTAGTTGCAATGGCATGTGTGCTTATTTGTTTCTTCCTAATTCTGTTGGCAGGAGATATGCGACCTAGGTCCAACACAAGCACATAATGTGGTGCCAACACAGTTACAGCATGTGGTGCCAACGGTGTTTCACAGTATGACATCTACACAGTTTCATAATATGGCTCCATCTCATTTGCCTGAGACTCGACTTCCTCGGTAGTATGCTCTTGTATTCACTTGTAAAAATTCTGTAAAACATCCACAGCTACAGGTCTATAGGAAAAGAATCTCTAACCGTTTTGCAGGTACAAACACTGGTCCATATTATGACATATCTGTTGTGCAGTTGGCAAAAAGTTTTGTTTATCATGCTGAGCTGAAGTTGGAGAGGTAGGCTAGATTGGCATGAACTTGTGCATAAAGTAGTCATGTATACACGATCTATCTGTAAATGTTATGCAATTTATCAGGCACGCCATTACATGATGCAATTGTAAAACCTTTTAGCTTAATTTTCCTTGGTGAGTGGAATCTTTTGATCGGCGAGGTTACTCTTGCATTTTTAGTACCTGTAGAATTTTTCCTTCAGAAAATGCACAACCAACCACTCAAATGACAAATCAAGCGTGCTGTGTTGTTGATCCTGATTCAACTGGTTATTGCAAAATAAAGGAACTTGACAAACTGAAATTAAAATGGGATCTTCGTAAAATGGATCATTATGAGCATTATGACGAATTTGATTGCGAAGTCCAGTGGCAAAAAGAAGGGGATTTATTAACTCGTTTATTTAGTCTGAATTGGTGAAATGATGGAATGTATATAAATTATTCTAACAGGCTCTGGAAGGAATGCAGAGCCTGAAAGTGAAAACGATGGAATCTATAAAATTCAGTTGTGTTCATCCTCCGTCTTCACATCCACTTGAGATGCTGAAAGTGATTGCTTATTCTTTGGAAAACGCTTACTGCCAGTTTGCGCTTAAAAACCAATAAGTAATAACAACAGTAAAAGAAAAAGCAGAATTCAATTTACCTTGGTACTTAAAATGAATGGCCAGACTATTGCAACCATATGGTAGAACTCCAATGGTAGTCATAGAATAAACAAATGTATTCACTTCACTTTCAAAACAACAATAAGTTAATACACAAATCAGCGTGATGCTGTCAATAGGGTACATCATTTGCCGAAATTATCAAGGCAGAGGCTGTTAACAGAGTTGCAGTTTTACAGGCGGTTAACAAATGTGATTACAAGTGCTTGAAAAATTACATAAGCAAATCTCAACAACATAAAAAAAAGAAAACTCTACTCGTCGCACTAGGATGTTAAGAGTTGAAATTTCTGAATACAGTACCCTGCAACTGTAAATCTGTGAAAAAAGAAAGGTGATCCTGTTATGATTCTGACCTGCACTCTCAACTCTCATGTATTCTCACAAGCTGGAGTTGAAGCTGCAAATGCCTTCAACCAAATACAATAGTTGAATGAGTTCTAAATGATGAAGAAACCAGAGAACTGAAAAAGGAGCATTGATGGTATTGATCTCTGAGAATTGTGAGGACAACTATTTAGAATACATTTCAAATATGATTGAGCTTTGACCTATCTACATGGAAAAATCTCTCTCATGGTAGCATTACAAAATTAACCACCATGAGAAAACCTATGGAGTACCATGCACAACGCTATTGTTTAACAGTTTGACAGCCAATTGTCTCATTTGCAATACAACCTCTAAACAATGCCACAGCATCTATAATTTGGCAGTAACATCTGCTAACAGCATTTTCAGTGTCTCGTAGGTCATAAAACAAATGCCGACACCAGGCACAACTTTGTAGTATTCAGGCAGTATGCCTCTATATAGACCCCAAAAGCCCTCAGTCTGGATTATGTGCTTAAATGTACCAAAAAGACCTGTTGTGTATACACGGGCCCGGCCACCTGCTCCTTCCAATTGCTTCCGTCGCCTCACAAGATCGAGGGGAAATGTTGCTGCATATTTACCAGAATCATATGATTATTCTTGAGCACAGTAGCTCTTTTAACTACCAGATTTGTGAAGGATATGAGAACTGTGTATGTCTCAACTGCTAATACATATCTAAATGCAATTGTATCAAGTGCACACTAAGTGTTAGAAAAGTTGGAACAGGAACAAAAATATCAGAAGCAAATGGATCATAAATAAACTTAATATTGAGTACTATGAAATTTATAAATGGAACATACCGAGTGCTAGCTCACCGAGAGAATTTGTACTAATAGCTGCTTCCAGTACAGTTCTCCTCATGGTTAGGGTTGGGATATTTTTAATATGAGCAATAATTGGGTTGGGATAGTTTTAATATGAGCAATAATGTAATCAATTAGGAACAAGAACAAGTTTATGAAGAAAAGGAAGGTGTCAAAATTTGATCATTGTGAATGCATGTTGATAACCTCCTTAGTTACAAAACGTTCTCATGTCATTATTGGTAAATGAAGGGGAAACCCAGTGAATGAATTTCTTCCCAATATACCAAAAGAAAAGGGTAACCATTTTTCAATAGAAACCATATGAACAGAACCTTTGACAACTGCATCACGACTCACAAGGCTTGGAGGACGCCAATATCCTAGGATAATGCAGTTAGCAAAGGAAACCAAAGTGAGAAGTATACCTCAAAGAGGACACCTCTCACGTTTGATTACTGAGAGAATAGTACTAGTTCACCTGAGAGTACTGCCACCTATTACAGAGTCAACTTCAATGCTTGGGGAGACAAGTTCCACAAAAGAATGCAGGAGAAATGTGGTTAATGCAACCAAGATTCTTAAATAGGAAATAAAGTTAGATGAATTTTTTCCCCTGAACTTCCTTCCTAAAATTCTCAAATGCAAGATATAAAACAACTCCTGTCGGTCTCTTGCTCTAGGGGTCAGACTGGTTAGATAATTAATGCAGAGCCTGAACCACACCTTGCTTCTCTGCATCAAAAGCATAGTAAACAGCTACAAGAATTAACGTCTTTGATTAGATATTGACATCATCTAATCAGACAAAGGTAAGTATTTCAATGAAAAGTTCACCAACATTGCTATCTGATAATTAACATTTGATAAAGTCAGTAATGTTCTGTGACAAGTGAAAAAATGCTGTAACCTTAACATCTCCTGTTCCTCTGTCTTATGATAAACATGGGGAGCAGACAACGCATGGAAATGGCTACTCAAGGAAAATATGCAACAAAAGGATTATTCAAGGAATATGAGTAATTACTTTGCAACAAATAATATACAAAAACCATAAAATATGGTTAACATAATTGGAGGTTTACACTAGAACTTTCATCAACAAAGACCATCCTTTCATTGGCATAACAAAGTCCGAGAATATCTAAAATTAGCAAGAAACCTATTATTTAGCATGTTTTAGATTATTCACCTGTTGATGATGCAATGCCTGATAGACTGCCACAAGCCAAACTCACTGCAACAGTAGAATCATGGGGCCTGAAGTGGAGAAGACAATACTAAAAGCTTACAACTGTTATATAAGAATATGGAATAGTATAAAATGTCTGTACTGTAGTAATCATATTATGATTGAAGCATACCTGTGTGTTTGCCAAAATGATCTTAAGGTCTCATACACTGTAAAGCTGATAGCTATATTGGGTCCAACACCCTGCATCAATATCCAATCAACATAAATAAATGATAGTAAACCCTCTAGCACAAATGTTATTAGCAAAAGAATAGTATGGTACCAAAAGCGTTGCTCCAAGCCCCTTGTAGAGGCCCAAAACACCCTCATCTCTGCTAATTGTCCGCAGTGCATGAGCAATACCTCTGTAGTAGATAACATTTGTCTGTTGAGTTTGAAACGGAATGAGTGGATCAATAAGCAAAAGGTACATAAAAATAACCAGTTATTAACTATAACTAGAAGTTCAAAAGCAGATAACAGGCTAACATTTTGTCACACTTTCTTGGGAAACTAATAGTCAAAACAAACTTAAAATTACTCAGGAAGGCAACACATCAAAACATTATATAACCAAGTTCACATAGTGAAGGAAGAAGTCCATAAGCTGCTAAATACAGCCCAAGCCCACAGGTAAATTACCAAAAATTATGAGCTTGGTTAACATAACTGGAAAAAAACAAGCCAACAGTAATGCATTCACTAAACAAAGGTTAAAGAAGTACAAGTTTAGTGATATGAAATTTTGTCCATGCATCCACACGAATTCTGAAACAGGCCAAAACAAAACTTCACCATAGCTACAACCTTTTAAAGCTGTCATCAATACTCAACTAATACGATTGCAATAATTTATCAGGCTATTAGATGATTCACAAAAGTAATCCTGATTTAAATCTTGTGTTTTTCTACTTCTACAGTCTCATTACATACACAATATCTTTCAAGGCTATAGAGATCAAATGTACAAGACAACATAGATGCAAATCCAATTCACAACAGCTTTTGGGGAAGTGAGGAAAGAATAAAATCCTATCTTTGCATTCGAAAAACTCAGAAAGAATTGCTCAGCAATGATAAAAAGTTAAACAGTAATATGTGATGGAATGCCAGGGGGCAGCAACACAAGAATAGCAGTTTTCAGGTCCCTATCATGCCTATCAATCTGTTGACAACTGAATATGCTAGAGGAAGTTGTACATAGGGAAGCTAAAAACATGGTTATGAGCCATATCTTACCTGAGCTGCAAGACGGGTTCTCACAAGATCCAATGGATATGTAGCAGATGCTGCTGTTATTCCAGCCATACCACCACCTACAAAATGAACAAAGAGCCCTCCACCCACGCTTTCCCTATGGCTTTCTAGTCCAGGTATTGTATATAGCATCTGTTACACAAATCACTCTGTCAAAATTTTGGCTACAAGGAGGGAACTTAGATTCTGAATCAGTGACAAAACAAAACTTTATTTCAACTATCATGCATTCAATTCTGGAAACCTTTTTATAGTGTTCATATGCATAAAAGTTGACAGAGGAATAAGGTAGACGGTGAGCAATTGTGACAAGATTCCCCTTCCAGAAAGCTCTAAATCCTTCCTCCCTAACTATCCGAGAAGCCTCATGCCATATGCTAGCCTTTCTCAATGTTGCAAGATCAGAGTGCATGCCTTGCACCTAAAAATATAAGGACAACGGTGTTTAATACAGCGTATGAAGGTTATACAACAAATATTTATCAATTCAATAGGACATACTAATGTTCAAACAACCAAAATTTCCTGGGACTTTTTATCTATTGCACTAGCATGGCACCTCTAAATGATTAAACGCAAACTTCATGGGGAAAAAACATATGTCTACACTCTATAGCCATCAGCTGAGAAAGCCCTTTGCAAATATGGGCTCTATCCATAGCCAAAACCTGTAAGGACTATGTATTAGAAATTAGCACATGCAAAACACTGAACAGCATCACCAAACAAAATAAAACAGAGCCGATAAACCTACATTGTTCAGGTATACGCAAGCCCTAGATTCCAGGCTCTACATTCAATGGTAGCACATAACAAGAATATTCATGTAACCATGTTAACATAATTTATTTATTGTTTATGCTAGGCATAAAAAGGAAATCATATTACAATGAGATTCACACTACTCAAGAACTTAAGAAAGGTTCAACATCCAAGTGAATATTAAATTAAATGAGTGGTGATTGCACATGAAGAACACTATAGGAGGAAGGAAGGGTTTTTGCACATGATAAAGGAACGCAACCATTTGAAACCTTATTAATGCCAGTTTACACTTAATCATAGCATGAAAAGATAATTTAAAAGAGTTGCCAAGACAAGTCCTGAAACTTAGTTTAGCAAGTTCAAAAATCATTATTTGAACATAACTTTCCCTGGTGAACATTGGTTCACTACTCTTCAGCATCTGTTTTCTCATAATTAACAAGAAAATTGGTTCACTAAGTCCAAGCATCAGGTATAAGCTCAACGAGTAAAGGTTACAAATTTACCACTATGCCTTCATAGCCTTGACATTGCAAAATTTTGAAAATTTCAACCTATTCCAAAACTTTTGAATAAAGAGCGAGCCAATAAGCAACAAGCTGAACATTTTGCAACTAATAACAAAAGTTCCTAATCAAGCAACTGATCGCTATTCGCTCAAACGACCCATAAAGCAACATCCTTTTCTCTTTCAGCTGAGTTCCCTCTCGTAGCTTCATCAACGCCAAACACCTCCGGTTTCTCAATTGAACCTCACATATCTTCGTTCCTGTTCCCACACATTACTATTAGCACACCTTTCCACTGTTTAAAAACTATACTATTTCTCCACCAGGTCCTTTGAGTTCATGTCAATGTTGGTGATCAAATAAGCGCATAGCCACCACACCACCCAGGAAACATCAAAGGAAGCTACTGTTTAAACTATCAGACCCCACCATAAATACATCAAAATATCCCCTTTAAGAAAACCGCAATCCCAAAAATCCTTTTCTTTACACAAACTAATCCAATATCACACCAACCTATTGCTCAAGAAAAAAAAAAAATTGGCTAAAAAAAAGAGAACAGTCATCAAATGAACGATAAAAGGGTATAAAAAAGAAAGAAAAAGAAGGAAAACCTGAAAAAGAATAGTGAGGCGAGCAAGAGGCGCAGTGCAAGTTTTGCTAAGAGCACCAGCCACGCCACCGGCCATAAGCTGTGAAAATGTTCCGATCTGCGATTGCTGCTTATGGAACGGTTTCTGCTGTTTCTGCTGCGAACTGAGAGCTCTTGGCCCTCCTTCTACAACCACTCCCACTCTTGCCTCTGTCTGCATCCCTTTCTCTCTGTAAAACTCTCTCTTTTATGTATGGAGCTTCAAAATTGAAGCATCGAAGTCTTCTTTTTTGCAGAAAACCAAAACGAAAAATATATAAAAAAAAAAAAAACAGCTTTTCTTCACTAATCAGTAAATCAATAAAAATCCCTAAAAAAAAAAAAATCTTCTACTTCTCTTCAGGGATTTATTTTCCCTTCTGCTTTCAATTTCTAGCCAAGATCTCTGCTTGTTGAGAAAGCAAAGTAGCAACAACCAAGAAAAGAAACTACGTCGTTTTCTTGTCTAACCACGGCACCTAAAGACACGTTTCTTTTGGCCTGGTTTCTTTCGGCCTTACGCTGGATGCATAATATGCATTACACCAAAATAATCTGAGCCGTTGATCTGTTATACTAGAAACTTGTCTGTTATTATTTGACTTTGACATATGCGCAAGCGATCTTATTGGTTAACTTTATAGAGGGGAAAGCAGGGGAGTGTTTGGAAGGTGGAATATGTGGAAATTCGGTTTGGAATATTCTGTGCTAGTTGGAGTTTCCGATGACGTGATTTTCTTTAATTTGACAGCTGTTACGGTTTAACGTTGGTGTTGTGTTTACAAAGTCGGTAAATCCTCAACTCCTTTTGTTCACTAACACGTGTGTTTACGATTTTGTAAATCTGGAGCTTATGCTTTATTTTGAACGGTACCATTAACAACCTCCACGTGTGTTGCTGCTTGACATTACATGTGCAACAAATCACGCGTGTGGTATGGTGCCACTACTAGAATTTAGAAATAGTTTTTGGACCAAATAGGAAGAAAAATAAAGGAGAAAGACAGTCGACAATTACTTTTTTTTATTTTCTATTTGTAATTTTCACCTTATACGTTGAATGGGAAATAAAATAAAAAAAGAATAATGAAAATAAAACAAAATGAGTTGAGTTGAGCTGAGTTCTTATCAGACTCAAGATTCGGGTAGATAGAATTTAACTCAACTTAAACCCAGCTTGAAATTCGACGAGTCTCGAAATTTTAAACTCGAGGAAGATTTGATGTTCAAGTTCAACTTTAAAAATTTAAAACTCGATATTTGAACAAATTTAATATAATTATTATATATATGTTTATATGAATGCTCAATAAGGTTCGATGAGCTTTCCACCGAACATCATTAGACTCGAGCTTGACTCAAGCTCGATTCGAGTGAACTTTTTCAAACTTCTCTTGAGTTAAATTCAAACAGTTCATGAATTGACTTGACTCATTTATATTTTTAAATTAGACAAGCATTGAAAAATTTGTCACTTACATTTTTTTTATTTACCATTTTATCCTTCCATCATGTAAAACCCTTGTTATCCGTTCATCACTCAGAACCTCATAAATCCCTACTTTTACCTCCATATTTGTTACAATTTATTCGGTCAAATTAGCTGTTTCAATAGATGTTTTAGCAGTCTTTAGTTGTTAGCTATTAAGTAGCTTTTCATAAAATGTTAAAAGCTAAATTAAACGTTACATGGATTAAATTTTTATAAAACACTAACTTAACCTTTAAAAACGCTAACTTAACATTTAAAAGTAATTCATACTCTAAATTACTGAACATTATAAAAAGTAATATTTAATCAAAACGATAAAAACTATTTTAAAAATTCTTATTAAACACTAAAAGCTATAGCTATTATAGCTATTTAAAAAGTCGCTCCTGAACACCATCGTTAGCTCATTCACTTACAAACAGTACTTCCATCAATTTTGCTCCCACTCTCCCCAATTTGGGATGGATTTTTATCAAAATTCCCTTCAAAATTTTACTTCCATGTTCCAAACAACTCGTTGTTTTCCACTGGTATTTTCTTTCCTTCCATAAAATGATTCCTTTCCAAACAGGCTACTAAAAGCATTTATTAGTGTATTTTGTTTTCGAAGGAAGGAAAATAATTAGACAAAGCTGTTTGCCGTAATTGGCTACGATGGAAATAAAAAATAACACTGTGCATTCAATTGGCGATGATGCATAAACTGAAATCCTTCTTTATAAATTAAAACACATAATTATGCAAATCACATCCCAGAAAATACAAATTCCATGCCACCTGCCCCTTGTTAATCTTAATTCTTAATCCTTGCCAAAAGGAAAATGCTGGTTCTGTGCCTCAAAATTGGCAGTGGTCGAATCCATCATTCTTACCATTTCCATATTAACAGGAAAAGGTGACGATAGATCGATCCCATTACTATCATGAAGTCCTAATGCCAAAGAAACACCAATACCATTACTAGCTTGGTACTGGCTCTGCACAGAAACGTCAGCAAGTTCATTTCTTGAGCGTTTAGATGGGCTGTGGTCATAAGTAGTTTGGGGTAGTTTCTGGAAAGAGAAATCAGAGGGCTCTGTGACATTGGTATTAACTGCTTCTAATGGCACTTGAGCTTGCTGTGATGAAAGCTTGTACACTTCTTCCACCATCGGTTTCCAAAGTCTAACTCTTGCATTGATAAACCAATTAGAAACCTGCCAGAAACCAGAGTTTCAGGTTAATTCTTGTCGCAGATATAAACAAACACTGAAGCCATAATTAGGCAGGATAAACCAAGTCACCTGAGTTCTTGATAGACCTGTCTGTTGAGCAAGAATTTGCTTTTCTGAGTCATTAGGATAGCTGTAATACATGAAATACGGTTATATTAGTATCAACCTCACAATGCGGCGATTAAGGTCTTTTGGTTGAGCATTAAACGACTTACGGATGCAAGAAATGTTCGAATAGCCATGTCTTAAGCACAGCCACTGCATGATCAGGTAGTCCTCTTTGAGATCGCCAAACAGGATGCTGGAGAAAACTCAAGTTGAGACTTGGGTTTTGGTTTTGAAGGCCATGTTCATCAACTGCACAAAATCTTGGAAATTTTTCATTAGTAGTATTATTAATATTACCATCATCAGAAATTTTTCCTGTGAAGTGAATTTGGTCCAAAAGAACATTCTTCAAGAAACTGAAATGCTTTGACATAAGTTTTATAGCATAGCAAACAAATGGAGCTGCATTTCCAAGGCCTGCAACTGTTTCAAATGATGCAACAACTGACTCCATTTGCTGGCAATATAGCTTGTATCTCCTGTACACCTATAAAATACATGACCAAGAACCAAATTTAATACTAATTAGTATTATTCTTGTAAACTAAATTATTTAATTAACAATAACTAAACAACAAAGAACTCTTGTATAGATTTTGACTGGTACTGAACAGTTTTTGCACTATGCGCAACAGTTTCAGTTAAAGGCAGAGGGTACAGAATTTTTAAAGAAAATGAAGCAAACAAAACAGAGCAACAAAGGGAAACAGTACACTGATTCAGTATGACAAGACAAGTCATCTTTTTGCAATGTCTACTAATGAAAATATCAACTCCCAAGACGGAAAACTGTTTCTCTGACAGTAACAATCAAATCACCATCAGTTTCATTAACATAATTGAAAGAAACTCCAACAACGCCAAAAGATTCACAAGGTTCCATAGTCCTTATCCAGGTCTCCTTTCAATGAATTTACAGTATTCTACTGCCAGTGCATGTGCATCTTTTTCTGCTCACGTTAAAGAAAGAAGTTGAATCATGCTAGATTTCTTTTTCTAATTGTAGTTTTTAAATATGAATAAATTAGTTTTAATATTTCACATCCAAACTTAATGTATGACTTCACCATTACCAGGTTAAGGTTTATGTAATTTTCGTTTAATGCAATCATAATAAACGCATAAACTAACAATCTATTCAATGTGGATGCATATCATTAAAATTGCTTCAAAAAACTGCAAGATTAGGGGGTTCAATCCTTAAAAACAAAAATAAAGAAGTACAAAACCAGATTAGTTTTGTAGAAAAAATGTGGAATAATCATTGAACAAACCAGAAAGAAAATTACAAAGATAGATATTTCAATATCACTAAATTAAAATTTATGGCTAAAAATTGAAAAAAAACGAAACAATGGAGCTGTTCTGAAGCAAATCTCAAGTCAAACAAATTAAAGGAAATTTTGGAACTTGACATCCACTCCTACCTGACTAACTATTTTATCGAAATAAGAGAAACAATTATCTAGAATATATATATATATATATATATATATACATACATACCTCATCAAGCATGAACGTTAACTTAGAATTCTTCCAACCATGTTCTGCTCGATCACTAAATGCAACACTTTCTCTCATTACTTCACTTTGCCTCAAAAAATCCCAAGAAAAGTCAAAAACTTCATAATTCACACTCCCACAAAGATCATCCAAAATCTGCTGTGCAGGTTTCAAGAATCTTGAACTCTTCAAGATTGATGCATACCCAGTAAATGGGCCAAGAGGGACTGAGCTTCTAATTCCACCATTATTGTTACTATTCTGCTTCAAGCAATCTCCAAATATTGAAACGACATTACTACTGTTATCATTATATCTTTGGCTTTCGAGTTGAAAGGACAACGATAAAGATAAATCTTTAGGGTTTTGAAAAGAAGGGTTCATTAGGGTCTGCGGGATTTGTTGTTCTTGGCTTGTTTGAATAGGAGTAGAAGTGACTCTAAGCTTGCTTCTTCTGTTTTGCTGTGGGACATGGAAGGATTCAAAGTTTTGCGCAATTAACAGAGAGAAAGAGAAGAGCTTCTTTTTTGAAGAGAATTGAAAGTGAAAGAGAAAAGGAAAGGACAAGAAGGGTTATGATATAATGATTACAATTTATCTGTTGAAGTTGCAGAGACTGTTGTTGCAGAAAGAGAGAGAGAGAGAGAGAGAGAGAGAGAGGCGCAGACGTGTTGACGTGAAGTATGAGAGAAAAAATTTTCTTTTTCCTCTGAAAAATCGAAAAATATTTTTGTGTAAATGAACGATTGAGATTGTTTTCAATGGAAAAAAATCAACCATCACATGATAAAACAGTTTTTTTTTTCCTTATTCTAAATTTTTTTATTCGATTATCTTTTGAGTAAAAATGCACTTGGTCAAAATATTGATAATTTATTATTTAAATTAGTATTTATTCCCATAATTTAAGAATTTGAGGGATTTTACATAATTTAATTCCTCAGGCTATTTGTGAAAATACAATAAATTTTTCAGTAAAATGGTAGCTTGGAAATTTCAATAAATTTTCAATTTAACCACCATTAACCAAAATAAGAATGAACTTATTAATTATAAATTGATTATTATGATTTTTATTACAAAGTGAGTAATAATCTTAGGTAAAAAATTACGTTCCTAGAAAAGTAAGACTCTAGTAAAATATTATAAGAAAATTAAATTTTCGTGTTTGAATAATTATCAAAAAGCTACTTAAAAAATGTCCAATTCCAAGAACGCTGAGAAACAAAGCAATCCCTGAACTTCTCATGGAATCAGGAACTTGATCATAAAAAAATTCTAGCAGACCAACCAAAGTAAACCCATCTCCTATGCCAAGAATAACGTACTGTGGTGCTAGCCAAAACACACTCATTGACAAATGCTTACTCGTTTCTTCTTTGGCTACTCTTAACCTCTTTTTTTCAACTACGGCGGCAATTAACAGAGCAAGAATTGAAAATATCATGCCAATGCCAATTCTTTTTAGTATGGTAATTCCTCTTGTTGTGGTGGTGCCGACTCAAGTGGATCCACACACAAATGAAAAGAAAAAAAAAAAAAAGGAAAAAACGTGTTATTTCTTTTTCAAAGGTTGGCAGCCAATCATTCAAAGGTTAGCATGCCGTTTGACAAAGGAGTGCCGTGCATTGGTAATGCATGGCTCTCTTAAATTCTCTCATTCCCTCTCCTATTTATAGGAGAGGATGTTCCTCAGTTTAGACACACACTAGAAAGAAAGAGAAAATGTAGCAAGAGAGAGTGTTATAGTTTTAGGATGAGTTTCCTAAAATTGGAAGATAAAAAAATAGTGAGGATATTATTTTAGGGTGTTTTTGGGAAACACTTTGTGTGCCACTATTTTTGTATTACTCTCTTTGTGTACCTACTATGTTTTAATAGTGGAAGAATGATTCGGAGTTTGTCCCGTTGACGTAGTCCTAAAACAGTTGACGGTGAACCATGTAAATTTATGTGTGTCACAAGTTTACTTTTCTGCTGCGTTAATTTTCTCTTAATTGATTGAAAGGGCTCAACAAGTTATCAGAGCTGATTCCTAACAACTGGTATGAGCCTGGTTCCTAACACCTCTTTCGTTGCCGGTCACTTTTCTAAATTTCGGAACAAGTAGTTTCTCATAAATACTTACTGAAATTATCATCCCTAGAGCTCCAAGAGCATTAATTGAAGCAGGTGGAATATGGAAATTGTTACCAATCTTTCTGTTTAATGTAGCTCCTTGTTTGACAGAGAATGTTGAGTTTTGTGACACATCTATACCAAAAACCAGTGAACTTAACCATATAGGGATCAAATTTAGGACAAGCTTCATCTCCTTCACTCTTGTAACTGTTGCGAGCCTCCATGGGTTAATTTTCATATCTACTGATATTTGTTCTTCGTCTTCAATTATTGCGGCTTTGTCTAGAAATCTGCTAGTCAATAAAAACCCACATAAATTACCACAAGATACGCATAAATATGGGTTCAGATGCAAAGAAAGTGAAAAAAGGCATGCACTTACCTAAGCTTATTAGTGTGAGATAGAAGTCTGCCTCCATTGTTAGGAACTTCATACAAAAGAGAAAGATTCGACGGATAAGGTAATTTTCTTTTCCTTATAGCAGCAACCAGAACTTGAAACAATGGAGTTAAAGGACTTCCTTTTGGTATTTGATATGGGTAACGAGTCCTCCCAGAATAAAAAGTTGCTGTGCAGAAAGTCATAGAAATGGCAAGAACAAGAAATGCAACACCCCAACTCACATTTTCTTGAACATAAACTATAACTCACTCCAAGAAAAAGACCACAACAGAGTGCTAAGCTCCAAAAATTGAAGAAAGACATTTTCTTTTTTCTTTCTTCTGAATGATTATCGTCAAATTGGTCTGCTCCAAAACTCTCCAGGCTCGGCTTGAGGCCGCCGGAGCCTAGAGAGGGACAATACAGTGCAAAGAAAAATACAACTTCATGAATCTTTCTTGGTTTCTGACATGTTTGTGTATTGCATGCCCTTAGACTTGGAATAAACTGAGACATTGTCAATAGGCTTAGACCCTGTAGTTTTAGTAATGAAAATGGTTAATAAATAATTAAAGACCTCAAGAATAATTTGTTCAGAAAATTAATATTTAAATATATTTATTACCGTAAGAATTATGAGGGATGAAAGTATAATCATAAGAAATCTGCCAGTGTAGGAATCAGCTAAGAAACCTCCAAGAAGAGGCATAACTGTTGTTACTCCTCCCCAGTAATTCACATTCTTGGCTGCTGTTTTCAGGTCTTGATTTATCACTTTGCTGAGGTAGGAAATTAGATTTGAAGATATTCCAAAGTGGCTAAGCCTCTCACTAAATTCAATTGCTGCACCACAAATTTTTTATTGTTCATTAACCAGTATATATGAACATTGTTCATATTAGAATTGTTGGAGTTAGAGACAAATTATATATTATGATAATATAATTTTTTTTACCTAATAAAGGATAGTTTTAAAATAAACAAATACCCAGCAGTAATAGGTATTTACTTATGACTTCTGATTCATTTTTAAAATTTTAAAAAAAAAATTTAATTTAGAAATCAAACCAAATAATATTTTAAACATTGAAAAAATTGTTCAAATTAAGAGAGTATTTTATCTCAAAATTATTTGAGGACTAGAGATAAAATTAAGAGTTTGTGCTACATACACACTTTGTTTTCTATATATTGTTTTAAATTAATAATTCAAAAATTAAAGAGTAATTAGTTTTAAAATTTTAAGATCCAAAGTATAATTAAATTTAAAACATAGAGGAATAAAGTGTGAAAAAAATTGAAATTTTACAGTAAAAACTAAAAATGAACTTGCCTGTGTAATTAATTTTAAAAGTTCTATAATATAAAAGCAAGTTTTGAAACAGTAAGATAAAAAAAACTTCATGAAGTATTCTGCAGTAATGAAAAATAGTTATTGAAAACAAGAATTTGTGAAATAAAATTTGTAAAGTATAATAAAGAAAGAAACAAGAAAATCAAAATCTCATATGGCCTACTCTACATTTTGCATTCTTGCATATATAATCAAATTATATAGTTCATAACTTCATATATTGTTCATAGAAGGAACATGCAACATAAATTTTGCATAAATACAGCACTCAAGCATTAATTTTTTTTAAAAAAAATAACATGCATCAGTACATTCTGATGATAAGAAAAGAAGCTCTCCATCCTCCAGTTGAACTTCTAAGAGGAGTCCTTCCTTTATAATCCACAGATGAATCATTAACCAATTTCAGTTCATCACTTTCTTTATCACTATCTTCACTTTCTTTTCTTTTCTCCATTTCTTTCTTCGTTTATATCTTTGTTTGTTATATGTATTTTGTTTGAAGATGGTTATTTGTTGATGCGCTCTGATTTTATAGTTGAAGAGTTAATGTCTTTTTGACGGGGGAAATGTGATCTGGCAAGTATTCCGTTGCCAAATACTTGTTTCTAAATACTTGTCAAATTTATGGATTTTATAAATAATAAATTATGTTTTTCATTTTTACCCTTTATCTATGATGAATAGCTTCCCTTTCTTAATAATTTATTGTAATTTAAATAAATTAAGAGTAGTATAATCAATTAACTCAATAATTTATTGTAATTTAGACAAATTAAACGATTCTCTTAAAGAGCGTAAAATCCATACAGATGTGATAAGTATTTGGGAAGTACTATTTTGCTAAGTTGGAATTAATTACTTTATTTAAAGAAAATTTTTTAGGGTAATTGATTATCATTAATAGAACTTGAATTAATATTATTAATGATATTAATAAATTATGATCCAACATTTTCTGTTTTGATGATTAAGTCGGATTCTTGGATTAAAGGACAAACAAATTGGATTTTGCCATTAATTTCAAGGATTCTTCATGATTTTCTCAGGAGTTACTTAGCAAAAGAAAAAATATTAAACAAAAATATAATTTTTCAAACAAGGTGAATTCAAATTTAACTTTTAAATTTAAATTGAAATGAGTTCGGCTCGTTAAAAATATATTCAAACTCGAATTCATTATTACTATTTGATCTGTCTCGACTCAGTTTATGGTCTATACATACAACACCAATCAAATGAAGCTCCAACCCTGCACCAAATGAGAGGTTTACCTCTACTCGACCCACTTCCAAATTTTCAATTCTCTCTCTTTTGGATCTCACTCAGTCCTACTGAACATTTTATATTATGGCAAGGACACATTAGAACATCATAGTTGAAACCAGTAAGGTCAGCTGATAATGCTATGAAGATAATATTAAAATTAAATACAATAATTATATATTATGGAATCCACTCTGTTAGATCTTTAAATTAAGAACCTTTTTTTTTATTATTTTTTTTTTAATTTTCATGTGGCATTTGTTCGCTCAAAGTGGAACTGCAAAAGTAGATACTTTCTTTTGCAAAACAGCAAAAGCCATTACCGCACATAAGAAGTTAAAAAAGCATGTCTATTTAAATTTCCATATTTTCATTATTAATATAATGTCTACGTATAAGGCTCCGACCCGCAACTCTGTTATACTCGCTCGTAGCGTACGTTTAACTTTTAATATTTAGTTATTAAAATAATTAAAATAGACTCTGTAAATACAAATATCTATAGACTATATCTATATTTACTTCCCTTGCTTATAATATTCTCTTTTTCTCTTCTTTATAATTTCTTGGCACTAAAATACTGTTCTCTGACTCCATATTCACCCTTAATTTAAATAGTTTATTTAATTACCTATTCTTTACTGTTTTCACTTTATTTATTTATTTTTTTTTAACAAGAGTTACTTTATACATTCTGAAACTCATCCTAAAGCAGAATACAAGACAAGCCCACTGAGGGTAGATTACCGATTGCGAAGCCCGATAAGGGCAGAAATTACATTAACAATATTACGTGACAAATGGTAGTGGGTGGGGGTAGGAGTTGAACCCCTTTAAGTCTTGATTACCTCCATCTTAGCTACGAGGCTAAGGCTTCATTGGCAAAACTCCTCCATGATAAAGTTTAATTACTGATAACGAAAACAACAATTCATACAGAAGACAAAGCAAATTGCACACAAAAGAATTATGCAATTCTTTTTAATTTAGATCAAATGCACCATCCCTAAAATTCAAAGAATCAAAGATTACACATGGGTCACAAAATAATGAACTAAACTTAATTACAAAAACCTTCTTTACCTATACTGTAGAGGTTTTCCTGTTATTTTCCTCCAGTATGCAAGTGCTTAAACACAAGCTTTCAATTGGTAAATAAGTTGTTTTGTTCATTGTGGACGGTTCTAATGAACTATATAAACCTCTCGAAAGAGTATATGACAGAAAGGTGAAAAGGGGTTTGATCTTATCTGTCAAATGGATAAAAATAAGACTTTTTTTTTGGCTAATTCGAACAGCAAGGTCTTTTGTTCCCATTACTTGACAGATTGGCGACATTAATTGTAGTACCATGAGGAACTCCAGTTGAATTTGCTGCTTCTTGTGCTGCAAGTGCTTTCTTGCTAATAATATGATAAATATCCAACAGAATAGTCTGAAATGCCTTTTCAACATTAAGAGCTTCCAATGCTGAAGTTTCAAGGAATGAAAGAGTTTCTTTCTCAGCTAACATTTGAGCATCTTCTGCTGAGACTGCTCTCAGGTGATTCAGATCAGATTTGTTTCCAGCCATCATAATCACAATGTTGGAATCTGCATGATCCCTAAGTTCGCGCAGCCACCTTTGAACATTGTCAAATGTTTGCCTCTTTGTTATGTCATAAACCAACAATGCACCAACTGCTCCTCTATAGTATGCACTTGTTATGGCTCTATACCTTTCTTGACCAGCTGTGTCCCATATCTGTGCTTTAACTGTCTTCCCTTCTACCTGCATCAAAGTTTCTCAAACTCAATAAACCAAGGGATTCAACAACTTTTAATCCATCTCAATTAACAAGTAATGGTTCAAGAAGACAAACAACTTTAAGAACTCTAAGCTTTAGAAAAACAGTCAACTGTCTGTTTTAGCATTCTTATGCAAAACTTCCAAACAGCTTAACAACAATTTTAAAATAATTTTTCCAATAGCATCTGATATGTTGTTTTTGAAACAGTAATTTCCAACTTCAATGCTTACTAGCTCTTAGACTAAATTCAATATCTCATAAGCAGGCAATTATTCTTTCAGGCTGAAGGAGACTGAAAAGTTTCCTCATATGGGTACATCTTTGTATGCATAAGCAAATGCAATTCAGAAGTTCACTATTTCACGCCCATCATCCAATTAAAACATAATTACATATCAAAAGTAAGATTTGGAAAGTGATATTAAAATTAATCTGATGTAATGTATTGAGAAATTCCAACACATCAATTTCTCAATGAATATCAATCTAGTTAAGTTCCAATTTCTAAATAAGAACAATATACGATGGCTATTCTAAGAATAATCTTTGAAATTCTAAGCTGTCATCATACAATGCAAACTCCAAATACTGTACCAAAATTCATATGCACATTCTTTATTGGAGAATAAAGTTCATATCCACTAGACCACATCCACATTAAAAGACTTTGCATTCTCCCCCCCCCCCCCCCCCCCCTTCTTTTCCAAGAGGACATATGCTCTTCCTTACCACATAATTGAAAATAGAATCTTCAAATAAAAATATCTAAAAAATTGGTAAAACAGATATTCAAATCCTAAAAAAAATGATAAAAGACTTTAAAAACTTATATTTTACAATTAAAAAAGGAACAAAAAAAAGCATATCAATTGAATGATTCCAAACAAGAAATTGATCAATTACAAACAAAAAAGAAAAAAGGAAAAAAAAAATCCTAATTCACGGATTTGAAAATTAGAAAAAAGGAATACCTGAAGAGTCCTTGTAGCGAATTCAACACCGATAGTAGACTTGGATTCCAAGCAAAACTCATTACGAGTAAACCTAGAAAGAATGTTGGATTTACCAACACCTGAATCGCCAATCAGTACAATCTTGAACAGATAATCGTACTCGTGATCCACCTTGTACGCCATTTCATTTGATTACTTCGTCTTCTTCAAAACCTACATATATCAGATCCATTCATGTTTCAAAGAACGAAAAAATTAAGCATTAAAAGCCATTTAATAGAAACTTACCATAAAAAGAAAGACAAAGAAAACAAATTGAATTTGAAAAGTAAATTTTTGGGTGCAGAGGAGAGAAGAGGCGTTTTGCAAGAGAGAGAACTGAAAACAGAATAACGGACGGAAAGGCATTTAAAACGGCTTTTCATTTGGGTTAAGGAGCGAAACTCCTGGCCACTTTAAATTTCAATTTAAGATATAGATAGTCTTTTTTTCGCCCCAAAATAGGTTAAAGGAAATGCGTTTTAGTTTGCAAGAGCTGTAAAATGTTGAATGTTGTGAAGTTCAATTAAGAGTTGTTAAAGTATTACTGTGGGTCCCTCCAACATATGAGACCCACACGGTTTGAAGAAATAAAAAGGAAGAAGAAAATTTGTTTTCGGTGGACGCGTTAGGATTCGGTGGACGCGTTACAGTTTCGGTGGACGCGTTAAACCTCTCCTATAAATAGGAGAGGATTTTCTTCATCTCAGTACAACACTAAGAAATAGAGAGTGAGAGCAATTGTGAGAGAGCGAGAGTAATTGTGAGAGAAAAATAGAGAGATTATTCAAGAAGAAAAATTAAGATATTCTTGAAAGAGTGTTGTGAGTGTATGTAAACAATATTTATTTTTCTCCTATAAAAGATCTGTGGCAGTCCGGAGACGTAGGCAATATTGGCCGAACTCCGTTATCAAATTGTGTGTTATTATTTTCTTTTGCTCCTTCATAAAGGGGATTTTGCGTAATTTTTCCCAACAACTGGTATCAGAGCCGAAGGTTTCGGCAGGTCCCGCTAATCAGAGCGGTACCGGATCCGTGGATATACTCTGAAAACAAATATACCACGACGATCAGAAAATTACGACGAGTCTATTGGTGTTGTCCGCTCGGAAAGTCGTTGCAGAATCGACTTAGTGGTGAATAGTAAAACAGTAACGCAAAGTTGGTGGTGAATAGTACTATTAGAGTTACTGTTGCTAAGTCCGACACTGTTAAGCCCAAGGACTATTCACGCATAGTACTATTTAAGTATACGGTTACTATTTACGTATACGGTCACTATTCACGTATACTAACAATCAAGGCGGAGTTAGACTCGAGTGGGAGTAATGGCTGCAGATGAAGGAAAGTCGAAAATTGAAAAATTCGACGGTGCAGATTTTGGCTTTTGGAAAATGCAGATAGAGGATTATCTGTATCAGAAAGGTCTTTTCCAACCTCTCTCAGGAACGAAGCCAGAGGCTATGAAGGAAGAAGATTGGAATCTTCTAGATAGACAAGCACTCGGCGTTATTCGTTTAACCCTCTCCCGTAATGTTGCCTTCAACATAGCAAAAGAAAAGACCACCGCGGGTCTTATGGCGGCTCTTTCCAATATGTACGAAAAGCCATCGGCCGCAAATAAAGTTCACTTGATGAGGCGGTTATTCAATCTACGAATGACGGAAAACGCTTCGGTGGCCCAACATCTCAATGAACTCAATACAGTGACAACCCAATTGAGTTCAGTTGAAATTGAATTTGATGAAGAGGTACGAGCATTGATACTTTTGTCTTCCCTACCAGAAAGTTGGAATGCTACTGTCACAGCTGTGAGTAGCTCGTCCGGAAGCAAGAAGTTAAAATTTGATGATGTTCGTGACCTAGTTCTTAGTGAAGAGATCCGACGGAGAGAGTCAGGTGAACCTTTAACTTCTTCAGTCTTGCATACAGAATCAAGAGGAAGAAATTCAACCAGAGGGAATGGACGCGGTAGATCGAACTACCGAGGCAAGTCAAAGGACAGGAGGTCCAAATCCAGAAATCCTAGCAATTTCAATAGCACAAAGACCATTGCATGTTGGAATTGTGGAAAAACTGGTCACTACAAAAATCAGTGCAAGAATGCACCTAAGCACCAGGAGGGGAAGTTAGAGGCAAATGTTGCATCCACCTCAGGAGAAGATGATGCACTTATATGCTCTTTGGAAAGCAAGCAGGAATCTTGGGTTTTAGACTCCGGTGCGTCATTCCATGCAACTTCACAAAAAGAACTCCTTGAAAGGTATGCCCCCGGAAACTTTGGAAAAGTATACCTTGGTAATGACCAACCATGTAATATTGTTGGTAAAGGAGTAGTGAAGATTAAGTTGAATGGGTCTACATGGGAGTTGAAGGATGTCAGACATATTCCTGACCTGAGAAAGAACTTAATCTCAGTAGGTCAGTTGGCCAGCGACGGCTACACAATAACCTTCCACGGCGATAATTGGAAGATTACAAAGGGTGCAATGATGGTTGCTCGTGGAAGTAAGAGTGGTACTCTTTACAGCACAGGAGGAGCAACCTATTCCATTGCTGTTGCAGCAAACAGTGAAACTCCCAATATATGGCACCAGAGGCTTGGCCATATGAGTATGAAAGGAATGAGGATTCTACACTCACAGGGAAAACTACCAGGTATTCAGTCAATTGAAATTGACATGTGTGAAGACTGCATATTTGGAAAGCAGAAAAGAGTCAGCTTTCAGACAAATAGAAGAACCCCAAAGAAGGAGAAACTTGAGCTTGTTCACTCTGATGTGTGGGGACCAACTACTGTCTCATCCATTGGTGGAAAACACTACTTTGTGACTTTTATTGATGATCACTCTCGGAAAGTATGGGTTTACTTTCTAAAATATAAGTCAGAAGTATTTGATGCTTTCAAAATTTGGAAAGCTATGGTTGAAAATGAGACAGGATTGAAGATTAAAAAGCTCAGAACCGACAATGGTGGTGAATATGAAGACACCAGGTTCAAGAAGTTCTGCTATGAGCATGGAATCAAGATGGAGAGAACCGTGCCAGGCACGCCTCAACATAATGGTGTAGCTGAGCGCATGAATCGAACGTTGACAGAAAGAGCCAGAAGCTTACGTGTACAATCAGGCTTACCAAAGCAGTTCTGGGCAGAAGCAGTCAACACAGCAGCTTACTTGATCAACCGAGGTCCATCGGTACCATTGGAGCACAAAATACCAGAAAAGGTATGGAGTGGAAAAGAAGTAAAACTCTCACACTTACGAGTTTTCGGTTGTGTAGCATATGTGCATATAGGTGATCATGGCAGGAATAAGCTTGATCCCAAATCTAAGAAATGCATTTTCATCGGCTATGGCGGTGATGAGTTTGGATACCGCCTCTGGGATGAAGAAAACAAGAAAGTAATCCGCAGCAGAGATGTAGTCTTTAATGAAAGAATGATGTACAAGAACAGACATGACACAGTTGCCAGCGACTCAGAGCAGAGTGGGCCAGTGTTTGTAGAGGTGGACGACATCTCAGAAAGTCTGCCGAATGAGTTAGTTAAAGATCCTCAATTAGAGGAATCGATCAACACACCACAAACTTCTCCTCCACAAGCATTAAGAAGGTCTGAACGTCCTCCAAAGCCTAACAGAAAATATATGAATTATTTGTTATTAACAGATGGAGGAGAACCTGAATGCTTTGAGGAAGCATGTCAAACGGTAGATGCCAGCAAGTGGGAGCTTGCCATGAAAGACGAAATGAAGTCTTTAATCTCCAATCAAACATGGGAACTAGCTGAGTTACCCGTGGGAAAGAAGGCACTTCACAACAAATGGGTGTATCGAGTGAAAGAGGAACATGATGGTTCCAAGAGATACAAAGCTCGACTGGTAGTCAAAGGGTTCCAGCAGAAGGAAGGAGTTGACTACACCGACATATTTGCACCGGTTGTAAAACTCAATACTATCAGGTCTGTGTTGAGTATTGTTGCCAGTGAAGGGCTCTACCTTGAGCAGTTGGACGTAAAGACGGCGTTTCTTCACGGAGACTTGGATAAGGAGATATACATGTACCAGCCGGAAGGATTCTCAGAAAAAGGAAAAGAGAATATGGTGTGCAAACTCAAGAAGAGCTTGTATGGACTGAAACAAGCTCCAAGACAGTGGTACAAAAAGTTCGACAGTTTCATGCACAATGAAGGCTTCCAGAAGTGCAATGCCGACCACTGTTGCTTCTTCAAAAGATACAGGTCCAGTTATATCATTCTACTGCTTTATGTTGATGATATGTTAGTAGCAGGTTCAAATATGGATGATATCAGAAACTTGAAGAAGCAATTGTCAAAAGAATTTGACATGAAGGACTTAGGTCCAGCGAAAAAGATTCTTGGAATGCAAATCACGAGAGATAAGCAAAAACAGGTGTTGCAATTATCTCAGGCGGATTACATCAATCGTGTATTGCAAAGATTCAACATGAATAATGCTAAGCCGGTCAGCACACCCTTGGCTAGCCATTTTCGCCTATCCAAGGACCAGTCCCCTCAGACGGAAGAAGAGAGAAAAGACATGGCGAAAATTCCTTATGCTTCAGCCATAGGAAGTTTGATGTATGCAATGGTATGTACGAGACCAGATATTGGCCATGCAGTGGGAGTTGTTAGCAGGTATATGTCAAATCCAGGGAAAGCTCATTGGGAAGCTGTAAAGTGGATTTTGAGGTATCTACGAGGCACTACTGAAAAGTGTTTGTACTTTGGTAAAGGAGAACTAAAAGTACAAGGTTATGTAGATGCAGACTATGGAGGCGACATTGATCACCGAAGAAGCACCACAGGTTATATTTTCACTGTTGGTACTACAGCTGTTAGTTGGATGTCACAGGTACAGAAGATTGTAGCTTTATCCACAACAGAAGCTGAATATGTCGCAGTGACAGAAGCCAGCAAAGAGATGATATGGCTTCAAGGTTTGTTAACTGAGTTGGGATTCAAACAGAAAAAGAATGTTTTGTACAGTGATAGTCAAAGTGCAATACACTTGGCAAAGAATTCAGCATTTCATTCCAGAACCAAGCATATTGGACTTCGTTATCACTTCATCAGATCTCTATTAGAAGATGATGTGTTAATACTGGAGAAGATCCAAGGAAGTAAGAATCCGGCAGATATGTTAACAAAGGTGGTGACCATTGACAAACTGAAGTTGTGCTCGACTTCAGTTGGCCTGCTAGAATAACAGACCAGAGAAGACTGCCGCATGATTGATGTGTGAAGACAGATTAAAATCAGTCTTCAAGTGGGAGATTGTTAAAGTATTACTGTGGGTCCCTCCAACATATGAGACCCACACGGTTTGAAGAAATAAAAAGGAAGAAGAAAATTTGTTTTCGGTGGACGCGTTAGGATTCGGTGGACGCGTTACAGTTTCGGTGGACGCGTTAAACCTCTCCTATAAATAGGAGAGGATTTTCTTCATCTCAGTACAACACTAAGAAATAGAGAGTGAGAGCAATTGTGAGAGAGCGAGAGTAATTGTGAGAGAAAAATAGAGAGATTATTCAAGAAGAAAAATTAAGATATTCTTGAAAGAGTGTTGTGAGTGTATGTAAACAATATTTATTTTTCTCCTATAAAAGATCTGTGGCAGTCCGGAGACGTAGGCAATATTGGCCGAACTCCGTTATCAAATTGTGTGTTATTATTTTCTTTTGCTCCTTCATAAAGGGGATTTTGCGTAATTTTTCCCAACAAGAGTAATTGCATTTTTTCCATTATGAAAATTGGAAGTATGAGATGAGGGATTAAAGCTAAATGTTTTGTTTTTTTTTGTCGGTTGAGTTCATTATTCATGTGCTTGGGATTTTTTTTTTTTTTTTAACACATAAGAAGTCTAGTAGACCGAAATCATATTACCGGCTATATAACATGGTAGCTTTTTCTTTGAATAATATTTATTAAATTGATAATAAATTTTATAATGGAGAAGATTTGAATTCGAAACATCTCGCTTCTCACATTTTTCTACAAGACATAGGATTATGGATGGTAGCGGGTCAAACATCCGCTTAAAATATATTATCCGAACTTGAACTCGATTATGAATTAGATATTTAAATCAATTCCAAACCTATATAGAATTTCACCTTTAATACCCGAACCTGTCCCGAAACTAATTATAATTATCTGTTTTTAAATACTCAATTCTGTTTAATATCTGTTTAACATTAAAAATATTTTTTATTTTTAATTTTTTAAAAAAATAAGTAAAAATTATTAAATTGACTTAATAAAAATTAAATATAAGTATAGCATTAATTATAATTAGAACGGTGTGTATATATAATTTTCTTTTGAAAGAAAATATTATTTAAATATTTTTTGAATATTAATTAAATGAGTAATGAGTAGCGGGTACTCAAAATACTTGAATCCGAATTCAATACGAGTGGTAAAGAATCTGTCAAAATCGGGATGGATCGAATTAAATAAATTTTCAATCTTACATAAGAAGACTAATCAAACCACCGTAAGTGATTCGCTTATCTATATTGAATTGCTATATTGAGAATTGCCAATCAAACCACTCGTTGCCAAGGGCCAAGTGCCAGCCACGAACATCCATATAGTAGGGGTGGCCACGGTTCCGGAACCGGCGGTTCCGGTTCCAAAAAAATTGAAATCGGAACCGAACTGAAAATTTTTGGTTTCGATTCTGATTTGGAACCGAACGGTTCTGGTTCCAATTCCTGTTTCGGTATGGTTTCAAAACCGACGGTTCCGATCAATTTTCCGACCGGTTTTCCGGCAATCGCATAATTTTAAATTTTAAATTTTGAAAACCAGTTTTCAAAATCTAATAAATTTGTGAAAGTTATTTCTAAACAAAATACACCTAAAAAATTAAAAAATGCTTCAATTAAATTTATTTTTTTAAAGACTTGAACTTAATTATTTTTTTAAAAAAAAGTCTTCAACTGAATTTATTTTTTGTTTAAAAAAGTTTAAACATAAGTTAAAAAAAAAAAGGGCTTGAAATGAGGTATTTATAATAAATCCAAAAAATTATTTTTCCAAAAATACCCTTGAAACTAGCCGTTATGTAGCCATTTATGGTTGTTAGGAGGGGTAATTAAGAGATTTCACAATAAAATTAAAAAAAAAACTGACAGTTTCTAACAGCTAGAACCGTCGGTTCAAACTGGTTCGAACTGGCGGTTCTAATTTGCCGGAGAACCGGCGGTTCCATCTGGTTCCAACCGGTTTGTGGAACCGCCGGTTTGCGGTTCCAACAAAACTGGAACCAGAACCAAACCGGAAATATCCGGTTTCGGTTCGAATTGATTCCAATTTCGGTTACTGTTCAGACCAGTTCGAACCACCGGTTCCGGTTCCTGAACCGTAATATGGCCTCCCCTACATATAGGCTTAAACACCAAAAAGGCTACAGGGCCCATAGCCCAATAAAGAAACAAAAGAACGCGTTGAGGACGGTGTCCGTCTGGACTCGGCCAACCCTTACCCCACATCAAAATTGAATGAAGCACGTACAAATTCGCTATTGCCTAGAACAATATTAGAACAGATGATTTGAATTTGAGCAATAACTCTTCAAGCTGCACTTATAAGAAACTTGTGAAATTTCTTTCTTTCTTCTTCTTTTTATTTTTATTTTTAATATATATACTAATATTTTTTTTTATTAATTTTTATTATATACATGGCAAAAATATCTTAAGGAAAATGTTTTCTTTTAAAAAATATTTTTTAAAATTAAGTAATTTTTCAGAAAAAAAGCCAAATATGTCTTCACATTTCATGTGCTGATAGTCAACACAGTTTACGTTATAATTAATAGCAAATGTTTTCTGCCGCCATATATGGAGACACACAGGGCCTCTAATTTTAGTCTGAAAGCTTCATCAATGGTAGCTGAGCAAGAAGGACAAGAATTATATCTTTATCTCTTACTAGTTATTCCTTTTTAATGCTACCATATAAACTGTCATTTAGTGCCAAATGTGATTAAAACCCTATCAAGATTTCATTTTCTGGAGCCGGAATTGATTTGGGTTTTTCCTTTTGTTGTGGAGCGATTGACGTTTTTATTTTATTTCATCATTTTCAGGTAAACCTTGAAGCTATCGAATCATAAAAAAGTAAATAATAAAAAATATGTATGATTTTTTTTTTTTTTTTTAGAATTAATCATTTGGCAGGAACTCAATTTTTTCTCTTATAAAAGCTTGTTGCAATTCTCATATGATTCAGCGCTAAAACTTACTTAAACAAGTTTATTTTTAAGCTAAGCTCTGCATTAATGACGATCAAAATGTCTGCATGGCTTCTCTTGCTAAATAGTTTTAATTTTGCTCTACTTATCTCAGGCATCACAGCTGCTCGGGACATTAGAAAGGCATGAGATGGCTCTTTCTTTTTTGTGTTAAATCTCCAAATTAACTATTGCTTCTATCTTTTATAGTTAGATTAATTTTTGCTATACATATACTGTAATATGAACTTGATGAATCTTTGGTATGGATCTTGCAGTCTTACATCGTCTACATGGGAGAACAACTCAAAGGCGAATTTGCTATGTCATCGTTTCACCATCTGAGCATGCTTCAGAAAGTTATTGGCAGGTTTATATTACGTAGAAAGCCATTCTAGTCGAGTGCTTATCTCATAATATAAGGGATTAAAAGTTTAATCAATACCCAAATATAGTATAAAATTGTTTAGCAATTGCAAAGTATACTAACCACATAAATTGAATGAAAATGAACAATTGCAGCAATTTTTCTCCAAAATCTCTTCATCATAGCTTCACAAGGTCATTCAATGGGTTTGTTGCAGAACTTACTGAGGATGAAGCACAAAAAATAGCTGGTCAGTTAGGTTCATTTGTCACTATACAGTCATTCTTTTTATGATAGAAGATTAATCTTTTTTTTTTTTTTAATTATGTACAGGACTGGACAATGTTGTATCAGTGTTCCCTAGTGAAGTGAGGACACTTGACACAACAAGGTCTTGGGATTTCTTGGGATTTTCTCAGCAAGTCCAAAGAGCAACTCTTGAAAGTGACATTATTATTGGTGTGTTTGACTCAGGAATTTGGCCAGAATCTGAATCTTTTAATGATGAAGGATTTGGTCCACCACCTAGTAGATGGAAGGGCAGCTGCCAAGTCTCATCAAATTTCACCTGCAACAAGTAAATCTTCATTACCACACACATATTTTAGCTTATTAAAACTTATTCAAAACTATACTTAATTGATTTGATACTGTACTTATAATGCTCATCCTGCAGTAAGATCATTGGAGCAAAATATTATCGTGAAAGTGGATCATTTCGCCCTTCAGACGATATCTCTCCTAGAGATACTAAAGGCCATGGAACACATGTAGCATCAACAGCAGCCGGTAACATAGTTAGCGAGGCAAGTGTATTAGGTGTTGGATTAGGAACTGCCAAAGGAGGAGTTCCATCAGCTCGTATTGCAGTATATAAAGTATGTTGGGAAAAAGGTTGCAAGGATGGAGACACTCTTAAAGCTTTTGATGATGCAATTGCAGATGGAGTGGACATCATTTCTATCTCAATTGGAGAGGAAAGTCCCGAACATTATTTCAAGGATCCATATGCTATTGGAGCTTTTCATGCAATGAAAAATGGTGTATTTGTATCAATTTCTGCTGGTAATCTTGGTCCTGATCCTTCATCGATTACAAAATGTGCTCCTTGGTATCTTTCAGTAGCTGCTAGCACCATTGACAGGAAGTTCATATCTAAGGTGCAACTAGGAAATAACCAGATTTATGAGGTATGGTTCAGTTCGGTTTGTTTCATTATTTTATTGTGAAATTTAAAGACCAAATTAGCCTTTATTCATTTCTCGCACAAGGTTGGAATTTAAACTTTAATACACATGCATTACATGATGGTTTTTTTTTTTTTTTTTTTTTTTAAATATTGAAGGAGGGTGATTCGAATTTGATCTATTGCCAAACCGTATATACATTTATCACTAGCCTATACATTTAATTAATTTTTTATTTTTATTTAATAATAGGGTATTGCTATAAACACTTTTGACCTAAGCCAAACAATGTATCCTTTGATTTATGGAGGAGACGCACCAAATAAGGATGGAAATTTTACTCCTGCTCAGTCTAGGTAAATTTTAATTATCATTTCTTATTCTGTTGTTTTGATTGGAAATTATTAAGTTAATGAACACCATTAAAAACATATTTGTTTGTTTGGTATATTTATTTATAGGTATTTGTACATAAGAGCAAAATTAAAGAAATTATTTGTTTAGCCACTAATCTTTAATATTCCAAGAACCTATGTGTAATATGGTTAGGGAAGCAATATGTGCTCAAACATTTATTAATGAATTGCAGCTTGTGCGAAGAAAATTCCCTGGATCCAGATTTAGTAAAAGGTAAAATTGTTCTTTGCGATGACCGGATCAATGGAGAAACAGCATTGCTGGCCGGAGCAATAGGCACGGTGATGAAAGGACGGAGCCACAAACATCGTGCTTATAATTACCCTTTGCCTGCATCTTATATTGGTGACAGCGGGGACGAGAATAACAGTATACTTTCATATATAAGATCAACCAGGTATATGTATACATTATCAGCTCACCATCTACTAAAAGAACCAAACTATGCAATTTTTGTTATAATGCTAATGAAACCTTCATATTATTAAATTTGCAGCAACGCTATAGCTACTATAAATAAGAGCATTGAAGTAAATAATCCAATAGCCCCTTTTGTCCCCTACTTTTCCTCAAGAGGTCCTAACTCAATTACACCTGACATTCTCAAGGTAATCTATATGGATTTTACTCGATCCTGTGATCACCAGAGTGGGGTTTATTGCACTTCAACCACTAGACTAAACTATTTTTTTATAGCGTTTCGATTGTTATAATACATAAGGAAAAACTTTCAACGTTGTTGCAGCCAGATATAGCTGCACCAGGAGTTAACATCCTAGCTGCATGGTCTCCAGTTCGTTCAGCAACTGGACTTGATGGTGATAATAGATTTCTGCTTTACAAAATCACATCAGGAACATCAATGGCCTGTCCTCATGCAACTGGAGTAGCTGCCTACATCAAATCATATCACCCCACATGGTCTCCTTCTGCTATCAAGTCTGCTATTATGACGACTGGTAAGATCATATTATAATAGTTAACAACTCTCCAGCAAAATTATAATTACTTTTTTCGGTTCACTTGCAGCTTCACCAATGAGTTCTGAATGGAATTCTGATGCTGAATTTGCATATGGTTCTGGCCACATAAATCCTCTGAAGGCAAAAGATCCTGGATTAGTATATGATGCTGAGCCAATCGACTACATAAAATTTCTCTGTGGACAAGGATATGATATAGGTCGTCTAAGACAAGTTACTGGGGATTTTAGTGTTTGTTCTGAGGAAAATAATGGAACAGTTTGGGATCTAAATTATCCTTCTTTTGCACTTTCTACTAGAAATTCAACATTAGTTACTAGTAGGGTTTTTAACAGGACAGTAACAAATGTTGGGTTAGCTAATTCTACATATAAGGCCACTGTGACTTCCCCTCCTGGACTTAATATTGAAGTAAATCCAAGCATTTTAGCTTTTACTTCTCTTGGTCAAAACCTATCTTTTACACTTACAGTTGAAGGAAACATTGTTAGTTCTATGGCTTCTGCTTCTTTGGTTTGGGATGATGGAATATATCAAGTTAGGAGTCCTATTGTTGTTTTCTTCCCTCCTAATTTTTCTTTTTGAGGTATTTTCGTAATGTGAAAATCTGCATTAATAGTGCTTCAAATTCATTAATAAAATGAATATTTAGTTTAAATTTCCTTATTCTCCATCTCTTTTTTAAATTTACACAAGGATATGTTTTTGAATTTCCTCCTGTGATGGATATATTTGACAATTATAAATATAAATAAAAAACATATTATAAAATTATAGAAAATGAATAAAATTGTAATCTTCAAAAAATATTGTTTTAAGTTGTATTACGAATATGTACTCTATTGTTCAATATATGAGGGTCAGCATACTTCGTAAAAATTATTATAGTTTTAATAAAAAATTAATGTCGTTTGCTATTCAAATAAATTAAGAGATAACCGAATATTTCCTCACAGAAATAAAAACATAAATAAACAAATAAACATTTTGTCTATGAACAACATAATATTAACGTCTTGTCTTTTAAATTTACTTCTTTTCTTCTGAAAAAATAAAAATAATTGGTTGAAGTTGTAAGTGAATTCTCATGCAGGTCGGAGGTTTAAATTGAAATCAACCAGTAACCGAACAAAAAATTTAGAGTGCCACATAAAAAAAAAATCACTTATTTCCGCTGTTGCTATTTTGCACTATAGCGATGCTATTATAATTGAGGGAATGATATATATAAATCTCCACATCGGCCAGGTACATTCATAATTAAACACTTAAATAATTATGAAGTGCTCTTTTTCATATTTTAGGTTAAGATTTTTTTTTATTTTTTATTTTTAATAAATATAAATAAATAATTATAAAAAATAAAAAAGTAATTTTGAAAGATCAATTGATAAAATTTCATCAAAAGTTTTGTGTTTATATTTATTTATATTAATTTTTTTTTTGAAATTTTTGATAAAATTAAGGGTTGAATCAATCTGTAAGATTGATATTAATTTGAATAGAGGGGATTATTGGAAATAAATGATTATTCCAACTAGTTTGAAAATTAATGTTTAATAGTTGTTGACGGGTTGAATTAAGCATTTAATATATTTGAGTTGCCATTTTATCTTTTAAAAGAAAATATTAATATTGATATTAATATAATATATTAATTTAATATTAATATATTACATTGTATTTTATGTTTTTTGCTTAGCAAATGGCCGTCCTTGGAAGGACTTGCTCCGTTGACGGATTTACCAATGGTTTCATGACACAAACTATAAAGGAAAAGTCAAATGACAAGTGTTTTTTGACTTGTATATAAGCAATGCTCTTCTTTACACATTTCTGTAGGAAAATTAGTGCTCAAATGTCATCCCGAATTTCCTTCCTTCAATGTCTTCTTTTCATAACCCTTGCATGTCTTCTTGTCAGTAATTGCCATGGCACAGCTGATGGAGATAGAAAGGCATTCATTTTCATCTCCCACATGCATATTTCTTTCTGTTATTTCTTTAACACTGTGTCTGATATTCCGTAATGAAATATAAAATATTGTAATCAGTACATTACAGAAATGTCTTTGATTATATTATATTTCATTATGGCTCAATAGATATAAATTTAATTCTATATAGAAATTAGTAAAATTGACTTAACTGTGACATTTTGATTTGTGTATGCAGACATATATTGTGTACATGGGTGACCGTCCAAAGGGTCAATTTTCTGCTACAAATTTTCATATCAACAAGCTACAAGAAGTTGTTGGCAGGTTAACATTTTAACAAGACTTTAGATTTTCAAAATGTAAAAAGAGACTAACTGTTTTAGTTGATTGAATTGCATTTATCAGCCAGGCATCAGATTATTTGGTCCACAGCTACCACAGAAGCTTCAATGGCTTTGTTGCTAAGCTGACTGAAGGAGAAAAGCAGAAACTGGAAGGTGACTATATGTTGAAACAGAGACAACACAAATTGGAATTAGTATTTCTTTTAAAGTTTCTGTTAATTTAGCTTAAGCTGATATTGGTTCCAGGGATGGAAGGTGTAGTGTCTGTATTTCCTAGTCAAAAGAAGAAACTCCACACAACAAGGTCATGGGACTTCATGGGTTTCTCTCTGAATGTTACAAGATCAACTAAGGAAAGTGATGTCATTATTGGAATGCTGGACTCAGGTATTTGGCCTGAGTCTGCAAGTTTTAGTGATGAAGGATTTGGTCCACCTCCAGCTAAATGGAAGGGAATTTGTCAAGGAAATTCCAATTTCACTTGTAACAAGTAAACATTAAGCCCTTCTTGTAAAGAATCAAGTAGGAAACACACCCAAGAGTAGTTAAACATATTTATTGTACTAACCTTTCGCATTTTTTGATTTCATATTTTTACAGCAAAGTAATTGGAGCTCGGTATTATCTTAGCGAAAGAGAAATTGCTCCTGGAGAAATTGCTTCGCCAAGAGATTCAGGAGGGCATGGAACTCACACTGCATCAACAGCAGCAGGAAACATTGTTGACAAAGCAAGCTTGTTAGGCATTGGTTCAGGAACAGCTCGAGGAGGGTTTCCTTCTGCAAGAATTGCTGTGTATAAGATTTGTTGGTCTGATGGTTGTTCAGATGCTGATATTCTTGCAGCATTTGATGATGCTATAGCTGATGGAGTTGATATAATCTCTCTTTCAGTTGGAGGGTGGCCTTTGGACTATTTCCAGGATGTAATAGCTATTGGAGCTTTCCATTCGATGAAAAATGGTATACTCACATCCAATTCTGCTGGCAATTCAGGTCCTTTTGCAGAATCAGTTATGAATTTCGCGCCTTGGGCACTTTCTGTTGCTGCAAGCACCATAGATAGAAAGTTTGTAAGTCAAGTGAAGATTGGTAATGGAGCAATTTATGAGGTGAGATCTAATAATCAATCAGTAAAACACAAGACACTATCTGATAGAATACAAGTCTAAAACTAAAGTTTGTGTTTTAACCATAACCATAAATGTAACTATAACTCTTCCTCAATATAGGGACTCTCTATAAATACTTTCGATCTTGGAAATACTACGTATCCTATCATCTATGGTGGAGATGCACCGAACACAACTGGAGGATATGACGGATTGTCTTCGAGGTAAAAAGAGTTATAAAAGCGTTGAGTCTAATTAAAGCATTATAATTATATATATATATATTGGATGACTGAAATGTGCAATCTCTGAACTGAAAATGCAGGTTGTGCAGCACTGGTTCCTTGAACAAAACTCTGGTGGAGGGGAAAATTGTTCTATGTGATGCTGAAACGGATGGAAGAGGGGCTCTAGCCGCAGGAGCAGTTGGCACTATAATGCAAAATGGGTATTTCAAAGATATGTCATTCAGTTTTGCTTTACCAGCTTCTATATTAAGCATGAGCGATGGAGCTCATATTTTGGAGTACCTGAAATCAACAAGGTAATTTGCAATTCTCTTCATATCGCTTATGTGTATAAAGCTCTTTAATTATATATAATTAGGTTGCGTGTTTTTTTTTTCACGTTTCACTAGTGATCCAACTGCAACAATACTAAAGAGTATTGAATGTAAGGATCGATTAGCCCCATATGTAGCTACCTTCTCTTCTAGAGGACCTAATCCATTAACAAGAGACATTATCAAGGTAATCTGAGAAAAAAAATATATTTATGATTTGCAGGCTCTTTCCATTGTTTTTGACTCTTAATTAACTATCATGTATATGCAGCCTGACCTGACTGCCCCTGGAGTGGACATTTTAGCAGCATGGACTGAAGCTTCTAGCATGACAAAATACGAGGGAGATAACAGAATAGTTCCATACAACATAATCTCCGGTACATCCATGTCTTGCCCGCATGCTTCTGCTGTAGCTGCTTACGTTAAATCATTTCACCCAACATGGTCTGCTGATGCAATTAAGTCTGCTCTAATGACAACAGGTAAGTGTATAGTTCACAAACAGCCTTAACTATACAGAATTAACTATACCATTTACAAAAGGATTATTGCTTAAGTTTGCTTATTGACTCGACTAAAATTGATTCGATATCAAACTTTTTTGCAATTAAACTCAATTAGCTTGATTTACTTGGACCCTTTGCATTTAATCTTCTTTGCAGCTTTTTCCATGAGTGCTGACAATAATGCAGACGCAGAGTTTGCTTACGGGTCAGGACATATAAATCCTGTAATGGCAGCTGACCCTGGATTAATATATGATGCTGGAGAGGTTGATTATGTTAAATTTCTATGTGGGCAAGGTTATAATACTAAACTACTTCAACTTATTACTGGAGATGATAGCTCATGCTCTGAGGCAACAAATGGGACTGTTTGGGATCTAAATTACCCTTCTTTTGCTCTATCTACAAAAATTGGCAACTCCATAACTCGAAAATTTCATAGAACTGTAACAAATGTTGGATCACCAGTTTCTACTTACAAGGCCATTATAAAAGAAACAGCAGGACTTAAAATTGAAGTTGAACCAAATGTTCTTTCTTTCAATTCTCTTGGGCAAAAGGAGTGCTTTGTTGTGACAGTTGAAGCTACATTGATTAAAAATGTGATGTCTGGTGCTTTGATTTGGGAAGATGGAGTTTATCAAGTGAGAAGTCCTATAGTGGCTCATGCTACCTATCCTTGATTAGGGATTGGGATTTATTCCCATTTCTTGAAAATTTATGGAACAAATAAATTTAGTATCTTCCTGTATCAAATGCAGTAAATTTCTTTGTTTGTTGTTCAAATCAAATGCATGCAAAGATATTGAATTACAGAAAATGTTTAATTTTAGATTTCGAATCAAATTTAATTTAAAAAGGAAAGAAAAGACAAAAAAAACTTGTGAAAGAGGAGAAAAGGTAGACCAAGCAACAGAATTGTGAATTCACCAAAATGGGTAGAGAAGAATCCAAGATTGAGCTAGCCAGACATTATCACCAGTTTCTTTTTCTTGTTTCTTTTGTTAGGATTCTTATATTTTCCGGCAAAATTCTCAATCTAACAATCACAACATGGTATCAAAACCATACAATTAAAATTTTCCTTTCTTTGAATAAATGTGCTAACAAAATTAAATTTTTTTCAAATACAGAATGGAATGGAGTCCTGGTTGAAAACAAAGTCATTGCAAAAACTGAAAAAATGGAGATGCAGGGTATCGAACCCTGTACCTCTCGCATGCAAAGCGAGCGCTCTACCATTTGAGCTACATCCCCTAATGATGCAATTTACATCATCACATAATGTACTGTACAATCTATGCTGGACATGCCAAAATATCAAAAATGGATTCAATGGGTCAACACGTGGGTATAGTAAAAGGTATAACGTGTTGATACTAATCATATAACCCTTCCTTTAATTTGATAGTAACACATATTTAACTGCAGGTACTATGATGATAATTCCTCGAACAAGAGATTTGTGAAAGGAAAAAGTGTTCTTTGTGATACTCTTATGCAAGACGATTCTCCTCAAGATAGAGCTTCTAGTTTCCCTTACCGGCTTCACATTTGGATTTGAAAGATGCATCTCATGTTTCATAACATGTGAATAGAATTAGGTATGTTATCCAAAATTTTATTAGTAAAATTGCAGGAAAGAAATTCTATAACATATGGTATTAATTCAATAGCTTCATTTATATATACCACAGAAAACCAACTGCAACAATATTCAAAAGCATAAGTTAGCCCCATATGTAGTTTCATCTGGTTCTCTGATGAGGGGTTCTTGATCCAAGAAAAATGGAGATGCAAGGATCAAACCTTGTACCTCTCGCATGCAGAGCAAGCGATCTACCATTTGAGTTACATCCCCTTACAGTAGAGAATTGTATGTAACTTATTTTTTCGGATGTTGTTTCGGAAAATAGAAAGAAATGGGAAGCAATAGTTAAATTCAAATTATAGACTTAAAATTAGACACTATATATTTCGATAAAAAAAAATGTCTAATTGGTAATTAAACTCACGTTAAAAGATTATTTAAATTTTAGCATTTTTACAATTTCTCCATTGATTTTTAATTTTAGCATTCTTACAATTTTATTTATAAAAAATTAATTTGAAGTGAAATTAGACTTGCATTTTATTAGTTGATAGTACTGTAATAGACTACGGCCATATATTCCAATTTGCAATATGAAAATTAGTAATTAAAATTCTATAAGATATATTACTTTTTCATTAATTTCCATAATTAATGTGACATTCCTCATTCTTATCAAATAATTACATCATTATTAATTTCAATTATTTCCTTCTTCTTTGGCCTTATTGTGATCATCACTATTGCTTCTAGCCCTTGTAGTAAGGTAGATTAAAGATTAGATTATACTTTTGAAAGTAATGGTCAATGTAGACCAATTCATGCATGTCAAGACGCCAATAATCCAACTCATTTTGAATTAATAATATCGATAAAATTTTTTATTTTAATCATCGAGTATCTGAAGCCCATTGGCCCGGCCGACTAGCCAGGATTCATGCCTGGTAGGCGCAAAATATTCTCTTCTAAGTGTTTAAAAGGACTTCATACCTAGAGTTAAAATTCAAGACCTCTGATTAAAAGAGAATGGATTACCATCGTTCCATCTCACACCTGGGTGTATATATATATATATATATATATATATATATATATATATATATATATATATATATATAAACAAAGTAGTTTGCATTATACAGAAGCCAAGTGTAAGCTTCTGAAATTGCCAAGTATAAGGAGAACAATAATTATTTAGCACGATTGTAAGAAGATAAGGTGTAATGACAGCAATTATAAGAAGATAAGTCGTTTTATATTTTTAGATAATATCTTTATCATACTAATATCTATTAGTTACATACTATCAAGATAATGCATTAAATTAAATTAAAATACAAATAACCCAAGCCATAAAATAAGAAATACTTAATTTATATTAGGAGTTAAGTTGCACTGACACAAGACACGAACATACGGGATATATGATAATAAATAAACAATCATTTATAAAAAATAAAAAATACTTAATTTTTTATTTTAGTATAATTAGTTTAAATTAAAATACAAATAACCCAAACTACAAAATAAAAAAATATTTAATTTCTTATTTTAACGATTACTTTGACGTATAGGATAGTCTGATATACCAGAAGTTAGATTGCACAGACACGGAACACAAAAAATGGGAACGTACGAGATATGATAAAAAATAAATAATCATTTATAATAAATAATAAACATAAAATAAAAAAATACTTAATTTTTTATTTGAATATAATTAGTTAAATACTCAAAATGATTATCAGTACTGAAAAATTTATGTCTATCTATATCTATTTATATAATATATAAAAACTTGGTAATTTGCTTTATATGAAAGTCAAATGTAAGTAACACAGTTTATCACTTGACATTATTTTAAATTATAGAATGACGGATGTTAGAATTCACACAATTTAGCATAATTCTAAAAATTATAAAAAGATCAGTTGTTTTATATTTTCAGATAATCCCTCTATCAAGATAATATCTATAAAAAAAATTATCTCTAACATTTAATTTAATATATTAATATAAATTTATTTCTTCTTACAAAATAATTAAAAGTAATCTACACGCTTAAAAAGAGTGTGAATAAACAATATATTACTATTAAATAAATAATATATAAGCAGTTTAAGAAATATGAATTGAAACGTACAGATACGATAATTTTTTAAAAAATAGAACATTCTCACGCTTAGGACACACTATACTAAATAAGTAAGTCATTAATATTTCAAATAAATAAACAACAATTTATAATAAATTATAAACATAAAGTAATAAAAAAACTTAATTTCTTATTTCAAGGGCACAAAAATAAAATATTTCATTTTTTATTGGTAATAAAAAAACCTTGGTAAATTAGCTTCGTGTATAGAGTAGTCTCATATACTAGGAGCTGAGTTACATGAAAATAGGACACGAGATAGGAACGTACGAGATACAATAATTTTTAAAAAAGATAGGACATTCACTCGCTTAAAAACACACTACACTAAATAATTAATATATTCATATTTCAAATAAATAAACAATCATTTATAATAAATATAAAATAAAAAAACACTAAATTTCTTATTTCAATAACACAAAAGCAAATTAAAAAAAAAAAACACTTCATTTTTATTGGTAATAAAAAAATCTTAGTTAATTATTTTGGTGTATGGAGTAGTCTCATATACCAGAAGCTAGATTGTACAAACATAAGACATGAGATGCAAGAACGTATGAGATACGATAATTTTTTAAAAATGTAGGACATTCACACGCTTAAAACGGACATAGTATACTAAATAATTAATATATTCATATTTCAAATAAATAAACAATCATTTATAATAAACATAAAATAAAAAAACACTAAATTTCTTATTTCAATGACACAAAAGCAAATTAAAAAAAAAAAAAAGAACACTTCATTTTTATTGGGAATAAAAAAATCTTAGTTGATTATTTTAGTGTATGGAGTAGTCTCATATACCAGGAGTTAGATTGTACAAACATAAGACACGAGATGTAATAACGTACGAGATACGATAATTTTTAAAAAATGTAGGACATCCACACGCTTAGAACGGGCATAGTACACTAAATAAGTAATACATTAATATTTCAAATAAATAAACAATCATTTATAATAAATTATAAACACAAAATAAAAAAAGAACTTAATTTCTTATTTCAATGACACAAACACAAATTAAAAAAAAAAAAAAACATTTCATTTTTTATTAGTAATAAAAAAAACCTTGGTTGATTAGCTTAGTGTATAGAGTACTCTCATATACCAAGAGCTATGTTGCATGGAAACGAGTACGACAATTTTTTTTAAAAGGTAGGGCATCCACACGCTTAGAATATAGTACACTAAATAAGTAATATATTAATATTTTAAATAAATAAACAATCATTTACAACAAATCATAAAAATAAAATAAAAAAATACTTAATTTCTTATTTCAACAACACAAAAGTAAATTAAAAAACACTTTATTTTTATTGATAATAAAAGAAAAACCTTGATTGATTAGCTTGGTCAAAGGAGTAGTCTCATATACCAAAAGTTAGGTTGCACATACACGAGACACGAGATATGAAAATGTACGAATAAGGTAATTTTTAAAAAGTAGGACATCCATATGCTTAGAACACACTACACTAAATAAGTAATACATTAATATTTCAAATAAATAAACAATCATTTATAATAAATCATAAATATAAAATAAAAAAATGCTTAATTTCTTATTTCCTCAAAATTATTATCACTATTGAAAAATATATTAATAGCGCATATACATTTTTTCATGTATGTCATACTATGCATGACTTTTGCTTATTGCATACTTATGAAAAGTTTTGCGTGATACTTAAGAAGATATATCTTATATTGCAACTTTTCAGCATATCTCAATAAGATACAATTTATCATTTTATTATATAATTTTACTATTTTTTAATGATATTATAAAATATTATTCCATCTTTTAATATTGCCATACGCATCGTGCGGATTATAATGAAAAAAAACAATTATATTTTCAGATAATATCATATAGAAGGAAAAAAAAACTAAATTAATATTAATAAGCAAAAAATATTTTATTTGAAAATAAAAAAGGAAAATAAGGAAAAAGAATTCCGATAATTTTCTCTTTAAATTAGAAGGAAAATAAAAAAATAAAAATTAATTTGTAGATAAAAATTAATTTTATTTTTCTTTTATATCAAAAAAATAAATAACAAAAGTTTTTCTGAAAAAAATGTAGTCGCTTCTTATTTTTTTTTGATTGTTCATTAATAAAAAATATAAAAATAAATTAAAAAAATATTTCATCACGCGATACGAGAACGTACACAATACGATAATTTTTTTAAAAAGTAGGAGATCTACACACTTAGGACACACTATACTAAATAAGTATAATACATTATATTTCAAATAAATAAACAATCATTTATAATAAATGATAAACATAAAATAAAAAATACTTAATTTCTTATTTTAATATAATTAGTTAAATTCTCAAAATCATTATTACTATTAAAAACATTAATAGTGTGTATGTATTTTTTGATATAGGTCATACTAGGGGTATGAAGATGGATCACTACACGTGAACACGATTTGCCTAATACGTAAAATAAATGGGTTAGGGTTGAGGTTAAATAAGTTCGTATCATAAACGAGTCACCCATTTATGACACGAATATAAACGTGTTATGTCACAGGTTGACACGCGGGTCAGGCGAGTGACCCGTTTATTTAAGAGTAAAAAGGTAATTTTAGTGTTAGATATAAATACTCCAACTAAAACCTATTTAAATTTTATTGTTGTATTACTTTTTATTTTAATTATAAATCTTGAAGAATTTATGCATTTTATGTGTGAAAAATTATTTTTAAATATGATTGAAGTTAAATATGTTAAAAGTTAAAAATACTATAAGCAAGTTAAGTGGGTCGTATATAGGTCAACACATCCACTTAATCTATTTATGATATTAAGCGAGTTACACGAGTTGAATATGGATCAACATGATCCGCTTAACCTGTTATGATATTAACCTGTTATAAGTATATATCATCTTAACAATAATAATTTTTAATTAATATTCATAAATTTTATGTCAAGATCCTCTAAGTATAATTATATTCAAGTTAATTAATTGAAGAAGACGAAGAGACTAGGAAGCAGACAAGGAAGTAATATTTGGTTAAAGTTAGGAAAGTGAAAGAAAATCTTATTCTTCTCAAACACATGCTCGATTAGTCATAATAGGACAGCAAAAGGAACCTTGAATTTCTTAGTATATAAATTAAGCTTTTCTTATTTTAAGATTTACAATTTCACATCTGGATTACCCCGTAAAAGAAGGATTGATAGTTTCTTCACCGGTACATGCATGCCTGCTAATTTTCATTTGTGAAGTGTTCCTTTCCAAGTCAAAATAGTCTAGTCAATTTACATAGATTATACAAATTATTTCCAGTGTTATAGGTAATTTAAATTTCTTTTTATTATAATAGTTTTTATATATTCTCTATCAAACACCTTTATTGTATTTACCTTATCTTCACATCAAAACCCTTTATTCACGTCTTCATATATAAACAAACATACATTATCTATATATTGTCTTCACATTGTTGTCTTTACATCAAACCCCTCATCCACGTTTTCATAATTCATAGATAAAAATAATTGTTTCTAGTTATCTTTATTACAAATTACATTTTATTGATTATCAATCATATTAGAAATATATATACATTCAGTCAAAACCCTTATTAAAATTTGATAATTCATAATTATGAATGTTTTCTAATTATCTCAATAAAAGATATATTAATATGTTGGTTTGATTGTAAAATTTTCCAAAATATCAAAGAATTATTTTTCACTATACATCTTAAAGAAATTTGAATGGTTTCATCTGAATATCACTCTTATCTAAGCATAAAGACTAAACTACTAATAATAATAATAATAAAACCTTAATTAATTTCCAAATTTATCTATTCTCAATAGAAAATACTAAATATATAAAGAATCTCTAGGTGCATGGTTGGCCATAAAATTCGAAACATAGTTAAATTTTTGACATATAATTAAGAATAAGTCATAAATACTATAAATAATAAAAATGAAATTGAAAAAAAAAAAGCCAAAATGATCGGAAGCTTATATATATAGACTAAGTAATTATAAGAACTCCAATTTTTAGTCAATTAGAAAATATTTCCCAAATCACATGTTCAAGTTACTATCAAAAGAAAAAAAAAAAAAAAAAAAAAAAAAAAAACATATCTAATGATTCCCAATACATAATGGACCCACCTTAAACCTTCATTAAAACGGAAACAAATGACTTAGGCAACTTGTTAACGCGTTTGTTTCCTATCATTTTTCTTCTTTACCCTTATTGCCTTATCCTCCCCTCTATATATCTTGCAATCATGTACTAGCTTCTTGCATGTCTTCTTCTTCTTCTTCTTGCTTAACCAACTCTACTACATATAGAGAGAGAAAAAAAGAGAGTTCAATTATGGCTGTGTCTAAGGGCCTTGTAGTTCTTGTTTTGCTATTTACTATTGTTGCTATGTCTCTCCAATACCCAGGAGGTGCAGAAGCTGGAGCAGTATCACTCAAACATGGTAAATAATTAAAAAAAACTTTATATCAATTCTTTCTTCTTCTTCTTTTTTCCCCCCTTCAAAATTGGTAATTTATATGTGATTACAGGGAATTCAAAGAAGTTCTTTGCGACCCTGGGGCTTGAATGCAAGTGTTGTGATGGTGATAAAGGTGAATGCAGAAGCTCTTGGGAGTCATCTTGCTCAAAGCTTCAATGTCATCCATGGAAATCCTATCCTATTCATTAATTCTTTATGTTTATGTAATGATGTCGCAGTGTGAACAATTATATATGTTCATGGATTTAGAGCATTTTTATTATAAATAAGACTAAATTCTTGCATTACTTCAAAAGTTGTAGCTAGTATTAGTCAGTGTACTAGCCACTAGTCTTTTTTTTTTTTTTTTAGTATATGCTTAGATCCTGTTTTAGGGAATAATAATAAGGATACTTAATAAATAATTGTCTATTAATGTGATTTTAGCAATCAAAATCTAGAGAATTTAAATACTTTATCTAAGATCCACAAGCAATTAGATGACTAAAAATGAGCGCATCTCCAGATAAATTTTACATGTACGATCAGAAATTTGAAATCCGAAAGTTTTATTGTTAAGAGAGTTTTATCTTAGTATCATCCCCGCTAAATGTACAAACATTTAAGTAAATAGAAAAAAAAATATGTATCTAATTAATTACTTGTATTTTATTGTGGATTATTAGCTATTTAGATTAAAGAAATCTGAAGAAAACAAAAATCAGAAGATTACTTTCTGCTTAAGCAACTTATACTTGGTTATGTCTAAAAGCAAAGAAATTCTAAGTAACCTTTCCTTTTCTTGGATTGTTATTGCTACTTGATTATTATGGGTGCTATGTATAAAGTCCATGTTGTTTATCAATGAAAAATAAGATCATATTTACCAAAAAAGAAAAAAAAATAAAAAATAAGATCGTATATCACTCCTTTATAATTTTTTTTTTTTTTTTTGAAAAAACTTCTTTATAACTTATTAACCTAATTAATGATGAAAAGAATGCTAAAAAACTTTACTAGTTTTTATAATTTAATTATCACAAGTTTTTATTTTGATAATTCTGTCATTAATCCAATTTTAAGTAATATACATCCATACGAAGACATTAATGTAGAATATAAATATTTAAAGTAAAAAATGTAAATCCTCATGCCCAACTAATCTGAATTTGCGTTTGGCAAATCCATAAAAATGCAAAGCGTTTCCTTTTAAGCGTTTAAAGAACTCTATACTCGATGTTAAACTCGAGATTTTAGTCAATGCCCTTACAATTTTTCTCATCGTGGAACTCTACACAGGTTGGGAGGAAACCTCCCAACAAAGAGATGGATCTAACTCTCACTCCTAAAATCTTTAAGTTCTTGTTACAATTTGTTTTCCCATTGTCATGAATATAATTTTTAAGAAGTCACAATTAACCTCCGTCAGTGGCAAGAATTTTTGTAACCATGAAAAAATTGTCACACAAAAGAAGATTTCTTATAGTAGAACATTGTTATGTTCTCCACCAAAATTTATGATGTCAATTATTCACATCTGGTCAAACCTATAGCCAATAATTTTTGCCTAAAAAAAAAAAAGCTAATGCATTTCTCTCTAATGTATTAAAAAAGAAAGCTAATGTATTTTTCTTTTCTTTTTTTTAATATATTGAAAATTTTTATATATTGAAAGGCATCATTTATTTTAAACTTTTTTTTTTCATCTTTTATATCATAAGATATAAATTTGAAGATTAATTATTAATTATTAAATTATGAGTCTAAGTATTGAAATTGTTTATCAAATAAATTCCAGAATCTAGAAAAGTTGGGAATATATATAATATATATGGTTCTTTCCTTTCTTGCAATTTGACTAGTTGCGACATTCAAGTACTTAGTCCTTTAATTCGTTAAATGGAATCAACCTTCTTGTACACAAATTATTTTCATCTAGTATTTCACAGTCTCATTCTCATTATACCCAAAAAAATTAAAAATTAAATAATAAAAAAATACTCTTTCATGCACAAAGTATGGAAAAGAGACTCAGTTCAAAAGACTTCTAGAAATATTCTAAAAAAAAGAAGAATTTCTAGAAATGGTGCAGCATCTTCAACCAGGGATTTTTTTTTTTTTCCCTTTCATATTCTGTTGTGCCCATTTAATTAATTAATTACCACAGATTTTTATTGTTGAATTCCCAGTTTATGACAGCCATAGACTGGTTTTGACCAATTATTTCTGAAACAATTGACCTTTTTTATTTTTGACATGATCAACAATTGACATTTTAATTTACCTTTTACACTGCAAAAGAATATGTTCCTCCCCTTTCTGCCATTTCTAACGAATTTCCTATAATTGAACCTCTAATTTCAGAATATTTTCTACAAGAATATCATATATTCTGTCTAAATATTTTGGTTTTGGTCAAAATTAACATATTATTTCAGAGTCAGCGTTTAGGTTGTTAGATAATAAACCTATGGTTATTATCTTCCAATTCAAATAAACAGACTTTGGAGAGTTTTTCTTTTTTTTTTTTTTACTACAAATATTGGGTTTGTTCGACAATATTATTTGTTTTAGTAGAGTTTAGTTATTAGTTGTTTTAATAACGTTTTTAACTAAAGTTAATTTTTTATAAAACGCATAATCTAATTCAAACGCTATGTTACCGAACACTATAAAAAATAGTAAATCCTATTTAAAAAACTAATGTCGAATATAACTATTATGTTATAAGGAATATTCTATATATAATGCTGCAATATAATTATCTAACTATATTGCAATTATGTGTTCATTAAAGCAAAAGGCATGAGGAATAGGAAAATAAAACCTAGAATGCTTAAAATCCCATGGATAAGGGATCATTTGAATTTGGAGGGATTAAATATCATTTCGATGGAGATAAAATTTTCTAATAAAGGTATTGGTACTTTTTTTTCGCTCTTGTGGTTTATTGAGCCACATGTAGAGGTACTACAACCCAAAAACTAAGAAAGAGAGAGAGATATAGTCTTTATGTTCTTAGTGTATGAGATTTTAAATCCTAAACCACTAAATAGTAATTTCAAATTTTATTTAGGAAACTACTCCATTCATGATTTTTTTTTCCTATTTTAATATATTTTTAATAAAAAAAGAAAATGATATAGAAATGTCAGGATTTAAATATTTAATTTGAGAAAAATAAGACACTTGTAATATTATGTCGGATCATTTAGTTTTTTTATGAATCTAATAAATTAATATCATTTTTCTTTATGAAGTAAGAGAGAGCTAATATATCCCATTATAAAAAATTAAAATTCAAGGAAAGAATGAGAAAAAGGAGAAGAATAAGATAGTTATAAGTGAAACAAATGGCATGGTGAGAACCACCAAAAGAAAATGTGAGCTTGGCATGCTTATATCAAGCAAGAATTAATTAAAGGTGGGGAGCAAATGGGAATATTGTGAAAAGCAAAAGCATATCCAAGAGACCAAAGACCTGCCCTAGAAAATATTCAAGTCACGTTTTATTAAAGCTAATAACCTTTAGATGAACTTATCCGAAGCTATCCAAAAGGAACCAAAGATATCATCACTAGTCTCTTTTTTTTTCTAAAGAGAATGTATTATATGTCACCGGAGATGGAAGCGGTATGGATATTTTATGATATCCATTGAGCTTCGATATATTTAAGAGAATATGAGTACTTATAAATGTGAATCTTTAGAATACTGATAGTGAATACCCCCGCGACTCTATCCATTTATTAGTAAAAATGTATTCTAAATAAGTTTGAATTTGAATAGTTTAAGATTCGCGAGTTTCCTATAGGGTATTTTAAGTGGGTTTCGGACAAATAATAAAAATTTAAACAAATTAGAATATGAATATTTAAACAGATTTATAATGAACAAAAATAGTCAAATTTTAAATACATATAGATACAGATAGTTTAAAATTCACAGATATCCGCTCTACTTCCCTCCTTAATCTTCAGTGATTTTTCATGAGTTAATCATCGTATATGCAAATCACATGTCAAAGATTTTAGAGTTTGTTTTCTAAATGGATGTACACACGACAAACCCATTAATTTTAAAAAATAGAACCAATTTGCAAACCCATCATGGATCTTATAAATGGAGCATCTACATTTACTAAATTATAACGCAAAAAAAAAAATAATAATAATAATAATAGTTGGTATTTTTGTTTTTCATGCTAGCTAGACTACGGGTGTCCCCAACCCACTCTATTGAGTCTAATCTTATTTATGCAATGTCAAATCCTTCAAAAAAAGAGCTTCCAGCGGAAATTTTCTCCATTTATAACGATCAAATATTTTTTTTTTTAAAGGATTTCAATCTTTTCCACACACATCAATCAATCTCTGTTCATTAAATCTTGGCATATTTTTTCCGGTAATTCATAAACGTTAATAGCATATTTTTATAGGAGCCTTAGAAAAAAAGGATTAGGTTATTTCAGTAAATACATTCAGCCAACCCCAATCCTTTTACCCATTAACATTTTAGAAAATTTCACAAAACCAAATTATCAAATTGGCTAACAAATTTTATTTCGATGACATATTGAATTATTTCCGGGTGGGTAATAATATGAATTTAAACCTCCAACTGAAGTAACACCCAAAAATTATAAGAGAAATGAGTTGCACAAATTTATATGTGCTTTATTTTCTTTTACATATATATTTCTCAATATATATGTATAAACCCAATCATATTAATAGAAAAATTGTAAATTTAAGAACCTTAATATGTTTTTAAAATTATGAAAAAACAAATTATATTATATTTAATTGAGGATACATTTTCTTTCAAAAATTTTCTTATATATATGTAAAGAAAGGATAGATCATAGATATAGTATGGTACATTATCATCTTGTGCTTTTTGGTTGTTTCTTTACAACAAAAAACCTTATCAAGAAATCTTATGTTCATCTATTCCTAAATTAAATCAAAAGATGATATGCAATATAATAAAATATATATTCTTGTCCACATTAAAAGTGCCCATGATTATATTATTCAAAAAGCCCTTGCTACTAGTCATTCCAAGATTAGGGTTATCTTGAATGTAATAGAATCTCATCAATCAACCATTTAAAAAAGCAAGTCTAGATAATCGGAACTGGGTAATTCAATAGCAAAGCGCGGGGATTCAGTCATGGGTTTGATCCTCCACAATGCAAACTTCTCCCTTGTCAGTCCCTTTGCCTCAGAGCGCGAGCAGGGATTAGTCAACTTTGTGCACAGTAATAATCAACTCATTGTTGCATAATCCCTACTTCATTCCCTCTTCATAATACCTAATTAAATCGCATAAAATAGCATTACTCTTTTCATGTATATGCTTTATATCTATCCATGAAAAATTTTCTTGCAAAGCATTCATTTGTTCCATTGTTGTCTGTTGATAATATATCATACTAAACTAGATAAAGTTTGTATAAAGTTGGTAAGGAATGTAACTTTGTTCATTACTTTTTGATTAATTTGAATTTTTTTATATGACAATTTGAGTCAGTTTTGCAATCTATTATCTATTGCCTCCATTACATAAAAATAGCTTTGATTTAATTTTCATAAAGATTAATAAATTAAAGTTATTATATTGTTTGAATAATAAATTTTAATTGCATTTTTCTTAAGATACTCATATATTGACTCATTTCGATAATTCTTTCTCCGTTAATTTTCTCAAAGTAATAGATAATATTAGACAAACAACTTCTGTAAAGCGATAAATAAAATTAGACGGAAGGAGTATGTTGCAACCATATAAACTATATATCTTTAATCTGTGTAGAATAATTGTGGAAGTGTATTTTTGAATTCACGTATAAGAAAAAAAAAAAAGAAATATTCTATCATAATCGAGGTGTTAACTAGCCTAAAAAATTTCTTAATAGAAGTGAATGTAAATATAGCTAATGCTCACGTGTCAATTCATGTGTTTAATCTGTTCGATCAAACGACAATAAAATAAACTTATCTATTCAAATTGAACAGAGAAACTATTTATCTAGAGTTATAAATTAAATTTTCTTTTAAATAAAAAAATTTTGTGTTAGAATTGATTCAATAAGTTATGTAATTGAATGAAAATATAAAATTGCTTTTGACAATTATAAAATCACACCATATTCAGCTTTGAAATCATTTTAGTTTTAAAAATTATTTTTTAAAATTTAATATTCAAAATTCAATCCAAACAAATTCAAATTCACATTTAAAATTTTGAAATTTTATAAACTAAATGGATAAGTCTGCTTATACCGTCCAAACATTGTATCTTGTCTATCAGAAAATGCAAGGGGGAGAGCATTTGCGTCTCAGCCAAATAGGGGAACTTGAAAAGTAATTGAAGCCTACATAATGCAATAAAATGGAAATTAAATTAATATTACAGACAATACATTTGGCAAAAAATGGTAAGAAAAATACGTGGAACAATGATAAACATTAAAACAGAAGCATGAGCACACACGTGATTACATATACTCTCTGTTTGTTTGTCAAAAAACATATATTCTGCCATTGATTCTATTAAGATTTAGGGGGAAGAATTAGCTCTTATACACGTAATTGTATTCATCATTTTTTGTTCTTTTTATCGGGAGGCTCAGTAATCTAAAATAATATTACGAGTTACAGAATTGAATTAATCATTCTCTTTATTTATCAAATTGATGAAAATTCTATATTCGAGGTGATTCAAATAAAAAATCTCTCACTTACTATATAAATGAGAAAATCAACCGGAATGAGAGTGGTGCGGATACTTTAGGATACCCGATTTAATCAGTTTAAAGAGAATATGTGTAATAATAAATGGGTTCATAATGGATATGGATAGTGAAATTACTACCTATAATGAGATAATGGTAGAATACGAGTATAGATCTTTCAGTACCCGCTATATTATACAAGTTTGGCAATGGATACCCACGGGTACCCTATCCATTATTAATAAAAACTGTATTTTAAATAGCTTCAGATTTGAATAGTTTAAGTTTGGCGGTTACCCTAACCATATAATGGTACTTTAAACGGATTTTGCACGAGTACGAGCTGTAAAAATTTAAACAGATTCTAATATAGATACTTAAATGTATATTTAAACGGGTTTAAAACTGATACAGATAATAAATTTTTAAATAGATACAGGACGAATAGTTTAAAATTTTCAAATACTCGCCCTACTTTCATTTTTAGACTACACCTAATTAGCATTTGCGTTTAAAAGGTATAAACAAATCGAGCTAAGTTCAAACTTACTAGACTCGAAGTTCGGCTCGATGAAAGTTCATATACACGAAAAAATTAATCAGAACACACTCTATTGAGATTTGCAGCATCTTTGGATTTAGTACCTAGCAAAGAAAATTAAAAGGAATAAAAGGGAGCCAACTATTTTGAGCAAAAGGGATATATCCTATGAGACCAAGTTGAAGGAAGCAACCTTATCCATCTAATCTTATTATCTTCTTTCATGCATTTAAGGAAAGCAAAACAGAAACAGTGTCAAAGATGTGAGGCATGGAGGACACATGTCAATAAGGGGTTGGATCTGGCAGGATGTCCACTTGTACATGAAAGGGTGAACCCATGTGTCAACTCAAAAAACAAAAAAAAAAAAAAAAAAAAGGGAGAAGGTAGAGTTGAATTGATCAGAATGTACTCGTGAAGATGAAGGTTGGTTTACTTGGCAGGGGAATACTTATCATACTATGTATGAGAAATTTATGAATATACATCCACCTCATAGGTTTTTTTTTTTTATTTTTTGAAAACACCTCCTAGTTACTATTTGAAAAACTATCACTCTTAATCTATAGGATGTGGCTTATGACTTAGTTAGTAACGCAAGTTGGGTACATGAAAAGAGTTTCCCATTAAACACACTTACAGAGAGAGACAAAGAGCTTGCCTTTGACTAAACCCCAAGCTAGATTAGGTGGTCGTTAGCGATAAAACTATCACTCTTTTTTTCCAAAAAAAAAAAAAAAAAAAAAAAAAAAAAAAAAAAAGACAGAGAAGAAACTATCACTCTTTAAAATAGTACTTGCTTTGCTTACAATCATCCATACATCATGCCAATTATTAATTAACATCTAAGAAAAAGTGTTATAATTTATCATCATTATTGTTTTTTTAAGAGACATTATTGTTTTTATTGACATAAAAATACATTTATATTTTATACTAAATATTTTTTATTAAATTGATTTAGTGTGTGAGTGAATTTATATACCATTTACCCTATTCAGTGAGAAAAGACGCATATATCCTTAATTCATTTATTCAGTAATAACAGATACGATCACTCTAAATTGTAAGAGTTTAATATTTTTTTTCCCTATTTATTGATATGTATTTATTGTTTAATAGTAAATTAAGAGAGAAAAAAGAGTGATCATAGGCCACATTTCTCTAAAATAAAAGAAAATAAAGATATGCATCACAATAAAATAGAAATGTCTAACTTTTTTTTTTTTCTTAAGAGAACACTGCACACGTCCTAAACATATCTAACTAGATATGCAATTTGTTAAGGAAAATGTTTTATGTTGCAAAGATAAGCAAATTATTTTACTATTTTTTATAGAAAATATTTTATTCATTTGATACACATTTAGAAAATTTCACCATATGTATTACACGTAGGGTGTAAGATATAAATATGCTTACTAAATATGAAATTTATTTATCTTTTTGTGTTGTATATAGAAATGAGGGTAACTAAGATTCAATCCTCTATCCTTTTATATTATAATTACATAAAGAAACTATTTTAATTAATTAATATGAACCTAATAATCTTATCAAAATATTAAATTTTAATATCCCTTTATTATAAAATAAAAAAGTAGCAGAAAAAAGAAAAGAAAAAAAAAAAACAGAAAGAGAGAAAGAATTGAATAGAGGCACATGGGTTGGTGCAGGAGGAAGAGAAGAATCCAAGAGACCTTCTTTTGGGGCTTATAAATAGCAGAGACCGTTTACTCACTCCATATATCTCCACAACTACAATTAATCTTCACGTGCTCTCTCTGCCTCTCTCTACCCATAGTAATAAATAAATATATAATAATCAAAAAAAATATTTTTTTTATACTTTTTTCTCTGCAAATCTTATCCATCCCATTCACTGCTCTGTTACCTCTTTTTTGTTCCTTTTTAATGTCTTTTTGGGGGTCAGTGAGGTCGTTATAGAAAGGTTTTATCTATCAAAGGGGACTACATACAGTTTTGTTCGTTGGTTGACAAAGAAAGGTTTTTTACAAATAATAATAATACTAACAGCTACGATGGAAAACAAGAAGCATGGTGTTGGAAGCAGTGCTTCTTCTTTGGATCATCTTTTTGGTCCTAAAGACTCTTCTTCTTCTTCATCTTCATCATCATCAAGCGTTTTTGGGTCTATTTTCTCTCCTCCATCATCATCAACGGTATATATATATATATATATCTATATGTCTTGCTTTTTTTTAGTTTGTTTCTCTGAGATATTTTTCGATCATTTGTTTCAGTTTTTTATGGACTTGATTGTGCTTTGAATGATCTCTGTATGGAGATCTTGCATGCAATCTTTCTAACTTGTACATGCCATGGCTATTGCCTAGTAATATTGTTAATGCATGTGTTTTATTTTTCCAATTTCAGGGCCTGAGAAGGGACTCTGCAGGAATTATGGGAAACCAAACTGGGAATATCAAATATGGAAATCCAGGCATGTCAATGCACAAACTTTATGAATCCAGGTGCAATTTTATAAATTTTAATAAATTTAATTGAGTCCTTTTTCAGATAACACAGCTCAAAGCAACAAAGGTGGCATAAGTGGAAAAGATACCAGTTCTTCTGTTTATCAAAATGAAACAGCAGAACCTTGTTATTTCAGCTCATCAATTTACTATGGTGGCCAAGAAAATTATTCTCCGAGGACCAACAATCCAGAATCTCATCATTCTGTAAGTTTACTATATATAATTGCTGTCATCATTAACCAACAATAAAAGAAATACTATAAAAAAATTATTATTTGAAACCCAAATGAGTGTTGCTTTAGCATCTCATAATATGAGAAATTGATTTTTTTTTTCTTTTTTAATTTGAATATAGTTCAAAAAAGAAGATAAAAATGATGATCCCAATGGCAACAATGCAAATAGTGCTTCAAGAGGGAACTGGTGGCAGGGTATGTCAAGTATTATCTATATGGTTGAAAATGTATAATTGGAAGGTTTTTTACTGTTTATTTTTTCTAAATTTGAAATATGGCTTTCTGCAGGTTCACTCTATTACTAATCCTAGCTTTATAAAATGCAAATTAAGCATCTATAAGCTAAGGTTTGTAGAGAGAGTGCATATTTTTATCATTAAGCTTTTTATTTAAATAAATGCCATCTAGATAAATTAATTAATTGTGAAATTTTGGTTTTTTCTTTCTTTTAAATCTGGTTGACCCATCATTAGAGTCACTAATACTGTGCTTGTTGACACAGGAATGATGGCTATTATGATCTACAACCTTCATATACACTATGGAAATATAATAAGATGATATATATATATATGTATATGTATAAAGAAAGATAATATTATTATGTTATAGTAGGAGTTGGAGCATTATGTGGTAGTGGTGTTGGGTTCTTTTTGTCCCAGCTAGACTCTTACACATGATCTGTATGTTGTTGTAGGACTTTGATGCCTTCCTTCTTGCATACTACATAGTTTCTTTTCCTTAGCTAACCTAATCCAATCCTCCATGTAGTTCAAGAAAGATTTCTGGGTTTTCAATCTTGAATATATTGTATCTATTAATATTCTAACCCTCTCTCAATTTAAATTATAAGTCTATTCGACAACTGCGATTTATTTTATTTGAAAAACTCTAAAAACTAGAAGTACTTAATAGTTGTTTTCATAAATCGCTAAAAGCAAAATATAGTACTTATTAGCTGTTTGAATAACTTTTCACAGCTAATAGTAATAACTTTTCATAAAATATTAAAAAGCTAAACATAGTAGAAATTATCATTTTATAAAATAGCCCTGGCTGTCGTGGAACACAGCTTGCAAGATGGATCTAACATTACAGATTAACTTTAAGCACAAAATAAAACAAGAAAAAAAGGGAAGAGGGGGGGGGGGGGGGGGGGGGGGAGGGAGGTAAAAACCACTCAAAAGAAAATTAAACAGTAAAAGCTTTATTTATTATTAGATGCCTTGATGTTACAGCAAATTAGTTTGCTAGAATAAGCTACCATCAAAGATGCAGAATCCAGTAGGTTGATAGAAGCCAAGCATATTACAGGATACCATCACTGATGCTGCTCTTCAAGGCAATGTGTAAGCTGCAAGAGAAACAAAAAAATAGCGAGTTAAAGCCTTGTAATTAGCCAAGTAGCCATCATTCAAACTGAGATTTGAATATAGAACTTTAAAAAGAAAACGCTTATTGGATGAACATTCGAGATTGCAGCCTCTGATTTGAGGTATTTGATAAAACAGCGTTTCAGAATCCAGCAACCAAGATTCAAGATTCGTTAATACTCAAAAGATGAAATTTTTAGCTGCTGAACCAAAGAAAACTTCAATGATTCCAAACGAAATATAATGTGAATTTGAAAACAAACCTCCACACTTGTAACCCACAGGCCGACTAGCAATGTTGCAGCGTTTGGGAATAGTGACCGCAATTTCTGGTTTGACTCCAGAACTTTTTGCAGTATTGGAAAGCATAACAGCACAGAGACAGGCAGGGTTTTGGCCAATCTTCTTTACCTGAGCACAGCACTGGGAAGAAACTGGAGCATTCTCATCCTGTGATGCTGATGCACAAGGTGCCAGCTTAAAAGCTTCCATGTCAGGAGTGGTGGACTTCCCACATTCACCAGCACCATCAACTCGATTAAACCCAGAGATTCCAACAAACACAAGAAGCACAAAAAAGCAAACGGACTTCGTTAAAGCTGCCATTTTTCTAATGCAATGCACAAATAATAATAAACGTCATTGGATTTTATACAGAAGCAAGAAGATGAAATGTGCTTACACGTGAGTTCCATTAGTTATAGTGGAGATAGCACTATAAGAAAAATTATTTTGTTTATTGCAGCATACCTACTCCTTCCACAATAGATCTCTACATTATCTGGCTATTTCAAGCCATTGACGGCTACTGCTCACTAGAAGTCTTAGCAATCATTTCATTTCTTTGGATCCTTCAAGGAGAAAAGAATAGCTTTTCATGAGAAGCTGACAGCAGAGCATTCCACCACATGCAACCTTTCTAGAGAACCTCCATTTTCTCCAACATCTCTTCTTGTTTTGCAGCATTAAGCAGCACATAAAGAGTAATATGAATGCAACAGTTGCATACCAAAAATACATGATTCTACACGGAAGGAAAGAATAAGCTCACATAATACACTGGCCTTTGCAAATATCTATGTACTACCACATTTTCTTGGTATTCATTCCCTCTGAGAGGTGAACTGGATTTTTTTTTTTTTTTTTCCTTTTTTCTGTTCAGCCTGATTTTTACATAGTCAATTTACAAGAGTTCAGGACATTTCAAAGTAAATAATCAATTGAACAAAAGAGCAATTTACTGAGCACCCATAAAATCTAAAGAGTCAATCACAGGGTTTAGTTTCTTGTCTTCTTTTTGGCTGTCAATGAATGGGTCATATAAATTAAAAGCAGGATGAACAATAGATGCACTATCCTTGTCAAAAAAGAGGGGAAGAAGAACAAGAAACAAGAAACAAGGATAATCAGTTAATTTAGGTCTTCACACGAGACAAATTGAACAAATATAAGCATTCCTGTTCCCAATCTTTTTATTCTGCCAACTGGTTTCCAGAATAAGCAGACAACAAAACAACACAACAGACGTAGAGTGCATGACAAAGTCCTGATTTGAAGAACGCAGTACTGCTAGGGGATAGTATTGCACTTTGGCAGAGCCAGTTGGTTGAGAAAAAGCATCTTTATTGCACCATAGGGGATGTTATGGGAAAAACATGCCTAACAGGAGGTATTTCCAGTAATTTTGTTCTTCCATTTCAACATCCTCAAGTTGATAAATCTAATTGTTCATCAACTGTTATTTTCAACATTCATCATGCCACCAAAGAACCAGCAAAGCTTTCTAATTGTGAACACAAAATTTCTCCCAAAACATGATATTTGTCTGACTCGTACACACAGTTCTTGCTTTTCACAATGAATCCACGCCATTTATGCTGAATGTCTACAACTTATCATATTTTACACATTTCTATCTACCTTAATTTAAACCCCATTTCCAATATTAAAATAGAAGGTCCAAGGTAACATAGAACACAGAAGATGAACACAAACCAGATACACAATATCTTCCTATCTTCCAAACTCACGTCTAATCCTTAATCAACATCCGATCATGTCATTTTTAAATATCAAAATCAGTCTTTAATCATACATATCTTTTATAATTCATACCACATCCACTCATCATTCATTAATCACTATGCGCCTACACATGCTACCTCTGGTCCCTAGAATGCATAAACCTTTGTTCTAGATTCATCTGTCTTATCCCAAAACCCAATTTGCACATTTAGAAAGAAATCTTTTTTCCACTAACCCAATAAATATTCCAACAGCCTTAGAAGTGGAAGTATGATCCAACTATCACCCACTTCTCTTTTAAATTCTACTTGATCCAAACAAGAGTGCCCTCTTTACCTCACCTAATATCATTTATAACACTATCAAGCCTCAAACACCACAATAATCAACATCAAGCATACAAAAAGTGAGGAAAGAAGGAAAAAAAAAAAAAGAAAGCACATGTTTTTCTTAATTTCTTTTGTGAAAACATAGACACTTCAATACCAATTGCAGTAATATCCTCAAAATTCACATACATAATCAGAGATGTATCAATTTAGTTCCTGCATCTAATCTAAATACCCTCACTTGTACATCTGAAACTATTTAAACCAAACTAAGAAAAAGTTAGCGAGTAAAGGCATACAAAACGGTGCACACATAAACTAAGAGAGCAGTAGAAACAAAAATCACAAGAGGCACAACGGCTGCAAAGCTATGTCCACTTCCACAAGCCAAAGTTCCAAGCTTGAACTGAACCACATTAATCAAAGCCAGCATCAAAAACACGCACCCACAAACAGAACCGACACCGGACACCAGCATACCGACCCGTATCACATCTTTGTTAATGTGCGCGAAAAACTCAGGCAAGTGATTGAAATGAGCCGAGAAATGAGAGGTTTTAGCTATTCGGAGAGCTTGTTTGAGCGCGAGTGCGAGCAAGCTAGAGAAGAGGAAGGAACTAAAGGAGTAGACATGATAGGCGATAAGATTCTCGACAATGGAGGAGCTGGCGGCGCAGGTAGGGTCGGTAATGAGGGAGTTGTTGGGGTCCGATGGGTTCCAGGCGAGACCGAGGAAGACGGCGAGAGTGAAGAGGGAGTTGACGTTGATAATACCGTCTAGGGCGGTGATGTGGATGCTGGTGGTCATCCTAATTCGATTGATTTGATCAGGCGATGGTGCAAGGTTTAGGGTTTGTTTCTTTTAGTTGATTTCCAGGAAATGAGTGAGGAAAGTGGAATAAAGTGAACGAACAGTACGGTTACGAACAGAAGGTGGATTACCTTATACGCAATTGCTTAACTTCAAAAAGAAAAATTTAAAAGAAAAAACTGAAGCAGTTCACCCGCGTGACAGGCAGGAGTACTCACCACTATTTTACAACGACTGATTGATGTTCCACAAGCAATCGTTTTTTAATTAAAAAAATTTGAAGCAGTTCAAAAAAAGTCGATTGCCGATGCCGAGGATCGAACCCGTGTCACCCGCGTGACAGGCGGGAATACTCACCACTATACTACAACGACTAATATTTAGTACTAAACCAATCGTCTTTTAATTATAATATAAAGATTCGAAGCAGTTCAAAAAAGTTGATCGCCGTTGCCGGGGATCGAACCCGGGTCACCCGCGTGACAGGCGGGAATACTCACCACTATACTACAACGACCTGTTTGAACTTTAAGCTGTGTCTTCTTATTTAATTTTGTAAAATATTCCCCAAATTGTGCGAAAATCCAAATCCATTTTCAGGCTATAAATTAGTTATATCCAAGAAAAGCCTGCTAGTAAAGTCAGGGATTCAAATTTCAAACCTGAAATCATCAATGTTAAAAGAAATTTACCTAAAATTATAGATCTGAGCATGAAAACAAGTATGCAAAGGAAAAGATATTGATTTTCTGATGATATTTATATTTCTTTTAACTGTATAATTATGACTGATAAATTATGGCTCAGGATGTGAGATGTCTCAGGAATTTGATTCAAAACGTAAATTCTCTATTTGCTCTCAGCTACACACAGATACAAACAACATAAAAAGCATAAACTACATGGTTCCTGGTTTTAATATAACCAGCAAGAATCTATAAAAACCCAAAGAAACTAATAAATGAAACAACAATAACTGGCTAAAGCTTTTCTATCATAAAAAAATATCCTACTCAAACTCTATGTTCATCCTTTTTGTCCACCAAACTCTCAGTTCCCCACTTTAAGTTACAGTATATTTAGGAGCATTTTGATGCAATATAGCTGTTTCTGTGCCATTTGCATTTGAATTTGGACATAAGCCGTCTGTTTGATTACCACAGATCTTTGCTTTTGTGTCACCGCCAAGATAATTTGTCAACACTCTTTTTACTCCAAAACCGCGACGGTGAGGCTTGTTGTTGTTGTTGGACATGGTAATGTTGTGCAAAAATGGAGTTCTTTCTCCTCTAGCAGGACTGATAAGAGGTGGTGCGGGCGAAAAGCTTGGCGTACTAAATGTTGCTTTGTATGGAGTGCCTGAGACAGGCACAGAATAAGGGAGTGAAACTTTCTTGTGAGCAATGACACTGACACTGGAAACTGATAATTTGTCTGAATGTTTTGTCAAGTCATCAACATATAGCAAATCATCAATACGTGCCACAATGTTAAATGCCAAACTCTCCAGAACTCTTGAATAGCTTTCAAGAATGGATTTTCCGACATCCTGAAATTTTGAAGACAAGTTAGTCTTGCTGTACATGAAAAAATGTAGCAAAGCCAATGCATTTAGTGAGGATAAAAAGCCAACCTTGTTAAATTGTATTTTGCTTGTATCTAATGTAGTCTGGCTTAGACTAGGGAACCGTTGCTTTAACGAAAGCAGGAGGCTTTCTGCTCTTTCTGCAAGCAGTTCCCTCTTATCTCCATCAACCATTAAGTCCTTCACTATCTCCCATGATGATCTTGCTGTGGACCGGTTTGGATATGTTGGAGGCTTTGAATGAACTCTCTTACGCCATACATATATTGCAGATTCCACACGGTTTGCAATATCTAGAGCTACATTTTCAGTTGACAGGTCTAGGCAATCAAGCAGACATTCTGCAGAGAATTGATCCGAAGTAATATACCGGTATATGAGGTCCCCTAGACAAGCTCTCCCATTCTGAAATCAAATTAGATAGAATTCAATGTCGGAGAAATTTATTAATGTCCTAGTCCAGATACCAGAAGTCTTTTTGGCAATGAAGAAACTGCTTTTCCGAAAAGCACATTTACGCTATTTGTGAGCGTTGTTTAGCTATTTTGAAGCTTTTATTATAAGAACATATGAAATTCATCTTAAGAACATATGAATGACTTTTAAGCAATATTTTCAACGTAATGTTTTTCTCAACAGCAGCAGTAATGCCAAATAAACAACAAGCATGCATGTGTAACTAAGAAGTCCACTACCAACATACCTTTGGAAGTGCTTCCATGTATGAGTCAGGAACTTCCATTTCAGCTAAAGCAATACTATTGATAGCCATTGCAGCTTTTAGTATTTGATTAGTGCATTCGCGTGTATGGTTCAACTGCTTTCTTGAATTATCACTTAGGCCACCAGCGGGGATACGGGGTACAGGCAGCCACCACTTCTCCTCTTGTCTCTGAATTGTCTTTCTGAAAGAAGCTGAACCATCTGCATCTGGAGCTACAATGCCTTGATCAACATACCAGAACTCTGCATTGACAAAGCTATCTAATATTTCCTGCCATTGAAAGTTAAAAATGCTAATAATTCAGACTAAACTCCTCAAACTAAAAATTACAAAAATAAACAAGCTATATTAAATCTTACAAGAAGCATATTGTCTAGTTTACGGAGAGCTGGGAGATTGATAAAAAGGTCTGATCTTGGCCTGCAAGTCATTACCTACAAAATACAGAAAGCCTATTTATTTACTTTGGTAAAAAGGAAAAACAAATTGATTCTGATAACCAAATTGTTCCATTATTGATTTTGACTACATTTGTTGCTTGCTCGTGCTAGATTTTTGGCCAGCACAAGATAACTTTACGTGGTAATGGCTTACAATAAATTTAATTCTGAATTAAATTGGTACTAGAATTGGATTCACCTCAAGCTTACTACCATCAGGAAATGTTTGCCAAGAGGGTATTAATTCCACAATGTGATCACCAACACAAAGAAGCCACTCCATCTCTCTTCTCCACATTGATTTCTTCTCTGGTGCCAATGGCTCCAATCTCCACAGTTGCCCAAAAATAGTAACTAAATGTTGCAAAAAACCAAGATTAAAATTCAAATTACAAAAATTGAAGAACAGTACATACTCATATAAGCATATAGAAGTACCTACCACAGAGATTAGTAATAGCATTTGAAATAGCCATAGCTGTGCATGCACCTTTCCCTGACCCTGACATGTCTTCTCCAAGCAACAATTTTGCGAACCTTGCCTTCATCATATCAATCTCTACACAAAATTGACCCCAATTTATAAATAAAAAAAAAAAAAAAAAAAAAAGAGCTTTCGTGAATTTCAAAAATAAAAATGGTTCTGTACCATGAAAAACAAACAAGTGTAACTTAGAAATTTTTACCATTTCAAAGTTCAAAAATCTTGCTTTCGTTTAAAGCTTCAAACATTAAAGTGCTTCAATTTTGAAATTTTAAAAATGCAAGAACCACAACAACCAACCTGAAATTTTCGAGCTTGTCAGCTTTTTGAACTTGGAATCCTCTGAATGGGATTTCTCTTGGTCTTCACTGTCGGAAGAGGCTAATAAACTCTTGCACTCTCCAGCTTTCCTAATTGGCCAACCCAAAGGAGATGGTGACTCACAACCTACCGTCTTTACTCTCTCAGTAGAAGTAGCCTCAGAACTCGAGCTACTACTATCTCGTGACTCAGTCCCCGACTCAGTAACTGACTCAGACCCTTCTCTTATTTTCTCAGATCGTCCACAGCTACTATCACCATTCTTCTTCACAGTACTCTCCATCTTTTATGAAAAAACGGAAATTTTTTTGAAACCCAAAAGCTCAGATTCTTATAAGATTCACTAAAAACATTTTCTTAACTAAACCCAAAAGCTTAAACAGCTTGATTTTGAGGTGGGTCATGGTAGATTCAGGTTGCTATTAACAAACATGGCTTTTATAGGTGAAAGATAAGTTAGATATGGTTCCCTGTGTATTTCTATTCCATTTGTCTCTCTCCCTTCACTTGAAATTTGATTTTGAAGCACAAAACGGTAACTGCGAATGGGCACATGACAGGCTAACGTCTCTCTTTATTTTTCCTTTCCTCCTTAGTCTCTCTCCGTCTCTGTATCAATCGTCTGTGAGTAGAGAATACGTTTAAAATAATAATAAAATAATAAAGTCTCTGGGCGGACGGAAGTGTCGCTGCTCGTGAAAAAGTTACATTTTTACCCCGTATTTTTTGTATATTTATCCACACGCCATCCGAATAAGGACAAATTATTTTTCTTCTTTTTACTTTCAAATTTATATTAGTATATTTTTTTAACAAATTCAAAAGTTTTCCCCTTTTTTTTAAAAAAATCATGAAATTCCCTTAGATTTATAGGGTATGAAATCTATAGATTTTATAAATTTTATGAAAAATATATTAATTTTATCTTTTAAGTAGTTTAATTCCTATTTTGTTAATTTTAATTTATATCTCCTTCAACAAGCAATCTATGTTTGGTTTTGACATTCACAAAACATTTTAGTGATGTGTAAAACAATTTATTTGGTCCCCAAAAACAAATAGTTTGCCTTAAAAAATTATTATTTGATTAGAAGATGGCTTTGATGTTTGGACCCCAGCAATTAATTTTGGGGTTCAATGTATTTATTTTTAATTGCAATAATATAGCATGTGCACTTAATAAATCAACTTAAAAAAAATTATTAAAACATGTCATCAATGTTGACATTAAAAGATTTCCATAAATTATACATTTTTTTAACTTTAAAATTAAAGTTTTATAAACAATTAAAACAATATCTAAAAATAATTATTGAGCATATTTTTTTAAAGATTTTAAAGGAATATGAATGATAAATTTCTCCTCATTAGCAATTGCTCCAAATATACTAATTGGCTTAGCAATATTTATAATATATCAATTGAATTCCCACATTACACGGATAATTATAGAAATTTTAAAAAATTATTTCAATAAAATAGTTATTTTATTTTATTTTTTAATGTATTATAGTTAAAATTAAATATAAACTGAAATTAAACATAAATATATAAACATTTTCATTAAATATAAAATATTCCCATTTCATTATTGGGGACTTTGTTACCCTTCTTTTACTTTGAATTGTTCAAAAATATATATATACTTATTAATTTCATTTACTTATAATTCAATCAAAATAGAGAAAAGAAATGAAAATTTTAAAAATTTCTAAAAAGAAAAATAGAATACTAAATAAAAGGAAAGTCAAATTTTTAATTGTCTCTTTTTTCACTCTAACATAGATATATAGATATATACATGATATGTAAGTACAGGGATGAGAATATAATTAACATAATTAGTTTTTTAAAGTAACAATTACTGCAAATAAATATAAATTTTTCAAACTTTAAAAAATAACTTTAATGGTCCAATCAATTAATAAATATACAAAAATACAAAAAATTTTAAAAAATAAAATACTAAATACAAGAGGGACTCAATCGTTAATTTTACTTTTGATTTTACCAATATTGTCCTCTCACTTCTCGTTTAACGGATAACTAAGAGACTGATCACTTTTGAATCGGAGAGCAATTGTGTTTAAAGTTTTCCTCTCACTCCATGACCCCATCACGAGATTATTAGAATCGGATTAGTTCAATTGATTTTATATTTGGCCTTCACCATAAATTATGGAGATGTTTGTACTATTTATTGGTTATATATAACATTTATTTGTTCACCTATTAAACTTATATGTGAAAATGAAAATTTGATAAAGCAGGTGAGTTAGGTTGAAACTTTTTAGAAATGAATTTAACATGGGTTTAATATATATTTGGAGATATGACTTGCCCTTCATAATCAATATGTTGAACATGTTAATTATAGATTATTAAATTTTCTTAAAAAGAAGAAACATTTTAATTAAATTAATTATTTAACATAAAATATTAAAAGATTTGCGAACTACCAATTTTTTCCAATAACTTAAGTTTTTATTAGAGTTTAAATTTTAAATAATAATTTTGAAAATTCATTATTGTGATTATGACCGTGATATACTATCACCGTTCCATAATACTTGATACATTTGAGAGTTTATTTCAAAATACTTGTCACATTTGTGATTCAATGAGCAATAAGTTCATTTTTTTCATGTTTACTCTTTATGAATGACCAACAATTATTACTTCAATTGAATGATTATTTAGAAAATTAATATTAAATTAAGTGTAATATAGTCGATTTATTCAATAATTTATTATAATTTAAATAAATTTAATAATTTTTTAAAAAAATATTAAATTTCAAATGTAACAAAAATTACGGAACCGAAGTATTACAAAATTTCCAACAGAGTGCAACTACTATGGCCGCTAATAATGATCATACATTTATTGCTGTCGTTGGACGACCTTAATCTATACTAGGTGACAACTAGAAGTATCCACGGAATTGCAAAAATCTCTAACTTATTTTCAAGAATGTATCTAAATTTTTTGTTAAAAAAATTTAAATTTAATAGTATTGTCTTTAATATTATTCTAAATTTCAAAATTATATATTATCCTATCCAAACTAAAAATTAGAAGTTTTCAATTAGGATTTTATGCATCGAAATAACACTGTGGGCTACACAACAAAAAGTAGCCCCTCTTTGACTCACCAAATTGGTTGAAACATATGTGGTTGAGAGGATTCGAACTTAAGACCTCTAACTCTTTATATAAATGAAAAAAATCGACCAGACCACAGTTTAATCGGCTAATTCTCCCCTTTTTGACTAATAAGCCTCTTATTATAGTTTAATAATAGATAAATAATTAGAACCATTTGGTTTTATTTTCTTTTTTTAACTCAAATTTTTTCTATTAATGAATTTTATTTGGTTGCAATTAATAAATGTAGTAATTTTTTTGCCAAATAAATAACATAATAAATATATAAAAAAATCCAATTGATTTTTCTATCTGTATTTCATTTCATTCTATGTAATTGAATTTTGTCTCATCCTGAGCAATGAGACTAAGACAAGATAGAACTATAAAACTCTTATCTTTTTTATGTCACGAAAGTTTGAACAAAAGTGAAAAAATTATACTCCTTCCGTCTAAAAAATAATTCACTTTCTATTTTCACACAAAATAAAAAAAGTAATAATTATTATGACTAAATAACAATTTATGCATATAACTTTTCTATTATGTCCATCTTAAATAACACATGAGCAATTATTGTATTAAAATACTCCCTTTATGTTGTTTTTAGGCAATTATTTTGTTTCAGAATATAAATCATTTTGAATATTTTAAAGAATCATAAATGATATTTTTTCAATGTTACCCTTATTTAAATAATCTCTGTGTAACAATCTTAAACGATTTATACTTTGGGCTAGAAAGAGTAATAAGTAAAAATTAATGAGAGTTATTGAAAATAAGATAAAATTTAATAAGGGTATCTTAGATAATTTAAAGATTAATTATAATATAAAAAAAGAAAAATAGACTATATTTTAGGACAAGTCAAAAAAGAAAAATGAACTATTTTTTTGAAAAAAAAGGAGTATAATTTTCATCCCTTCTCGATCCATGCATACTTGATCCATGCATACTACTGATGCCAGAAAACCTAACTTTGTTTTCTTTTTCAATTGATCTGTCCAAACATATATTTAGAAGGGCAATCATTTTATGAAATCTTAATACGTATGCACTGTTCTAAATATTTCGTTATTTTGTTTTAATAAGGCCACCCCACATCATTTTTTTTTTCGATCTAATTAAATTGAAGCTAATCTTTTGTCCATTTTACATTTTTTACCGTATAATTTAACATTAAATTGAAAATCGAATCGATAAAAAATGGTTGGGAAGTAACTCTATCAAATCTGAATTGAGCTAATCTTCGAAAATAAAAAAAAAAAAAAAAGATTGAAATTGTTGTCCGATCGTATCATATTGAATGAGGATGTGGAGTGGGGGTTAAACTACCCAATAACTGCTCCTATTATAGTAAATTTGCAAATGGATTTTGAATGGACGTACATAGATTTGCTTGGTGGCGTAGCCGTTGTAGGGATATAGGATTTGCTTTTTGATGTCTTTTTATGCATAGCATTGCACATTTTTCCTAATTTACTATTCTTATTCTCTAATCATCCCTACTTTAATGCCTTGAAAACTAAAACAAAACCCTTTCTCTTATAAAGAAAAGTATCCTTTGGCTTTGAGCATATGAAATTTTAGTTGGAGGATGCTATCTATGTTTATTTAATTGATTTTAAGTCCAATCAATTAATTTCTATAAATCGTATTCGAATCAAATAGTGACTTCGATTCAAATCTATTAACTCGACAAATTAAACTTTCTTAAATAGATTGACTGAGCCGAACCGAAATAGATCGATTCGGTCTATGGTGTTGCACACCCCTCCAAATATACATCTAAACATGTAGCTAGTGCATGTGTTAAATGTTAATGAAGGAGCTTCCAATACACATATAACCTTTTTTTTTTTTCTCCATTTTACTTATGAGTAAATCCTTCCATTCTACTTTCCAACGGCAAAAGACCCACCAACGGCTACTTATAAAAATTCTCTCTAGAGAGAAAAGATTATTAAAGAAACAAAAAGACTTTGCTTTATGGCAGCATGTGATATACCTAAAGCAGCAAGCAACACCCATTGACTTTTGATATAACTTACAACTTACAAGCATGCTCCTTTTACATATCCCGCCTTTCCAATTCAACCTTACAACTAATATATATTAATATTTTTACTGCCATTATTGAATAATATAAAAAATTTGAAGGGTTAAATGTTTTTATAATTCAGAGACAAAAGCATAGAAAAGTTTTTGAAAGTTTATATATATATATATATATATATATATATATATATATATACAAAAAGGAGAGAGAGAGAGGGAGGAGAAGAAGAAGAAATGATAAATAAAATGAAGGAAATAGGCCTAATGCATGCTCGTGAATTTTTTTCGAAAATATTTTTTACATTTCTAAATATTTATTAAAATTGAAAAAATTTTGAGTTCGAGCCCTTTTATTATAAGAGTTTTCACAGATTCAATGAGTCAAGGAAAACATTATCCCTTATTATATAAATTCATCGTGATATTTTGACTGAATGAGTCTCTTTATAAATAAAAAAATTATTACAAAATTATTTAGTGGGACACTTAATCTGAATCCAATAAATCGGTCTGAATTCTCCAATTGTGAATAAAAAAAATTACATTATCTCTAATTTTTTATTTTTATAATCATTTAACGTGATTGAAATAGGTTGGCAATAGGAAAAAAAAAAAAAAAACTAGGACTCCATTTATCCAAAATTTAATAATTGAAATCAATTAATGTTCATTGTATGGAAATAAAAATAACCATAGAATTTATTAAGAAAAATAAATAATATTGAAAATTTTTTGGATAATATAAAGAGATGTGGGTGTAAAATAGAGATTTTAATAAAAATTCAATGATGTGCTAAATATTTGAAAAAAAAAGAAAAAAAGAAAAATACAAAGTGATAATTCATAATAAAAAGTTGTGGGTAATATACATTCTTTCTCGTGCAATTCTTTCCTTACCTGCTAAAAGGGCTTAAGGCCCTACTTCAACTGCTTTCTGTATGTTCACTGCTTTTGGGTCATCTTCTTATTCTTGAATTAAACTGTTTAACAATTTCTTTTCTATTTGTTAAAATAAATTAATTGTTTTTTAAGATACTTTGTCAAACAATAATTATTAATTAAGGTTATGAATTTAGAATTATTAATTCATTCAGTAACTTAAGATTTAAAAATTGGTACAATTTTAGTAATCAAATTTTACAAACAAGAATAGCATATTTACGGAACTCTAATTAACAAGACATAAAACACTTAAAATCAAATTATATTGTAATTTTATAATAAGTAATAATCTCGCGGCCGAAAAAGAATATGGAAACATTCGTGAAAAATTCAAAAATAAAAAAGAATCCCGGCCAGACTAATAAAGAAAATTGATGGTTTTTTCTTTTTATTTTAATTTAAATCACTTATCAGATCGTACGTGTAGACTATAGCTTTATGTAAAGAAAATTGATGATTAAAAATACCTCTTCTTTCGTATGTACTTGAGGTTCAAACTGCCTAATGTTTTTGATTTTGAATTTGAATTTGAGCATACAGAACGTACAAATATTAAATAGAGATTGGAAGTATTTGGTATAAATACAAAGAGAGAGTACAGATTTGCTATGGTCATAATTACTGCTTGTTGTCACTTTGTTTCGTGTTAATGTAATCTCAGGTCGCTGCTCAGTTCTGTATTCTCCCGCTAGCTTCTGAACCATGCCGTGATGGACCACTCTCCCCAATCTTTTCTGTGCAACAAAAACCAAATGCATAAATTTATGCTAACTTATTAAATATTCAATACGTAAAACTATATATTATTAAATAATTTAATTTATAAAATTACATATATTAAATTCTTCAGATTATAAAATTATTATTGAATACTTATTGAATGATTAAAAAAAAATATGAAAATTATTCTTCAATAATTTGCATCGACATATAAAGTATTAGCTTATTATACATCTATTTAGTGATTGAAAATTATTTAAATAACATTTACAGGTTAAAAAGTTACAATAGTTATTTATTTTTGATTCTATGACCTTCGGTATCCGAAAGTCCACTGGACTCCAACTATATCCAGCTTGAGTACTGGAACACCCATACAGAGAGCTACTCTCTCGGCATGACAGTTTCCTTCTCAAAAGTTAAAATGTTTAATGATATAATTTTAACAGTTAAAAGTTAAATTAGGCAATTTAAAAATTAATGGTGCCATTAAATCTTTGTTATAAGTTTGGGATCAACTTATGTATTAAATCATACTAGAAATGAGTCTTTACTTGGCTACTTGAATGTGATGGCAAGCCTAATTTCTTCACCTCTCTCTTGCATTTTTTTTTTCCCCTCTTGTATGTGGAAAAAGTTACATGATTTTAATTCTTAATTTTATAGTATAAGATAAATATTTAATTATTAAATGTAGCTATTATAAATTAAATAATAAATAAGAACTAATAAATTTTTTGTCTAAACTAAATTATATTTTGAATAGTTTAAATAAACATTAATGGTAAAAAGATGTAATTTCTACGTGTTGATTTGAAACCTTTTATTTTTCCTATAATTTTGATGCAAATATTATAAGTAATAAGTTATTAATTAATATATTGATTTTTAGAATATTTATATTGGTACTCAGCTTAACTTTAAATTAATTTTTAAAAAAAGCTTAATGTAATTGAGATTAAAATTTAATATTTCAGTATTCTAAAAATTACTTGTATTTAACTCCTTTTAGATTAAAATATAATACTATTTACGTTTCATTTTATTTGTATGGTTTTACAAAATACGTATATTAAAAATTTAGTCAATAAAAATTAATTTTCTTTTTTTACCCTTAACTTATTAAGATATTAATAAAAGTCATTTATTTAATGAATAATCATAAAGGCTAATTATTTAAATATATAAATTTATAAACCTTGTAAATATTTTGAGATATTCTAAAAAATAATAACAAGCAAACAAAATATGATGGAGTGCGTACTTCAGTATTCTGAAAATGACTAATATTCATTTCACTCCTTTATATTTTCATTGATTGTTTTTTGAATTTTTCACAAATATTCTATATATTCTTTTTCGGGGGTTCTTTCATAGTATGAAATTAATATTATTTTTGGATTCATAACTAGCTGCTTCTCTCATAAATTTTCTTCGAAGATTTTTTATTTAATATAAATTTTTTATTTATAGAGAAACTAATTTATACGGCTGTGCAAAATATATATATATATATATATATATATATATTATTTTTAAGAATTGAAATAACATTATATGAATAATATGGCAAGCAGAAATATACATCTTTTTATTAAAAAAAAAAAAAGGACTTGCGATCTACCTGGGTGAAATTAATGTCACCATTTTGAATGTTAAAAACCTAAATAGAATGAAAAAATGGGAAAAAAAATAAAAATCCAATCAAATATGTTCATAAGAAATACACACAATCTATAAAATGGAACAATTCAGTCCTATCATATTATTGATGAAGAGCATTAAGAAATTCTATTAGGTTAGCATTTTTAAAAAATAACTTATGTATCATTTAATTTTTAGCTTTTCATTAAAAGCTATTTAAACAGCTAACAACTAAATATTATTAAAACAGTTACTAAAATAGCTAATTTTACAGAATAGACCATTTGAAAAATCGGGAGAAAGGTACTTTTTGTCCAAGAATGCTAAATTGCTGTTATCGTTATTAATTGATTAGTAACTAATAATATTATTAATATAGTTAAATATAGAAAAAAAGAAATTTAAGAGTTCTAATATTCCATATATTATTATCTCTTTTATTACTTTAAAATAATATTAATGATATTCCATCAATTGTTAGAATAAAGAAAATAATCTTCAAAAAAAAAAAAAATGAAAATGAAGAGCTTTACTTCTCAAAAAATTATTCATAATATTCTTGATTTTATTAATCCATTGAAAAGAAAAAATCGAAAAACATACTATTAAGAATAAAAAAGTTAATAGGGACAAAAAAGTTAAGTGAGTGTAATTTTTGTTTATATATATAATCAGCGGTATAATCTCTCTATATATATGGCTCGGGTTTTTTAATATTTATATTTATTATGCAACATTATATTTATAATCGCCACCGTGTCAAGGTATGACAGGTCGGAGAGGATCGAATTTGGATAAAATGAAAAAAAAATTTAAAAATAATAGAAACTATAGGCTTACTAAAAAAATAAAAATGACAATCTATCTAGCAAGTTTTTTTTTTTTTTTTTTAATTTTTAAAATGGAGTAGATTTTATCTGTCCATTCGAACGAATACGCAACGGAATGGATAAAATTGCTATCCTTAGAATAAATCACTGATATCATTAATTAATTAATTAATGATAGAAATAATATTAATTAAAATCTGTTAATATCTAAATTGAATTAAAATAATTAAAAATTAGAAAAAATTGTTACGACGCCACCTGGCATTCTGTAAAATGATGAAAGAGTTAGATATACATATATAAAAAACATTGACCTAGACAATTTAGAAGGTTGGTGCATTTAAACCCGAAAAAGCCGGTGAATCAGAGTACTAAAAGCCCAAAATATTAAGCACCACCGCAGACCAGCCATTTGACAGCTAACTACAAGCAACCCAAGCAGCCAAGAATGACCCAATAGCCTCTTCACATGATCCAATAACACAACTCTTCAATTATTGATATTAATTCTTTTTTCAAAAAAGTATAAATAAGAATTTCAAGAAAGTTCCTTTGATAGAGGCAGAGGAATTAACAGCTGAATCTACCCTTCTATTTACCATACAGCTTAACAACTTCAAACATTTTTTTCTTCCAAAGGTATTCTTTTTCTCTTCTTTTATCAATAAGGTTGTATCTATATATGTATATGTTTGTTTGGGTATGTGTATTATTTTCAAAGAACTATTCTTTTTTCTGTTGTGCACAAGTAATTTGTCTACTTTCATTTTTTAACATGATTTAGCTGAGTTATATCAGCTTGATGCATAGAGTTTGTTGGATAATGATATGAACTCTTAAGTTATGGTTTCCTCTCTAGGACCTTTATAAGATTAGTTCATTTGGGATTTTATCAATTAAGGAATTCATTTTAGATTAGCCTTTGAGCTTCTATATATGATTGAATTAGGAGTTATTTATCTTTTTGAATCATCGTTATCTTGAATTCTTTGGGCGACATAATCACTTGGATGATGAGCTGGAACTCCTTCATCAATCAGCATTTAGCTTTATTTCATGTAAGAAAAGACATAACATATGCTTTAATTTTGATTTAAAACTGTGTACTTGTAAAAATATCGAATTTTCATAGAAACCCTTTTCATGATTTGGTGATTAAAGAAGTATGGAATAGCCAATTTGGTGCAAGTAGAAGACGTTTCTGTCTTGGAGCGCTCAAACTCATGCTATGTACAAACATGGTTGTAAGCTGAATCAAGCTTTTGTACTTGTTGAGACCTTAATTATGCTTTATCACACATTTAAATGTGCATTTTAGTTTTGTTTATTGAGCCTGGAGGACTTGGAATCTTTGCCTGCCTTTTTCCCTTTTTCGCCCCCTTTGTTACTGCTGGAAATTTTATTCATTGTGAACTGAATCTGCAACAGGTTGGAATCTTTGTATTCGGGAAACACTTGGACTACAAGATAAAGCTGACTCAGCAATTTTTTTTTCCTGACCAGACAGGAGCTATGTTTGAGTTTTAGCAGTGTTATTGAATTCTAATCTTAATTTGGTCGCTGATGTGGCCTTTGTATTGTCTGCTAAGCAAGATTTTTAATGTGGAAGAAGCAGAAAAAAACTTAAATGGTTCAGATGAAAATCATGTCAAAGCTGGAGAATGTCACCTAATTGAGCCATCATCGAGTGGCAGAAAATTCCAAGATGCTGTGCCATGCTGTTCACGTTTTGTTGAAGTAAGGGACTGTGATTTTGTCCTCTTCTTTTTAAAGTTGGAAAAATGGTTGTGAAATGGGAAATCTGATTTTAAAAGCGCCCCCCCCCCCCCCCCCCCCTCTTTCTCTCTAATTTTGGTGTCTGGCTCCATTTCTGCTGGTGGATATTTTATCTTCAGTAAGCTCTTCCTTGGCATTTTCTTTTTCATGAGTTTGAGTCCATAAGTTTCCTTGATCATGCAGGTTCCACACATAAGCCAGATGCATTCTTGGGATTGTGGTCTTGCTTGTGTTCTAATGGTGTTGAATACTATTGGCATCAACAATTGCAGCATTCAGGCATTGGCAGAATTATGCTGCACAACTAGGTGTGTTATTCTTTCCAAAACCAGAATTTTATTTCTTTTGTTTACAGAGGTAAATTTCAGAGCTTTGCTAATAGAGCTTACTTATGTAAAATACTTGAGGTTTTATGATACTTACCCTTTGTCACTTGACCAATTGTCATAAAGATTGTGTTTGGTGCTTACAGCCTATTGCGTCTGAGCATTCAGATCTTGTTCTGCTGCAATTAAGTAATAGGAGTGTTAAAGTCAAACTATACTATGTTGTACATATCCTGTGGATACAGCATAAGTTATTTTGAGGAATGAGGGGAACAACCTTTTACGTCTTATGTTTATAACAATTGAAATGAGTGTGATGTAGTGTGATATAAATAGGTGCAAATTATGGGATTTAGGTTTTGTCTATGTATTTTTTCATTTCTTGGTGTTATTACAAGAAATAGGGGATTACCTCTTATTTTCTTTCACAATATTGGTACAATGTTTGGTTAAAGTAATTTTTGGAGATAGTATTTGAAAAGCAATGCTTACGTCATTTCTTGTGTGATTCATTGTATGGTAGCTTGAAACTGTGAATTTATTGTACTTGTAAGATTTGTGCAGTAGATTGCAGTAATATAAACCATCATTTTTAACCATTTATTTTACCTCACAGAAAACATATGGCAAGTGTAGTCTGAATTTTTCCTCTTCTTCAACAGAAAATTTGGATTCCTCTATCCTTCCTTTAGAGTTTAGGTAGTTATAGTTTGAAATCACTTGACCACATCTATGGTTGGCTGGCTGCTTTTGGGCAGTAATTTTTGCAATATGAAACTCTCTCTTATTTCTGTCTTTGAGTTCTCAACAAAGTATTAGATCAAGAGAGATACCAGTACAAAGTAATTTATTTATTTTTGTTATCATATGGATGTTGAGTGCTGCCTTCAGGTATATACCAAATAAATTAATAAATTAATTGTTATCCTAGAGATGATGTGAACTGTATCTATATGTCATGGATCTTATTGGCATCTTCTTTGCAGCATTTGGACTGTTGATCTGGCATATTTATTGCAGAAGTTTTCTGTTAGGTTTTCCTACTTCACAGTAACAATTGGAGCTAATCCAAATTATTCTGCTGAGACATTTTACAAGGTCATACTCTGTTGTATTTATATACTTAATTTTGTTTCTTTCCCCCCTTACATCTTGGCCATTAGCAATGTTATATATTATATTTGATTGCAAGTTTATCAGACATCATCTTGTTGAAAGATGTTCATTTCTATAAAGATATGAGATAAGTGATTGATGCTGTGTCATTGCTGTTTACAGATTATCTTACTACTAATTATAAGGCACCTTGCTACTGCACAATTTATATGTTGCACCAGTTCTTTGGTGTTGTCTGTCAGCATGCTATAATGCACACAAATACGTCTCAGTGTCACATTCTGTGGCAGTAGATGAAATTCAGAAAAAGAAATTAGAATTTGTCCATTTCGTTTAGATTCTATTCATCCCTAATGTGTATGTGTTTTCATTTATGGAATTTTCATAGTGCATACCTTTTTTTTTTTTTTGTGATAATCTATTAATCCCTTGTTTCATTATAATAATGACAACGGTCTAATTTTGTGCAGGAGCAACTGCCTACGGATCTAGTGAGAGTGGACATGCTCTTTCAAAAAGCTCGGGAGGAAGGAATTAATATACAGGTAGATGCATTATAGTAGTAATGGTTTTCCATTTCTAAAATGCAATTGCAAGAATTTCACCTTCAGAAAAAAAAAAAAAAAAAAAAAAAAAAAAAAAAAAGAATCGATGCTGATGGATACCCTATAATAGGGGGTTTTGCATCAATGCAATAGAAGTGAATGAAATTTCTTTCCGTGTTTCTCATTGCAATCTTTGGGATCACTTGGACCTTATTTTTGTACTCTCAGTATGGTCACTAAAACAGTAGACCTGCATAGACCTTCTGGCGGATCTGTCAGGAAAACAAATATTATTGTGGTCAAAATTGATTTGTATTCTTGGTTGTACCTGTGTATATTTGGATCGTGAGCCTTTTCCCCTTTACAGTGCAGGTCGATTGACGAAAAAGAAATTTCTCGATTGATTTTGTCGGGGAAATTTATTGTGATTGCTTTGGTTGACCAGTACAAATTGAGGTATAATCTTCTGTAGTACCTTCTGAATTTCTTACCAGGTCTACTTCATCTTAAAACTCACACTATAATGCTTGTGCATTCCCTTTTCTCTTCATCTTGTTTGCACCTATATTGATTCCTCAATTTGGGAACTGTGCTATTTATCAGGTGGCTTACACTAAAGGCCTAACTTATTTTGTAAGTAACTAACCTTTTGCATTGCAACCATAGCAATTAACAGTTCATGGTAAAATTATATGTCAGCCGGACTTGGGTGAATGATGTTATTTTATCAAGCTTGAATGACAGCAACTCAAGCTACACTGGTGAGTGGCAATGATTTTTTTTTTCTTGTGTATTCTTTCCCTGTGATAAAATATGAAATAGACTAGCAGTTGTGGTAGTACTCTATAATGAAACAAAGATGGTCTGAGACTCACAGATCTTGTCAAATGCGTGATGATGTGATTTTTACATGGCTTTGCAATTTTTACTTTCAATATTACATTATATAGGGTGTGCTAAGGCTGATTTAGCTCATTCAAGTCATTTTTGAGATTGCTATTACGTTTTTTGTTCCTAAAGCAATTTAGCATTGGTTTTCGTACTAATCCTGAATTTTCAATGCCTCTCAATCTGCAAATTTTATGATTATGATTGAGTTTATAACAGATGGATCGCTATGAAATACAGACTATATTGGGATTTTTTACTTTCTGAATATTCATTCATGCACGTCCTATTTGATCACTTATCACAATTTTCCTGAAAAGAAAAATGTTGGGAGGCTTCTTCTTTGTGTTTTCTTTACACGTGACAATTTGGTTAGGCAAGGATCTTTTGGTTTCCCAGGTCATTATGTCGTAATATGCGGTTATGATGCTGGTGCAGATGAATTTGAGATTCGAGATCCTGCCAGTTCTAGGTATTGTCTTTATTTCCTTTTTATATTTCTAATGAACTCTCTGGTCCTGTATCTCCTCATATATAGGAAACTTTTGTGGGGTCAGAAACATTCGTTTTGTCCATTATTTTCATTTCATCTAGATCATGATCCATACAAACTCGTTGGAATTACTTGCCAATTGGGAATACTTCACAATGTGTTTTCCAACCTGCTAGTGTTGGCATATCAGAAAACTGTCACTCAGACCAGGATACAATATGTGTATTTTCCGAACTTGCCATAAATGACCCCAAAGTTTCAAAAGTGTCATACTCGTGTTCAGGTATGCCATAAATTGTTTCTTGGATAAGGGGTCAAAATTGTTGTGATCATGCAAGAATAATAAATATTTGCTCCAAAATTCAGTAGAGTACTGTGACGAGGGAATTTTGTTGATGATCCACAAACCATGATGCAAGTTTAAGATTCACCTTGCTGTGACTGCACTCAATTCCCTTTGAAATCCATCTCTTAAGGTTCACCTTAAGCCACTTTTGGTGTTTGGTTTAGTTTCTTAATTGTCAATAGAAGGAAACAAGCTGTGTCATGGACTTCCTTGTCAATAAAAAGTAGACCACGCTATTAGAAATCTACGAAAATGCTACACTAATCACAATTCGCTTATTCAGTATCCAACTTTTTATTTAATGCTATCAACTCTGATTGCTGTCAGCTCAGTGGTGGATCCAATGACTATTTGCTCATTCTATTAAATAGTAAATGGACTGACTTTCGGACATGGCTTAAAAATTTTGCATTTTTATTACATGTTTTGGAAATGTTTCCTTTTGGCGATCGAACTTTATAGGCTAGCAAATTTTTGATTTACAAATTAAGTTTTTACCTTGTAGTAGAAGAATGAATTTGTGGGAAAAACTGCAGGAAAAGTATGAGGATATCATCGAAATGTCTAGAAGAAGCACGCAAATCCTTTGGTACTGATGAAGATCTTCTCCTGGTAAGCTAATCCATTAAATTTTTGCTTGCATTGTGTATTGTATCAGAATATGCCAACCTTTTCGAGAGATGGGGTAATTACCTAATCATTAAAGCAATCGCCGTGGCAATTGACATTCTTGCCCTTAGCTTTTCTGCATGAAGTGGACATAATCAAGCCAACATCCCATTTCTTCTTTGATTGCATGCCAGAAAAATATTTTAATTCTTTAATATGGTCATGAAACTTCAAGTTGACAGAGCGCACCCGCCACAAAAACTAGGATGTGTGTATGAGGTGAATTGAGCCTTTTAAGACTTCTATAATTCTCCATTTCTCCTTCATTTCCACCAATACCTCAGCTTAATGACGCTATTAATTGCTAAACACATTTCAAAAAGTTAAACTCGACATTGATTTATGTAAATTTGCATTCATCATCTGATTTGTTGGAGTTAAATATAGAGACACTAGTCAGAGGAATGGGATGAAATAACTTCTTGCCTTAATTACTACCCATCATCAGCTCTTCAAACTCTGACCTTCTCGTTTCAATGCATTTACGCAGATATCTCTGGAGAAGAGATGAACAGAACAGCTTCTTAGTGCAGCTTTCTCCGTATGACAATGTTTCTCTCTAACACTATACCACAATCTAGCAAAGCTGGTTAGCTGCGTGATTCTTTTGCATACTTCATTATAATTGTGCAGAATATGTGTGTTAAGGTATTGACAGTCTGGTTTCAATGGCACGTATTTGCTAGTAAATAGTTTTCTAAGCATGTACATTTTGTATATTATGAATATTATGTAACAAAGTTCAAATTTATTAATGTCAAATCATCATATTGTGGTTTGCTCTATTAGATGCTGTGGTGTTGTTCATTTCGCTTCTTTGTCGATGCATTTTTTACATTCCATAACTTTTTCTTTGTTTTGTACAGACGAGATTGAAGCAAAATAAGTATTGAAAGGATGTCTTTAGTTTACTATAAGACATCGACTTCTGTTTTTAGCTCAGTGGAAATAAATTGTTTTTCCCAAGTATTCTTTTAAATAGAAATAGTGAAGGAAGTAATTAGAAAGATTATTAAATCTCACTCGTCTAGAGGCAGACATTCAACTATTCAGCCATTAGCCGGGGTCTGTGTGGGTCCGGAGTATATGAACAGGTCTATTTCTTGGCAACAGGGATTACAAATCTGCAGTTTCTGAATTCTCAAAAAGTTGAAATGGGCAGTGGCCATGCGAACTTAATGCCTAGGACAAGTTTCAATTCAGTTCATGAATTTCCTTTGAGATGTTAAATGTAGGTTGTAAATGGTCAAAGCCCAGATTAGAAACTGGAAGCAATTTTGGTGGGGACTTGAACTGTGAAATGCATGAATGTCTTAAATTTATGGGGTTGATAGTAGCAAGTAACAACAACTCTGTGAGCTCGTGAAAGGCTTAAATGCTTCATTTGCACATTTCTGCAACTGGCAAGTTATGGTTCAGACTCTTAAGAGCTGCACGTGTCCTCTACTCTGGAGGTCTTTTAGTTGTTTGAAACTTGAAAGCATAAACATTATCATGGGACCGTTCGGCTAATTCCAACTTTTTACCGTGAATGTGTTGTGCAGTAACTTTTTCCATAGTCAAAATGTTCCTTTTTTTTTTTTTTTTTTTTTATAGTATCAGTAACACAGTGTTTGAATTATATTTTAGAAGGTAAGGTATGTTTTTTTATAAACGTTACTAAAATGTTAAACGTTGCTAACACAGTTAAAAGCTATTAGAACAATTAATTTTACCGAATATGTCCTATAAATGTTTTCTTTAACTCAAAAATCCAATGTTTTATTATATTACATTTCTAAGTGAACTTTACCTGTGGTTGAAAAAGTTTTACTTGAATACTATTATTAACCGGACCCGAATATGAAAAACACATGCAAAACGGAAAATAACAAGATTAAAGATTCATGGACTCTCGATCTTATATACAAAATCGATCTTATCAGACAGTGAGTGACAGAATGTTCTTCACAAGAAATTAGTGAAGAGGCTAATGGTGGTGACATGGCAAAGACATGGAAGAGGGAATCAAGTCAAAAGAGAAGCAAAAGTAGTGGAAGGCAAGTTCCAAGAACCTCCTTAAACAAGGCATTTTTATTTTTATATATCCGACACACTAACTTCTTTTTCTCATACAATGTCTCTCCATACACACATCCCATACCTTGTTCTTAGGATGAATGAATCATACCTTTGTAATTGCATCATTATTTGTCTCCATCTTGATTTTCCTTCTTATTACATCATTTTTTCTAGCAGCTTCTTCCTTCACAATCACAATAAAATTTTATTTTTCTAGTTTTTAATATGGATTTAATTGAAGCTAGAGGTTTTCTTATATAATAATATAAAGCAGGAAATGATTCTTTTTGCTATTATATTGACATGAAAGGAACAATCTTTAATATCGAAAGCGTTTCTTTTTAGGTCACTTTTATATGGAGCATTAATCTAGAAATCTCAAGTAGCCATATAACTATGTTCAGTGAGGAAGTCAAAAAATTTCTGTGAAAGGGTAATTATTGGTATTAAAATTATTATTTTTTAAATAACATAAAAGTAAGCTCATTGTTAAAATTGTTATTAAAAAATTATTGCCATTAGTATCGATTCATATTCTGAGTTTGTTAACTATCGGTCACATAATAGTTTGCTAAATAAGTTATAATTTTTCAATAAAAATAAAAAAAAATTAAAAATTATTCTGCCGTATAATTCACAATATTATTTCAGTTAACCATATATATATATATATATAAAAGAGTGGAGATCCATGTTCCTATAATGCGGATAACGACAATACAACAAAATATTTGTATGTATATATATATATATATATATATATATATATATATATATATATATATAAAATCACATGATGCATGATTTGGAAGCACATAACTGAATGTTACAAAAGGATGAGACATTGAGGTACAATTCTCTCATATTATGCAATTTTGTCTGATTTTTAAGATTTAGGGCTACATGCAATGTAGGTTAGGTTTCTCTCTTATTTGTATTTTGTACACTTTTGTTCTTTGTTTCCCTCAAATGGGGAAATTTTCTATTGATCATGCGTGTTCTTTGTGTATGGTCCAAAATCAAATTAGGGTTCAGATCACATGTCACTAATGTAATTTTAGATTTGTTAATCACATGGGATAACTAAATAGGATTAATTGTTGGATGTTTTGTAGTTAGCTTAAGTAAAACAAATTTTATGGCTTCATTATGGTGATGCTACCTACATAGCATGCGTATTCTAATAATTTTATAAACGTAAATATGCATGTAATAGTAAGGTTTTTATATCTGATCTATTTGAGTATTTATAATTTTTTATTATTAATAAATTATATTATCAAAAAAAAATTGTATTCTTGTAGGTATAAAATGCCATGCTAACATGCTAATATGAGTGATATAATGAGCAAAGCATGAAATTATCCTTAAGATACAATCTTAAACCCTAAGTATCAACTCTTATCCTTCTCAAAAGAAAAAAAATTGTCAAAAAAAGAAGCACTTGTCTCAAAATATTGACCATTGACTACCTCATTTAGGACCATTGGTCTCATGTGACCCTCTTGTAGAGGTAGTCTAAACTACACATATCTCAAATCTAAAATCCAATGGTATCCTATGCATGTGTTAGTGTGGGGCCTTCAATCAATCTTCCCAAAAAATTTCAAATTTGATGGCAAAATCTCAAAGGCAAAATTGTTGCTAAGGTAAGAGGTCGTATAAGATCACTTGTCCTTCCTTTGAACATGTAAATCAATCAAATAAAACCAACCAGGATTGGATTTGACATTACATGATGAATACACGTTGGATAAGTTTTTCTCTTTTTTTAATATTATTATATTGTACATGTTGTATGAATTTAAGCTTGAAAAAAAATACAATAATTTAATTAATATAACACATATTTAGATTAAAATTTGTAACACACCCTATAAACGAGTTTAGTCATAACTGAAGAGTTGCGATTTGAAATGAATTTTTTTTTTTTTTAATAATGTGGTTTTTTTTTTCTTTTTTACTCTTAAAACTACAAATTCATAGTTTAAGTTTTGCCAAATTAATAAGAAAACATAAATATATTAATTATTTTGAGAAAAATAAATTCAATATGATTAATAAAAAAACTGAATCTAAACCTACGGATTATATTTAGTTGACAACACAAGCTGGACATGTGAGAAGAGTTTTCGGGTTCAATCTCCATTAAATACAATTGCAGGAAGGAGCGAAAATTTTTAACTGTAAATAAGCCCCGAACCGAATTATGCAGTTCTAGTAATAGAGTTCGAATACCGGCACTTTCCAAAAAATAATTGCGTCTAAAGATTAAATTGTTTATATGTGTCCTATAAATCAAAAGTAGACCTAGGAAGCGGAGAAAAGAAAAGAAAAGAAAAGTGAATTGGTTGGGTAATGGAAGGTGACCTAACCAAATTTTTGGCAGTGTAGAAATGTGCAATGGAAAGTAACTTGAGACCTACCCAATTTTCATGTGATGTCCCAATCACTTTCGATTTGCCCCCTCCCTTGTAACATGAGCAAGTCTTAGGAAATTTAACTTAAATTGTAAAATGTTTTATCTTAAGATTTATATTTAAAAAAAAATATAAATTACAATTTGTAAAATTATAAAATTTCATTGCATTTAGATTTTAAATGTTATATATATAGAAATATTTTAATTATATTTTTGGGTTAAATTGTTAGCATTAAGGTTATGTTTTATTAATTTATCAGAATATACTAGTTTTAAAGAAATATGAAAATAATATTTGAGTTTCTTTTAATTGCATTCTCCAAAGAATAGACCTCATAATGTAGAAACATAGTTGATTAAGCAATTATACTACATAAAAGTTTAAAATGGAACATTTCCACGAGAGATATTAACTCTTAATTTATTATATTATAATTCATAATAGTTTTAAAAAATAATTATATAATAAAATAAAATTTTGATCTCTAAATTAATAAATTAATTATATTTGTTTATAAAGGATAAATTCATTTATCAAAAAATAGGGGTGTATTCGATGAAATAAAACTAAAATTACAATATCCCGAAAAAATATAAAACCATACAAAATTATCAAATCCTTTAATCATAAGTCTGTCTGGTTTTCTGAATATAAGTTTTTTCTATCGATAATTAAATCTGACTTTCAAAATATTCTTTGTTGGATTCTTTAAAAATAAAACAGTGTCAACGTTGATAGAAAAGATTTAATAAATTTGATATCATAACATAACATATGAATCAAGTGGGGTTTAGGTATATTAAAGGAGCTTAAAATAATCACTCATAAAATGAAATTGAGTTTGAAGATCGTACAAATGGAAAGCTTTGGTATGGAAACCTGTTCCACTCAGATTATTAGTACAAAAAAAAAAATATATATATATATATATATATATATATATATATATTGATTAAATTAATATTTTGAAGTTGACCTTAGGAAATCAAGTATGGGTAGTAGCTCAACGTGGATTCAATTATTTACCTGGAAAAAATAATTCAAAATAGGTTTGATTTTTAAATTCCTAATAACCAGCCAAGACCTTAAACTAATATTAATTCTCTTTAAACCCAAATCACCATCAAAGCACAACTATTTTCTTCAGAGGGTGGTTGATGGTGGGGATGATAAAAGAATGATTTATTATCCGAAATTCAAACTTCACTAATATATATATAATTGACATGCCTATTATTTTTCTTCTAAAAATATAATTGGTCCAACTCGAATCTCACACAAATTTTACTGTAATATAGTAAAATATTTAAAACTTCCCTCATATTTATTGCGGTAAAATCCATCTCATTAAATCTGTTAAGAGTATTTTAAACATTTTACCTTGGTATAATGAAAGTTGTGATTGATTCAGATTCCGCGTTTAGCACCACTCTTATTTCTTTTTGCCCCTTCTCTTTTATTTTTTATTTATTTTATGTTTTTTAAGTTTTTCTTGTCAGCTAGAGTTCAAGCCTAAAATGTAGCAAACTAAGCACTTTGTTGAGCATTTCTTGCAAATTAGTTGGTGTATGGATGGATGCTAGCAGGTGAGGTATGAAAGAATTTTTGTAATTATTTTTTTTTTTGGTTCATGAACTTATTAAATTAAATTTCTCTTTTAAGTACACTTAAAAATGTAGTTTTTATTTATTTATTTATTGAGAGGTGAAATAAGTCAAAATAACTCGACGGGTTACAAACCAAAAGTAGCTCTTATACGTAATTCATCTAGTAGAGTTATTAACTTGACACTTCTCACTTCACTTCTTTAAAGAAAGTGAAAAAAAAAACCTCAGTGATTGTAATTCTTTATAAAACATATTTTGATATATTACAGTAATTCGGAACAAAATCAAGATTCAAAGATAAGAGGGATAAATTACAAAATATAAATAAGAAGGGGTAAATTGTTAATATAAAGATAGAAAATTTCATAAATAATGGATAATATATTATTTGGAGATGGAAAGAATATTATCAAATTATTTATTAAAGCAAGACTCAAAAGCTTTTTGTTCTTTTTCCCCTTAATAAATTAGTAATCTTTTTAAATAGTTGAAACAATTACAAGCCCCTCTATGTAAACATGATGGGCCGGACAGAATGCTTTTTATCTCGAAGTGCATAATAAGAAAAAAATTTATGTTAAACATATCAATTATAAGTCATTAAAAAATATTATTTTTAGGTGAATTTTTGACATATTTTAGTTATATAAAATTTCAAATATTAAATGAAATTTTCTTTTCTCATTATACTGTTGGCAATTTTAGTAACTGTCTATGTTAATAAAAAGATATTTGCTTATGTTGATTACTCAGAAATTCAAATGTACACAATCATACGACATATATAATGACTCTAATCGCCACCCATATTGGGAAAAAATATTTCCTTGTATTGAGTTCTCCAAATTTAGGAGTGTATAACCATATACTATCCCTGGCATCATTGTTTAAAATTGCCATAGACGACTGTAGTATCGAATCTGAAATTTTTGGTCAAATTGTATATGTATTTATCACTGAATCATGTCTTGGTGTGCAACTTAAAATTATTCTTGATATCTCTAATAGTTATCTATATCCTTTCTTGTGTTGATTGCTCCAAATTTAGGAGTTTGTAATTGTCACTATCGTGAGATTTATATGATATTTTTAACGACTATAATAATTATTTTTCTTGTTGATTGTTCAAAATTTAAAAGTGCATAACCATTAACCGTGGATTATCCTGTAATTTATAACGTGAAATTATTACTAATGAATTTAGTTTAGTTCTCTTTCTACGGTAGTTCTTTATAAGGTAAGCATGTGCTATCTAAAGACTTTTAGCATGAAATTATGGTTGATAACAAATAATGAGAACTTCTTGCTTTTTTTTTTTTTTCCTTTTTTTATTATTACTCAGAAAAACTTACTCAAATTAAGTATCTACAGTTGAATCAGCATGTCTGGTCATATACCAAAACTTAACTCGGTAATGTTAAGTGAAAAAATTTAAAAAAATAATGATCATTACAAACATCTTCTTAACATAAGAAGATGGTTACAAAATCAAATCCAAACAAGAAAAGGAAGTGTTGCTTCTACTCCTCTCATGGCCAAACCATTTATAAAGTTGTTCCTAACTCGGCTCACAAGAATAAAATAAATTATGTTTAAAGAATTCATCATCGCATCAAACTTATTAAAATGTTTTCAGCATTTTCAAAGGTGTTTGTACCTTTGAATAACCTAAGAAATAATATTTGTAGAAACAATTTTGAATATGACTAGAACCTCAGCCTCATTCGAGTCAAGGATGCCCGCATTTTCAAAGTACAAAAATAAAACAGATCCCTCATTATTTCTAAACACTCCTCTAAAATGCGTATGACCATGCTTCCCTCTAAACGACCCATCAACGTCGAAAATTTCAAAGATTCACTGAAGGTATTTTGAAGACCCACTACAGAAAAAAAAATCTATTAGAGTACGTTTAAAATTATCTCCTTAAGTTAAAAAAATTATCCTCAATACTAATTTTCCCTTTTCGACGAAGGTATTTTGAATACCCACTACAAAAAAAAAGTCTATTAGAATATGTTCAGAATTATCTCTTTAACTTAAAAAAATTGTCCTCAATACTTTTGGGGACAATTAACATTGTCCCTTATGAGCATCTCTTAACGAGCATACTATATTCTATATGAGACAATTTTTGGAGGGACGATTTTTTGGGATGATAATTATCCTCAATTTAAGAGTCGTACATCGTCCTTCCAATTTTGGACAAAAATTACATATAAAAATATGGTATATATTTGTCTATGGGGCGTCAATCGTCCTCAAAATTGTTTCGTAAATAAAATAAAAAACTTTCTAAAAGGTCACTCACCTTATGATGTCTTTTAAGAAAGCACGCTTAACTAAAAAATTCTTCCAATTCTACATATCATTCCACCAAACAGTGTATTGAATAATTAGTTTCTCCCTTTTTAATATATGACATACTTGTTATTAGTATAGGAGACATAATTTATTCCCTTCATATGGGACGTCAATCGTCCCCAAAATTGATGGCAATAATTGTCATTAGTATATGATACGTAAGTTGTATCTTATACATATAAGACATCAGTCGTCCCCAAAATGGATGACAATAGGTGTCCTTAATATACAAGATGTAAGATGTATCATCTGCATAGGACGTCAGTCATGCCAAAAATTTATGACAATACTTGTTATTAGTAACGGAGACAGAATTTATCTCATCTCTCATACGGGACATCAGTTATTTTCAAAATTAAAGACAATATTTATTTTTAGTATCGGAGTCATAAATTATCTTTTATTATTGGCTCAACTATTATCCCAATTTCTAATTAAAATATGAGTAAGATATCGTAATAAAGTCATATTGTCCCCTTTGTGTCTTATTGCATAAAAGAGACAATTTTTAAAATTATCCCCCAATTCCAAAGGGTTATAACTTTTGGGACAAATAATATTCATTAACCGACCGCAATTCTCATCCCCTTTTATCACTTTTTTTAGTGACCATTACTCATGGGACTTACCCAACTTCTTTTACATATCAAAATGGGATAAGATGACCGATCATCAAAAAAACATGGATGTAAAGAAAATGAACTTATTCCTTCTGAGCCATATTGATTAACAAGTAATGAAAAATAAGGAAACCCAATCAACATATAAACCTTTAATAAATTATTTTATTATGTTGATTGTTTGAGATTTGAAAGTTTTGATATGATTTAAAACAACTGTAGTCGAAAGGCTCGAATTCGAGATCTTCTATTCATATAAATTAAAAAGCGAATTAAACCACCTAATTAGCAAATTATACATTGTATTTTAGTAATCTCAATAATGATAATGATAATAATAATAATAATAATAATAATAATAATAATAATATCAAAATTAAGGCTGAGATAAGGCCGTGAGATAGAGGTGGGAAACAGCTTAAAGAAAAGATATTAAGACCGTTAAGAGTTCAAAATTCGAACTGATACTCATTAATTCAAAAAAAAAATCATTTATTTTATTCTTATATCCTCTCAAATTAATAATTATGATGAGATATTTTGAAAGTGACGTGCGATTTTGTTCTTCACTTAGGTCTTTCTCTCCCTCTCTTTCGCCGGGAAAATTCAAAGAAAAATTGCGGGAAAATGAAGCAAAGTAGTAGCCCACACCTCACAGTCACTTCACTTCTCTTATTATTTAGATTTTAATTTAAAAAACAAAGGGATGGCCCATTGGCCAAACCACAGAGCCAGTTTATTTGCAGGCTGAGCGGCAGACAAATGGCCCCACCATCAAAGTTGCTGTTGGTGTCTGCATGTGTACATGCGTGCTTGCACACTACCTAAGGCCACGCACAGAGACTCTGTGTGTGTGTGTGTAATTGTTTGCATGTGATTAGTGATTGCTTCCCATTTGGTTGTTGTTATTGCTTAACATTTTATCTTGATTTGGGGCCTGTGGCTAAGAATTTAATCCTTCAATCTACTTATTTCTTGCTCAATTGTAATTAGGGTTGAACACAAAATTCAAAGAATTGAATCAATTTGATTAACATATTCGATTTAAAAATTAAAGTTAAAGTCTAAAAGTAGCTAAAATCGAACTGGTTATCACCCTATTAATCAATATTAATTATTCTAATAACTGTTAATTGTTATAATAGATGAATTTTCTCTATTTTTTTATTTGAGGATTGAGTGATTTTTGAGCGCAGTCAGTTAGCTTCGGATCACACTTGACTTTATTATTAGCCATGGTAGGCTTTTTAGAAATCATCGAGTCGTGTCTGGCTCTTGGGTTGTTTTATAAATTGCCAACTAAATGTTAGAAATTATAACATTTTATGATTTACTCTCTTGATCTCTAAAACATTAGTAGAAATATTAAATCATCGAATTAGATATATAAACAGTAAAAGATACTCCTTCAGTCCTTCGTTCTACTTTAATAGTAATAAATGAGCATTTTATCTTATTTCACTTTAAGTGCTAATTTAGGATTTTGAGTGTATTAATTATTTTTTCAATTTTATCTATATTTAACTGGTGTTTTATAGCAAAATTAATAAGAAATTTTTTATTTTAAGAATAACAATTTAGACATTTTACTACATATTTTTAAAAATTCAATGTATTTAATCATTTTCTTAATATTTATAAAAAGGTCAAATATTATTATTAAAATAGAACGAAAGAATTAATATTTTAAACATAATCAAAGTATTAAACATTATCTTAAAACCCATTGCGGAATAGGATATAAATTAACCAATTAGGTTAATTTGGAATTTGACAAAATGAACAAAATAAATATCCATGCATGTAAATGTAATAACAAGGGAAAACATATTGACTTTGGTAATTAAAAATTAAAAAATAATAAAAACCTATCGGTAGTGTAATGATTAAGCATAGTAGCTAGTGAGAGGACAAGTACTAGAAAGGTTGATTAGCACGCACACATGATTGAGTATAGAAGAAGAGTTTTCCTTCGCCTCAAGCAATCAACAAGATTGCACCATTTATGTGGCAAAATCCTTCCACCGCAAAACCTCACATCAACTTCAATAAGACAATTATACCCTCGCAAACATTCAATTTCCAAACCCCATATGGTCATTTACATATAGCATACTTTCATTTGAGTAAATTTATTATCAATATTTTAATAATAAAAAATTATTATTTATTAAGATTGTAAATAATTTAGTTTGGATTAATAAATTTAATGTTAGATAATTAGTTATTTTTGTTTTTTATAATTATGTTGGAAAGTGTATTTTATATTCAAATTAAAAGAATTACATTTTTTATATATATGGGAAATTCAATATGCCGAAATAACATCGTGGCTACACAGCAGGAGGCGGTCTTTTCCTTTGAATAATATTCACAAAATTGGCGATAACCTTTATGGTGGAGAGTACTCAACTTTTTATATTTTTTTATAAAAGATAGAAAGACTAATCAGACCATACCTGATTAAAAATTAAAAGAATTACATTAAACAACTTTATAGCTAATAAACTTTTAATCTAACTGTTTACATTTAAGTATTTTAAATTTACAGTGAAAAAGAGGGTCTGTATCAATAAAGAAATTTTGAATTCTTTAAAAGCAGTTTTGTCCCAACTGTTAATTAGAATTTATAAATTTAAAACATATTAATATAACATTTTTCAATTGGATCAAAATCAATTCTAACTTGACTTAGAAAAAAAAAAAAAACTCTCTTTTTGACAAAAAAAAAATTTTTTGAAGCTTATTATAAAATTTTTCTCTACCCATAAAAAAATATAATTTAAGATAGATGGAAAGTAACGAAAGAATATCCCCATCAAATCATGAAATATCAAATCAAATAGTTTCTAATTTTTCTTTCGGTTATTTGAATTTCACTAAAAGGAACTTTATTTATTATTTTTAATTTCTTATATTTTTTACTACGAGTAGTGTCCCTTTCGGCTGGTGAGTCGCGTCCCCACCACGTATCCTCTTTTGCCTCCATCATGAAATTTCCTAAAACCATATATATATATAATTATATTTTTTTATTTTATTTTATTTTTATCCACTTCCCTTTTGGCGGGAAAATTTTATCAATTCTAGTTGATTGTACTGGTTGGGTCCGGGCTTTTAATTTGGCTTTCTTTTCACGAAGCAAAAACGACCTACAATAACGTTGAAGTCACGGCGTTTATAATTTCTTGTTTTGTTCTAACATAAACATTTTTTTTAAGGTAGAGATTTCATTTCATTATAATGAAAGACCAACCCTTCTCATCAACTTTATCTTATCGGCAATCAATCCAAAACCAGTGAATTCCTATTTACTCTCCCGATAATTTTTAATATTTTATCAGAATGCTTAATTGAAATTTTTATTTTTATAATTTAATTATATAATTTTTCAATTTTACTTTAATTATATTTTATACTAATTCTTTTATTTTTTTTGAGTTTACCTCTTCTTTGTACCCAAAAAAATAAATTTTATAAAGTTTTTATAAAAATTTATTTTTAAATTTAAATTTTTGCATTTGAAATGAAAAGATATGATTTAAATTTTATGAATTCAGTAAATCTGAATATAACTAAATTAAATTCTATAAAATAGATAAACTTTTAAAATGACTTTTACAAGGATATTTTAAAAAAGAAAAATAAATATTTTAATTTTAAATTTATTATAAACATAAAGAATTTATTTTTAGATAGGACTATGAATTTCATTTTTGACTTTACTAAATGGAAAATAAAATACATTAACCAATATTGAATCATTTTTTGTAAAAAAAAAAAAATTAAATGACATGTAAAAGTGGATGGGGAGTGATTTGTTTGCATTAAAATTAAAATAAAAATCAGTAAATATTTAATACTCTTGGCAATGAAGATAACAGCCGTTATAACGGCAAAAATATACGGAAAGGGATAGGCGTTAAAAGAGGCGGGGAGAGTGGAGAGAGATGGGGTAAAAGACAAACGACAGTTAAGCTGCCGAATCTGTACTATTGCCACGTCATCGAAAGATTCAGATTCCGAGGTAGCCAAAGATATTGCAGGAAGGGTAACACTAAGAAGACAGGACAAATCACGGGATTTACATGACACCTGGTTTAGCTGCTGTGACCATACAGTGTATATGAAGGTGTCTCTGTTACAATTTAGGCCAAGCAAAAGCTGCCAATGGTAACAAATTCTGGAGCTTTTACCTATTATAGCATTATGTATTACAAATCACAGTATGGCGAAGAACCTCTTTATTTATTTTTCTTTTTTTCTGAATGTCTTTAAGGTTTTTTTTTTTTTATTAACCAAAATATTTCCGGTCCATTCGTTTAGAATTAAATCTCGTTCGTACCGGATCAATTTATTATTTTTAGTATCGTGTTAATTTAATTGCTCACCTAATGAGGTTAGTCCAATTATTAAATATATGAATTAATATACTTATTAATTCTTAGTTCAGTTGAGGATTACTAGGAAATAATATTATTGAATGCATTAAACTCATGTAGGACATTTCATTTCTAGCATGAGCTTGTCAACAACATATTAATTCAATAGCTAACCATAATTATATTTTAATAGTTGAGAATTAAAAATCAAAAAATATTTGTAATAATCTTAAATATATATTTTATTTGGTCATGAGCTATAAGTTCACCGCCCCGTATATTTAGTAGGATATATGAGATTTTTTTTTTTTGTAAAATACAATAGTGAGTTTATAAAAAAAAAGGAATTAGAAATGTAAAAATAAATTGTAAATAAATTTCAAAAATAATTTTCATGTTTAGAATTATATAACTTAAATCATCAAACTTAATGGAATTTTACATTATTTTATTTGGAATAAGCCTAAAATTGAATGGAAAAAATATTTTTTTTTTATTGTTCCAAGCATAAAAACTTGGAATTCGAAATGAATTTTTTATAAAAATTTTGTTCCAAGGAGAATGCAAATTTGAAATTATCCTTATTTGTTATTAAAAAAATTTGGAATGTAAAAAATATAATTTATTTAAATTATATCCTATAAAAACTAATTTTATTGGAGTAAAATTAGTATTTAATTTCCACTCTAAACATAATAATATCAAATTTTAAGTAAAATTTATAAAAATTTATGTGGAATTCAATTATAGCAAAAGGAAAATTGATGGAGAAATGGAATTTTAATTATTGTATATTTCAATGATTAAAATTTATAACCTGCATTATTGTAAAAAAAGAGATGAGAATTTTCTTAAATGCATGATTTAGAAAATTGAGTATCCAATCACAAGATCAATCTTTGATTCTTGCAATGGTTCTGCGGCTAAAAAATAAATTTATATTTGTCATATCTTGTAAAATATTGGAAAAGTAATCCAGCTATTGAGGATCCATATGAGTATTATTTTGATGTTCAAATCAATTAAAAAACTAATTACTACTATGAAAATTTATATTTTTTGTTAAGATTAACTCCAAGTAGAAAGATCTAATATTTATATTTTTTAATTTTAGTTTCATTCAAAAAGATATGAATTCTTTCTTTCGTTAAAAAATCAACGAACTTTATTAGCTATTAATAGTAAAGTTTTATATCTCGTCCATAAGCTTATTTGTAATTTTTGATATTATTATTAATGAATTATATTTAAAAAAAAATTGTTGATAAGTGAAAAGCAGTGAGCAATTCAAGAAAAATTTTGAGGGTGATCATGTTCAAACACTTCACATCATTTTGCTTGCAAGAATCATGACAATAATCTTTAGAACACAAAATTTAGAGGAAAAGAAAATAAAAATATTTAATAGCTTTCCCTTCATTAACCTATGTTAATTAAAAATATTTAGAAAAATCACCTCTTCATTAAATAATTTGATTATTAAATTATTAGTTTAATACATAAATAATCTAGTTTATGCCCTAAGGATGTTTTATACGTATGAATGCAATGAAAATTGTATCTTATTAACTTTTCTAACCATGGAGAACTGAGGGGAGCTTGACCCTCCCGAGTTCTCAAAAACTTCTTAAATTTTTTTTTTTTTTTTTGACAATTTGGTTAACTTTTTTTTTTATTTTACCTTTAGTCTTTATTTTAGAGTTTAAGGATTTGGTCGGTAAAATTAATTGTTTTGGTAATTATTAACTGTTTTAGTAGTGTTTATATCAGGCTTTTGAATAGTTTTTCATAAAACATTAAAAGCTAAATATTACATGAGTTAACTTTTTATAAAACGATATCATAATATCTAAAAACTAATTCAAATCTTATGTTATCAAACACTATAAAAATCAGTATTTTCAAAACGTTTTACTTAAAAAGTTAACTCCACCTCTACATCTAATATTTTTTTTAATAAAAATAAACACTTCCAATGAGGTTAATTGACTAATTACACTAACCACCTAACAAGTTTATGAAACCAATGATCCAACTTGTTTTACAAAAAAAGAAAGAAAAAAGAATCATCTTAGAGTAGATTTGAGTTGCATTTAAAGATAAAGTTGGAAATAAGAAAATTGAGTGAGTGAATAGTGAAGTGTTGGGATGTTTTGACCAAATCACAAAAGGAAACCAAGCAACCATCATAACAAATAATGCAAGAAATGTCCCAATGATTGTGTCTATGCTTTAATCATTGAGACAAACCTAATTAAAGGACTCACAAGTTGGTGCTATTTGTGAGCTAAAAATTGCTTCCATGCATCAATCATCTCTTTCATGTTTCCTCTTATACCAAAATAGAGTGTGCAATTTCAAATTATTTTCCCTTGACTTTAACCAACAATTTTCATTATTTTAATAGCATAATTTAATCATATAATATGGGTAAATTAACTATTTATTTAGTTCTTCAATTTTAATCAAGATTATTATTATTATATATTTACTGTTCGGCAAAAACACCGATTTGTCCGTGAATTTTAGTTATATTAAACTATTTAGTTGTTCTATCTAAAAAAATATCATTTTAACTGTTTAAGTGAGGGACTAAATGATGATTTAATAATAAATATAAGGGATTATATATTAATATTGTATTAAATGTGAATGACTAAATAGTCAAATATTATAGAATAACTATTAGTAAAAATAGCATTTTTCTAACGAAATAACTAAATACTTTAATAGGATTAAAATTCATGGGGGAATCAATACTTTTGTTCAATAGTAGGGATGCGATAACATTTAACTAAAACTCAAGGACTAAATAAGTTAATATATATATATATATATATATAATATGATAATTATTTTTTAGAATAATATTATAAATTAATTTTGGCAATTATACTACAAATATATTTCTTTTAAATAAATAATGAAAAAGCATGTTAAATAATATGTATATATATATGGGCTAAACAATTATAGATAAAAAATAAAAATAAAGAGAAAAAAATTGTTTAGCCACTTCTAGGGTTGTGTTTCCTCCTCTATGAAAATTACAACGAGCAACTTTATGTCTTTTAATATTTATGTTGAAGCTATTGTATCCAACAGAGTTGTTGATTTTCAAAACAATACTAAGATAAGCACTGAAATTGGGTTCGGCTTATCGATTCTACTATAATTTGAAATCAGAATTCTCGAATAGATTTTAATCAATGGCTAATAAACTTAATTGGCTAAAAGTCAACTCTCTAAAGTAAAAAACTGGGGTCAAACTAGAACCCCAACTAGTCAATAATTTAAATTATCATTAGCCTTGATCTTTTTCATATATAGCTTTTACTTGTGTGTAAATGGGTCGAGCTCGAATCTCCCTAGTTCAAAATTCGGCTCGTTAGGATTTAACTCGATTCGAAATTTAACGAGTCTAGAAATTTTAGAATGAAGCTCGACTCTATAAAAGTTCAAGTTCGGTTTGTGGCTCGAATAAGCCTAAAATAATATTATAGAAGAATCGAGCTGAAAATCATTAGGCTTGAACTCTATTCGAGCTGAACGTTTTAAACTTTTTTCGAGCTGAGGTTGAATAGCTAGAAAGTCTGCTCGATTCATTTATACCCCTAGTCTTCAGTTACTCTCATCATTTATAAATATAAATTGTTCAATGTTGTTACTCGACTGTTAAGAAAACAATTGATTCTTCCAACTATAATAAAATGTTCATTAATTTGATTAAATTATCCAGTAAAAAATTGAATAGATTATTATTGCATTTATCATAAATAAGGGTAATCTTGAAAAAACATCATTAACTATTCATCGATATTATCAAAATAAATTTATATTCACGGATAAAAATATTATCCTAAAACGACTTATATTTATGAACAGAGAAAAAATGATCTTTTTCAATATCTTTAGGAATGTTTGCTTTGCTCCTAAGAAAAATTCAGGTAAATTATAGTTGTTATGTTTTTTTTTTTTTTTTTTTTTTTTTTTTTTTTTTTTGTATATCAAACATGTGACCTGATTATTGGGGATCAATGATATTCAATAGACTCATTAACCTCACAAACAAAGGAAAAAAAAATATATTGACTTGCTTTAAAGTCATGATGTAAGTTATTTCACACTCATAACCATTAATTTAAATTATCATTAGTTAACCTCAACCTTTATTCACTACTACCTTTAATTTAAAACTTCCAATTTCTCTTTATTCTCATTCATCTTAGTTGCCTCGAGATGTTCACAATTACTAATTTTTTTTATATAACCGGAAGATTTAATCCCCTCGAACCGTAGAGCGTAAATATTTTTTATCCTTCCAGTAAAGTGTGTTTCTCGATAATCGAATTTATATTCTCATCCCTATGGGCATTAAGTTCGCTTACCACCGAAATCAACAACTCATTGACATCATACCATTTTTAGCCAACCATGTGATATTGACCTAACAACATGTAAATTTTGCATGATTGGACTACCCACATCTAATAACCCCAAGTGGCTTATCTCAATACATTTCAACTTAATTTAGCTTTCCCTTTTTTTTTTCTCCACAAACATCTCCACGTTCAAGCAAAATTTCATAGTTGAGTAAAATCCTCTCAATCATAGTGACTCAAATTTTGAACTCTTGACTTTATAAGTCAAATTTATCTAAAAATATAGTCTGCTTCTATTGATTTATTCAGCCGATTACAATACTTAGAATCATTTTTCATGCATTAAAATTGAGTTTTCAATTTATATATTTGTAATTAGACTATTCATATGCTAGAATTTGAAAAAAAAGAAAGAAAATTATTTAATAAATTTGTGTCTTGATCTAGGATGGATGATGGCATGCTTAACCATATAGTGGTCAATGAATCATCTCAATGTCTATTACATGATTCTGTGTGTGCATAAGATCATATTAGTGGGACCAATATGTTCATTATGATAGAAGAATAGTAAAATTTGGAATACAAATGGGTTGGTTAATTACTTACCCTAAAATGAAACAATTATAGACACCTTCAAATCTTAATGAGATCTCAATGCATTTTGTATGATTTTCTTTATATATTGGTCATGCGGATGGGACCATTAATCATATCAAATTAATTAATTATGATAAAATTTGGAATTCTTATTCTTTAGATAAAGCGGAAAAATTTTAAATATAGGGCCAGTTTGATTTAACTATTTCAATCGGTTGATATTTAATAATGCTTGCTCATGGTTACTAATCGATGATTATTAATTATTTGTTAAAATTTTAATAACGATTTTTATGAATTGCTAAATAATCATTAAAAATATAATTATTTTTATATATTATTGTTATATTTTATACACATATATGAATATATAATTTTATTTATTTTATTATTTTAAATAATCATAAATAAATAATTGTATAAAATTTGAAAATATGAGTAATTATTTTTATAAAATTAATAAAGTCCAAAAATAATATAAATTTGAATAAGCTAATAGTTGATGGAAAAAAAAAAAATCCAAAATATAACTAGAACTTTCTTTCAACTAACAACGTCACATTAAAATCTTTACTAAAGATCTTAAGCTTAGTTGTCGAATGCATATCAATCACTAATTGTATAAAATTAGATCTATGCATCATCGAGTACATAATTTAACTCTTAAATTCGGACAAAAATAATTTTATAGCAATCTAAATTTTAAACTTGATCTTGTGATATTTTGAACTATAAATTGTTTTGCAATAATTTCACACGTCACTAAGTCAGCACCAACAACAATTTTTTAGATTTTTAACTTTTTTTATATAAAAGATCGATTTGATATATAAACATTATAGCTTTTGAAATAATAAATTTTACATTTTAACAATTTGAGGTGTTGAATGGTTGAATTTAATCCTATTTATTTTTATTTATTCATAATAATAAACATATATTTTACATTGATAATTGATAAATATTTATATACACTGAGCATATATCAATTTTTCATAAAGTCAGTTATTTGAAAATTAATCTGTAAATGAAACAACTTGCTCTTTTTTTAGATGTCAAATAATAGAAAAATGATTAGATTCTGTAATTTGATTGACCATCCCAAAATAGGCAATTACTTTTCACTTGGAACAAATTTTCCAGCAAAGAAAAACTGAAGATTGCAAATGACAAGATTTTAGGATACTGTGTTAACTACATTATTAATGACAAAAATTTAAAGGAATGGTTGGCAAATTTGAATTTCAAAATTCAATTATTTGAATTTGAAGAGATCTTTCAATTATTAGACTATTATAATAATTTTTTTTTTGTAAAATTACAATCAAATATAAATTTGTACTTGTTCTCTTTTATGTATAAACATACTTATTTTTGTAATTTACATAGAAGAGTTCTAAGTAACTTGAAAGTTAATTATTGATCTTCAAAGAAAAGCTAACGGCTTTCTTTTTTCTATTTTCATTAATATATAATTAAATTTTGTTATTTATTATTTAAATTAATTTGTGCCAAAAATATAAGCTAAATTTGAATTTTATTAATAATCATTATGTAGCCTATTTATGATTTTCGATGTGAACATATGAAGCAAATTACCTTAAAAGTTAAAATTTACTTATATACCCTTTTTAATTAAGTTGTATAAAAAATTTGAAATGAACAGTGAATAAGATTTCTAAATTAAAAGTTTATTAATATCTCAAGATTTAGCCAAAAATGGATAAAGTGACAAAAGTGTGTTAAAGAAAGAAAATTCCACAATTGCCCAATTGGGTTGGTATTACAAAGACAAATTTCAAAAAAATAATTAATCTACTAAATCAAGTTTAAAACCCAAAACCCCAATCATATATTACATGCCAAAGGTTAAAATAAACACATAATTAAGTTTTAATTATTGACAAATGGCAGGTGAGTTACATAGCAGGACAAATGTTTCCAACCAATGGGGCCACCCCACCAGTTGTTACCATATATAAATATTTATTTAATTTAAAATTTTTAAATATATTACTATAATTTTATTTTATTTATTTGTTTTGAATCTTGTCTCAATGAGACCCTGAAACCTTAATAAAAGCAGGTTGTCTTCTACATTCTCTACTGACTCTTTCTTTCTTTTTCTTTCTCTCTTTCTCTTTTTTTTCACTTTCTTTTCCTGTTGGGCCCATTAGTCTGCAAACTCATCTGGGTCATTATTAAATCTTCCTCCACCAGCAACTTTCATTTCCATCTCCACCTCTCTCTTTCTTGTTCCTTTTCTTTTCTTTTCTCTCTCTGTACCTGTAAGCTTCAAAAGATATAGAGCTGTTATGGCTGGGTCTCTTCAGGACATAGAATCTTGGCTTCCAACTGAGTTTCTTACTGAGGAAGAGTTGCTTATGGACAAAGAAAACTTTCTCAAGAACGCTGAGTTCAACCCCAGTTTTAGCTTCCCTTCTGAGTTCCCTTACGAGTTTGACTCGTTTGGTTCCTCTTCGTCTCTCAGCTCGCCGGACGAATCTGTTATTGGCTCAACTGAAACAGAGAGCAGTAACGAGGACGATTTCTTAGCTGGGTTAACCCGGCGTTTGACTCAGCAAATCACTGTGAAGTCTCAGGTAAGTCTTCACTCGTTTTTTTTTTTTTTTTTCTGACTTTTTGTTCGCTACTTGAATGGTCTACAAGTGGGTTTTGACGTGTTTCTTGGTTTAATAGAAGAAGACGGTCATGGCTGGGTCACCTGAATCAACACTGAGTGGAATCGGAAGCTGGTCTGTTTCAAGCAACGGAAGCCCAAACGGTGTGTTGTCACCGCCAACGACGCCATTTGGGGCTAAAAATGATACGTGGGATCTGATATACGCAGCTGCTGGTCAAGTTGCGAGGTTAAAAATGAGCAATGAAGGCAATAAGTACAGTAATCAACAAGGGAGAGGATTATTGTGTCCTCTCAGGAGCCAAAATCCAGAAACAGCACTGAAATATCAGAATACTGGGTTTTACTCGAGCCAGTGCTATGGCCACTCTGTTCCTCAAATGAATCAGGTACTATAAATGAGCTAAAAAAACACACCCTCTGTTTGAGGGTAATATGGGTGTGGTCTGTTTGGTCACCAAGAAATGAAGAAAAATGAAAATGATGATTTCAGTTCTAATTAGGTAAAATTTTAAACTAGACTAATTTAAACAAAATGGGTTTTGGATTTTGTGACTTGAAAGTGGATTTGGTTTGTCTCAACTTTTTAGATAGGCTAATGGGTCTAAGTGTCTCCTCTGTCTTTGCAGTACCATTGTCAAGCGAGGCAAGAACAGATGCTGAAACAACAGTGTCCTTCTATTTGGGGCAAACAGCAAGTGAAAGTAGGCTGGCAAGCCCAGAGCCAACCCCAGCACCACCACTCTCTGCAGCAGCACCAACTCCTTCAACCTCAGCACCACCACCAGCAACAGCAGATGCAGAACAGAAACAGAGGAGTTTGCTGCGAACATGGAAGATGCGCGCATCCAGTAGCTCTACCTCAGTCTGCTTGGCCTTCTCTTCAAAAGCAGAACCACCATCAACAACAACAGCAACAATCCGGTACTAATTCCGGCATGAGAGCAGTTTTTCTTGGTGGATCTGGTGTTAAAAAAGAATGTGCAGGGACTGGTGTTTTCTTGCCTCGCAGATACGGAAACCCAACTGAGTCGAAGAAAAAATCTGGTAATTATATCTAAAACGCAATTTAATTTCTGGGTTCTTTCCAAATCTTTGTTTTAATTTATGGGTAATCTTCAAATTTCTGTTTTGGAACTATTTTGACCTTTTCTGGAATTTCCTTTTTGTATTTCTTTAGCTTGCTCTACAGTTCTGCTACCAGCAAAGGTTGTTCAAGCTCTAAATTTGAACTTTGAAGATGTGAACATTAAGGGCCGCACTCATAACCAGACACAGCCTTGCTTCAATAGTTCTTTGGCCTCTGACTATGGTAAAAAAAAATAAAAAAAAGCTGAAGAAAGTATTTCAATTGATTTTATTAATTAACTAGAGTAATTTAACTTATCAGAGTATCTTTTCTTTATAGATGCATTTATGGCAAGAAGGAATGCACTTTTGGCGCAGCAGAAGAGAAATATACGTGCAGAGGGTGTGCTCAATCATGAAATCTTGCCTCAAGAATGGACATATTGAGCGAGGAAAAAGCAAATTAATGCTGGTTTTTGTTGGAAAAAGAAAAAGCCAAGTTTAGAGGTAGTAGAAGAAGAAGAAGAAGAAGAAGCAGAAGGAATATATAAATAGGGTTTTTATGGGATTTGGTTTTTAATTATATAGGAAAAGGAATTCAAGAGAAGTTGAATAAGAAATCCATGTTTTTTAATTTTTGGAGGAAGTTTGAATCAGCTTTTTAGATGAAGAAAAGGAAGTGGATATACTAGTAGTGGTAGTAATATTAGTAGTAGTAGAGGAGGAAAAGTTGGTATTTTTATATATTGTAATAAAAGGGAATATATGGTTTTTAGGCCTTTTTAAGTTTTTGATTTTGGAGGCATAATCTTTTGTTTATGATATTTTATTTAATTATAGGGAAGATGATTAGGAGGTTAAATGATTTTGAAATGGGAAGGTTTGTTCTTGAAGAATCCACAAACCTTCTATGCTTGTAAGTTGTAATGTCCTATGGCAGTTACAAGAAATTCTAATAAGAAAAAGCTTTTTTTTTTATTTATTCTGTTCTGTTAAAGTCTCTGCTTGTCTTGCTAAATGTCACTAAATACTAATATTCTTCTATCATAAAACTGAATGATGCTCTTTGAGGGAAGCTTTTTCTGCAGAAACCAAACCAGAACACTTGAATCTTTTTGCTTTTTGAATGATTTTTGCCCTTATTCCTCTGGAATTTTGATTAATATCAAGAATTAAATTATGGGATTAAGGTAATTTTGAACATCTTTTGAACGAAGACAACTTTAATGAAATTTATATAACAAGCTTTCTTCTTAATTTGTCAAATTAGTGAAAATTATTATCATTTATAAGACTTCAATTCGAGATTTACTCTTAATTTATAAATTGGTGAGAATTCTTTTCGAGATTTTTATTTCTCACTCTTTATATAAGTGACAAGATTAATCGAACTACACCATTTTAAGGTTTTTATTATTGTTGAGAAGATTTGAATTCAAGATTTCTCCTCATCTTTCAAATAAAGATTCAACTTTTTATTATTGTTGAAAATACTTAATTCGAGATTTTTCTTCATATCTGACATAAAAAAGAAGACTAATCAAATTACACTGGATACAACTCTTTATTGATTTTAAATTTAAAATTAAAGTGTATGCTTTTACTCTCAAAGTGTAAATCTTGGGTCCCCTTAATCTTACATACTTACACTTGTAGTCCATTAAGAGTTGGGAAGTGTAGTCTTGAAGAAATGGCTAAAGGATTTGCAAGTCCTCATTTGAAAGAGTACAATTGGATCAAATTTGAACAATTAAATTTAAATTTATGAAGCTCTAACTTTGTCGTTTAATAGATAAGCTGCCGTATCAATTAAATTGAACAGGGAGGGCAAATTCTGTTTTAAGAACAAAGGGTACTTTGTGGTGAGGGCAAATGTAATATTGCAGGCTAAAGCTACATTATTTATTATTTAACATGAAAAGGGGAAGGAATTGGACAAAGGAAAATGCTTGAGCGTGAAGCAGCAGTAATTACTTTCTTTAAATTAATGGTTATGATGTTTTCTTTAAATTTACTTTCACCTATATGCCCCACTTACACATGGCATGTATAGAATTTTTAAAATCAATTTTTTTTTTATTTTTTATATTTTCGATGGTAAATAAATTGAAGTATTTATAAATTAATAGATATGTAATGTTAAAAAATTCATTCGATAAACTTAAAAAAATACAAATTCTACAGCAATAATTTTTTTATATAATACTTTTAATTTAGTCAAACTATTATTTTTATTATTTATATAATATTTAATAATATGACATTTATATTAATAGTTTAAGTTTAAGAGAATGAATTATTAACTATTAACTTTTTTAACGAAATACTTAATTTATAACATGCAATTAATAAGACAACTATTTTAATTACTAATACAACTAATTTCGTCTAAAGAACTCTAGAATCTATTTAAAATGAGTCAAATTGTAATTTGAAACGCCCTTTCCTCTTCGTATTTTTATATGCAAAAATTTTTTGTGAAAAAATAAATATATATTTTAATTAGGAAAAAAAAAAGATGTAAGTGAAAAATAATTATTTTATTTATATTTAAATAAAACTGAAATGTTAAATTATAATAATTAATTATAGTTCCGCCATTTTCTGGACATAACACCACTGCATGGTCAAAAATACAGAAAAAGCAGGAAAAATGACGTGCTTCCCACATGAACATGGGTGGAGCCGTGGAGTGGAGTTCCACAAAATAATTATTTTTGCTTTTTCTTTTCTTTCTTTCTTTTTTTTTTTTTTTTTTAATTATGACATTAATATTAATTAATTAATGTTTTCTCTGCATCGCTCTTCTTTGGGCCACCGCCTGCAAACCCAGCAAACCTCACCTGAATCCATTATTAAAACCTTCCCCACCACCATATTCCTCAGTTCTCATTTCCCTTTCTTTTTTTCTCTCTATACATATAGCTTTAAATGGATTTGTGGGTGTAATATTTGTGTCTTCTCAACACGTATAATATTGGCTTGCAACTGGATTTTTGCAGAGGAAAAGCTTGTAGCCATGGATAACTCTAAAGAAAATGGATTTGACGCTGAGTTTGATTCCAGTTTGAGCTTCCCAGCTGAGTTCCCTTACGAGTTTGCCTCGTTCGGTTCTTCTTCTGATGTTGGCTCTAGTGAGACGGAGAGCAGCGACGAGGATGATTTTCTAGCTGGCTTGGCTCGGCGCTTGACTCAGCAAATCGGTGGTGAGCCTATTAAGGTAGACTTCGACTACATGCGCTTCTCTTTTACATTTTTGTGTCTTAGACTGAAAAAAAAGAGTGTTTGATGTGTTTCGCTTATATATTTAACTCGATAGAAGAAGTGGGTCATGGCCGGGTCACCCGAGTCGACACTTAGTGGAATTGGGTGTTGGTCAGCTTCGAGCAACGGCAGCCCAAACGGCGAGTTGTCACCTCCAACGACCCCATTTGCAGCAAAAAACGATTCATGGGAATTAATATATGAAGCTGCTGGTCGTATTGATAGGTTAAAGATGAGCAATGAAGGCGACAAGAACTGTAACTATCAAGGAAGGGGATTGCTGGGTTATGCTGCAGGGAAAATTCAGATAACTGGGTTTTCCTCAAGCAAGAGTTCTGGTCACACTGTTCCGCACTTGAATCAGGTAATTAAACTGCCCAGTTTAGAGGAATCTTTAATTAACCTTTGGTTGGCTTGGCTATCGAGAAAAAGAAGTAATAGGAGAGGAAAATTAGGAAAAAAAAAGAAAAACTAGGTCTGAGTTTGTTCAGAGTAAAATCGGAATCTTTGTTTGGTTTAACAAGTGAGCGTTAATGCTTACGTCGCCCTGACTCTGTTTGGCTATCTAGAAAGGAAAAGAAACCATCGAAGAAAATGATTTTTAGGGTAACTGAGTAGTATGGATTTAAATGAATAGTGTGGCTTTCCTTTTCTTTTGTGGTGATGGGTTTTATCGGTTCTCTCTTTTGCAGTATCAGAATCAAGTTAGGCAAAACCAGGTGGTAATGAATCCCCAGCTGCAAGCTCAGCCCTGGCAAGGCCACCAAATACGAAGCAGAGTGCATCCCCTGGGTCTGCCACAGTCGGCTTGGCCATCCCTTCAAGTTCAATCAAATCAGCACCAGAACCAACACCATCAGCAATCACACCACTCTAGTTCATGCAAGAAAACTCCTTTTCTTGGTGGCTTTAGTGCGAAAAGAGAGTGTACTGGCACTGGCGTTTTCTTGCCTCGCAGATATGCGAATTCTTCCGACTGTAACAAGAAATCAGGTATCATCTAGTTTTGTCCTTTAGGGTTAATTTAGTTTCTCTGCTTGATAGTATTTGCCCCTGATTTTATCCTATTGTTTGAGCAAATGAATTACTATTACCCATATATTAACATGATGCTTATTAATTTTTCTTGCATCCACAGGCAAGGTTGTTCAGGCTCAAAAATCTAACCTTGAGCACATGAACATACAGAATCACGCCCTTAATAGTGGATTTGCGTCTCATCATGGTAAGCAAGTCCTTAATTTGATCCTTCTTTTTGTTTTTTAATTTATTTGTGCATTAGAGGAGACTGGAATCTGTAATTTGGGAGGGCCTTGATTTGAACTGTTTATGTTTCTGTACATTTTGCAATGTTGTGAGACTTATAAGGGTTGTTTTTGCAGATGCTATGATGGCGAGAAGAAATGCTCTAATGTCAAAGCAGAAAAGAAATTTAAGCCATGAGAGTGTGCTTAATCATGAAATAGTTCTACCTCAAGAGTGGATATATTGACCCAAGATTCATGTATAAGGTAGAAGCAAGCATACAGGCAGTAGATCCATAGGGTTTTATGGAGTTTGGTTTTGCAAGAAGAAAACAGAAAAGGGTTCAGGAGTGGATGTAATTTACAGGAAATAAAGGCAATAAACCCTGGTTTTTTGGGAGAAGTTTGCATCAGTTTGTTAAGAAGGAAAATAGCTAGAAAAGCACAAATAGAAGAAGGATATGTATTTAATTTATTGTAATGGTAACTAATAAGAGGGTTATGCCCTCATTTTCTTAATATTATTTATTTTTTGGTTGTGAAATGAGTTGGTGCTTTATTTATTTAAATGACTGGGTATAATCTGTATTTATCATATTTGTTAAAAAAATTTTTTCTTGTTTTTTTTTTTTTTTTTTTTTTTTTTTTTATAATAAAAATTTTTCTTGTTGGTATCATCCCACCATGGCAGTTGAATCACAAGGGATACAAAATGAAAGCTATCAAGAAGCAGTTCAGTGATAGTGTAGGAAATTGCTATTTCTTTTTATTAGTTTATTGTTTTGCCTTGTATTAATGTTCTTATTTAATAAAAAAAATATAAAAATTATACAAAAAGATTTAATAATACTACGGGAGTAAAACATAAAGAAAAAATTAATCTATTTTTAAAAATATAAAAACGAACTAATTATATTTTTTAAATCGTAGAACTCGTATTATAATTTAATTTTGTTTTCCATGGACGTATAAAAAAGGAAAAGGAAAAATATATCACAGATGTAAACCACTAACTAGACTTGAGAAGTGTACCATTGAAGAAAAGTCAACAAAAATTAAATTCAAAAAATGCATGTCGCCTGAAACTTGTTGAGCTCCAGTTTGTCCTTTAATATCTAACCTTACCTACCAACCGAATTTATCAAGGACCATGACAAAATTGCCAATTTAAATTTGTGTTTTTTTTTTTTTTTTTATTTTTCAAAATAAGTCTCGACACTCTTCCCTATCTCCACCGATAGTTTTGAATTTGAATATTTGATAGATGAAAAGTGACCTTCTATTTCCATCTACTTTTAATTTAGATATATATATTTTATAATAATTATTTTTTTTTTTAAATATTTATATCAGTATGTTCGTATCGTGTCGTACTGTCAACTGCATCTTGTCCTTTTACTCTCAACTTTGAAGGCAAAAGTTATTTATTAAATTATATCCTAATTAGCATCTAATGACTTATGAGTCCTTTATAGAACAGAGATGAAAGAAAAGTTAAAAGGGGATGTTGGGGGTAGGGAGGGAAATTGCTTCGAGGCGAAGGAGTAGAAGTATTGGTGGATAGTTGATCAGTGATTAAGGAGATATGACTTGGCATTGTTTTTTCAGTTTTGTGATTGGGACCATATGGGCTTACGTGGATTTGGGTCTGGGTAGTGGGTCCTATTTGATATTGTTTTGTTTTCCCTGTTGCTCCTTTTTTGTCCGAAAACCAAGTAAATAGCTAATGCAAAGACATCTTTGGTAGTTGTGGTTTGGTGCTCTGTGAACTCAAATTTCGTTGACTTGGTCAACTCCCTCTACTTTAAATTTTATGGATTTAATTAATTGTAATAAGTTATAATTGTTAGAATAATTATAAAAAAAACAACCTCCTGCACAGTTACACATCCCTAGCATGTGATGTGAGTTGGCATGAGACCAGAGCATGAAACCGAAAAAAAAAAAAAAAAGTCAAACTTTTCATTTTGTTTTTAATTAATTTTATTTTATATACAAAAATAATCTTTATAAACATCCATATTCACTTCTTGAATTTTAAAAATTTTAGAAACTATAAATCCGGTGAATACATAAATTTACCCTAAATTTTATTTTTTTAATTTTATGACACTTTCTTTTAATTTGAACCATTAAAATTGTCTTTGCTCTTGTTTGTATTTTCGTTAGTGATAGACTACTTATACGTTACGCCGCAATATATTTGAAGTACAAAAACAATGGATAGAGGTAGCTAGTTAGTGTTAGTGAGTAATCAACTATTATTAAGCTAAATCCTTATTTATTTTTTTATTTCTCAACTGAGGTAGGCTTTATCCAGTTCCTGCGGAACAAATCAAGCCAACACCCTCCATTTCAATGGTTGAATAAATTAATTATCACTAAACCCAAATTAAAAATTACTAATTTTAATTCTTATTTGCTAATGATTTCAGACAAAAATTAAATAGAACAAACAATAAAAATGGTCAAAGTGTTTGTTGTCCTAAAATCCTAGTTTCAATATCCTTCCAATGATTTACACCTAGATGCAAAAATATTGTATGATTGTACTTTTTACTATCATAGATATGTTCAAGAGTATGAAATTTCTCATATAAGTTTTAATGCTCCATGCATAAGTCAGATGCTAACCGTTAGGTGGGTTGTTAATTATTTTGGGCATCTTCAGTGAAATTAAAATAATGTTTTAGCAGTCGTTAGCTATTCGATAAAATTTATTGTTTTAGTAATGGTTAGCTATTCTAATAGCTGAAAGCTATTTAACAAGTGTTTCGTGAAATGTTAATAGGAATAACGTTTCATGACACTAGTATACAGGGATAGATTCAAAAAATCTAATTAGTGAAGGGCAATACATGAAAATAATAATTCAGCGAGGTAAAAGGCAAAAATTTAGTGGAGTAAATATAAATTAAAATAATTATATACACTAACAACTAAAGAACCATAAACTAAACTGTAAAAAACCAGTAAGGACAAGTACCCCATTGCCTCCACTATAGATCCGTCTTATCTTGTATAAACGCTACTGTTTCAAATATTATAAGTAATAAAATTATTATTTTGACTCAAAATTAGTATCGAACATAGCCTTTGTATTTGTAGGAATAATACATAATTTTTATTTGGAACTTGATCACAATATATAATTTATCAAAAATTAAGCTTTTACATTAATTTTAATTGAAACTTCCAAATTACTAAATTAAAATATATGGATCAAATTACTAAATTAAAATATAGGTAATATCCAAAATTGAGAGAAGATCGGTTATAAGCTCGTCTTATTGTTTGTCTCTCACGACTCAAAACGGTCATATTTGTAATATTATTAAATTTTAAGTTTCTAATTCTATATTTGGAATGTTCATTTGAGGACATATGTCGAAATTGGATGACTTCATTTTTTCATTATCAAATCAAATGAACGTGTCATGCAGTGTACCCTAAAGTCTCATCTTCAATTAATTTTATATATAGATCAAGAACCGTATTCTATGATTGATGGGTACAACAAAATTTTAATCTTTTGATTAAATCCTAATTAATAACTTTAGTGGATATTACTTCAGAAAAAAGTCTAAATTTGAAAAAAAAAAAAAAAGTTAGTATAAGATTAGGTAAATGTTGGTTCCATAATTGAGGTTCCAAATCAAATTCATTGGTTCATGCATAAAAAAAGATCCTTTATTTGCTATTTAAGAAATTGAAAATTTCACTATTTCTCCTAATTATATGTGAAATTGGCTTGTAAGCAACTAAAATTAACAACTAATCAAAGGGTGGAGAGCTTAAATTTAGGAGTTGTCACCACATGGGGGGTTTTAAATTCTTTAATTAAACACTTGTGTGACCTCATGAGTGATGTTTATTGAGATTCTTTCTACTTAATTTGTTTTCTCCATTATTCCTTCCATTAATTAGGCCTTCAATTAGTGAACTCTTTATCCCTTAACGATAAGATTTGGTTCGGAAACAATTTTTGAACTAGCTTTTACAATTCTGATCAAAGAAAAAAATTATCTCTGTTGATTGTACTGTTCAATAATATAATTTTTAAAGTTTTAAAGAAGTTTTTATGAAACGTTAAACACTCTAAAGATTAGTGTTTTATAAAAATTAATTATATTTTTTTGACAGTTACCCATTATTTTTTTTCCCTGAATTCAACTAATTAAACCACTAATATCCAATTATAAACTGAATTCGGATGTGTTTTACCATTTTAACATAAACTCAGTTTTTAACACTGGGTGTGGATGTGTATACATATATGTATATACTATGAAGGAAATATGAATGGCCTGCATGGGACAAACCAATGAGGAGATTCATTGCTTGTAGGGTTGAATGATGCCTTGGTGCTATGATTCTCAACAGTGTAGGCAGCGTGCTTGGTAGCAATCATGTTAGCCTTCTCTTTGCAACTATATATAAATTAACAAATATATAAACATTTTTAAAAAATCTAGCTCATTGAGGGCCCTTAACAACTAGATGCTAATTTTTATAAATTACTGAATATAAAACAATTTATTGAATTAAACAGAGAATTGACATTTGGCACAGAGAGGAATATAAATATCGCAAATGTCAATGGTTGATCATGACAATTATCATAGATGGTACAAATGATTTTCTTTTCTTTAATTTCATTTGTAGATATTTAAATAAAATAAAAATGAAAATTTGTGAAATTTTTTTTCATCCACGTATGGAGGAGATTCCATTCTTCCAATTAGGGGTATAAATGAATTCAATCGAGGTTAAATTTATCAGGTTCAGCTGGATGCTCAAATTATATATATATAAAAAAATTTGATAAAGCTTGATAAGTTTTCGAGTGGAACATCATGAGACTCAAGATTCATTTGGTTGGATCTTGAGCTTGACTTCAGCTAATTTTTTTGAACTTTTTTCGAGACCGAGCTCGAATAGCTGACAAGCTAGTTCGACTCATTTACGCCTCCTGCTTCTAACAGCCATTCATAATTCTGGTTCATGGGCGGTTGCAGTGGGCTAACTACAGGCTACCTCTGATACTACTGGGCTAAGTTTGGCTGGTTCAAGATTCAAGGTCTGAAGAGCAAAGGCTACAGATAGGTTAGGCAGCTTAAAGAAACACTACACAAAAGCCCATTTATGCTAACCGAAGGACTCGTGCTCCAGCTCTTGCCATTGGGCATCTGGCCCAATATGCAAGCCACTCTCGCCGGGACTTAGGTTAAGTGATTAAAAAAAAAAAAAAATGCTGGATTGCTGCTTAGATTAACTAATTTTAAGAATTTTCACTGTAAAATGAAACTAAGATTAACAATTAAAAGAAAAACTTACATTTTATTAACGAAAACTCAGATTACATAATAAAAACAGCAACTCCATAAGGAAACAAGCTCACAACAACAAACCCATTACACACATCTATTTATTTTATTGGATGGATGGGTACCATTTAGACTTAGACACACTCAAACATAACTAAAAGTTTCAACCAGAAATCTCAATAGCCTTAACGTCCGGTTTCTTGACTTCCACTTTAGGCACTGTCACAGTCAAGACTCCATTTTCCATGCTAGCCTTAACCTCATTAACCTTTGCATTCTCTGGTAGCCTAAACCTTCTCAAGAACTTACCACTTGACCTTTCAACTCTATGCCACTTATCATTCTTTTCTTCTTTCTCTTTGCTTCTCTCTCCGCTTATCTGCAAGACCCTACCTTCCTCTATCTCCACTTTCACTTCCTCTTTCTTTAGCCCTGGAAGATCAGCCTTGAATACATGAGCTTCTGGTGTTTCTTTCCAGTCTATGCGGGTGTTGGCAAACGCTGCCGTTTCGTTCAATAACTCAGAACGAGGAGCAGAAAGAGCAGTGCTTGTGAAAGGGAAGTCCTGAAATGGATCCCAGATATCGAGAGAGAAGGGATCGAAAATGTTGGTTCTCCGGCCACCGAAGAGGGTGCTTGGAATCAGAGACATTCTCTTGATTGGTTTTTGGAGAAGATCAAAGATCGGTGAGAGAAAGTTTCTTGGTTTAGTGTGTTTCTTTTGTTCGTGTGCTTTGAAGGGCTAATGGAAGGACATATTTATAGTGTTCTTTTCTTTTCTTTTCTTTCCTTTTTGGGTTATGGGAATAAACAATGGTAAGTTCTTGATGCTTCATGAAAATGGAAAGTGGAGATCAATCTCGAACGTGGAAGAAATTCTTGCTTTCACTTTGTGTTAATATTACTATTGTGTTCCCCGTGGGTTCCACTAGTGGATCAGAGATGGGGACGGGATGGGACTAAGGTGCAATGATCTCCAACCTTCCACTGCCTTCCACAAGTTTTATTAATTTATAATATTTTGATGAAAAAAAATTTAATCATTTATAAACTAAAATATAATTAAAAATTTAGAAGGATTCTATTAGAGTATAATATAATCCTAGAATATTAGGAGATGATCAAGTACCGTAATAAGGAGTTGTAAATGAGAAAATGACTTGTAAATGTGACCAAAAATGACCTATTGATTATCTTTCAATTGGATTGAGCTTAATACACGAACTAGGGCCAATCTCACGGGTAGGCCGAGCAGAAGCAGAAGCATAAAAATTTCGAGCCCCAAGTAGGCCTGATTTGTCAATAGGGTTCAATAATTTTTTTTGTTTATTAATTTAGCTTCTTACCACCTTACAACTTATAATATTAATTAATTTGAAGAGAATGACTTATTTAGACTCGGTTTATAGCTTCATCCATGAATCAAATAAATTAAAAATATGTGAATTTGTCTGACCAAGATAAATATGAATAATTTTTAAAAAATTTCTATTTTATTTAGTTTAGTTCATAAACGAGGGCATAAATCAGGTTTAGGAAGTTTTGAATTAATTTCTTGTTCAAAAGCCTATTTATTTAAAGGAGGTTTAGTTTCACCACCTGTTTTTAATTTTTGATTTAAATTGTATTCTTTAACTAGTCAATTTAAAAATAAATAAATAATTAAGTGAAATTACTTTTTAAGTATTTGATTAGTAAATAGTTAAAAGGAAAAAAAAAAAAAAACTCAATTCTGCATTATGGGTTTTAAATACTTAGCAAAACAAGTCCTAGAGCGCAAGACTAGGACTTGTGAACTTGAGAAGTTGACAAGTTTTGATTGTGTTTAATAAAGTTGAACTTCAATGTGCATTTATCAATTTTTTTTTTTGTTTTCTAAAAATTTGTTTTGTGGTACGTAAGGGAGGTAGAGCTCAAGAAAGATAATTAGGTTACACGGACAATAACCTATTAATGTTCGACACTTTTCAGGCTTTTGTTTGTGGCAGTCTTTCGTTAACACCCATGAACATCCGTCTGGTAGAGAGTATTTCAGTAAAGTACTTGAGCTAAAAAACAATTCCATGGAACAAACATTTTGATATTGGCATGTAAGGTCCTCTCATACATTGTTCGACTTATGTTTTTATTTTATTTTTCGAGACAAGTGGACATAACATAACGGTTTTAACTATGTTATCCCTCTCCTCCAACAGGAAAATTTACTAGGAGAACATTTTTATTTTAAGGAATATCTCTAGCTTGTTCAAATTAGAAAGTAAATTATTTTCAAGAGTTAATGAAATCTTTTGTTAAAGGGAAGTCAAAATACCAAAGCCGTCCTTAGACGGTTTGATTAATTAGCAATCTTTGTTAGTAATGGTTCATTATATATACATATGTGGAAACATCAATACTTAATAGGCTCTAATGGCAAATCAATTCTCTCTAATTGGCATAATCATAATTAGTAGCCTTCTTATTAGCTGCCATGGAATATCAGATGATAGAAAGGCAAATACTTTCCTTCCTTTGTTTTTTTCCTTTGAAATTCGTTATTTTAAGGCGCATGCATGATATAATCATTAGTGTTAAATACGTATATGATCACTTTATCAAAACATGCATGCAGGTTTACATTGTGTACATGGGTGACCGTCCAAAGAGTGAAATTTTTGCATCAGATCATCATGCCAACATGCTACAACAAGTTCTTGGCAGGTTTTTTAATTATTTACATAAACAAATGTCTAGTTTTAGGTTTTTGGGCTTTTAGCTGTTGGATTAATCTGTAATACTCATTCAACAGTGATGGATCAGATTCAATGATCTATAGCTACAAAAGAGGCTTTAATGGGTTTGCTGCTAAGTTGACCAATGAGGAGATGCTTAAGTTAGCTGGTGAGTTATGGAAATCAATCCTGTGATTTGGTTTTTATTATAATAATATGAACTCCTGCGCAGACATGGAGGGTGTGGTCTCTGTGTTTCCTAGTGAAAAGAAACAACTCCACACAACAAGGTCATGGGACTTCATGGGCTTCTCCCAACAAGTTAGAAGAAATACTATTGTTGAAAGCGATATCATTATTGGAATGCTTGACACTGGAATTTGGCCTGAGTCTGAAAGTTTTAACGATGAACAATTCGGTCCTCCTCCAACAAAATGGAAGGGCATTTGTCAAAAATCTTCCAATTTCACATGCAACAAGTAATCAGACTTCGAAAAATAAAACAGTCCTAATTGTTCAAAAATATTTTTATCATTAGGCCTTAGATTATTCAATGTACTTGCAGTAAAATAATCGGAGCTAGATACTACCGTAGTGATGGATACTTTCCTCCAGATAATATTATTTCTCCAAGAGATTCAGAAGGTCACGGTACTCATACTTCATCAATAGCAGCAGGAAACTTAGTACAGAAGGCAACGATGGCAGGACTTGCCCCAGGAACTGCTCGTGGAGGAGTTCCTTCTGCTCGCATTGCTGTATACAAGATTTGTTGGTCTGATGGTTGCGCAGATGCTGACATTCTTGCGGCTTTTGATGATGCCATTGCTGATGGAGTTGACATAATTTCAATTTCTGTTGGAGGGTTTTATCCAGTAGACTATTTCAATGATACTATCGCTATTGGATCTTTCCATGCTATGAAGCACAACATCTTCACTTCAGCTTCTGCTGGAAATTCAGGTCCGTATCCTGCAACTGTCACCAATTTCGCACCTTGGTTTCTATCAGTAGCTGCCAGCACTATTGACAGGAAATTCTTTACCAACGTCAAGTTAGGAAATGGAGCAACTTTCCAAGTAAGCAAATGTGAACTTTCCAATCTTTCCCCTGATTTCTTCTACTTAACTAACCGCAGAATTTTTTGCTATGTAGGGAGTATCAATAAATACTAAGTATCTTAATCACAAAAAGTATCCTGTAATTTATGGTGGAAATGCCCCAGATATCAAAAATGGATTCAATGTGTCAATATCTAGGTATAATGAAAGATATAATAGATTGTTAATAATCTCATAATGCTAAATTTGATAGTAACACATATTTAAGTGCAGGTACTGTGTTCAACACTCCTTGAACAAGGAATTGGTGAAAGGGAAAATTGTTCTTTGTGATTATATTAGTACCGGAGAAACCGCATCAGTTGCTGGAGCAATTGGTACAATAATGCAAGATGGTTATTCCCAAGATGTAGCATACAATTTCCCTTTACCGGCGTCACATTTGAATTTGAATGATGGATTTGATGTTTCAGAATATGTAAATAGAACTCGGTAATGCTATCTAAATTTTATTAGTAAAATTGCAGGTTTAATTCTATACACATGCTATTAATTCAGTAGCTTCATTCACAATACCATAGAAAACCAACTGCAACAATATCCAAAAGCATTGCAAAAAAAGATGAGTTAGCCCCGTATGTAGTTTCATTTTCTTCGCGAGGACCTAATCCTATATCGAAAGACATTCTCACGGTAAATTGAAAATTACACGCTCTATTTCAATCTACATTTTATATATACTATCTAATCAATTAGTTTTGACCTTGCAGCCTGATATTGCAGCCCCTGGAGTTAACATCTTAGCAGCTTGGACAGAAGGTAACACAATAACAGGAATATTTGGTGATGACAGAATACTTCCTTTCAATACAATTTCTGGCACATCTATGGCTTGCCCACATGCAACAGCAGCTGCAGCCTACATAAAGTCATTTCACCCAACATGGTCTCCTGCTGCCATCAAGTCTGCTCTAATGACAACAGGTAAGTCAGTTAAAGCATTTGTTAGCCAATTCTCTATGCTCCTATTCGGCAAAATTAGTTGTTTTGGTAGCGTTTAGCTGTTTGAGTAGCTTTTCATAAAACACTAAAAAAACTAAAAGTTATAGTGATAAACCTTTTATAAAATGCTATCTTAACCTCTAAAAGCTAGTTCAAACATTATGTCGGCAAACACTATAAAAATAGTGTTTAAAGCTATTTATAAAGCTATTGCCAAACACAGCTTATATCTGTTTGACATTATTCTTTGAGAAATTGTTGAGAGAAGCATTCTATTTCAATGTTGATTTGAGTAATTTAAACATTTTACAGCATTTCCCATGAGTGCTGAGAAAAATCCACAGGCAGAGTTTGCATATGGAGCAGGACATATAGATCCTACTGAGGCCATTAATCCAGGATTAGTATATGATATTGGAGAGGATCAATACATAGAATTTTTATGTGGACAAGGTTATAGTACTAAACAATTACAATTTGTTACTGGTGACAATAACAGTTGTTCTGAAGAACCAAAAACAACCTCTGCAGCTCTAAACTGTCCTTCATTCACTTTGTCAGCCCCTTCCGGACAATCGGTAGGCCGTGTCTTTCACAGAGCTGTTACAAATGTTGGATCAGCTATTTCCACTTACAAAGCAATTGTAAAAGCTCCAGAAAGTCTTAAGATCAATGTTTCACCTAATGTGCTTTCTTTCAAGAATTTTGGAGAGAAGAAATTGTTTCGAGTTACAGTAACAGCAAAAGTGGGTAATAGTTCAATTTCTGGTTCTTTGATTTGGGATGATGGAGAGCACAAAGTGAGGAGCCCTATTGTTGCTTATGTTTCTTCTTAATGATTCTTGATCCTGTCATACCTGATGCTAGACAATAAGCAGATAATTTTTAATTTCTAGTTAAAAAGTTAATTGTGAAAGCACCAAAAGGGGCTTAAGACCAATGTCACTTCAAAGTTGTTTCTTTTAAATAAATCCTTTGTTGTAAAGTGTAAGAGCAAGAATGGAAATGCTGCAATTTTGGAAATTTTGTCCCATTCTTGAAAATCGTCCCAGTTTGTTGTGTTTATTCTGAAAATGTGCAATATAAATTTTATTGAGATTGATGTTGCTTTGTCAATTAAAGTAACTCCAACTTGTTTAATAGTATATTCTCTTTTAAAAGATTAGATTCGACTAGAATTTGGAAGATGTCCAAATAAACTTTTTCTAAGAAAAAATTATTAAAAATAAATTTATATCATATCTTTCTTTCTTCAATTAATTCGGATCCAACTTGCATCATCTACTTATCTTTACTCTCAAAACTTGCACATAATATTATATTGGTTGCTCATTAAAAAATAATATAATATGTACCAAAAAAAATATTAAATAGTCACAATTTTTTGGGGCGTGATCCCTAGCAGAGGCCCTTAAAAAGGGAATTAGGAACAAAAACTTCCCTACCAATTACTCAAATGGAGGAAAGGAAGGGCAGGAGATTGGTTCTTTTTCCATTGCCATTGCAAGGTCACGTTAACCCAATGCTTCAACTTGCAAACATTCTCCATTCCAAAGGCTTTTCTATTACCATAATCCACACTACCTTCAACTCTCCAGACCCTTCAAAATATCCCCACTTCACTTTCCATTTCATTCAAGAAAACTTGACAGAGACAGAATCATCAACAAAAGATATTTTATCTCTTCTTTCACTTCTTAACATCAAATGCGTTGCTCCTTTTCAAGATTGCTTGTCTACATTATTATCTGATTCTTTGGAGGAGCCTATTTCTTGCTTGATCTCAGATGCTATCTTTCATTTCACTCAAGCTGTTTCCAATACTCTTAATCTTCCAAGAATTGTGTTAAGGACTGGTGGTGCTTCATCTTTTCTTGTTTTCTCGGCCTTCCCATTTCTAAAGGAAAAAGGTTACCTTCCATTTCAAGGTATGCGCATATGTATATATAGTCTTTGTTCACTTCTTTCTTTTCAATATAATATAAGATTGAGCTCAAACGTATTTAGATTCGGTAAGTTATTACCTGGAAAAAAGAAAGGTTGTGGAAATTTTTTCATTTTGACATAGACAGAATCATCTTTCTTTTCATTTCTTGTCATTTTAATGTTTATATCAGAATCCCAATTGGAAGAACCAGTTGTGGAGTTTCCACCACTCAAAGTTAAGGATCTTCCGGTGATCAACACAAGCCAACCAGAATCACTATATGAATTAGTATTCAAAATGGTAAGTGAGACCAAGGCATCTTCAGGACTAATTTGGAACACATTTGAAGATCTTGAGAAATCTGCAATAGCTATCCTTCGCGACGAATTTGATGTTCCAGTTTTCCCTATAGGGCCATTTCACAAGTTCTCTCCTGCATCAAGTAGCTCATTAACACAAGATGAAAGCTGCATTGCTTGGCTAGACAAACAAGAACCAAAATCAGTACTATATGTGAGTTTTGGTAGTCTTGCTTCAATAAAAGAAAGTAAATTTTTGGAAATAGCTTATGGACTAGCTAATAGCAAGCAGCCATTCTTATGGGTGATTCGACCCGGATTAGTCAGTGGCAAAGAATGGGTTGAGCAACTACCTAATGGGTTCATTGAGGATTTGAATGGAAGAGGTCATATAGTGAAATGGGCTCCTCAGTTACAAGTATTAGCTCATTTTGCTATTGGTGCATTTTGGACACACAGTGGTTGGAATTCGACATTGGAGAGTATTTGTGAAGGAGTTCCTATGATATGTATGCCTTGTTTTACTGACCAGAAAGTCAATGCAAGATATGTAAGTGAAGTTTGGAGAATTGGGTTGCAATTAGAAAATGGATTTGATAGAGGGAAGATAGAGAAGACTATCAAAAGATTAATGGTGGAGAAAGAAGGAGAAGAGGTAAGAAATAGAATCTTGGGTTTAAAAGAGAAAGCAAATCTTTGTTTTAGCCAAAATGGCTCTTCAAGCCAATCTCTAGACAGATTGGTTAGTCATATTTTATCTTTTGAGTCTTTTATTTTCAAGACTCAGTAGGTTAATTATTTTTGTTTGGACATTTAATAATAACTATGTGGTTTAGTCTTGTTAGTTGTTTTAACGCTCGTCAATATAAATGGTTTGGTTAATAAATTTGTATATCATTTCGGTTTTACAATTGTCTTCCATAAGAATGTAGAAAATGCGAGCTATCAAGTTCAAATTCTGTTTATAGCAAGAATATTCATCGGTTTAGTGAATTTAAAAAAGAGATATTCACATTGTGTAGCCTATAATATTATTTGACCCATTAGACTTTCCAATAAAAAAAAAAATACATTGCAACCGAAAATTATGATTAGAGTTTAGTTCAACCATTAGAAATTCAAACAAAATAAAGTAAAGTATTTAATAAATGTATTTTTATATCAAAATAAAAAATAAATGTATTTTTATATCAAAATAAAAATTGAGGTGTCATAAAATTAAAGCAATAAAATTTATATATGAATTTGTATATTAAGCCTATACTTTTTTTTTTTAAAGTAAACTTATATTTTCAAAAATTGTTTTGAAAAAAAAAAAAAAAAAAACCTAGCTGAAACTTAATCTGTCCCGGCATTTATCATGGTAGTGACAAAACAATATATATTTAATATCTTAACGTACAAAGTATTAAAAACCCATCCTGCACCGATCATGGGCACCTATCTGTACTACTTTCATCAACAAAAGAGGATTGGGGTTTTCGATAGGAGCGCACACGTGACCCATCACGTGCCTTGTCGGTGGAAGAAAAAAAAAATCAGGTTTACAACATGGCCATGATTTTTGTAAAGAATCAATTCCCATGCAAGAATTTCCGTATTTTAGTAGATGAGATAGTACTACTAGAATAGCACTATTCCATTCATTAATTCAAATGAAATAATTCAATAATAAATGCATTGAAAAAAATGAAAAATATATTTTTATTAATATTAATATTTTTTTTGATATCCTTATAGCTTATTAAACGAGCTTAATCCTGCTTACACAAAGAGTTAAGGAAAAATCTTTAACCTATGTGAATTTTATTTCATTTATAAAAATGAAATACTCATCTCTTTTTTTTTTAAATTTAAAGTTTTTTCAGCTCAAATTAACCTCATCAGTTAAAAAGTAATTGTTATTAATTGTTTGATTTATATTTTTTTTTTAACAAAAATGTAATCTTTAAACAAACTTACAACAGTAACGGACACCGGAATCCAACATTTTGTTTTCCTTTTTTGGAAAGAGATACATGCAACTTCTTAAAATTCTAAGGCATCAATCTTGGTCAATGGGTAAGGGATCATTAGCTTATGAACTTGATTGATAAAGATGGTAACATATGTTGGTGGTGGTGTGCCCACTCAAGTGCGGGATCTACGCATTTTTTTTTGAAAAGAAAAATGAAAATAAAAATAGAAGTCTGTAAAGGGAGGAAGAAATAAAGAAGTCAGGCGACAGCCGTGAAATTTGTGCAAATTGAAAGTGGTAGTTAATTTGTACCGGTATTGTACAGCTCATTCAAGATCCGTTTTGTTCTCCTATAAATAGAGGAGATTAGCCAAGATATTGACAATTGCATGGAAGAGAAAGAAATTCTGTGTATCACAATTTTATTTTTCCACAGCAATTATTCTCGTATTATTATTGTGGGGCCCTAACAACATATGACCTCATTGTGTGCGTCATTGTTATCAACATAAGGACTACATGTAAGTAAAATTCAGAGAGTGATGATGATAAATTGACAATTGCCAGTAATATCATGAACGAACTGGGCAGAGTACTATGCAAGGAAAGCAACTTCCTCTAAGGCGATTAGGAAAATTACAATTTCTTACTTAATGAGTACAAACTAAGATAATACAGATAAATAATCAAAAGCTTGTTTTATTATCCTCCTGTGAATTATGATGTGTTTGCACACTCATCAGCCTGATATCTTCAATCAAACGGTTCAGGTTACAAAAAGAGGATCCACCTTCACTAATACTTTTCCTTGCCAACTCTGCCATCCTAGCAGCTGATCTAACAAACTCTTCCCTCTTATTAACCATCAGATCATTCACCATCTTCTCAACAACCTTTCTGTTACAAACATCTTTCATGTCCAGTCCTAATTTCCACACTTCACTCACAAATCTACTATTGGTTTGCTGGTCAGCAAAATAAGGCCAACAAATCATAGGCACACCTGCTACTATACTCTCCAATGTCGAGTTCCATCCACTGTGTGTCAAAAACCCACCAATTGCTTTATGTGCTAAAACCTCTTCTTGCGGCGCCCATTTCACGATGTATCCATTTTCTTTACAACCCTCCTGAAGCTCTTCAGGAAATTTCTCAACAACAATACCTTCCTTATCGGTAACGGAGCTAGGCCTTATAACCCATAAGAATCGCCTGTTACTATTAATGAGACCGTGCCAGAACTCTATAAGCTGGTCTAACGTCAAATTTGCAAAGCTGCCAAAACTTACATAGATTACAGATTGTGAAGGTTGATTATCTAGCCATGCGATGCAAGTCCTGTCCACTTCCCAGAGACTATTTGAGGATTGATGTAATTCTTGCTTATTTGTGCTTCTAATTTTGATGCTTTTCAAGAGCTCGTGGAGGGGTCCAATGGTGTAGGTTTTAGGGCAATGGTTGCGAATTTGAGATAGTATTGGTGATTCCAGGTCTTCAAATGTGTTCATAATAAGGGCTTGTGCTCGAGTAGTTTGTTGTGTCTCGTTCATAATCATGTAAAATGTAGGTTCTGTCATGCCATTAGCTCTACAGAAACTTGGAAGATCTCTTTTCCTGAGAAATGTCTCCATTCCTGGAACTTTTGTTATAAGCCTATCCATTTCTTCTTCTCCTTCAATATCAGCAAACAGTACCCCTTTGTTGTATAGTTAAATCACAACAATTCCAAACTCAAAAAAGCTAAATAAAAAAAAAAAAAAAAAAAAAAAAAACACAAGCTCATTATACAGAGAATAATAATACCTTTAATAGGAAGTTCACCAGCTTCAATCATGTCAGGAATACAAAAGTAAGACCAGAAAGCACAAGCGCTAATGGTGCGAAAATAAATAATTGGAATTGCAAGCTCGCTAGCAAGATCAGTAACAAATCCAAGGATTCCATCTACTATAAAACAGTTAATTCTTGGATTACTTTCAATAAGCAATTTTTCAATTACTGGCTTACTTTCCAATTTTAATGCATCAAGCACTTTCGCCACATTCCCACTATCAATAGGCAAACTGTCAGGTACTGTAACAAATCGAAATCCTGGATATTTCAGAAAACGAGCTTTAATATCCGTAAAACGAGCTAAACATTCCTGGCTATGTTGTGTGTTTAGAAAGGTAATAGTAAGACCTGAAAGGCTTAAAAGCTCCGCTAGCTTGAGCATGGAGTTTACATGGCCCTGAGCTGGGAAAGGAAAGATTAAAACATGAGAAGATGAATTATTTGAACTTTTCTCCATTTCTTTTTTCTTTTTCTTTGGAAGCTACCTTCTTTTTTTTTTTTTTTTTTTTTTTTTTTTTTTTTTTCTGTGCGTGAGAGGAGCTAGCGCGCAAGAAGATCACTAAAAATAAATAGGATTATACTTGCGAAGATATAGATTGGTCATAAACAATATGCTGTCAGTTCGAGTGTGGCCACAAAAGATTCCGAATCACTTTCGCGCTAACCAAACAGAAACAAACCCATATGCCGACGCAATTGGAGTTTGGCTGTTATATGAAAACAACAACTACCTGTCTACCAATTATTTTCGGAGTGGGGCTGTGACAATAAATACAAGTATGTAATGTCGACATAAATTGCTCTCATGCACTGCTTATAGCTGTCTCAGCCCATCTTCAGGCTTTGCCCTGCAAAATATCTGTACCGGGTTGTACATGGCTATAATGTTATTCTATAATTTTATTTATTGGTAAATATTTTCCTTTTGATAGAAAAAGGAGAACTTTGGTAGTAATCTGTTTGTTATAAATGAATCCAAAATATAAAATTTATTTGTGAATAAATTTTTATATTTAGTTTAATTAATTTAAAACATATAATTCAATTGAATTTCATATAATTCTGTATGGAACAAATTTATAGTTGAAAATTTATTTATTTTTATTTCTTAAAATATCCTTAAAATAGTAATTTCACAAAAATAATCATAAATAGCAATTATATTTATGTTATGCTATATAATTTTTTATATTGTATTAAAATAAATATATAAAATTAAAATAATATTAATAAAATTTCTACATTTAATTTAGTAATAAATAGATATTTAACGGGAATCTCTCTTGTCGATAGTAAAATAATGCTAAAAAATATAAAAATAAAAACACAACAATAAAAAAATTTTCTGAAAAAATAAATTTTTTAAATGGATTGGTCAAGTTTGATAAAATAAATAATTTAAATAAGTAAAAAAATTAAAAAATAAACTTTGTATATAGAAAAGAGTTATTTTGTCATAAAAAGTTGAATGACTTAATTTTGTGGAATTCATTTCCATCTATTTTGTGAAATTTGGTATAGTCATATCATATTCAATGGAATTAAATTTCTACAATTGAAATTTACATTTTTTTTAATTCCAACACAAAAATATAAATTTCTAAATGAATTTGTCAAAATTTTGTATCATTTGTTGTAAATAATGGGTAAATGTGCATAAATATGAAATCTAAATATGCATAAACTATTCATTGGATCTTCCAATAAAAACACGTACGAAAGCAAGTGAAAAAGTAAGAAGAAAACTAGAAGATTGTAGAACAATAGAAATGGAAGAATTAATGTTATGTAACACACGGAAAATATATAGAAGTAATAATTCAATAGAGTTAAAAATAAAAATTATTAATAAAGTAAATTTAAATTAGTGTAAACATATGGATTAATTTATAAAAATTTAGGTTGAATTAATAAATTCATCCTGAACTTTGTTAATTTAAACTTGTGACATTCTCAATTTTTATTTAATCTATTAAACATTTAAACTTATAAAACTACATTTATTAAACACTTTAATTTTCAAAAACTATTTTATTGAACACTTTAACTTGCAAAATTAAATCAGTTAAACACTCATTAAAAGTTAAAATTTATGAAATTATTGTTCCAAAAATCATGCTAACTACTCATCAAGTTGATATTTTAAAAACCAAAAATCTTAAAAACTATTAATATTAATATCGAAAGATGCATAATAATAACAAAATTTACATGTTCAAATGCATATAAATCATTTGCAAAGTTTAAGAGTAAATTTTTATATTCCGTCTAAAAAATTATAGATCGAGGCATAAAAACTTAAGTGGGGTTTACTGAAGTAAGGAGCCCACGGTCAGTTCACGTACCGATACTTTTCAATAACAATTCCTTATCCATTCTTGCATCTATACATACATAAAAAAATGCAGAGTAATTTATTTTTTCATACCAACATAAAATAAAATTTGAGAAAAAAAAAGGTTTATCACTTCATACAATTCCTTATCCATTCGTTCTTATTACTCTTTTATTTTAGTAACAATAGAGTGATTAATGGATTTTTAGTATTAAATTTTTCTCGAATTAATTCAAAAAAATTACAAATAAGAGCTCCATGATTCAAGAAAACACCAATGTATCAACTATCATGCATGTCCTTTCAGACGCATTTACCCTGATATATTCAATCAAATGGTTCGGATTACAAAAAGAGGATCCACCTTCACTAATACTCTGCCTAGCCAACTCTGCCATCCTAGCCGCTGACGTGACAAACTCTTCTCTCTTATCCACCATCAGATCATTCACCATCTTCTCAACAATCTTCCTATCACAGACATCTTTCATATCCAAACCTAGTTTCCAAACCTCACTCACAAATCTACTATTGATTTGCTGGTCAGCAAAATAAGGCCAACAAATCATAGGCCCACCTGCTACTATACTCTCTCCAATTTCGAGTTCCATCCACCGTGTGTCAAAAACCCACCAATTGCTTTATGTGCTAAAACCTCTTCTTGAGGTGCCCATTCCACAATGTATCCATTTTCTTGACAACCCTCCTGGAACATTTCAGGAAGGTTCTCAATAACTATATCTTTCTTATTGGTAATAGAGCTAGAACATATAACCCACAAGAATGGCCTGTTACTATTAATGAGACCATGCCAGAACTCTATAAGCTGGTCCAACGTCAACATTGTGACGCTGCCAAAACTTACATACAGTACAGATTGCGAAGGTTGATTATCTAGCCACGCAACGCAAGTCCTGTCCACTTCCCAGAGACTGTTTGAGGATAGATGTGATTCTTGTGTGTTTGTGCTTCTAATTTTGACTGTTTTCAAGAGCTCGTGGAGTGGTCCAATGGTGTAGGTTTTGAGGCAACGGTTGCGAATTTAAGATAGTATTGGTGATTCTAAGTCTTAAAATCTGTTCATAATGAGGGCTTGTGCTCGAGTAGTTTGTCGTGTCTTGATGACCATATGAAGAGCAGGCTCTGCCATGTCTTTAGTTCTACAGAAACTTGGAAGATCTCTTTTCCTGAGAAATGTCTCCATTCCTGGAACTTTTGCGATAAGCCTATCCATGTCTTCTTCTCCTTCAATTTCTCAATAAACGGTACCCATTTGTCAGAGAACTGAATTACAACAAATTCTAAACTCAAACGCTAGTTAAACAAAAAATAGTTTAAAAGACACAAACTCGTTATAGAAAGAATATCAATACCTTCAATAGGAAGTTCGTCGGCTTCAGTCATGCCAGGGATACAAAAATATGTTGGGATATCCTCCCAAGTCCCACATCGGATAAAGAGGAGAAGTGGAACCAAAATATAATGGTTCAAACCCAACCCATTAGTATGAGGCCTTTTGGGAGGTGTCCAAAAACAAATCCGTGCGGGCTTGGCCCAAAGCGGACAATATCATACTAATTCGGGGTTGGATGGTACGCGCGGTCCCAACAAGTGGTATCAGAGTCCCGGTTTGGAGCGGGCGGACTGCGCAGTGCAAGAAAAATCTCGGTGTGACGGTAACAACAGGACCAAGACCGAAAGAAAATCTGCAAGTGGTGCCTTGTGTCGAAAGTCTTCCCGACAAGAGGAGTTCGGGCGGCGTGTCCCGCAAAGTTGTAGCGGCGGTACAAGATGGTGGGCAGATTATCCCTGGAGGGGAGGTCACGATTTGTGTGGTCCTTGGTTGGAGGGGAGGTTTGTTGGGATATCCTCCCAAGTCTCACATCGGATAAAGAGGAGAAGTGGAACCAAAATATAATGGTTCAAACCCAACCCATTAGTATGAGGCCTTTTGGGAGGTGCCCAAAAACAAATCCGTGCGGGCTTGGCCCAAAGCGGACAATATCATACTAATTCGGGGTTGGATGGTACGCGCGGTCCCAACAAGTGGTATCAGAGCCCAGGTTTGGAGCGGGCGGACTGCGCAGTGCAAGAAAAATCTCGGTGTGACGGTAACAACAGGACCAAGACCGAAAGAAAATCGTGACCTCCCCTCCAGGGATAATCTGCCCACCATCTTGTACCGCCGCTACAACTTTGCGGGACACGCCGCCCGAACTCCTCTTTTTCTACCAAATCCTCTGACTGCTCTATGTAGATTTCTTCTTCCAAATCTCCATGTAGGAAGGTAGTCTTTCCATCCATTTGCTCGATTTCCAGATCAAAACTGGCGGCCGTTCCGAGCATTGTCCGAATGGATGTCATTTTCACAACCAGTCTAGCTTTGACTCGTGGTTGGGAGCTGTGTTCTTCCTGCTTGATCCTGAACACCCACTTATTCTTCAAAGCTTTCTTGCCTTTGGGCAACATCACCAGCTCAAATGTTTCATCCTCATGCAAGGACTTCATTTCATCTTGCATGGCTTCAATCCAGTTCCTCTTGTGTTCATTTTCTATAGCTTCTTCAAAGCTTTCAGGTTCTCCCCCGTCAGTCGTCAGTACATACTCATTGACTGGATATCTAGTAGATGGTTGTCAGACTCTACTAGATCTTCTTAATGTTTGAGAACCTTCCAGTGCTGGTGGTTGAATATGAACACCATAATCTTCATTTGGTTCATTTAGGAACTTCTGAATTTTCTAACTCTGGCACTTGTTCTTATGGAACTTTTTCTTCATCTCCAATTTGTTTGCGTTCTATTGGAGGGACTCTCTGTATGTCTGTTGAGTCTTCATCAGATCTATTGGCACTCTGCTTCAATATCTTCAATAGTCTGATCTTCAACAAATACAGTATCACGATTTCTTATAATCATCTTCTGGATTAGGTCATAAAACTTTATAGCCAAATTGGTCTTGGCCATAACCAATGAATACACACTGTCTAGTCTTAACATCAAGTTTAGACCGTTCATCCTTCGGGATATGCACGAAGGCTTTGCAACCAAACACCCGCAAATGATCATAGGAAACATCCTTTCCTGATCATACTCTCTCTGGAGTATCATACTGTAGAGGGAAACAGAGTGAACGGCGAACTACTGTGAGTAACGCTTCACCCCAAATTTTTAGACAACTTTGCATGTGAGAGTAAACATCTGACTCTCTCCATCAAAGTTCTGTTCATCCTCTCAGCAAAACTGTTCAGTTGCGACGTCTTGGGAGATATCGTTTGATGTCGAATGCCATGCTCTTTACAGAAAGCATCAAATGGCCCGGTGTATTCTCCACCATTATTTGTCCTGCTACACTTCAGCTTCTTGCCTGTCTATCTCTCAACCAGGTTTAGAAGACTTCATTGTGCATATCCAGGTCTTCCTAGAATGGTCATCGATAAATATCACAAAATATCGATTTCCACCATATGATATCGTCAATGGTCCACACAAATCTGAATGAATCAGATCTAATACATTCTTCATTCTAGAAGGAGGGGTAATCTTGAAAGCTACTCTGTTTCGCTTTCCCGCCATACAATCAGGACGCTTGTTTAGGTGAACTTCATCCAATCTAGGTAGTACGTTCTTTCTTGCCAAAGTTTTCTCACTCATGTGACATAGTCGTTTATGCCACAAGTCAACTGTACTGTCATTCTCCGCTATACTCGAAGTGTCTTGGGAGAGTTTCGCATGTATCACGTACAGCTTTCGGTCTTTAGCTACCACAAATGAACCTTTTGTGAGCTTCGGGGTTGGATGGTACGCGCGGTCCCAAAGCGGACAATATCATACTAATTCGGGGTTGGATGGTACGCGCGGTCCCAACAAGTGGTATCAGAGCCCAGGTTTGGAGCGGGCGGACTGCGCAGTGCAAGAAAAATCTCGGTGTGACGGTAACAACAGGACCAAGACCGAAAGAAAATCTGCAAGTGGTGCCTTGTGTCGAAAGTCTTCCCGACAAGAGGAGTTCGGGCGGCGTGTCCCGCAAAGTTGTAGCGGCGGTACAAGATGGTGGGCAGATCTAATAGATTATAGCTGCAGGGATGATGATGGCTAACGTTCCCACTCGAGCGTGCAGGGGGAGATTTGTTGGTGGTGGTGTGCCCACTCAAGTGGGACCACACGGTTTGAAAAAAATAAAAAGGAAGAGGAAAAATTTATTTTCGGTGGACGCGTTAGGATTCGGTGGACGCGTTATAGTTTCGGTGGACGAGTGATTAACGCGTCCACTTCTCCTATAAATAGGAGATGGCGCAACGCTTCAAAACATACACTGAACGAGAGAGAAAATACAGCGAGAGAGTGTTACCGTTTTAGGATGGGTTCCTAAAACGAGGGAGAGAAAAATAGTGAGGATTATTTTGGAGTGTTTTTGGGAAACACTTGTGTGCCACTATTTTTGTATTACTCTCTTTGTGTACCTACTATTTATTTAATAGTGGAAGAATGATTCGAAGTTTGTCCCGTGGACGTAGCCCTAAACAGTTGAGGGTGAACCACGTAAATTTCTGTGTGTCCCATTTTAATATTTTCCCCTGTGTTATTATTCTCGTAACTTTATTGCCGGGCCCCAACAAGTGGTATCAGAGCCCAGGTTTGGAGCGGGCGGACTGCGCAGTGCAAGAAAAATCTCGGTGTGACGGTAACAACAGGACCAAGACCGAAAGAAAATCTGCAAGTGGTGCCTTGTGTCGAAAGTCTTCCCGACAAGAGGAGTTCGGGCGGCGTGTCCCGCAAAGTTGTAGCGGCGGTACAAGATGGTGAGCAGATTATCCCTGGAGGGGAGGTCACGATTTGTGTGGTCCTTGGTTGGAGGGGAGGTTTGTTGGGATATCCTCCCAAGTCCCACATCGGATAAAGAGGAGAAGTGGAACCAAAATATAATGGTTCAAACCCAACCCATTAGTATGAGGCCTTTTGGGAGGTGCCCAAAAACAAATCCGTGCGGGCTTGGCCCAAAGCGGACAATATCATACTAATTCGGGGTTGGATGGTACGCGCGGTCCCAACAAAATAAGACCAGAAAGCACAAGCGCTAACAGTGCGAAAATGAATAATTGGAATTGCAAGCTGGCTAGCAAGATCAGTAACGAATCCAAGGATTCCATCTACTATAACATTTAATTCTTGGATTACTTTCAAGAAGCAATTGTTCGATTACTGGCTTACTTTTCAATTTCAATGAATCAAACACACTCATAACGTCGCCGTGAAGCAACAGGCAAACAGCAGGTATGGTAACAAATTGAAACCCTGGATATTTCAGGAAACGAGCTTCAGTGTCTGTGAAACGAGTTAAAAATTCTTGGCTAAGCTTTGTGTTTAGAAATGTTACAGTAAGACCTGAAAGGCTTAAAACCTCAGCTAGATTGAGCATGGAGTTTACATGGCCTTGGGCTGAGACAGGAAAGATTAGAACATGAGGAGAAGAACTATCTAAGCTTTTATCCATTCTTTATTTATTTATTTTTTTCACTTGAAGCTAGCTACTCTCTGTTTCTCTATATGTCGATCGTCGATTGATATATTAAAGGGAAAGAAGAAACAAAAAAAAAACAATGAAAAGTTTAATTACACTTTCAAAAATGTCATAAAAATATTTTCCTGGGTCTGATCCCGAATCATTTTCATATGCTGCAATAATTGTCGTAGCAACCAAACACAAATGCAAAGACAAAGAAAGCTAATGGGTGATAAAAGCAAGCACTACATTTTGTTCCCAAATAAATTATTAGATGAACTTTGGAGTTGGCTGTGACAATAAATATAAGTTGTGAACATGAAATTAGAATAAAAAAAAGTGACAATTATATATTTGATATGTGCTTTTTTTTTTTTATTTTTCTATCTGCAATATAAATTTTATATAACTTTTATATATAACAATGCACTACGTCTAGGCTTTTGCTTCTTCATAGATATCCAAGTTATTTAACACTTTATTTGTTATTTTTATTGATAAATATTTTTTACAATATAATTGACAACTGTTTATATTATTATTATTTTTTTAGTATTGGGGATGTGGATTCGAACCCCAATCTATTTATCAAATCGTATATACACTGATTAATAGTTATACTTTGGTATGCGTTCATATTGTTCTTTAAAATGTGAGATGACATAACCCATTTCCCTTTAATTAAAAATTTTAAGTTCAAATTCTTTTAAAATATTCAAAGTAAGCACTTCACTCCTTTGTAAGATTGTCCAATATAGTTAAACTTAAATTAATTCGACCAATAAATTTCGAATACCATGTGATTAAAAGAAAATATTTCCCTTACTCATTTCGCATTTAAATATTGAAGTTTTATTTTACCTTTAGCCCCTTTTTCTCGATGGACACTAATTTTTAGAGTTGATGTGATTCAACGGGCTAAATTATCACCTTTTAGGCATTATTCAGTACGAGCGTTTGGAGTAATATTTAGTGTTTTGATTAAATTAAAATATTATTCTAATTAATTATTGTGTTCAGTAATTTCATATTTACCCTAAAATTTAGAGTGTGAGATAGTGTTTCATGAAATCTTATTTTCATTAACGTTTAGCGTTTTATAAATTTTTTATGACGTCATGACTATCACTTGTCTTTACCCCTTATTTTCTATGATTTTACTTTTCTTTTATCTTTTTATATTAAATAACTAATCAAACACTTATTTTTATCGAACACTTCTATTTTAACTTTTATATAAAAAATTAATCTTTAACTGCTAATATCTAACTAATAACAATTAATAAAAGAGTTGATAGCTAATATTATTACAACCGATAAAATTAATGAACATGCCCTTAACTTCACCTATCTCTTTACTATCTGTGTCATCTTGTCAATCATGTATTGTACACTCTCAATTTTCTTGCCAAAATATTCAACACCATATATTTTTATTTTTCAACTTTTCTCGCCAAAAAAAAAAGGGTTCTCCGTCTCTATCGGATAAGAATCATGAGATGAGTATAGGCAATAAAGGCACAATTTTGTCCTCATAATAAATTTTCTTCGATTAACCACTCAATTTTGTCTTAAACATTATGATTAGTATTAGTGCTGTAATGCTAAAGATTTTATTGATGACATCTAAAAATTTCATTTCGTTAATAAAAATCAAAGGATTGATGAATTGATAGCTGTGCTCCCAGATATTTTTTAAGTTAAATTGAATTAGATTTTAAAAATTAAGATATTTTTTAAGTTAAATTGAATTAGATTTTAAAAATTAAGATAACAATTAATGGTTAAACGCTCTTAAAATAATTAAAAATTATCGAAATAACTATTTTTTTTCTACTCACCTTCAACCAATACATCATACAAGTACGTTATCCAATCATTACTTTCTAAAAAAAAAAACAAAAAAAGAAGGTGAAGCCACGAGCCACTTGGCCATGCCACAAGATTCAACTGTGCGACCACGTGTAAGACGGGCTTCGAGCATACGACACGTAGTTTACAACAAAGTAGAAAATGATCGAGAATCTCTTAGAAGGATACAGACTTGACAAAATCTCGAAGGGACCAGACTCTTCCTTTCCATTTCTATATATCTGAGCCATCTTCGTCTTTCTCATCAACAAATCAAGAATCAAGAAAATACTCTTTCCAACCCTTCAACTTCAAATCAAGTATCCAGCTAGAATGGCTTTAAGCTTAGGAAGGAGGAGCAACATCTTTGATCCGTTCTCACTAGATATTTGGGACCCATTTGAGGGCTTACCTTTCTATAGCGGAACAGTGGCCAATGTTCCGTCCACTCAACACGAAACAGCCGCCATTGCCAACGCACGAGTGGACTGGAGGGAGACTCCGGAGGCTCACATATTTGCTGTTGATCTTCCTGGGTTGAAAAAAGAAGAGGTAAAAGTGGAGGTAGAAGATGGCAGAGTTTTGCAGATAAGTGGGGAGAGAAGCAAAGAACAAGAAGAGAAGAACGATAAGTGGCATCGCGTAGAAAGAAGCACTGGTAAGTTCTTGAGGAGGTTTAGGTTGCCGGAGAACACAATGATGGATCAAGTCAAGGCCACTATGGAGAACGGTGTGCTTAAAGTGGTTGTGCCTAAAGAACAAGAGAAGCAGCCTCAGATTAAGCCTATTGAGATCACTGGCTAGAAGTGCAAATATGGTCTTTTACTACTAATAGATAAAGCTTTTAACGCTGCAGCTTCTGGAGTTATGGGTATGACTAAAATACAGTACTAGGGGTGAGCGTTTTGCGAAATTTGGATGTATGTTGCGTTTTGGTGCTTTTTGTTTGTATTTTTTTGTTGGTTGCGTGCAAAGTCTAAGCTATCGATCGAAAGCCTATGTAAAGGTAACAAGTACATGTAAATGAGTAACTAGTAGTAGTTTTCTGTGTTTGCATCACTATGATGAAAATTGGAATGCTTATTTGATGTTTGAATAGTTTTCATATAGCCTATCTCCAACTGTGTTGGAATAACAGTTATTGCTGTATATTTAATTGCATAAAAGAGCAGATAAGAATTCAATGTAGGCAAGAAACCAGCGCAATTTTATTTTTATTTTTTAGTACTCAAAGATAACATCTACACCAAGTAACAGAAGCTGATTTCCACAAAAAGAGGAAAAAAAAAGATTCATACTTTAGATAGAACAAGAAAACGGAACATACTTAAAATTCAGGTTCGGACAGAGAGTTGTTTTAACCAGAAATCTGGAAGGACCTTATACTACCCTTCTTCTCTTCCTCTTTAGGCACAGTCACAGTCAATACTTCATTTTCCATACTGGCCTTTAAATCTTCAACTTTAGCATTCTTCGGTAACCTGAACCGCCGTGAGAACATACCGCTGCTTCTCTCAACTATGTGCCAGGTGTCCCCTGACGATTCTTCTTCTCTGCTTCTTTCTCCGGTGATCTGCAAAACCCTTCCGTCTTCAACCTCCACTTTTAGTTCCTCTTTCCTTAGTCCAGGGACGTCAGCCATGAAAACGTGAGCAGTTGGCGTTTCCTTCCAATCGACCCGTGCCCCGGCGAACGACGACGTTTCGGCAGGGAAGTCAGGGCCATTGATGAGGGGATGGAAAGGGAATCCCTCCAACGGGTCCCAAAATGGGTCGAAGATGTCCGACCGGTGGCCACTGGGAGAGGAATTGATCGACATTTTGCAGTGTGATAGTGCGGTAGTGATTGAATATTGAGATTCTGATTTTGATGATTGCTGCAAATTAAGATTAGGGCCATGTATAATATTATGTCAGTTTCCCAGAAAGGAAAGAAAATAAGTCAGGAAGGAAAATAAGGAAAGAAAATACGGAAGGATTGACTATTTACTTCTGTTCCTTTTTGTTCTGTTTTATATTTCGATTGAAAGGAAAATAGAGGAAGGAAAGTAATTTATTTTCTTTTATTTGGAACCTTCCAAATTATGAAGAGAAATTAATATGATAGCAAAATGTACATTTTTAACCCTCTATGCATTTATAGTCTATAGATGAAACATTATTATGATTTTTCCGTATGTGAGTTTTATGAATTTTCTACATATTTGATCTTTAGAATTTGTGTCCGAACAACTTGTTAGATTATACATATTTTATCACTGGTTATGTGCCTTAATGTGAATATTTATTTTTTTTAATCACTCTCAATATAACTTTTTCTTTCATATTTTGATATTATCTTAATTAAATTATTAAAAAGCAGTTTACTATTGACTATGTTTATAATTAGAAAATTCTAAAATATTAGGTTATAGACCGCCGGTATATGTTTTGGTTACCATAGATATACATTCATTATTTAACTGCCACACGTAATATTTTCTTTCACCTCTTCTTATTTTCTCTTTCACTAGCGATCTGCCCGTGCCATGCACAGGTTAAAAAAAATGGAAAATATATATAATTTATAGATTTTTAAATAAAATTTCTTTTATTATGTTATTAAAAAATATTATGAAGATATATCAATAGTAAAAAAAAATATAGTGTGATTTTTTATTATTAAAATAAAAATTAATATATAAACACATATTAAGAAATATGCATTAAAAATATTAAAATTTATAGAAATAACTTTAAAAAAAGTTAAAAAAATACGGTAAAATTTATTAATTTGATTTATTTTAAAATTAATATAAAAATAATTAACTCATTAAGTCATTAAAATTTATGAATAAACAATTTATTTTAAATAGTTAACAGTTGTATAAATTTTCAATTATTATATTATTAATACTAATTAATTTAATTTAATACAAAAATTTTTAATTTTTTAATATAAAATAATAATTGCATGTATCATTAAAATTTAAATTGTGTAATATTTATATTATTAAAAATTATATAAATCGTTACTTAAAACTCTATAAATTCTGCAGCAATTACTCGAAAGAGACATCTACACAAAATAACAGACGCTGATTTTCACAAAAAGACGAAAAAAAAAATCATTCTTTAAATAGAACAAGGAAAATGAACGTATTTAAAATCCAGGTTCGGACCAGAGAGTTGTTTTAACCAGAAATCTGGAAGGACCTCACGTTACCCTTCTTTTTTTCCTCTTTAGGCACGGTCACAGTCAGTACTCCATTTTCCATACTGGCCTTTAAATCTTCAGCTTTAGCATTCGCGGTATCATTTCGCTGCTTGTCTCAATTATGTGCCACGTGTCCCCTGACGATTCTTCTTCTTTGCTTCTTTCTTCGCTGATCTGCAAAATCCTTCCGTCTTCAACCTCCACTTTTAGTTCCTCTTTCCTTAGTTCAGGGACGTCGACATTGAAAACATGAGCAGTTGGCGTTTCCTTCCAGTCGACGCGTGCCCCGGCGAACGACGACGTTTTGGAAAAGAAGAAGGGAGGGAAGTTAGGGCTATTGGCGAAGGGATGGAAAGGGAATCCTTCCAACGGGTCCCAGTCGCTGTCGGGGGGATGCAAAGGGACTCCCTCCAACGGGTCCCAGTCTCTATCGAAAAATGGGTCGAAGCTGTCCGATCGACAGCTACTGGGGAAGAGGAACTAATCGACATTTTCCAGTGTGATGTGAAGTAGTGATTGAATATCGAGATTCTGATTTTGATAATTGCTTGGCGGATTAGGATTAGGACCAAGTGTAATGGTAGGTGAATGGATCTGTCTTTACTATTATAGAGAGTTCCCGGTTGTTGCTCACACTTGTGCTTTGTGGTTAAGACGTGGGAAAATGTTAAAGATGTGTTCTTGGACGTTTCTAGATAGTATATGTTACATAGGAAATTAGTTGACCAGACCGGAATACTCCTATGGATCAAAGTAATCGGATTTGTTAAAAAAGTGTTTTGATTTTTTTTTTTTTTTTTATCTGGTCAGAAATATCATCTAAAAAATCTTATTCTCACGGACAGGAGTCAGCCTAAGTAAAATTTTCCCTTATTTAGAATCCTCTGTTTTTTCATGAAAAATTATATTTCAAAAATTGTCTTTTTTTTTTTTTTAACTAACCTCATTCTCCTTCCTTCAAAAAAAAAAAAAAAAAAAAACTTCATTCTCTCTCTTTTTCTTTTTAATATTTCATTAATGCTACTATCGTTGTTCCTTTAATTTTGATATTTATTGATTTTTTTACTATTTAGAGGATATATTATAAAATTCAAGTGGTTTAATTATGTTATTTCAATTTTTCCCTTATTTAGATATTTCGATTAATTTTTTCTTTTTCAGTTATAAAATATTAATTAAAGAATAATTTAATCAAATTTTCTTATTTTTTCAAAAAAATTAAAATGATCTAATCATATTCTTATTTTCTCTGAAAATTCAAAAAGTGTAAAGGTAATGGAATATATGTGATATCATTGTTGATGACTTATTTGTATACGTATTTCAAAATTTTCTATTAATCAAATAAAATATCATACTTTTTTTTTTTTGAAAAGAAAATAAAATATCATACTTGAAAATAAAAGTCTTTTTTTTTTTTAGCTCATGTCCTTCATATGTTTTAAATTCATAATAGCTGTGTATTTCTGCTGGGAAACCGATTGCTTGCGACTGTTTCAAGTGGTGACGAATGGCTTTGAACTTTATTCAGATTGGGCACCAGTATTAGAAGAGATTAAACATTTGTTTTCTCAAATTCCATCGTGTGAATTGATTTGGATTAGGAGGCAAGTTAACAAGCCTGCACATACTTTTACTCGTGTGGCATGTTTACATCCTTGTTTCCATTCATGGGACTCGACTCCCCAATGTATTAACGATATTATTGCTCATGATTTATTATAATATTATAATCTACTTTACTATAAAAAAAAAAAAAGAAAGAAGGGATAGATCTGAATTATGAAAGGGTTGTCATAAAGATTTTCTGTCTTGGTACTAGTGCGAATCTTAGCTATGAATATATGAAATAGAGACAAAAGATTCATGAGTTCACTTCAATTAGTTGGGAATTAAAATTTTATACATTACATACAATCTTTTATGAAGATTTTTTTTTTTTTTTTAAAAAAAGGGTATCTTTTACATGGATGCTAGGAATCTGATCTTTAATATATTTTATCATTTCAAAACTCTTGGTTTTAATAAAGAAAACATATAAATCATGATGGATATTTTATGTACAAAATCAAAAAGAAATTTACAAAAATTTCAATCTTGATCATCATCATCATCTTCACTACTTGTATCAGAATCATCAACATCAAGAGCAACTACCTTAGATGCACTAATTCTAGTAGAAGCTGATCTCATCTTTAATGGGAATTTTGCGTTACTAGAAACAACTCCATATCCTCCATCTTCAGCTTCTTTTTTCAAATCACTAGGAGGCAAAAAGCAATCCATAGACAACCCTTTTATATTAAAATCCACTTCTTCTATATTCCAAATCTCTTCCATTCTTGTTCTTGAATGACTTTCTGAGTTCTCACCAAACCTGAACAACGTTACTGATGTTCTACCTCCATGTGCTATGTTAATCATACCATCAATGGTTTTATAATCTTGAATTTTGGATTCCATTGTTGTTTCCCAAAAAATGCTTTCATTTCTTGAGGCTTTGATTCTTAGAAGGTGAGAGTCTTCTAACTGGACCAATAAGCCTGTTCTTTGGCTGAAGTAACCCCAAACTGTGTGTCTAATTATTTCCACATTGCTTGAGCTTCTTGCTCTTAATAATGAAGGTTCAGCTTCAAGTTTTAGTATGAAGCAATCCTCGTCGCCAATCGTCTTCTCGCCGACGCATATGGAGTTGGAAAATAAGTTGGCTGTTGTTTTTGGATCAAGACCCTGTTGATATTGAATCAACTTGCTTAGAATTTTGTAAAAATATATGTATATCAGCGTATAACATAACTCATAATTAAGCTATGCATTTTTATGCCAGAAAATATAAGACACAATGGGCTTTGCAATTGGGCCTATTTGAAAACAAGAGAGCCCATGATCTACTAACATATCAATATGGGCATTTGTTAACTACCAAACTTCAACTGGTTGAGCAGCCCAACTATGGTGTTGACTTTTATGAACTATACTTTAGACCACTAAGATTGTTGACTTTCTCATTAAGATCAAGGGCTTAGTGGCTAAGGATAAGCTAACAACTATATAATTTTATTATATTGGTCCCACATGAGCCTTTGATGCAAATTTGAACATAGAATTCATGCCCCTAGGCCCTAGACTCCCTACCAAACTCTTCCTTTCTTTCAAAACAATCGGAAGAAAAAATATATATAAAATGTACGAATTTACTATTTGATTAACTTTTTATAAGAGATAAAAATTAAAAATTATAGTAGTTAATCTTTAAATTAACTCAAAAAGCTAATTCAAGCTACTGAAAAAGTATTGTCCAACAATATAAAATAACTAAAAAAGAAAAGAATAAAGAACACTAAAGATCATTTTAATTAATATATACTTTCAACATGATATTTTTCTTGACAATAATTAGAACGGTAACATTAAATAAATTACCTGAAGGAAGCGCCTAAGCGGCCTAGGAGGGCCTCTAGAGGCATGGGAATGGTGCCATGGGGTCTGCCTCCAAGCAACCTTACCATCACTACCCGCGCTAATCTTACATCCTGAAACAATTAGTTCCAAGCACCATAAATCAGGGTTTTTTTGCCAAAGGACAAATCCTCCCATCTCTCCACCACTTCCATTCATCAAATTCTTCATTTTCACCACCTTACTATCTTTCAAGCTCCCTTCTCCTGCACAAAACTCTGATGCTCCCATTTTTACCTTTCCCATTGCGTACATGCTGTCTATAGAATTCAATGCCTTTTCCCCTCCCACTGCTGCTATATATTGCTGCACTATGTACTTTGCCATTGATGCCTCCTGCAACCACAAATTTTGAAAAAAATTACTCATCTTTAACTATGAAGAATTGAATCTTGATTTCCTATATTATAAGATAAAATCTCGATTACTGGACCTCTGGGTTATTGATCGTATTCTAAATCAATGTAATCTGACAAAAACATCAAAAATGGTTGATGGATAACACTTACAATAGGTTGGTCTATGAAATTACGGTTTTTGAATTGGTGATCACAACAAATAGGAAGAGGAACCAGAGGAGCACCAACAACACCAAGCAAGAGCTGGATCTCTGTATTTCTACCACCAAATAGGTTAGCCATAGACCTCTCACTATTAGCGTTCGGTCTCATCCAAGCTTTCAAGTTTTGCCATGACCTATTCCCGCTCTTGTTTGAAGCAAACATTTCTTCTGGAATAGGAACCTCAAGCACAGTGTCCAGCCCATCTTCTCGATCAAAATTTGGACAAAGTTTCCTCATTTTGAAAAGATTCAAAATTTTCTTGGCAAAGAAAGATTCAAGAAAGGCAGCTATATAGCAAGATTAATAATTTCTTGGTACTCCTGGCACAGAAAGATGATTTCTTGGTAATCTTGACACATAAAGGTTCAAGAAGCGCTAAAAGAACAAAGAAAGAAAGATATAAGGTACAAGATCAAAATTTTCTTGGTACTTTTGTCACAGAAAGACGAGAGTTTTTGCTTCTGCTTTGAGAGTTTTTGATTACTAAAGAAAAGAGAGACTTCGATACAAAGGGAGAGAGAAGTGTATAGAATGAGTATATTTGTGTGTTGAGGCAGCTACTGAAACATATTAACCGACCATTGGCCAGTACTAACGTGATATACTTTCTTTAAGTCGTGTTTGCACGCTCTTTAATTTGCTTTATAATAATACTAACAATATTTTTATGTTAGATAATAATTATGGACAAATCAAGTTTGTCGAAGGATTAGGGATTGTTAAGCAATAACTAATTAAGAATATTTGAAGCTACGACTTTAATTTTGGTGGGTTCGTCGTATATGCATGTTCTGTTACCAATTAATATTGGTTATTTTCCAATTTTCTCTTTAGTTTTTCATGTTTTAATTAATCTCCCACCAAACTATGGTTGAAATTTTGCTCAAGAAATTTGTGTTCATAAGCATTACTGTCGCTTTTGATCATTTGAATTTCTAGAATGTCATTTTTGTATTCCTTGTCTTTGTTAAAGGGCTTGACTTACTACTCCCTTTTTACACCGTAGATGTTGCTAACTAACCTAGGTCAAAATAATTTAAGTATATAGTTCAATTTAATTTCAATTATGTCTGTTTCTCTTATGGGTCGGTAGGCTTTTAATCCTTTTCATATTGAAAGTACAATTTCGTCAAATTTAGAGATAAGAATTTGATATATTTTGGATGCAAGTTTTGAATTTTTAAAAAATGAAAATCTGATAACCAGGTCTTGCATTGAAATCTTTGATTTCAGATGAACAGTTGCTAATGGAGTTGTTTTCTTTTAGGAAAAAAATGGTGCTAGATTGGCAATAAATTTGTTGTAATTTTTGGACTTGCAATCTAACTTAAACCTTGACACACTCTAGCTAACTATTTTATTTTTTTCCCTTCAATTTCTGATTTTTCCCTTTTACTTTCTTTAGGTCAAGAGATTCAAAATAGGGAATAGTGCGAAAAAGAAGATGTAGAAGATTTTTTTTTTTTTTAAATGCTTCACTTAATAGCACATTTCTGCGTGCATTTACAATTACATTTCTTGTATAACATTAGCAATATCAAAACTGTTAAAAAAAATTTCAAACACATTGTAATCTTTTTACTCCATTTACATTGTGACTGTGACTGGTACAAATTGTGAAAAAATGTTTTCCATTTTTTAAATATCGATGAGATATATAATGTATCCATCTTTTCCAATCTAATCATAAAACATTAAAGTTTCTTTTAACTTAGCAAAAGTACTTTTATTTATAAAGGAAGAAAAAAAAGAAAGAAAGAGAGCTTTAAGGAAAGGAGATCCAATAACTTAAAGCAGCTGTCCTTCCAATACAATGAACACTTTGCTGCTGTCTTTAACAGAAGTTTTCTAACTCTTCAAGCTTAATTAGGATTAAACTGGATAAGAATCAATAATAAAGCTTATTAAAATTAAAAAATGTCGGCTAAACATGCCGGTTGCCGGAGCATCCGGTGGTTAGTAAGACAATCAACTGTAAACTTGTGTCGCGTCCGCCGTGCTGTATTAGCTGGTTTTCCGAATTTTGTTCCTGCATTATTATTTTATTTATCTAAATTGGGTATGAAGACAGCAAGAATATTTTTAGATTTTTCATCGGAGGATCCAAAGATTATGATTTCTGAGCTTTAAAAAATTGGAATCCAATTATGTTGCGCACGTTCTTGGATAATTTAATTATTTGGATTGCCTTTGACACATTCTATGTATCAGGAGGATGTTTACTTCATCAAAAGTTTCATAATCCTCATATCAAGTAATTAACATGTTGATTTACTGATAAGTAACTTAACAATATCTTATTCATTGTAATCATCTAAAATACTCAACTACCCTAATTATAATATTTATTCATTTTTTTCTCGACTAATCTCGTTTTAAGAGCTCATGACTGTCTTTTTCCATAGATATTTTTTCATATTTCGGAATTGATAACTACTTTTTTCTTTCTATAAGTACTTTTCTTCGAATTAAATCTCTGAATTTGTCTACTGATTTCAAGTGTGACTTACCGGTTAGGTCACTCTGATATTGTGCAAAAGGAAAAGAAAAAAAATTTAGTAAGATAGATTGATTTACGTTAGTAAGTGTATATATGGGAGTCTCACATGTAAGGTAGGTAATAGAACATGCAAACGTGGATTATTCCATAGGGTCCACAATAATTGTAAACGACAATGAACATGAAACTAAAATCAAATATGAAATATATATATATATGTAATGGGTTCCTCCTTTGTAATGTTTGTTCCCCCATGTTTGAGCAGATCTATCACATGTCTACCCAGAAACTGCCATTCTTCTTTTTAGTTAAACTAATTATTAACTAAATCTTTATCATTTCCAATTATTTTGATTCTGCTTCTTGATTTTGCTTCAACCAGAAATTACAACTACTATAGAAAAATTGTAATTGAAAGATTGATTAGTTTAATGAAGATTATTGTCATTCATTATTAATTACTAATGTACTTTTAATTAACCTAATTCTTAATTCTTATTGTTAATCACGTGGTGGTCTAGTTGGCTTCTCATTTATGTGAGGAGTAAGAAATCTCGAATTCGAGTCTTCTCGATCACAAATTATTTTCAACAATTTGATGAGTTAAGGGAAGAGCTATCCTTGTGTAGCCCACAATTTGCGATGTTATTTCGTCTAATAAAAGAATATTTTTTTACACTATAAATACTATATTAAAAATGCTTTTTTTACATAAAAAATATATTTAATTACATCATGTTACATTCTACTGCGGTTCAACAAATATGCTAGTGTTTGTGTTTGTAATATTGGCAGGTTAAAAAAAATTTTGAATTGAATTTTTTTTAGTTTTTTAATATATTATGGTTAAATAGCGGTAATTGCGGCTTGTTGATCGCAGGGACAGGCATACTGACTTAATCTGACTAGTCATCCCTAACTCCCATGTCTCTTTATCTATTTGTTAGTGCTAGATTGGCAGTGTGTCCCTTTTATGTTTAAAAGTGTTTTTGGAGTTTAGCTGGCTGGGTGGGACCATACTTTTATAATTTTATTATATACTACTAAATATTCTTTTTGAAAAAATTTGCAAAATTTTATACAACTATTAATTAATTAATTTTTTAGAATTAAACCAAAAAAAATTTCTAAAATGATGCTTGAAATTGGTTGATAAGAGTTGTTAATCCCTAATAATATAAATTTGATATTTGGAAAATGCATTTTACTAGAAAATAATAAAAAAAAATCTTTATACTCCAATGCCTCCTAAAATTATTATAATTTTGAAATGAGAGATTGTTAGTTGATGAAATCCATCAAATGTCAAAGTTGGTTATGGCTTACAGGCAATTCCTGCCTTACAGCTATTTCACTTAAGCTCTATTCTACTACCTTTTTTTTAGTTGGCTTTTTTCCATCTTCAAAATTAATTCAATTCTGCCTTTAATTACATCAATCAAGTGATAATGTAGCAAGTGAATTGCCCACTTTGAGAGTTATTCCAATAATTAAGGAGTGACTCTCTCAACTAGATATGCCCCATTCCCATTTTACCCCTTTATTTATAGGGTGGCCACTGTTCTGAAACCGCCGGTTTCGATTCTGGTTTCAAAAAATCTAGAACTGGAATCGAACTGAAAATTGACGGTTCCTGTTACGATTTGGAACCAAACGATTACGGTTCCAATTCCGATTTCTAACGGTTTCAAATAAATGGTCCCGGTGGATTCTCCAATTGATTTTACGGCATTATAAAATCAAAAGTTAGAAAACATTTTTTTGTTGAAAATTTAAAATTTAAATATTTATGAAATAATTTTTAGAAAAAATTAAAAAAAAATGCTTAACTTAATTTATTTATTAAAAAAAAGGCTTGAACCTAATTTTTTTTTAAAATGAAATGGGCTATTTATAGTAAATCCAAAAAATTAAATTTTCACAAATACCCTTAAAACTAGCCATTATATAGTTGTTAGTAAAGTTAATTTTGAGATTTTATAAAAAAATTTATTGAAACTGGGTGGAACCGCCGATTAGATCCATCGGAATCGTCAATTCTAACCAGTTAAAAAAACCACTGGTTCTGATCGGTTCTTGAAACCATCATTCACGGTTCCTCAAAAGTTAGAATCGAAACCAAACCGCAGACTCCGATTTCAATTTCGATTCCTCACGGTTTCGATTTCGGTTCCCTTCGGTTTCAAACCAGGTTTCAAAAATGGGAAAATGGGGACCCCTACCTTTATGTAGAAACATGGAATTGGAAACAGGTATGAAAGAAAGGAATAGGGGACAACATATATTATTGCATAGATTCAGTTGCCTTTACCACTCGAAATTTTATTTGATAAATAATGGGTTCATGCAGACCAAATCAATGCTCTTTTTGGCTTGCTTAGATCCCATTCAATGTTTAACAACTACTCTGTTCCAACATATAAATGGTTTAAAGTTTTTAAATAAGGATTAAGAAAGTAATTAATTCTCTTAGATTATATTAAAATCAAAGCTAATTGACTGAATTATCATTTATCTCAAAATTAATAGTTACTTGTGGAAAATGTCAGTGGCAGATTTGTTTTTTTAATTTTCTAATATATATATTTATTTATCTAAATTAATCCGTAAATTTTAATTTTTTTATGTTTTGACTCTTTTTTTTCAAAAAAATTATACATTGATCCCAAAAAAAAATATTTTTAGATCCGCTACTGTCTAATGTAAATATATGTATATATATGTATAAATATATTTTATATTGTAAAAAATATAAAATTTATTAGGCAGGGTGGAGATGGAGATTGTAATTTATTAACCAAGGATGGTCCGAGATTTATGCTGTTATGGGTATAACTCGTCCTGACTCAACTCGTTGCAAATCCTATAAATTACTAAAATACACATTATGTGATAATTATTATTGTATTATTGTAAACATTGTTCTGGAAAATTTACCAGACCGTCAATTTGACCGGTTTAATCGAGAACGGAACTGTGATCCAGTTCGAATTGCATAAAAAAAATTGAAAGTTTAAAAAACCGGTCTGAACGGGTGAAAACCAGTAAACTAGATGGCTAAAAATCAGTTCGATTTAAATTCTGAATTGTTTTTATAAAACATGGGCCTTTTTAAAATTTGGGCCTCTTAGAAATTGGCCCCACTTATTTTTTAGTTTTTGGGCCTCTTTATTTCTAAATTCAAAGTCTTAATATGTTGGTTAAAACAATTAAATGTCTAACTTTAAAGCCATATATGAAAAATAATAATATGTTTTATGGTAATTAATTATTCTTTGCTATTAAATTTAGTCATATTTTATTCTTTTTATTTAAAATTATTTATTAACTTTTTATTTTTTTGTAAAAGCCAAATTTGAAACTATTTTTTATTTGATATCAAAAGTTATATTTGTAAACTATATTTATATTTGTAAACTATATTTTCAATTATATTTAAAAATATTATATATAAAAAAATCTGATTCAACCGTATTAAAATCGGTCAAACCCTCCAAATTAGTGAATTCTAGTGAATTCTACTTTCATCGGTTCACTGACTGATTCGATTCTCAGAACACTGGTCTTGAATAATTTATTTATGTGCCCAATTACTATTGATTAGTTTATATGCCACAGGATAATCCTACAATTAATTTTTAAAACTAACTTCATATTTTCCAAATTCCAACCCCACCATGAACAAGTCTATGCATATATAAATTTCATCTTTTTTTTTATTTTACAAAACATAATAAGCAAGCATTGTCATACATAAGATATAAGGGAAAAAAAGTTAAATCGACACACGAAAATGTTCTTGAATCTTGATTATATAAAATGGAAGTGTTTGTTCAAATCTCTGATGCTAATATAAACAGCTCATAGATAGGGGACTCAAATAACAAATGACAGTTGATATCTGCATATATAGGCTTTAAGAACTAAGGTGTTGGGAATCTCTTCAGTCATCAAACTAAAGAAAAATACATTACTTAATCACTGGATTATGAGGGTACATTGAAATGAAAGAGCCAAGAAATGACAAAGGCAAAGACCATACAAGCTAGCAAGAAGTTCAAGAACCGATGACCTTGCCAGAAGTTTCGGGTTTCTGTTGTGTGCACATGTGGAAGTGTTGTTGCTACTGCAGTTTCATTCACCTCATTCCATTGTTCTACCAATTCAACCTCATTTGGGCCAGCAACATTTCTTGCAAGTGATCCACAAATCTCACAGGTTCTGCAATTACACACGAAAATCAGTTTCAAAGATTTGATAGTAAAGAATAACCATATCAATGTTTTGAACTACTCTACATAAATCAATCATATTAAAAACCTGCTAATTAATATCTTTCAATAAGAATCATCGACAAGAAAAGTAGGTTTTTCTCATTTCTTTCTAAGTCTAACCTCTTTAAACACTACAAGTAAAACACATTTTAAGATTTATAATATATTATAAAAACACTCCTCTAGTTTCCAGAAAGTATCCTCAAGAGTTTCCACAAGGTTTCCAAGCGTTCGAAATAGTTTCCAAAATTTTTTTAAACTAAAAATTAATAGGAAATATTTTTTGAGGTTTATGAAACGTTTCCAGAGAAGTTTCAGTATCTGCAATATCTCCCAGACGAGAATGTTGTCCTTTTAGAAGTTTCTGTGCTTGTCAATTCTAGTTCATTCTATACTTATACTGAAACTAAAAGCCATCACCAACTTATAATTCTAGGTAGAATGCTTATAGGAGCGATATCTGGATATGATCCGATTCTCAAGCATTTGTGCAAGAAACTGAAAGAAAATAACATATCAGTGTCTTTAGCTCTTTGCACAGATGATGTGGAATAAAATAAACTGTGATACCACATTAAAAACCCAAGATCAACCTTAAAACCTGAGTGTCAAAGTTACAGGGACTAATAGGTTGTAAAAAGGTCGTGAAGTCTTCGCACAAGTGATGTAAGATAGAGAAATTGAATGAGCTATTTTAGAAGAATGTTTTGACACTCCTGATGCAGACTATTCACATTTTCAAGCCTGTCCATCCATGTCCCTTTGACCCAAGGGCACTATATAAAACAAGGATGGTTGAAATAAACAGAACTGAGAAAATATGCCTAAAACTTCAAATTTGGTGAAAATGAAATGTTTATATCACAGGTAATAAATAAAATAGGCATGATATACTGATACTTCGCAATCTAATTAATGTCATAACAAGAAACAATGCCAGATTATTGCAGATATGAAAATTTAGGGAATGTCTGCTTTTGTAATGTCCACAAACAAACAATATTTCCAACTTGGACAAAGTGAGAAGCATCATAAAAAAGAGCCCAAATTAAAAGTAAACCATATATTATAAAAACAGCACATTATAATTTATAAATGTATATATATATATATATATATATATATATATATATATATATATATATATTATGACTTTTTCTCTTTCATATTTATTCCAAGAGATAATATGGCTGTAACGAAGTTAAATGCATTAATTAGCATAACAATTATTATAAGGGAGAAACCAAAAAAAAAAAAAAAAAAAAAAGCATTAATTATTGTACATTTGGTATAACAAGCGCTAAAACGCAGGAGACAATCTTCAAACAGGAATGGCCATTGACTCAGACCATCTAACTAAACTTGTCTAACTTATAAACAAATTATCATTAAACTACTTTAGTTGATTTTTCTTCACATAAAGCCATGCATGTCACAAAACTACAATATCTTAGATATGATCAATTTGGACAACATGACACAATGGGAGTACAGATTAAATCTCTTAAATGCATGCATTTTAAGAGTACTGAGTGCAAGGTCCGGAGATGCATTTTTAACAAACAGAGAATAACAGCTTACATGGCTTGCTCTTAACTGAAATGATAAAGAAGAAAAGGATGCATATGTTTGGATAATTTAAATCACAATCAAGCAAAGATTGATTTGACCCATTTTCAAAATTGGAAATACAGGTGGGACAATCTATTGGTTTTATCTTTTGATTTAATTATTTCTTATTCTCTTGATTCATGCACAAGCTGCTTTTGCATCTTTTTCTCTTTAATCTATAAAAGTGGAGTTTATTCTGAAAATTATTTCCATTAACTGAAGAAAAGATATTTTTTATTCACATGTTTCGTTACCATGTCTATCAGAATGATCCTAGCTGCCAATACTTTAATCAAATATTGCTGCACAATGTAATGCTGAATTGCTTATACATAATATGGAAAATCAACTTTAGAGAACAAACAAAAACAAAAACCATGGAGCTAACAATATTTATTTGCCTAGACAACTGACAAATGCCACAACAAAAGAACTTCTCATAACAATCTTTTACTGCGTCAATTATTTCACCAAATTTAAAATCATTCATCAAGTTATAATCCCTATCTAACTATGACTTGTCAGCACAGTGCACTAGTGAGTGTGCCTGTACACTTTTGCCACAGTATAAATTTGTGCAGCACTACTCTAGAAACAAACTAACTAAAAAAGAAAGAAAACTTAAGAGAAAACAGAACCAAAATTAAGTTGGCCTCTTTATGAAGTAAATGACCATTAGCAAGATCAATACTTTACCCAGAATTTCATAAATGCCAAAAGCATTTGATGTTCAAATGCTACGAATAGAACTTAAAATTAAAAAGAAGAGAAAAATGACAACGAATGTAAAAAGATAATGTTTGTTCTCTTTTAGCTACTTACTTGTTTCCCTTAATCTTGAACCAGGCTTCTGCACACTGTTTGTGAGCAGCAGCCAAATCATCCTTGCAAGAACATCCCAACTCAATAGGCAAACCAGAATCCTGATTCCCTGCATCCATGCTCAGATGACAAATCCTGCAATCTCTTTCAACCTTTGCCAAATGTACCTTAATCTCAGGCAGCCCACACTCCAGATCCACCTCTGACACAGAGGATCTGTTCTCCTTAACAATCTCACTGCTAGAGCCAGACTCACTTGAAGAGCTTCTTTGCTCTTCATCATCTGACTGGTGGTGGTGACCACTTCCCTCTATATCTTCATCATCAACAGCCACATGGGGTTTTTGTAAAGGTTCCATTTTCAAGACCCAAATGGTGAATCTTCATGTAATGGTTTTGCGAGGCAAATATCATAAACACCCACCAAAGTAACTCTTATGTAAGCTCTCACAGGTAACTACTGTACTGTTGGCAGGTGCTCTCTCTCTCTCTCTCTCTCTCTCTCTCTCCCTTTGAAGTCTGTCGGTTCTGAACAGAATTTTTAGTGGAGACAGAAAGATCAAAAGAGAAAATACAGTATTGTGCAGAGAGTAGGAGAAATAATAGGTAATGAAAGATTTTTTTTTTTTTTTCCTTTCCTTTCCCTTATTTTTCTATTTTTGAGTGTAAAGCTCTGCCCTTTAGTAATTTACTTGCTCTATGTTAATTTGGCTAGAGATGCAGCAGGGAAATATAACATGGACAGCTATAAAATGATTGAGGGAAAAAGAAAATTGCTAAAAAGTGAAGGATTTAGGGGATGATTTGATGTTGCAGTGTCCTGTTAAAACTGTTATTTTCCCTCAAGACAGCATGGGATAATGTATGTGGGAAAAGCAGATTTTTATTTGTCTTCTTCAGTGCTTTATTGTATTTTAGGAGTGTTTGGTACTTTTTTATTTTTTAATTACCTAATGGACCTGTTCTCCTCCTGATTTTTTAAGCTCTAAGAGCCAAGAGTCCTACACTGTCCTCCTACTTCAGCGTATAAGTTCTTACTGTTTAAGGGTAAAATGGACTTTCAGTAGTAATCATGTGTTTTAATAAGGGTTGCTTCATCTCTTTATTAAAAGAAGAGTTGTGGCAGATCAGCAGGAGCAGCTTCATGATTGTGCATGATTATTTTTAGGCCCAACTTTAGATTTAACCTTATGTGAATAAGGGATTGTCTCAAGTTAAACATTTTGGTCAAATTTGTAAATCTGTAGACAGACAGGAGACCACTTGGCAGAGGATCGACCTTCTGTTATTTATTATATATGCCACAGGGAGGACTGAAGGAGAAAGATGTTCATAATTTATAGCGGCAATAAGTTAAGTGAAAATTGATGAACAACCCATTTAAATGCATTTTTTGTTTAAACTTTTATGTAACGCTCCTAGGGCAAATTTGAAAGGCCACTCAAGCTAGACATTTCAATTTTAATGAGTTGAAGTTCATTGGGATAAAAATGAGAGGAAATACAATGAGGAACTGCTTCTCATACAGCACCTGTTCATTGAAAAGCACGTTCCTCAACTAACTCCTAAACAAGTTTTGCATGTTCAAGTACACAGTTTGACAAACGACTTGGAAAAGAAAAAGATTATGGCTTTAAATGAAATGAAACATTATATAGTAGATCATCAAGACTGAGAAATACATAAGCACTGGATAATTTGTATAAACAAATTTCATTCCTTACTGAATCAATTCTGATACATTTTTCAGAAGCAGAATCTATTAAACAAATGACACCATCTCTTCACTGACAGATAAGGAGCCTCTGCACAAAATCATATTCTTAACTTCTATATATTTTTCCCAAAAAGAAGTACCAAAAAAGGAAATCAGCTACAAGTTTAGCTTAAGCTCTCCACTTCAGGTCGCATTGCAAAAGGTTGTGCAGGCATCTGGGTTGATAAAGTATCTGTCATCATCCCCATCAATTTGTTTCTTCCCTCTTCATAAGCCATATGGCTATTTCTTAAATTCTGTTCTGATGACATCACCATTTGTGAGCCAACAGAAGCCCCTTGAGACATTCTGTAGCTTGCAGCAGTGCTTGGTATTCCGCTGCTACTGTTCTCAAGGCCACTCTTGATCCACGCAATATTGTTCAAGTCTGTAGCAATTGAAACTAATTCTTGACTTGAGAAAGAGGGGAGCTCTTCATATTCAACAAACTCAGGACCCAACAATGAGCGAGGAGGATGGTTTCCACTTGGCATTGAACAACAACCATATCCACATCGCAAAGGGACCACGGGATCAACATTAATATCTTTAAGGAATTTGTGAAGTCCAACATCTGTTCTTGAAGCTTGAACCAAAGGACCCTGAGTTGGATTTGATCTTGAATGCACACAGCCAATTTTTGGGCCACTAGGAGGACTGTAAACACTAAATGCACTAACACGTGCTTTAGGACGAGGGAGAGTAGGATGAACTTGAGGCTCAGAAACAAAACGACTCGCATTTAATTGAGAGATATTGTCTTTTTGAACTTGGTCTTCTTGCTGGCTAGGTTGGTCGTCAATTGGGAAACGTCTTCCTTCTAGGGGCCTCAGTGAATTGACAGTACCAACTGATGGAGTTTCTTCGGATGATGCCTTTGTTTTGTCACGGCTACCATCTTTTGTTGCATCACTTGGTCCTGGTTTAAGCCTCCCTTGGTCAATGCATCTACGCCTCAAAGTAGAATTCCAGTGATTCTTGATTGCATTATCTGTTCTGCCTGGCAGGAGCCTCGCAATTGCTGCCCATTTGTTTCCGTGGATTGCATGGGCTGAAATTATAATACGATCCTCCTCATCTGCCCAATGCACGTACATCCATAACATTATGATTATTACTGAGAGTCACAACTCATAAATAAATATGAACTATAATAGAAACCCTTATCAAACAGAAGAACTCAACCATATTATCCCATGAATTCAATAAATTCACATATCAGTTTAAGTTATCATATAGAAGCAAATGTAGATATCCAAGTTCAGGCATATTCATCGAACTATCGCATCCAGATATTATTTGCAAGTGTTTTTAACCAATTTTCAAACAAATAAAACTTTGGCCAACTGTATTCGAACTAATCAATGTCAAATAAGGTGACAATGCTGGAGATAAAAAAATAGGAGAGCAACTACAATAACAAACCTAAAAAGAGTAACAATTTCTTTTTTTGTTAGCATATTTCAATAAAAGAAGAAAAAAAATCTCAAGACAACTTTATGCACATTCAAACAAATTCCAGCCGTCTTATACCCCCACACTAGCACCACATGAAAGATCTCTCCCTCCTTTACTTCTTGTGTCATTTGTTTGGATTCTCCTATAGCAATTACCTAACAACCATAACTCGATCAATAAGAGTTACCTTAGTCAAAATTTGGAAGTCAGAAAAACAAAATTGAATAGTGAGCAACCTCAAGCCATTTCTCTTTTCTATTGTGCTTTCTCTCCCCCCACCGCCTTCTTTCTTCTAGAGAACAGATAATGCCAACTAGCAGGTTCATTATAATGCGAACAAAATGAAGCAGAGGAAGTTCTGAACCTGGTTTCTACATAACATTCCTACTAATAATGATCAATAAATAAACATATAGAGCATGATAAGCTATTGAAAGATACATGCATGAACATCAATCCTAAATCCTAATGCATACTGCACCATCTGCATCCAAAAATAGATGATCTAAAGGACACATGCATATCAGTATTCGCAACACTGCATCCTTCACATGCAAATATATATATAACCAGAAGGATGCCAATCATCCTGATAACCATAGCATCAGTGATAGTGATGGTGCACATATGACTGGAGATAGATTAAGCACTAAATATAACAAGCAGTGAAAATTCCATGAAGCAAGGTAATGAGAAAAAAAAAATCTGGCTGATAAAGTGATAAATTTCCACATTCTGGTCACATTCACATCATTGAGCTTGACTCTTAATAATAATAGACATGGAAGATCAAGAAAGCTGAAAACGAAAAGGTAATTATAATTGTGATAACAACATAAGAAGATACTGTTTTCTCATGCACTCAAAGAATAACAAACAAAAAACTCAAAAAGTTAAGAGTTACTACACCCAAGCTTGCAAATGGCAAAGTATATCTAAAGCAATTCTGCAAAGCCCCCAAGTTGGAATGACTTAACTCTTGATTGAGAGTACAAAATTTGCATTAGATATGCCCGCACAATACAAGAAACATTCTTAGTTATATCTCCCAAAATAAGTTTATCATTTCCCTATAGACATACGCACTTTTTTCAACTTTATTGTTCCATACATGTCATTCCATTTCTTTGATTTTATCATCATATGAGTTAAAGAAGAAGCATATGCAAGTACCTGTGCATGGAAGTGGTTTTATAACATCTACTTGGATCTCACAGGGTTAAATAGTCAGTAGCAATTCAAAACATGAATTATGCAATTTGTCTTTCAGAATGATCTTCAGCTACTCAGAAGGGCTACGAATCATCTGCATCGACCATTACTAAATCATTTTCTCCAAAAAATGAACTCCAGCATACAGCTTAGTAGGTGATATCCTATCCTACTTAGCTCTCACTCATTCTTGTTCAAATAATAGCTCTAACTCACTTGCAAGAGCACCAACTACTTATACATAACTTGCTTATATCCTTACTATCATTGATAGAAGATGTTATTAAACATCACGCCAACGCACAGCAAAATTTTGCAGTACAGAAGACTCTATCAACAAAAGAAGATTTTCTAAACATTCTACTATACAAGTTATATAACCTGATATTTTAAGAACTTTAACACATCTTGCTTTTGTACAACTATGGCTGATCTTGTCTTACTGGTTATTGTCATAGCAAGAATTGCTAAGCCTGACCTTCACATTATTTTCTGTAAGACAACAATCAACTTTTCATGTTTAAGACTAATGTAGGCATGAGAAATAGTTCTTGCACTGATTATAACTTATAAGCACCTGGTTTGATCTTTCCACTCGTGTCAAGTATAAGTAAGAAAAGAAAATTGATGATGAGGATTGGATCGCAGGTATACAATTTGTGAACATACTCCAAAACCATATTATGCCTCTAAGAGTACCTTCTCAAGCCAACAGAACACTCCAATGCAGGTACTATAAGACAAGTCCAGAAAAATAGAGCCAATAGTTGGAGAATGATCAATGCTAGAATTAACGATGTTTAACTTCCTCCTTTCATTCTACTACCATAGTGACAAGCTATGGTGCTAAAATCTTATTAATCCATTCTAATGTCGAATCATAAACCAATCATTATCTCCACCCATTCTAGTTATTTGATAGAATAATCAAAAAAGGAAAGTCAATAAGGGATTAGTATTCAAGCAGAATCCCAAAACTAATACAGAGAAAAATGTCAAAATAACAATTAAATGAGATACATAGAAAAGAAACAAAGTTAAAATTAATAGCAAAAAACCAACCGAAATAGCAAACCAAAGCATATGAATTAAGTTCAGATTCAAAAAGAGAAGATAACAATACTGCACTCTAACGTGAATACAACAATTAACTCCATAATCCACCATTAGCAGATCAAAACCCCCACAAAGCCCAAAGCCAAAAAAAAAAAAAAAAAAAAAAAAAAAAAAAAGGAAAAAAGAAAGGGAAAAGAAATTCACTTTACCAGTAAAAGGCTTGCGCTTGAGGCAAGGGTCAAGTTGGTTACACCATCTAAGCCTACAAGATTTACCAGACCGACCAGGAATTCCACGGGCGATCAAGCTCCAATTTCTCGCACCAAACTTACCTACAAGTTCATTCAATACTGAGTCTTCCTCCGGAGACCAAGGTCCTTTCACCCTACTACTCACACTAACACCACCTCCACCGCCTCCAAAGCCACCAGCACCACCGAGTTCAGCAGACTCAGCTCCACCACCGACTTCCGACTCACCCCCAGTAGGCGACTCGGTGATTGGGCTATTGTTATGTTCTTCTTCAGTAACCATCACAGAATCGTCGGTTGCGTTTTGCATTTTTAAAGCTTTTCTCTGTTACTGAAACAATATTTGTATTGTACCTACCTGCCTAACTGCAAATGCCCATACAGGAGAGAGAAAGGGGTTTTTGTTAAGGCTAATGTTCCGGATTCTCTTTTTCCTATTTTGCAAGGCAGTTTTTTTGAAATCCCAAGCTTGTCCCCAATACTAGGTTTGAATACGACGGCGTTTAAAATTTGTCTCGATTCTTTATTTTGACTGTGGTTGACTTGGATTAGATTTTGGATATCAAGTTGGAAGTGGGACCGGAGGTATATTGATTAAATTAAACAGTTGCCCATAAAACATGAATGGATTTACTGGGTAGTTAGTTTGGGTTATGTTGTAAATAAGTAGGAGGTTTTGGGTATTTGGGTTATGGGTGGGTTCTGTTATTGGTAGGCCAGAGAAACCGCCCAGCACTTTTGAAAGTTTGTGAAAAAATATTGGAATTATAGTTATTATGACGGAATTACCCCCTAGTTTAAAGGGAAACGAATATGTTTGTTTTGAAGAGGTGAGTTTTGATTTGGTCCAGTTAGGTCTGGCCATTGGTCGAGAACTGAAAGCACCTTATGTCAACCCTATGGGGGCCACAGTCCGATTTCAGTTCATAACGCTCTTAAATCAGAACCAAACCGACTAGAGTCGGTTTGATTTTAGTTGATTCTAAATAATTTAAGTTGGTTTTGACAAATTTTAAAGATATCTTCAAGCGCTAAGGGTTTAATTTCTTCATACATGCATGTCTAAAATTTAATTTGTTACGCAAAAATTTTCTATTACAGATTGGATGGAACATTGAGATGAATGCTTTTAAAGCATTTTGAATATAAAAACTCATCGTCTCCACTTTAGTCTTTGACTCTCTCTCTTTCCTCATTGATTTCTCTTTCTCACTACTAAGGATGGCAATTTCAAGTAACCCGTCAAATACACAATCCGATCTAATTTTGATAGAATAAATAGTGAATAAATGAGTTTGGGAGGAATTCAAATTCAAAGATTCGGATACCTATTTAATTAATATTTAAAAAATATTTAAAATAATTATTTTTCCTAAAATATATATACGCATCTAATTATAATTAATCTATAATTATATTTTATTTTTTATTAAGTCAAAATAAATATTTTATAATATTTACTTATTTTTTATTTTTTCAAAAATAAAAATAAATAAAAATATTTTTAATGTTAAACGAGTATCTAAACGGGTTCGGATTTTTAAACAAGTAATTATAATCGAGTTCAATATGAGTTAGAGTATTAAAGATGAATTTCTAAACGAATTCAGGTATCTAATTTATAATCGAGTTTAGATTCGGGTAATGTATTTTAAGCTGGTAACCGACCATCCCTGCTCACTATTAATAACAAATAATATTAAAATATAATACAAATCAGACAGCAACTCCATAAATCAATTGGACTAAATACCCTCTAAATATTTTAAAATCGAAATTCTTATCAGTATATTTCATCAAACCTTGCGTAGGACATAGTAATTACCTCTTTTATAATATATCTCACATTGCAAAAAATAAGAATTTCAAACTTGATAATATAGTTTTTCCATTTCTTGTTTATTAGGAAAAAAAGGTTTGATTTAGAGTAGGGGTGGAAACCGACAGTTGTGCAAACGGACAGTTCGACTTCGCAGAACAGCAAAACCAAAAATTAAAACTAGTTCTTTTTTTTAAATTGAATCAAATCAAAATAAATTTAAAAATTCTATCAAACTGGTCAGTTCAGTTCGGTAAGCGTCGGTTTGATTTTACTCATAAAATAAATATTTTGTAATAATCAATCTAAAGACAGAAAACTGAAATTACGGAAGATTTCAAATTGAATCCAAAATCAAAAATTGAAAATAACTTGATTTGGTTCGGTTTTCGGTTTTTTCCCAAAGTCTACTCACTCACCCCTAATTTAGAGAGATCTTTCTATCGTTGCCAAAATCCTCGCATGGCATATCCACTGCTGGTAAGAATTCCAACGCAGCTTAAGCCCAGCCCAATAAATGCTCTGAAAATTTGGTGACTAGCCCATTTTACAAAGCACACCTCTTCCTCCACTCGGCCCCAAACCTATCGCGCACCACATGTAAATCATCATGCATAAAATTTAAATACTCGAAAATATTTCAAAAGTATACATTTTAGTTTTCTTTTTTTCTTTTTTTTTAAAAAAATGGGAATTCAATAAGTATCCCAACGTCTCTTTTTGGATAATGATACTAATGTTATCCCTCTTTATAAATAGTTTTTTACACATCGAACCTTCTAACTTTATGAAAACCATTTATTTAATTCGAGAATATGTATTTTAATTGTAATATTAAGACTTTTAATTATTACATAATTTAATTCTAACATTTTAAGTTTTTAGTTCCCAAACTTTTAAAAACTTAATTGCACTTTAATCTCATGAATTATTAAATTACATAACAATTTATTCTCTCAAGTGTGTAAATTCTAACATTTGTCCGAAATTCTTGCTCAATTGAGACCAACATTTTTCAGAAGTACCATGTGAAGGGCCTCATTTTTTAAGGTATGATAGACATTCATAAGGCATCTATATATCTCTAATTAGGTCAACATGTTAGTACTAATTGGTTAGCAAAAGCTGTCCAAAACTGAATGTCTTAAACATAATGTCTACTAGTTAAGTTTGTGTTTGTCAAGATTTAAACTTTTCTTGAAAAAAGAGTGTAAGGTAGCATTTGATTCCAATAACTTAGTTTGCCTTATTAATTCCAATTTTTAATTTCTCAAAATAACTAATTGAAAATTTTATTAATTTTGATTTTGTTGTATTATTACGAGTGCTGTGGGTCTCATTTTATAAAGAAAATTATGGATTATAAATGGATCAATCCTTTGAAAATGGCTAAATGAGAAAAAAAAATCTTAATTTTGACACTTTTTATAATTTTAGTAATTTATTTTTAATTTTATCAATTGATACTATATATTATATATATTCTTCATAATAATTATGATCTTCGCATGAATAACTTGGTTGTAGCTTTTGTTATTCTTATCTCTATTAGCTTAAATGCTGTAGACATGAAATTGTGGGAGTCTCTTTCATTTCAAGGAAGGAACAAGAAATGGACTAGTCAAAAAACTTATCTCACTTACGTTGCTGAGTTGTTAGATTGTCTTCCTTGTCCCATCATTTATGGGAGATGCTAATTTGATCGTTCCCTTTAGCTAACTTTCTATACTACAAAACCTTTTTTTTTTTTTTTAACCATTAAGAAATTTTTAATGCAAACAAATGAGAGCAGCTCAAGAAATGTCATGAAATGATGGTTCTAGGGTTTCTTTCTTTCTTTCTTTTTCTGTTTTTTTTTTTTTTTTCTAAGGAAATAAATATGGTGCACATGACGTGAATGTCCTAAATGAAAATAACGACAATTTTGGAATTCTTGTATAATTCTTATATATACTATAATAAATCTTGAAATTTCGAACTTTACATATAAAATAAGCGTTCACATTTATTCACTGGTATGTTTAAAAGAATTGCAAATTCAAACCGACAGATTTAATATAATTATATAACTCATAGAATATTTATTGTAACGAATATGAATATTTGCTGTAACGTCATCACATCTTGATCGATCAATTGAGGTGGTCCAAAGGCTTTAGTAGGCTCTCATTCGCAAAATCTTCTCTTTTCCCAATCTCTGCACAAACTTTTTGTAACAAAGAGAAGCATAAAATTTTCATAAAGACGAAGAAGAGATCAAAAGAAACAAAGAAACAGAATAGCAACACTAAAAGAGATTGCAAAGCTTTCCACCCAACCAAAGTGCATGGACCAAATTCCTCTGTACCCAGAAAAATTTTTTTAAAAAAAATAAAATTTTGAAAACCCTAAAAAAGGACCACTCATACATCAGAATTAGGTGCATCAAAGGGCCAATTATCACCTTTTATGGGGTAGCATGAATGCCCCGCCAATGCGTTTGTGATGGCTAAATGGGGGCTAAAAGTTTTGTGGTTGCAATCTCTCTCTCTTGCACATGACTCAGATTTGCACAATCCTTAGTAAAGTGAATGCCGCACCAGAGAATGGCTTGAAACCCAATGGCTGGGAAGAATGTTTTTTTCTTTCGTTTTGGCAACAAACGACAGGACATAACCTTTACCATACTAAAGGATTCATTAAAGGATGCTGGGATCCAAAATGAAATGATCCACCATATGTGATTTCGCTAATCATATTTCGAACTTCTAATTTTCTAAGTAAAGTTTACTCGGAAATGGTGTTCGTTTCTGCTAACCCAAATGCCTATTGATAATATTAAACAATAACATTTATACTGATAATGAATGGATAAGGACCTGGGGTGGAGCCAGGGAGGCTCACAATATGGTCCTTAAGAAAACCCATACCTCAAAAATAACGAGTCATCAATACATTTGATTTTTGCAGGAGTAGAATTTCACCTTCCATGTCCAACATACATGGAGAAAGAATAGTGGTATAGGAAAATTGAGTTCCAACTCACCTCCAAAGATTTTACACTGAACAATATAATAGTATCATACCGTTAATTTTCTAGATTTCAGAAACTATTCAAATGACCCACTCCTCTGCATGCACACCTTGAAAGCTATAAAGATGTCAGGCCAAAGAAATTAGGAGTAGGGCAGATCAGTGGGGCAAGGTTAGCGTCCTTAGCACTTATTGAATTGTTCTTTGTGAGACCCTTCTAATTGAGTCCATGTGACTTTGAAAATTCATTTGCAGGAGAATCTTGCTCCCTCTGGAACTGGTAATTGACATCCTTAATTAGGGTTTTTTTTCAAATTCCAAATTCCAAATTAACTTAATTAGGGTTTTTTTTTCAATCACTCACAGTTGAAGAAGAGTTGTTGAAACAAATGGCCCTTGAGATAATTAACTTGACCTAATTCCAGTTGTTTTATATATGTTAATATTAATGTTGAAGTTCTTTTCTTTTTTTCATTTTTTTAACATTATGTTAAAGCTTTAAATTTTTGTACTTTGGGACAAGTATTTGATAATTAAATTAGAAACCATATAATGGCTAGATGACTGCAGTAATTATTTTGTCCCTGAAAAGCTATATATGACTGTCTTCACAGGGCTGCAACATACAAATTATTATATTCCCTCCTTCCTCAAATAATAAATTTTTTTGAATTGAGTATGTTTTATTACTTTTCTAATTTTATTTTCTAGAGAAAAAATAACATAAAAAATCAATACGAGTTGTTAACTTGGAAGAGTGTTAGAAAAAATAATTTTTAGACTCGTTAAACTTTTAGCGAAAATAGAAAATTCGACATTTAATATGAGACTGATGGTGTGTATACATATATGTATTAGTTTGGAGAATGATTTTTGATTCAGAACACCAGAAAAAAAGATAAGATCTGGGACATTTTTGCCGGTTGAAAAGTTTAGTACTCCTAGACTACTCAATAAACTGTATGTTTGTGTTTGTATATATGTATGTATGATTATCTCTAGTTCTTGTCCTCAAACTCAACTATGGATTAAAGAGAAGAGGGCAGAGAAATTTTTTTTTTTAATTTTGTATAATATATAAATCTAAATAATAAAGAATATTGATGCCAGAAGAAAGTGGTCCATGGCCATGAAACAATCCAATGAAGAAATAGTTGTAATAAGAAAGAAGGGTAAACCACAGTAGGACCACCATAAATGATAATTTCTTGCAAATGAAACAATAGCAACAAACCAAAAATTTTGAAAAAGAAAACAATGATAATAAAATACAATTTACCATCAATATGTATAGGGATTCATTATATATATATATATATATATATATGCATGAGACTACCTCATCATGGAAATTTCAAAATAATAATTATAATGATATTCAAATTCAAAAATTCAAAAAAAAAATGTGATGATTGATGAAATTAATTAAATATTTAATTAAGTATAATCAACTTAGTTACTTCTCATTAATTAAGATTTAGATTGGAGTTGCTTATAATTATAATAAATAAATAAATAATAAATGTGTAAGATTATATATATGGCAGTTTTGTCCTTCAAAGGTCATATTGTGCTGTACCATATGGGTAACAAGGACTGGATGGTTATGAAATTTATGTCTTACAAAAAAGGGACATGGCTTCTCAGAGGTGCACCCTTCTGATAGCTACAGCCCAATATGCAACCAAAATTCTTGCTTTCACTCTATATTGGACACAATCAGCCTACCGCATTTACCCCACTATTGTTTTTTTTTTTTTTTTTTTTTTAACCTTTTTAAATTTAAAATAATTACACAAATATTAAAATCATTAAACAATTTTTATTATACTAAACTAAATTATTCTTTTATATATTTTTTTATTCATTAGAAGGTCCGACCAAAGTAACACCGCGGGTTTTTCAATAGGCGGTAGTCCTCTCCTAGACTGACTAAATTGGTACAAACATTTATAGTTGAGATGACTCGAATTTAAGACATCACACTCTTCACATAAATGAGAAAACCAACCAGACAATAGTTGATTGGTCAATTCTTTAAATCTGGATAGTGATGAGAAAGATAGAAATAGAGTAGTTGGGTATATATAGACTTTAATTTTATGTGCAGGGTTAGGGATAAAGGATAATATGAGAACTTTCAAGGGGTGAGATGGGATTGTAGGGGTCCATTCTCCCTCTAACTAAAGGTCTCGAGTTTGAACTCTAAATATCGAATCTCTTTAAACATTTGGAGAGAGCGTTTTGCCTTCATTTGTAGACTTGCCCGGCCCAAATCTGGATTAAACGGACTAGTGAAATTCGGACACCGAATGGTTAAAATAAAATAATAAAAAAAAAAGATAAAATGAGATATAAAGTTAAAAAAAAAAAAATCTAAAATTACCATGTAAAGATAGTAGTAATGACTATATACATGTCATATATTTGTGGTTGGTGGGATCCATACAGCACCAAGAAAGCCTAAACTTTTGTTGGTGGTCCACTTATGCTTCATCAGTGTGGACAAGATCTAGCACCATACATCAAAATCTGAAGTGGTCAACTTGGAACTTTAGAGATGTAGCTCTTGCAATCCAATGGTTGATATGACTTGTTCAGATGCCTTGTTGTTGTAGCTTATAAGGACTTCCTAGTTACCTTATGTTTCCTTAGTCCAATATACTGCCATGTTGGGCTCTATATGTGGATGGATATTTATACGTATATAAGAGAATAATTTATTACATTACAATATGCACATGCACATGATATAGTTCATCAGATTACAACTATATAGTTAGCTTCCAATGCTCTCACTTTTTCTAGTTAAAAACTAACAAGATGTGATGTGCATCTCAGGGAAAAAGAAGGAATAAATAAATAAATAAATTGCTTAAAATTTATATCATTGCTAAAATTATGAAGCATGTATATCAAAAACAGAAACTATGCCATTAGGGTTTCAGGCTATATTTGTTTTTTTTTCTTTTTTTTTTATTTTTGCAACAAAAAATATCAATTATTGAATCACATGATATTTCCTTCTTACTAAATAATATTTCCTCTGTCTATAAATATTAGTCGTTTAAGATTTTTGCATGGTGATTAAAAAAGCAATTAACTTCCTTAGATTATCACAAAACGTTCATCAATTTGACTAAATTATCATTTATCTCACATTATTAATATAATTAGTGTGTTCAATATATATGGGATAAAATTTGAAAAAAGTTCATTAATTACTCTTACTATTTTCAATAACGACTTATATGTATTAAAAAAAAAACTACTTTAAAACGATTTATATTTGCGAAAAAAAACATTAATTTTGTAATAAAAATTCATTGAAATGTGAAGCATATAAAATTTATATCATAATATTTCTTGAAAAAAAAATCTTAAAAAAAATCAAATATATTAATGAAATGGCTAGTAACCATATTAGTAAAAATAAAAATAAAAATAAATATCCCTTTGTAATGAAATTAGACTTGTACTTCGATATTGAAATCAAAACAAATAATGATAAACAATTAATGGTTCATGGGACACCATAATTATTATAATCAATGACACGTTTTAAAAAAATATATATAAGCTTGAAAATTTTCCCATCCTTCTTTATATGACTTACCAACTTATTATGTTTTAATTAAAAGAACAAAAAAAAAAAAAAAAGCTTATAAGCTTTGGGGGTGGCACTAGTCATCATATCGGACGTTCTCTCTTTTCAGTGATTGTCCATCCGTTGACTACTCACCAAAAAAGCAACATAAATTCTAACATTTTAATTATCACAAAATAATTAATTAATTGTTTTTTATATATGATTATTAATTATGTGGTGAAACGCAGTGTGTTTTGGGATTAACAACCTCAATCAAGTGATGAAATTATGGCATCTGCCTTTTCTAAGTCACTTTTTACCAATAAATATATGGATTCCTTTCGATTTTTGTCTTTCACAACTTTTTTTTTTTTTCAAAAAAAGGAAAATACCTCCAAAAATTATGATACAAAAATTGGAAAATTAAAGTAAAAAAAAAAAACTGAAAATATTTAATTATACAAGTTTGACATTAATGGTTGTTTTCTATCTATAAATAATATTCTATATAACTTCTAATTATAATTAAAAAAGATATATTAAATTCAAATGTGTCTTATTAGTTAAACTACTCTCTTTTTCAAAAGCTAATCTTCGTGCATTTAAGTTAACTAGTTACTACTTCTAGTGTCAAAAAAATTCTCGCAGAATTTAGCTATGGACAAAAATTTGGTCTCTAATTGATCTCAATTCGATTATAACATTTTCTGTATAATAGTGATTTTTGACGATTCGCTATTTTATCTATTTTAGCGACTGAATATAATCGATGGCTAAAATCCATCGCAATTTGACATTTTTTTCCTTTAGTGTTATACATGGAGGAAGAGCTGTTGATATGGCAAGATTGAAGAGTTTAGGTAGTGGGTGTCAAGTTGTGACAGCTAATAATTCATTTTTGGTGCGAATCAAACCTCATTTTGCATGCATGTGCGCCTACATGCTACATCTCCTAGGCTCTTCGTTGCAAACCTAATTTGGCTTCATTTTTCTGTTTTAAGAATCATATGCTTAAACTCTGTCTTTGACCAAGCTTGGTATAAGCCTAAAAATCCTACATCTTGCAAATGCTTTGGATCCACTAACATATGTTTTTAATTTAGGTCAAACATATGATCATATGATTGACCTATATATTTAAAAACAAGAAGACCCATGTTAATTTTTAATTTTTAAATATAAAAAACAATTAAAATATATAAAAGAAATTAAATTGAGAATGTATTCCTTGTGAAATAAGCATAAAAAAGGGGGGGTTTGGTGTAAGAAAGGGAACATGGATTGGACCACATGACCTTCATAAAAATAAGCAAACAAGAAAATAGAAATTAATTAATATTGCCACCCAACTTGTTGGGGTATTTCTCAGAAGAGATAGCTGACCCACTACTGCTAAAACCTTTTCCATGTGTCTGGTTTGTTAGAGAATGGGGCCTACAATTAAATAAATATCTCAGAAATAACATTTTCTCATCAAGTTCCTATATTTCTTTATTAATAATTCAAAATTTCAAAAAAAAAAATATATAACTTTTAATTTCTATTGCACATCTCCAGATAATTTTATTCACACCGTATATGCACCTATTTTTAAACTCTAAATTTAATAATAACAACTCTAAATTCTAAAATAAATATCTTAATCTAGTCATAAAGAAATGGACGTTGGAATTTAAATCTAAAATAGACGAATAAAATTAAAAATTAAAAATTAAAAATTTTTAGTCTCTTTTATAATGAACCCTTCCTCCAACCCACTTTACTCTATAATATAGAAGAGAGAGAGAGAGAGAAAGAGAGAGAGAGAAAAGAGAGTTTCAAATTACGATTATATGTAAGTTCTTGTTGATGAGGTAATTTGCTACTACTGCAACTAAAGGAGACATCCAAAGGGATCGCATTGATCCTGAACCTAAATTTCTTCTCCATCGTTTTTTCTGGGATCATGCTATCCCTTTGGATTCCTCCTTTGGTAGCTTCTGACAATGGCGTTTTAATGCTGGTGCACCACTTCCTTATCATGCACCACCAACAGCAAATATATATGTACAATTCACGGCGAAAACTCGCCGGAGAAAACCAGCAAGGATTGAAATTTATGGAGAGAAGATGATGCAAACAGTGATAGATCAGTAAGTTATATATAGATGTAGCTTCTTTTTTTTTTTTTTGTGTATTTTCTTTAATATTTATATATAATTTTTCCTTTGGTAGAGTAGTGTTTTCTTTTATTAGTTTCATATATATAGAAATAATTTGTTTTCTTTATATGGCAAAAATATAAGAACAACTTATGGTATCATTCATATAAGATTTTATTATTTTCTTCTGTAATTCGTTAGTTGTAGAAAAAAAATTCCAAATTTATTCAATATTGCATAGATATATGTATCATCCAGTATAACTACCAATTTTTTTAAGCTAAATAAAAATTTTCTTTTCCTTTTTTTGAGAAGATGTATAGGAAACTTAGTTTTTTATTAATTAAAATTATGTGTAGGAAACTAACTTTTATATATATATATATATATATATTTGGAAATTCTAAAACTCCATATATATGGAAATGATTGTTGGATCTAATTTTAGTTATAGGATGCAACTTGGCCTTCTCTAGAAAATGGAAAGAGCAGCTTCGAGAAAAGTTCAAAAGGGTACTTTCTTCTTCTTCTTCTTCTTCTTCTCCTTCTTCTCCTCCTTCTTTGTTCTTATAATTGCTTTTTGTTTACAGTTGTCAAGAATGGGATAATTTCTAATCCTATATAAGAGAGCTAAAGGTGAAAGCACCTAAGAATTTATTCATATTTCCTTATTTCAGAAAGATGTAAAAGGAATAAATTATATGTCTTTTAAAGAAGTATATATAGGAATTTCAGATGATCTTTTTTTTTTAATATATATATATATAATACTAGTGTTATTTTCAAGAATCTATAATATAGGTGTGGAACTAATATTTTATATCTGGTGGAGGTTCTTGGCCACTTATTTCATACATCTATATACCCACTTTCTCCTACCTACACACACTTTGCGCAAAGAATTGAAACTGCATCTTACTTGATATTTTCTTTAAAATTACAATGCAAATCAAGAAAATTTAATTTACAGAATTTAGAATGAAAGGAAAATTTTATTTTTTATTTTTTGTTTCTTTTTTGGTTAATTATTTAGATATATGCATGCATTTAATTTAGTTTATGAATCAAGAAACATTAATTATCAATTAACAAGAAAATTTCCAAGTGGAAGCTGGCCATTTGATAGAACAGTGACCCCTCCATATAGTGAATACAATAATTTCTAAATGCTTTTGACAAGAAATTCAAATACCCCATTTCTGGAAACCTTGATCATTGCATACTTCCAACAAGTTGATTTCAACTTTTCAAAAAGTAACTTTTTTTATGCTTATAGGAATGAGTTAAATAAAATTAATTGTTAATTGTTTTTTTTTTTTTTTTAAAGTTTTCTGGCTCAGCCTATAGCATGTGTTTGAAGTTACTTTCTGCTTGCCTAAGCCATCCCTAAAAGCTGGGTTTTAAAGGTCCTAAAACAGAGTAGCATGGCCATGTTTCTTGTGTGGCAATGGGTCAAGAGTCCAATAAATCACATGGTTTGAGGACTTTAATTAGAATCCAAGGCAGTGAAAGATGATTTTAAAGGACTTTTTTTTTTTTTTTTTTTTTTTTCCACTTTGGGCCTCAGATTGAGTGTCCCAGAGGCAAAGGAATCATCCGCATGTGGTGAGACCTTATTAAAAATAAAAAATGAAAATAAACAAGTCCTTTAAAATCTTGCCCTAATTTTTTCAAATAAAGGGTCTTTTTAGTGATCAATCCTTGCTACCTAGCAAGCTAGCACATGATCCCCAACATTCTAATAGCCTCTATATACCATTTTGATTTCTGTTGTCACATGGCCCCCAATTAGCCTTCTCATTTTTTTAATCACTAATTTCAAATTTATTAAGGCTATGTTTGGCAAAAATTTTTAAAAAACATAGCATGTGAAGTAAGTTTTAGAAGTTAAAGTATCGTATTATAAAAAATTAATCAATATAAAGTTTAATTTTTCGTGTTTGATGAAAATTATTCGGATAGTTAACAACTAAACACTATTAAAATAGCTAATTTTGCCAAATAGACCCTAAGTAGTGAAGTTTGCATTTTGAAAAATTTTTTTAACATAATCACTCTTTAATTCGGAAAGGATTATTCTCTCATCCAAGTGTTAAGCACGGGTTGAAAAGATACTTTATAATAATAATAAAAAAAAAAAAAGCCTATATCACATCTAAACAGTATTCCAAGACTTTTTTTTTTCTCCTCCAATAATAATATCTAAAAGGATATGTATTTTTGAACAAACAATTTGAACGACTACATGGTTGACTACAGGAGGATCAAGTATGATGAGCTTCATTCATCTGATACCATACAATATGGCACATACCATGTTGATGCTGGGCTAGGGATTATTGGTTTCCTAATATTTGAAAGTACTAATTTCTTTGAATTTTCTATTGCAAAAGATTTTTTTTTTTTTTTTTTTTAAAGTACTTGGAGCAGACTTATCTTATTCTTGGCTAATTTTCATTCCATGTTCATGTGAATTGTAACAATTAACAGATCGATCTCTTTATTTATTTATTTATTTTCAAGAATTAGTGGACATAAATTTAACCTACATCTACGTATGTTAGGTTTGATTTGTGTAGCAATAAACAACAATATATTGATAGTTTCTTGGATGAAATGCATAGGAATTGAAATGGTACAAGAAGACAGGGCTATCTAAGTCTGAGAGATGAGAATTCTTTTGACATTAGAGTGTACAAAACGTCTTCAAACGTGAAATACAGAGTCCAAAGTGTCTCCTTCTTGGACTACAAAGTCTATTTCAAGGACACAAAAACTGCCGAAAGAAAGCCTGGACATCGTTTTAACTTCCTAATCATGCTCGAGGTGATTGGATGAACCTTCCCAAGGTAGGGACTAAAGGAACCAACCCTCTTGACTGGCCTCCAAAAATTCAACTTCAATAACCCTTTTTTCTTTTTGTGTGTAAACTAGGGGGAGAAGAGAGCTGAGGCAGCCAAACGTGTTTGAGGGATCGTCAAAACAAGCATCCCCAAATCGATGGGCGTTTGGTGAATATTTTATTGGTCCAAGATAATAAAAAGAAGAATACATAAATATGCGTTATGTGGTGAAGGTTTTCCTTATTATTTGATAACACAATCTACATAGAATCTTCCTACCCATCATTTTACATTTGACTATCTTTCTGTTAAGCACAAGTGATGATTTTGTGGGAGCAAGTCCATTGCCAGGGAAATGATAGCCCCACCTAAAATCAATGTGCTTCTAAATTATAAATATATATATATATATATATATATATATATGTAGCATTTGAGCCACAGGGTGTACTTCCTAACTTGTTCAACCAGGGGGAGAGAGAGGGGGGATTGGGAGGAGCCTGACCCCTTCCCCCCAAACTCTAAAAAAATTTTAAATATTCACTCATAAATAGTGTAAAAAAAACTTTTTATTCTTTGATTTGGTCCCTTTAATTTAAAAAATTGTCTTTTGATCCCGTGTAATTATATTCTAGCTCCCCCGCTATGTGCAAAGAAAGGGCATTATGTGCCATTCAACATGAATGTTATATGGTAATCGTAACTTCTAGTTTAGTATTATAATAGTTTATAGGAAATTTTAAAACCATTAAAGATCTGCACATCAAGACATAGTCTAATGCTAAGTAGATGTATAACCTTGCAATATACTCAAGTTAGAATTTTTTTTTTTTAAAAAAAAAAAAAACCATCAAAGATCTATTTGGCTGCCAACTAGAAGTGAATTTCAAGTTATGAATCTCACGGTCCCTTTCCACAATTGTTATCTATTTTTATAAAATAAAATAAAATAAAATCTGACAATTCCATAAAATATAGAATTTTTTTACCACCCAAATTTCGTTAATCCAAAACACTAGAAACTTAACACATCAAACATGTATTGGTAAATCTTAGTTTCTTTTCTTTTTTTTTTTTTTTTTTAATTAGAATAACAGGGGAGAGGGCTGACGGGGGCAGGGCCGGACGCAGGCAGGGCCAAGGGGCTGTGCTCTTCCAAAAAAATAATAACAATTTTTAATATAAAAAATTTTTGAAAAATAAATATATTTTAGTTTTACAACTCATAATTAAGTAAAATTATTTTTTGACTCCCGTAACTATTTGGGCTGGGTCCGTTATTGGATGGGGCACGTCGGAGACTCCAACTCAGTGTCTGAAGCCGGTAGGCTTGATCAATTGGTAATATTAATATTGAGTGAAATATAAATTGGGCCAACCTTAAATAAGGCTTGGCCCAATTCGGGCCTATCCACTCAAGTTTTGAGTATACTTGGAAGTTGGAATAGTAGAATCGAAGCATAGTCGCTGCTTCACTTCTTCTTCCCCTCCAGGTTAAGACAGCTTTCTGCGCTAGATTACCGTGAAAATGGAGTCTTTTTAAACCATATAAATCTATTGCTTGGCACTACACTCCAAAATTTCTTCAAAACCATGGCTACATTTCTCATTTTCAGGTCCACATTACCCTTTTGCTTCCTGATTTTCTATCTCTTAACCCTATACCCCATTTCTAGTCAGTCACTTGTAACCCTAATCACTGGTAATCCCAACTTCGATCCCCAAATTGTTCTTCTCGGAGACGCCACGATCTCTGATGATGGCTCTCGTGTGCAATTAACAAGCCCGAATGCCTCAAGTTCTGGTCTTCTCTTGCACAAGAATCCCTTCAAATTTCTCAGTTCCAATGCCGGGAAAAAGACATCGTTTTCCACGGAGTTCGTCTTCTCATTTACAGGTAATGCCGTTGGTCTCTCTCTTGTTATGGGTCTCTATAATTTTGAATCGAAATTTCTGGGTCAAGGTCCGTTGAATGTTTCAGAAGAGAAAGGGTATCTGTGTATTAAATTTGGCGTTTCAACGGATAGCAATGTAGGTGATTCTAATACTATTATTGTATCTGTAACTGTCGATAATGAACCATCCACTCATTTTACCACAAAGAGTGGAGAGAAACTGAGGTCGTGGATTGACTATGATGCAAGTTCCAGAAGATTAGAGGTTAGGCTAAGTAAATTGAGTGATAAAAGACCATATAATCCGATAATGGCATATTCCATTGATCTGTACAAAATGTGGGAAGATAATGAGGTTTATGTGGGCTTAGGTTCAAAGCACAATGGCAACTTATCAGATAAAAGTTATGTGTATTCATGGAGGTTTAGGTTAAGGAAGATTCCTTATTGGATGCATTCATTGCCGGTCAATCCAAATGCTTCTAAGGACAATAGTAATGAGATTGTAAAAGTGCAAAGAAGGAAGTTTTGTCCTTTGACAATTCTTGCTGGGATGATTTTTGCAACTGGGTGTGGAGCATTACTGGCATTTGCGGTGCTATTTGCATGGGCGATCTTTGTCAGTAGGCGCACGGTTTTTCCAATTGACGGTGATGTGCAACCAGTGGATTTCAGGTATCAAAAGGTCTGTGTAGTTGTGGAGAAAGATGAGAAGGTACTTAAGAATTAGGCATGCTGTGTATCTACTTTTGTTGTGAATTTATTTGGCATTAGAGCTTGTAGTTAATGAAATTCTACTATGAATTAATGTTGTTTATTTGTTGTTGTTCTTATTGTACTAACTCATGTAATGAAAGGCTTAGTTTCTTTTGTGCATGTCCTGTTGTGTAGTATGCAATGGATTCGCCATTAAACTTCACACAAATAGAAGGTTATATGCATGTGCCTTACTAATCTGTTTGCAAATGCATCCTTGTTCAAATTGTATACTATTCTTAATATGGGTATGAGAAACTTTATTGCTTAGGTATATTTCTGTTTGATTATCTTAAACAATATAAGCATCCAAAGGAGTGGAAACAAGCTTGCGGATGGAGAATGTTTATAAGGTTGTATGATGTGGACAACTAATTGTTCTTTTCTTTTTTTTCTTTCCTTAGATCGAATGCTATAAGTTTAGCGATGCAATTGGTTGGAATGGGAATTATGTTCCATTCTCCTTGTTCTTATCCCCTCTCCTTTTATGCATTTATTTGTTTTAAGATACGGAATGAAATGATGAGAAAATTGTTTATATAATGAGTCCCAGCCGGTTCTGTGCTAAAATTGTTTGTATAGGGCTTTGTATTAACCTGTTTGCTTGAAGAAGAACAAGAAAAAGAAGAGGAAAGATGTTCTTATTTGGACATCTTAGCTGACCATGTTTGAAAAGCCCATTTTGTTTCCTTTTTAGACAGAAAAGCCCAATCTGGATCATATTATCACAGGTCTACGACACCAGTTTGGTTGTGTTGCATTTGACATATTCTGGAGTTGAGATTTTTGATTAGGTGAATTCTGGAGTTAGATTTTGAGCGCAGATTTTTTTTTTTTTTGGTAATATTTTGTGTGCAGATTTTAATAAAATGTGAAAATAAACACTATATTCATAGCTGCTGTTAATCATATTAGCTTGCATAACAAGTCTGAGGCCTTTCTCTCTCTTTCACTTCCACTCCGGGGGACCAAGGTATGGTCCCTGAAAGTGTTCTCAATTTTTATCATCTAACTTTCAATTCTGCCTCGCCCTACGAGGAATACAGCTACCAGTTCACCTTCCACATCTAAATAATTTGGCTTTTTGACACAAGTCTTCTTCTTACAAATGAGGATTGTGATGGGGATTTGCCTGAACCTGTCGTTGTGGATTTTGGATTTTAAAAATCTCTTTCCAAGGTCACTTCAGATACTCTTGCATTCTCTTTCTTCACTTGCATTTTCTTTTTTCTTCCTGTTTTGGGTCCACAGTGTAATGTAATATATAATCCATCACTTTAGAGCAATAAATGCTCATAACATTTATTAGATCCTCTAGAAATAAAAAATATACCGGACAATATTTATTTATTTTTTAATATCTCACCTTGAGATACCAAATAAATATTAGCAGGGAGTATTTTTTTTTAAAATCTTTTATTTTTTTAATGTGACAATTAAATAAGAGCAATCGATATTAAGATAATGCTCTTATTGTATAGTATCTAAAATTTAATCTTAATTACTACTTAATTCTTGTATTTTGATTAAGTAATTAATCATTTTTAACTTTTGAATTCATTAAACTATTTAGTTATTATATGGTGCAATTTTACTATTAATTACAAGACTAAATAGTAACTTTATATTTCATATGGAGGACTAAATTGCAATCCCATACTAAGGGTGTTTTCAGCAACTGTGTTTAGAATAGCTTTTAGTGTTTTGAACACACTATTTCTCAGATTATTGTATTCGGTAACCTGATATGTATTTCTCTCGATTATTGTTTTCGGTAACTTAAAACATTATCTCACGTAACTTTTAGTGATTTATGTTTTTTTACGGAAATTTTTTTACAATTCTATCCTTAAATAATTTAAATCTTTTTATTATCACAATACGTCTTTTTTACTATTTTTTTTTATATTTGGTTTGTTTATAATCTATTGTAAAAGAAAAAAAATGTTTATTTTTATATTTGCATTCGAACTCAAGCAAATATTAATATTAAAAATTAAAAATATCGATCCCTAAAATATTAAAAATTTTCAATCTTATTTTATAAAATGGTGAACTTTTCAATTTTTAGTTCCTTCAATTTTGAAAATTTAGATTTAGTAAAATCATCTTTTTTTTTAATATATATATAATGAGCAGTGAAAATTCTAACTGAATATTTTAATATTTTTTTTGTCATTTTAAATTTAATTGCCAATCAAATAGTTATTTTTACCGAATATTTTCACTTTTGAGTGCTGCTAATATCTAAGGGCTAATGGCTAACGGCTATTAAAATAGCTAAAAACTGTTAAAACAACTAACGGCTACTAGAAGAACTAGCACTTAAACGTTAAATAACTAAATAATAAAAAAATACAAGGTATTCAACAGCAAAAATAACATTTTTATTTTTATAAAATGAGTAATAGTTAGTTTATAAGGACCAAGTAGATGTTAGGGTCAAATATCAGAAAATGTACCTCTCAAAAATTATTTCCATAAACTTTGATTATGAACTAAATAATGCAATTGCTTTCACAACTTCAGTAGCTATATGTAATCAGATTTTAAGGTATCTACAAAATGATTTTATAATGTATGGGGTAAAAAAAAAGAAAGAAAAAAAAAATCATCTTAGAGTATAAAAACAAAATTTGACATCATCAATCACTATCACATAATGCTAATAATACTTTATATATTAGAATTTTATTGCACTAATAATTGAATTGGATGGTTAAGCATAAAGCTATAAATAAATGGATCACTTTTTATATTTGACTATTACTTTTCTGTTCCACTAAATAATTAAAGTCCAATCGTAATTTTCATAATTTGACAACCTTACACTCTTCTCTGGTCCTTGTGTTAGATTGACAACCTTATCTAAATCCTAATGAAAAAAAACTGAAATGAAATTAAATTGCTTTGACATTCAAATTTAGATTGGCTCAATGCATGAATTCATATAACTATTAGAACATAATAAATCTCCATTAAATTTATGTAACTTTTTATAGATTCAGTCTGAGTGGTGACAACTTTTAGAGGAAGGAAAAAGACAGTAGGGATGAAGATTGATGTTTTGTCATTTGCCAAATTGATATTTAACATGTTGTGAAGGAAAAGATGATACTCCTTGCAATGCAATGTCCACTTCCTACTTTGGATTTTGCCCTTTTTGACCATCAATCATTTCATACCTTTGGCAACTTGTAACCAATAATGATTCTCGTTCGTTTCGTTTACTTTAATTGATATTGAGAGTTCGTTAATAAAATAAATATTCATTGAAAACACTTTATTTTTTACTGATATGATATAAGTAGAATTTTAATTCTAGCTTAATGGACTGAAATACCTAATTGTTATTTCTGTTATTTCAATTCGATTACTTATTTAATTTTTAAATTTTTGAAATTTTTAACTGTGCTCTGCAAATTTTCTCATCTTTTTTCTTTTTTCTTTTTCAGATTTTTTTTAAAACTCTTTTGAATATATATAGTATTGGAAAACAGAAAAAAGAAACTAACCTGGAAAAGGAAGTTTCTATTCAGCATCAAGAATCCCTACAATCACGGGATTGTAATTATTTGTAATTAGACTAATTAGGAAAAGTTTTTTTATATAAGAATACAATGACAGAAATAAGAAAAAAAGAATTCTTTTATCAAACAAACATATAGAAAAAAAGAATTATATAATATAAAAGAGAATTTATGCTTTTTATTATATTCGATATTATTATGCCAGAGCAATGGAAGCTAACAACATAGCAATAGAGGACTGATAATAATAGGCACTAAATTGCTTCTACTAAAAATGCAAGTGGATGAAGTGACCTTTGGTTAAACCAAGCTTTGAGCTCCTAATTAATTAAATTTTTACTTACACCAATTAATCCCAATTTTCACTGTATACATATTATTAAATATTTTTATTTTGACAATTTATTAGATTTTTTTTTTTAGAAAAAATACTTTTTGACTTTGATCTTTGCAGAGGTGAGCATTCGGTTTAACTGAATAATTCAGTTTAATTTGACTAAATAGATTTCATATCGACCGAAACTCCACCGGAGAAGGTGAAAAATTAGTTTAGAAGCGAATCAAACTAGATCATTTTAATAAATTTAAATATATTAAATAAATAAAATAAGAATTCCCTTTCAATTAATCTGTAACTTTATCAAACTTTGCCTATATTCTTTAGGGATTAGGATTCTTTTTTTGGAAATTTTGATATTATCATAAAAAAAGAGAAATAAATAAATAACATATTTATTTTTAAATATATTTAGTTGAATGAGATGAGAGTAAAGAGTTATCCCTTCAATATTTATGGAGGTGTGAAAAGAAAGAAAGAAAGAGAATAAGAATATATAGTTATTCAATCGAAAATACATTTTATTTTCCACTAAAGATTGAACGATGAAGAATTGTCACTTTTCATTTTGGAAGTGAAATGTTTAGTATGTTTAAACTTCACCATGTGAGTATATATTCTTTCCCTTCACTTTTATCTTTCTTTTTTTTAAGAAGAATCAAATTAAAATTTTCATTGAAAGAAAATTATATACAAATATGAAATATAGATCGAGATGTTTCTATATATATATATATTTTAAGAAATTTAATAACGAACCACTTAACAAAAAGTAAAAAAGAAAAATATAATCTTTATGATTTGTATTCAATTATATTGTTTGCTCCACTTGTTCGACCCCATCTTTTTTTATAAGTGTATTCATTTTCAAATTTTTTCGTTCTATTAGAAATAAGATTTGAATTTGTTATAAAATCATCATAATGATGACAAAAATAACTCAAAAATTGTCAAAACAGTTAGATCTATTGTTCACTGGTAACCGCCGACACAAAAACGGAGAATAGAGCGAAAAAGAGGACTTTAGATTTTGAGAGGGAGAAAAAGAGACCTATCCATTTTTACTTGTTATTTATGATTTCTATATAATAATTAAGAAAGCAGTTAAATTTTATGTCTTCTCAACGAGAAACGAGAGGTTTTAAGATCGATTACTTTCGACAATTGAAAATAAAAGGTGAGTCTATATTAATGAACAAGGAGAATATTTACTTATATATAAAATTTCATCAAGAATACAAAAATATCACTAGATTGATTTTTGAAATTAGATTTTAATTACTTACATTAACAAACTTTTAAGTGCTATTTTCTTTTAATTAACAAAAGAGAGGTTTGCCTACCCTCTTTTGTGGTCCTTGTGCTAGATTGGCAATCTTATCTAATGCCCTAATAATAATAAAATAAAGTGAAAATAAATTTCTTTCATATTATCATGTGTATATAATTGCCTCACAATGACTCATGTCATGTGAACTCTATTAAATAACAACTTTTATTATAGTAATAATGAAAAACACACTTTGTAACAAATAATGGTATCATCTTTTTTTTTTTTTTTCTCAATAATAGCTTCCTACTTTGTTGGCTCAATGATAATCAACTCAGCATATATAGGTCATGTCGGCCAATAATTATTAAAATAGCGATTAACGTTTTAACTACAGCTAAAGTATTATTTTTTATTAAATATACTTCAATTATGTAATATTTATTATAATCAATTTTTTTATAAAGAATTCTTATCGCTTATATTTATTTTATGTATATTATTTTTTATATCATCTTAATAAATTTTCTGATTACGTTGATGTTTTGAATTGATTTTCTTTCTTATTCTTTTTTTTTTTTTAATTTTCTGTTTTTTCTAATATAGAATTAACTTTGTACAATTATCCTTTTAAGTCTTTATAATTGGATTGATCATGATGCTATTCGAATAATATATTCTAGATTCTATTTATAAGGTTCTAAAACCTTCTTTTATATATATATATATATATATATATATAACCTTTATACCTCTATTAACTATCATTGAGGAGATTTCTTTCATATCATTCTTTTCCTTTTATTATCAATTATATTTTATTTTTATATTCTAAATCTCTATAATGCATCTAATAAAAGATTTTATTATTGTTTGAAGATATGTTCAAAAAGGCTTTTATATTTTTTATTATATAGAACTAATATTATAATTCATGAATAATAAAAATATTAATACTTATATTATAATAATTAATACAAATGACAAATACTAACTAGATAATTCTTATGATTGTTTTTTTGAGTGAATTCTTATAATTGTTTTGTTCATTTGAAAGAGGGAAGACTTATTTTGTACCTAATAAAGTAATTAATAAATAAACTAATGTATGTTTTTTTTTAATTTTTTTTATATATACAAAATTTATAATATTAAATCATAGACAAACAGTAAAGAGAAAATTATAAATAAAAAATCAAATTATGATTAGGTAACGTATAACAAGCATAAAAAACGTGCCACACGTTTAACTATCTAAAAACAAATGATTTGAAAATGATATTCAACCATCTTTATCTATTATTACAATATAAGACTCTTTACTTATAATGTAGTTTAAATTTTTAATAATTGTAAGAAGAAATAAATAAATAAAAATAATTAACAAATGATTAATTTACTATTAAAGGAAAGTAGAGTTGGACAAGTGAAAATTTTCGTTCACAAATATTATTTAAAAAGACATCCATCGAGAAATAATTATTTTAATAATTTCATTTAGGGCTCATCAACTAGGAGTCGACAGCCACATTGTCCATTTTCTTGGAATTTCCTTCTCAAATTCAAGGTTCTAAAGGATCATTTCAGTGAATTTTCTAGCTACAACAAGTCACGAAGTCGGCATTTATAAAAGGAGGGGCAAACTATAATAAGAGAATATTATTGAAAGAAAGGAGGGGTGAAATGATTAAAGGTGTCTTTAAATTTTCTCTCGACCAAGGTTCAAGTCGCAGAGTTGTAAAGAGAGTTTTCCCTGTGAAATTCATCCATATCTTTTTTTAAATATACACAATTTTGTCCTTATATTTTGCGTCTTTTTTTTGTTAAGTTAATAAAAAAAACACAGACGTCAAAAGAGAGATATTAAAATAATATATTAAAAAAATTATAGTATGATCTTTATAATTTAAAAAATATAATTAATCAATCTCTGTGTTTTTAAAAATAAAATTAACTGTATACGATTGTCTTTCATATCTTTATAATTGGATTAGTGATCATGTTATTAGAGCAGCAAATTCTAGACTCTATTTATAAGGTTCTGAAACCTTCTTTTATGTCAAAAAGGAAACCTTTGTATCTATACTATCTTCAATTTCTATCATTGAGGAGTTTTCTTCCACGTCATTCTTTTCCTTTTATTATTGAATATAATATTTTATTTTTATACTTCAAAGTTCTATAATGCAACAATATTTTTTTGTTATGTAATTTGTGTTACGTTTCAAAATTTATACAGAATTGAAAAATAATAGAGATGGTAACCCAAATTGTAATAGCAATAAATATAATCATTTAATTCTCACAAATATAATCATTTAATGTTTATATTAGATATTAGTGTTGGAATATTAAAATTACAGACAAAAACATTTCTTTCTTGTCATAAATCTTTCAAATTCTAGTACCCAATAAAATATAACCTATTATATATACATAGAATTTCATTATTTTTTGAAAATAATTTTAAATTTTAAATTATCGAATATAAGCCTTAAAGATAATCTTAATAATTTCTTTTATCTAAAACTGTTAGATTGTGATGATATCAGCCGAAGGGAGGGGGGAATTAGGAAAAAAATTGTTTAGGAGTGCGAAATAAAAGTTTTTAAAACTTTAGCGGCATAAAAATATAATTTTTATATTTTCAAGGATTAAAAACGTAATTTTTGTAAGGATTTTTTTTGGGTGTTGTGCCCTGGCCTCCACCTAATTTTATCTTTCTTTTTTTTTTTCAATTTTGCTTATATATTAGAAGAATGCTCGGTCTGAAAATTAATTATTTTCATAGCTGAATAATACCAGTTACTAAAAATAATTGTTTTAATAGCTTATATAATAACGATTAGCTATCGTACTATCTGTCAGTCTGATTTATTTGTGTTTTATCTGATGAATTTTATAATCAGCAATCCAAAACTCCTTTATATTAGTATAACCTACACCATCAAATACTGTTTTGCACAACGTAAGAATTGTGCAATATGCCGGTTCTTTTTAATATTTTATTATTTTTAATAATTTTTATACTATATTTAGATGAGAGAAAAATGCTAGAGGATAGAAAATAATTGAAGAAAATATTGGAGAAATTTTCTCTTATTTGAAAATAGAGAGGAAAATATTAATGGAAAAAGAACATGTAAGAAATCCTCTTGGGCTCATAATTTCAATTTCCCCAAATTGGAAAGTAAATAGACATGTTGGCAAAATGACATTATTTTATATAAAGCTTCTAATAATATACATTCATATTTTAGGTCTAAAATATATAAGAATATGGTTAAAATTGTAAAACTACAACTTAAAAAACAAGGGAAGTATTAATATTTTTTTTTTCCATCCAAATAACAAGAGAGAGAAATAATAAAGGAAATAGATTGTATTTTTTTACTATTTTCCTTTTTATTTTCTTTTTTCTCTTATTTTTTTTTCTCCCTTGTCCAAACAAATGGTAATTTTGTTTAGGATAATTTATAAAACAATTTTCATTCAGATTTTAATTATTGGCTATGAACAATATAAATATAATGCATATAATCAATTTAGAAAAAAATAAAATAAATATCTGATGCTGGTAAATATCATAAAAAATATATATTTTTGAAAAAAAAAAAGGTATTAAATCAAGTGCGTGGGGCCGTGCGAACGTAAGAGTTGCAGAGAAACCTCGAACGTTGAATTTGAGCTTCCAAAAAGGAACGCAAGTTTAAGCAAAATTTACAGCCAATCCCAAGATCCCAACAAGTAGGCAAGTTGTTGGTGTCTTGGAGATCGAAGAACAACTGAAAAAGCAACTGCCGATTCTGACCCGCCAAACATTTTACGGAGAGAAAAAAAAAAAAAAAAAAGAGCCAATGATTCTTCTTTTTGAAGGATTCTTTCCAGAATCCATTTCTATCTTCAAAAGGCAACTCCCTAAAAATCTTTCGAATATATTTCGCTGTCTAGAATTTAAATTTTTAACTTCAAAAGGCAACTCCCTAAATTCCCTTCGAATAGATTTGGCTATCTAGAATTTCACTGGGTCCGATTTAATTTCAAAATATTTCTTTTATTAGACTTTCCGTTTTTTGAAATTCTGGAGTGTGAGTGCTATATAAACACCGGCTGCGAGACATATGATCATTGAGGAAGAGAGCATCTCGCTCTTGATCGGAGAGGAGAGAGACCATCAGTTTCACCAGCTAGAACATACAGTAATGGACAGGAATAATGATGATGCGCGGCCTAGAAAATTATATGATGAAGAACATTTAGCGGTTGAGACTCCAGAAACTGCCCACCAGATTAGCAGCGGTTTGTTTGTTTGTTCCTTCTCATTTGGATCCCCTTTTTTCTATATTATGATGGGCTAGTTTTTTTCTGTACCTTCCGAGTACATATGTGGTCTTACAGTAAAAAAGGGTGTGTAACAGTTTATACTGATCTTGAATTCTTGAAAATGGTGTTTTTGTTTATACTCATTTTCTTTGACTAAATTGGATGCTTAAACCACCTTAATTTTGCTTAGAAATGAGTTTTTGACTACCATTTTCCTTTTCGATAGTTAGATTCAGTTTTTCTTTTGAGAAATTTTAGTAGAGATTAATCTAATATGCAATTATGTACAGATCACTTGGATGAATATTTTGTTGAATATGGTAGAATATCTTTGTTTGGCTTAATTGAGTATCTGTTTATGTTTCTGGGTTTATATTAATATTTAATCAGAGATTTAATGGTGCTGATAAGTTTTTTTTTTTTTTTTTTTTTTTTTTTTGGCACATTTGATTTTTCTTTTGGAACTTGCAGATTCTTGGTTTCAAGTGGGTTTTGTGCTTACAACTGGTGTCAACAGTGCCTATGTATTGGGCTATGCTGGGACCATTATGGTCCCTCTGGGGTGGGTATTTGGTGTAGTTGGTTTGATAGTAGCTGCTGCAATATCATTGTATGCAAATTCTCTTGTTGCCAAGCTCCATGAATTTGGGGGGAAGAGACATATCAGATACAGAGATCTTGCAGGATATATATATGGTATAAGCAAAAAGGAAATTGAAAAATTATGCTCATTTATGTCTATTTTGATTAAATTAGTGATTATGTAACTGTTGTTTGATTACGTTCATCAAACCTTTTTACTGCAGGCAAGAAAGCTTATTCTCTCATATGGGGATTGCAATATATTAATCTATTCATGATTAACATTGGATACATTATTTTGGCTGGTGAGGCACTTAAGGTAAGAGCAAGTTGTTAAATTTTGCCCTATGTGAATAATTTTACAAGGGGCAAGTCAAGTACTATATTTTACTTTCGGTTATGTTTCTTCAAACAGAAACTTAGTCTAATCCATTGTACATAAAAATTTTCACAATTTTGTTGAGGTGGGTGAGTCCTATAAATGCTTCTTTTTGCTATATTTTTTTTATCTATCATTTTATACTTCATACTAGTTAATAAACTAATTAATTAAGAACTCAGTGGAAGTCATTATTTATAACAGGAATATGTTTCATCAATTATAATCTATTCGGAACAAGGTCCTTTTATATCACAAATGCTATTTTCAGTCATTTTCGCTTCTTCGTTGATTCTATGTTTTTGTTTTGCAGGCTGTTTATGTTCTTTTTAGTGATGACAATGAAATGAAGCTTCCGTACTTCATCGCTATTGCTGGGATTGTATGTGCTTTGTTTGCCATTGCAACTCCTCATTTGTCAGCCTTGCGAATTTGGCTTGGTGTATCAACAGTCCTCACCCTGATATATATCATTGTAGCAATCGTTCTCTCAATTAATGATGGTAAGTCAACAAGCTGTGAACTATTGCGCAGGAGTAGTACATTAATCGAAATTCCTTTGTACTATGCTAGCTTAATATGCCTGTTTGACATTTTATGATGTATTACTTTCTCAAAATGAAGAATCAGATGATTGTTATTTTATTATGCTAATATTCAAAAAACTTTTATTGGAGTCTGCAATATTGCTTTTGGACTAAAATCAAGATGACATACAATGAAGAGCTAATGGTAATTCATTCAATGAACCCTGTATGCCCGTGTCTAGTTTTTGTGATCAACCCCGCATCTGGATTCTAGTTGCCAGTCCAAGAAATTTGCGAATACTTGGATAATCATTTGTTTTTGCTGGTGTAGTTCTTCCCTCTGATACAAAAAAAATCTTATGATTAACGTTTTCCTTTAATCATGTGCAAATTAAGAAACATGTACCATATGTGAATTTCCAGCATTTTTCTGTGAAAATTACTTTGAGTCCTCGATGTTCTTTTTCTTCTGTCTGAACAGCCAATCGGTTCTTGCATACTTGTATTCGGAGTATGTTATAGAAAGAATCAGTCTCACAAGCAATGCGTAGTATGACATGAAGTTAGAAAGAATCCTTCAAATACTTCAAAAGTGGCCCGTGATTATGTGCTTCTGTAGTTTAATTACTCTTTCCTTGCTAGATGCCATCTCTAGACTGTCAACAAAGAAAACACTGAAGGTTCTCAATGTCGAGGAGTTTCTTCCGTCAGCAACTGTCTGATTTTCATTTATGTCAAATATTCTTTCTCTCTCTCTTTCTCATGCACACATATTGAATTTACTTGTCATTTGATTGTTCATATCATAATTTCTTGTTTATTGTTTATATCATAATTTCTACTTTTACTAAATGGTCAAATTCAAAGTAGTTATGCTGAACTCAAAGTAGCAACTCTGTTGTAGGCCTGAAAGCACCACCAAGGGATTACAGCATCCAAGGAACACCAACGAGTAAAATCTTTACATCAATAGGGGCAGCTGCTAATCTGGTTTTTGCATACAACACAGGAATGCTTCCAGAGATACAGGTGTGATAGGAATTGAAATCTATTTTGTTTTAATTGAATTTGGGCATGGTTTCTCATGTCATGTAAATATAATTATCATGGAATTATTTGCAAAAACTATTGAATAGTTGCACATCCAGGTTGCTCTTCACTTCATTGATTCAAGATTCACTAATATTCCGCCCTTTTGTTTCTGGTCTTTGAGACATACACTTTTTGGCTATCACGAATGACCAAAGGGGACCTGAACAGTCATAACCATTAGTTTTCAAATGTTTCATTAGTGACCCATCCATCCAGTTCTTTAGCCAGGTCAATGTCCAGACCAGTTTTAATAACATTGCTTCACACAACAATATAATGCACCATCATATCTTCTAGTATTGCATTTTTGTTTCTTCCTTCAACTTATACATCTGTTGCTGAATCTACAACAGGCAACAATAAAGCAACCCGTTGTAAGTAACATGATGAAGGCACTGTACTTTCAGTTCACATTTGGAAGTTTGTTATTGTTTGCTGTTACTTGGATTGGTTACTGGGCTTATGGAAATTCGACATCAACATATCTGCTTAGCAGCGTTAGTGGTCCTGTTTGGGTGAAGACACTGGCCAATATTGCAGCGTTCTTCCAATCAGTCATTGCTTTGCATGTACTTCACACCATCATTGATACTTTTTGAGTATCTTTTTATCATTTTCTTTATTGACTTGGTTTTCAAGATTTGTTCATGTTCTGCACTAATGCACTCGTGTTCCCGCAGATTTTTGCAAGTCCAATGTATGAGTTCTTGGATACGAGGTATGGGATTAAAGGCAGTCCATTGGCGATCCGGAACTTGTCATTTAGGTTAGGTGTAAGAGGTGGCTACCTGTTTGTTACCACACTGGTATCAGCTCTTCTGCCCTTTTTAGGTGATTTTGAAAGCTTGACCGGTGCTATTAGTACATTTCCTCTCACATTTATTCTAGCTAATCACATGTACCTGATTGCAAAGAAGAATAAATTGAATAATTTGCAAAAGCTATGGCATTGGTCCAATGTTTGCTTTTTCAGCTGTATGTCTCTTGCAGCAGCAGTTGCAGCTTTGAGACTTATCTCTGTAGATTCCAAGACATACCATCTTTTTGCCGATTTGTGATGATTTTGGAAGGGAGGTTTAATTAAATCTTCCCTTGGAAATGTGTTCCAAAATTGATACAATATCTAGATTTCTTCGTGTATTTGGCTTTAGTTTGTAGCTTTAAGCATAGAATAAAGTAGTTTATTTGCCAATCAATTGGCTTCCATTCTGCATTTCATTTTAACTTCCATAATGTGTAGATTGAAGTTTCTATTACAGCAAATTTAATTAACATTTTTATTATATAATATAATAAATAAAAAATTAATATATATTTGATAACTTATGAAAATAATCATACCTTATAGTCACTTTTCATTTCAATAACTGCCATTAGTGCTATGAGCTACAACTAACCGAACAAGCCCTTAAGTTTGTCTGGACACCTGGAGATAACAAATTACTTATCATGATACTTCCAATCTGTAAATTTAATCGCGAAGGTAATAGTAGACAGTTCTAACACAATTCATATTTGTGCGGCAAATAAGGGGGTGTAAATGAGCGGAGCCAGCTTGCGAGCTGCTTAAGCTCGGCTCGAAAAAAGTTCGAATAAGTTCGCTTGAATGGATCTCGAGCTTGAGTGAGCTCATTAGTAAACAAGCCGAACTCGAGCCTAATGATGTTCAGTTCAAAAATTTGTCGCGTCTTATCGAGCTCTATAGAACTTTTATATACACATTTTTAACCTATTTAAACATCAAGTTCGAGCTTACATTGTGCTGAGTTTGCCAAACATTTTACGGAGGGAGAACAAAAAAAGAGGAAAAAAAAAAAAAAAAAAAGCCAGATTCTATATTTAAAGGCAACTCCATAAATAACTTTCGAATAGATTTCGCTGTCTAGAATTTCATTTTTATCATCAAAAGGCAACTTCCTATATACCCTTTGAATAGATTTGGCTATCTAGAATTTTACTGGGTCCGATTCAATTTCAATATATTTCTTTATTAGACTTTCCGTTTTTTTAATTCTAGAGTATGAGTGCTATATAAACACTGGCTGAGAGACATATAATCATTGAGGAAGAGAGCATCTCGCTCTTGATCGGAGAAGAGAGGGACCATCACTGTGTACAAAGTTTATTAGCTGTCACCTAATGTCACTACTGTCATTTTAGCTTTGTGTTAGATTTTAAAAGAATTGTTGAATTTGACAGAATTGAAGGATTTTCTAAGATTTTTACATATTCTACTAGAATTCTACGTAGAATTTTATGGAATTGATGAGACCTTTTTTTTTTTTATATAGATTTTGATTAACTTCGATGGAATTACAATAATTTTTATATATCCAATCAAAATTAATTTCAGGTTCTAATTGAACAAATTAAAAGATTCTGAACCCAATAAAAAACTAAAAAACAACGAGGGACCAAAAAAGCAAAATACAAATCATCTTTTTCTTCGTTAATACCTTACTGCCGCCTACAATGAAAGGCCTGCAATGGACATCGTTATCGGCAGCCATCCCGCACTGCTATATTAAACGGTTTTCATAGAGGGTACCCTATTAAATTCACGGGTACTTTACCCGTTTAAGAGGTACTTTCAACAAATTTAGAATAAATACGAATTGTAAAATTTTAAACAGATAAATATACAGATAATTTAAAATTCGTGGGTACCTGTCCCACTTCTATTATATTAAGGGTTTCTGTTCTATTAAGGGGGTATATTGAATTGCCGTTCTAGGATGTATTTGATTAAGACTCTATTAGATTTTAAAAAATTTTTGAAATTTTTGGGTTGGAGGATGGAATGAATGACTTTTCTTATTCATACCTTGCACTTTAAAATCTAAAGAAGTCAATAATTTTATAAAATTCTTCAAAATTAGCAATTTTTTTAAATATTATCAAATTTTTATCGATTTAATAAAGGTCTGAATTGAGCAACACAGACTCCAAAAAAATCTATATTAAATACCATTAAAATTTTAGAATATTTAAAAATCTAACAGACTTGATCCAATACACCCCTCTTATATTGTTTTAGATATTTAGTTAGCGAAGCCAGGGTGTTAAGCGTGAGAGAGAGTTAGTCATTTTAGACTCCTATATAACATGTCTTTCTTCTCTTCTACTGTTTTAGTTATTTAGTTAGCTAAGCCAGGGTGTTACTGTTAAGCGTGAGAGTTTGTTAGTCATTTTAGACTTCTATATAACATGTCTTCTTTTGTAGCTCATATAATTTCAGTGAATGAAAAGCTAATGAAAATTTTTCTCCAAGTTTCATAAATCTTTACAAACTGTCACCAGCAAGAACAGACAGTGATGGACGGCAATAATGATGATGCGCGGCCTAGAAAAATATATGATGAAGAACATCTGGCAGTTGAGACTCCAGAAACTGCCCACCAGATTAGCAGCGGTTTGTTTGGTTGTTCCTTCTCATTTGGATTCCTTTTTTCTATACTATGATGGGCTAGTTTTTTTCTGTACCTTCCGGGTACGTACGTGGTCTTACAGTTAAAAAGGGTGCGTAACAGTTTATACTGATCTTGAATTCTTGAAAATGCTGTTTTTGTTTATACCCAGTTTCTTTGACTAAACTAGATGCTTAAACCACCTTAATTTTGCTTAGAAATGAGTTTTTGACTACCATTTTCCTTCTCAATATATAGATTCAGTTTTTCTTTTGAGAAATTTTAGTAGAGATTAATCTAATATGCAGTTATGTACAGATTACTTGGATGAATATTTTTTGTTGAATATGGTAGAATATCTTTAAATATTGTTTGGTTCCATTGGGCATCTGTTAAATATTTCAGTTTTGATGCTCCTTTATAGAAAATGACAAAAGAGGTTGTTTATGTTTCTGGGTTTATATTAATATGTTATCAGAGATTTAATGGTGTTGATAAGTTATTTTTATTTTTAGCTCATTTCATAGTTTCTTTTGGAACTTGCAGATTCTTGGTTTCAAGTGGGTTTTGTGCTTACAACTGGTGTCAACAGTGCCTATGTATTGGGCTATGCTGGGACATTATGGTCCCTCTGGGTTGGGTATTTGGTGTAGTTGGTTTGATAGTAGCTGCTGCAATATCATTGTATGCAAATTCTCTTGTTGCCAAGCTCCATGAATTTGGAGGGAAGAGACATATCAGATACAGAGATCTTGCAGGATATATATAGTATAAGCAAAAAGGAAATTGAAAAATTATACTCATTTATGTCTATTTTGATTAAATTAATGATTATGTAAACTGTTGTTTGATCATGTTCATCAAACCTTTTACTGCAGGCAAGAAAGCTTATTCTCTTATATGGGGATTGCAATATATTAATCTATTCATGATTAACATTGGATACATTATTTTGGCTGGTGAGGCACTTAAGGTAAGATCAAATTTGTTAAATTTTGCCCTATGGGAATAATTTTACAAGGGTCAAGTACTAAATTTTCTTTTGGTTATGTTTCTTCAAACAGAAACTTAGTCTAATCCATTGTGCAAAAAGATTTTTACAATTTTGTTGAGGTGTGTGAGCCCTATAAATGTTCTTTCTGCTATATTTTTTTTATCTATCATTTTATACTTCATACTAGTTAATAAACTAATTAATTAAGAACTCAGTGAAAGTCATTATTTATAACAGGAAAGTGTATGTTTCGTCAATTATAATCTCTTCTGAACAAGGTCCTTTTATATCATAAATGCTATTTAAGTCATTTTCGGTTCTTCGTTGATTCTATGTTTTTGTTTTGCAGGCTGTTTATGTTCTTTATAGTGATGACAATGAAATGAAGCTTCCATACTTCATTGCCATTGCTGGGATTGTATGTGCTTTGTTTGCCATTACAACTCCTCATTTGTCAGCCTTGCGAATTTGGCTTGGCGTATCAACAGTCCTCACCCTGATATATATCATTGTAGCAATTGATCTCTCAATTAATAATGGTAAGTCAACAAGCTGTGAACTATTGTGCCGGAGGAGTGCATTATTTGAAATTCCTTTGCACTATGCATCTAGCTTAATATGCCTGTTTGACATTTTATGATGTATTACTTACTCAAAATGAAGAATTGGATGATTGTTAATTTATTATGCTAATATTCAAAAAAACTTTTATTGGAGTCTGCAATATTGCTTTTGAAATAAAATCAAGATGACATACACTGAAGTGCTGATGTTAATTCATTCAATTAACCCTACATGCCCGTGTCTAGTTTTTGTGATCAACCCGCATCTGGATGATAGTTGCCATCCAAGAAATTTGCGGACACTTGGATAATCATTTCTTTATGCTGGTGTAGTTCTTGCCTCTGGTACAAAAAAAAAAAAAAAAAAAAAAAAAAAATTTATGATCAACGTTTTCCTTTAATCGTGTGCAAATTAAGAAACATGTACCATATGTGAATTTCCAGCATTTTCTGTGAAAATTACTTTGAGTCCTCCATGTTCTTTTTCTTCTGTCTGAACAGCCAATCGGTTCTTGCTTACTTGCATTGGGAGTATGTTATAGAAAGAATCAGTCTCACAAGCAAAGCATAGTATGACATGAAGTTAGAAAGAATCCTTCAAACACTTTAAAAGAGGCCCGTGATTTCGTGCTTCAGTGGTTTAATTACTCTTCCCTTGCTAGATGCCATCTCTAGACTGTCAACAAAGAAAAAACTGAAGGTTCTCAATTGTCGAGGAGTTTCTGCCGTCAGCAACTGTCTGATTTTCATTTATGTCAAATATTCTCTCTCTCTCTCTCTCTCTCTCTTTCTCATGCACACATATTGAATTTACTTATCGTTTGATTGTTCAGATCATAATTTCTTGTTTACTGTTTATATCATAATTTCTACTTTTACTAAAAGGTCAAATTCAAAGTAGTTATGCTGAACTCAAAGTAGCAACTCTGTTGTAGGCCTGAAAGCACCACCAAGGGATTACAGCACCCCAGGAACACCAACGGCTAAAATCTTTACATCAATAGGGGCAGCTGCTAATCTGGTTTTTGCATACAACACAGGAATGCTTCCAGAGATACAGGTGTGATAGGAATTGAAATCCATTTTGTTTTAATTGAATTTGGGCACGGTTTCTCATGTCATCTAAATATAGTTATAACGGAATTATTTGCAAAAACTATTGAATAGTTGCACATCCAGGTTGCTCTTCACTTTGTTGATTCAAGATTTCACTAATATTCTGCCCTTTTGTTTCTGGTCTTTGAGAAATACACTTTTTGGCTATCAGGAATGACCAAAGGGGACCTGAACAGTCATAACCATTAGTTTTAAAATGTTTCATTAGTGACTCATCCATCCAGTTCTTTAGCCAGGTCAATGTCCAGACCAGGTTTAATAACATTGCTTCACACAACAATATAATGTACCATCATATCTTCCAGTATTGCATTTTTGTTTCTTCCTTCAACTTATACATCTGTTGCTTAATCTACAACAGGCAACAATAAAGCAACCCGTTGTAAGTAACATGATGAAGGCACTGTACATTCAATTCACATTTGGAAGTTTGTTATTGTTTGCTGTTACTTGGATTGGTTACTGGGCTTATGGAAATTCGACATCAACATATCTGCTTAGCAGCGTCAGTGGTCCTGTTTGGGTGAAGACACTGGCCAATATTGCCGCGTTCTTCCAATCAGTCATTGCTTTGCATGTAGTTCACACCATCACTGATGCTTTTTGAGTATCTCTTTATCATTTTCTTTTATTGACTTGGTTTTCAAGATTTGTTCATGTTCTGCACTAATGCACTCGTGTTCTTGCAGATTTTTGCAAGTCCAATGTATGAGTTCTTGGATACGAGGTATAGGATTAGAGGCAGTCCATTGGCGATCCGGAACTAGTCATTTAGGTTAGGTGTAAGAGGTGGCTACCTGTTTGTTACCACACTCGTGTCAGCTCTTCTGCCCTTTTTAGGAGATTTTGAAAGCTTGACCGGTGCGATTAGTACCTTCCCTCTCACATTTATTCTAGCTAATCACATGTACCTGATTGCAAAGAAGAACGAACTGAATAATTTGCAAAAGATATGTCATTGGTTCAATGTTTGCTTTTTCAGCTGTATGTCTCTTGCAGCAACAGTTGCAGCTTTGAGACTTATCTCTGTAGATTCCAAGACATACCATCTTTTTGCCGATTTGTGATGATTATGGAAGGGAGGTTTAATTAAATCTTCCCTTGGAAATGTGTTCCAAAATTGATACAACATTTAGATTTCTTCGTTGTATTTGGCTTTGGTTTGTAGCTTTAAGCATAGAATAAAGTAGTTTATTGCCAATCAATTGGCTTCCATTCTGCATTTCATTTTAACCTCCATAGTATGTTGATTGAAGTTTCTATTACAGCAAATTTAATTAACATTTTTATTATATAATATAATAAATATATATATATATATATATATATATATATATATATATATATATATATATATATATATGATAATTAATGAAAATAATCATACCCATTTTTCATTTCAATAACTGCCATTAGTGCTATGAGCTACAACTAACCGAACAAGCCCTTAAATTTGTCTAGACACCTGAAGCTAACAAATTACTTATCATGATACCTTCAATCTGAAAATATAATCGTGAAGGTAGTAGTAGACAGTTCTAACAAAATTCATATTTGTGCAGCAAATGAGGGGGTTTAAATGAGCTAAGCCAGCTGTTTAAGCTCAGCTCGAAAGAATTTTGAATAAGTTCGTTTGAATGGATCTCGAGCTCGAGCGGAGCTCATTGGCAAACAAGTCGAACTCGAGTTTAATGATGTTCAGTTTAAAAATTTATCGAGTCTTATCAAGCTCTATCGAACTTTTATATACACATTTTAAATTTATCCAAGTATCGAGCTCGAGCTTAAATTGTGCCGAGTTCGCCAAACATTTTACGGAGAGAGAGAACAAAAAAAGAGAAAAAAAAAAAAGCGAGATTCTTCCTGTAAGGTTTCTTTCGAGAATTCATTTCTATATTTAAAGGCAACTCCATAAATAACTTTCGAATAGATTTCGCTGTTTAAAATTTCATTTTTATCGTCAAAAGGCAACTCCCTGAATAACCCTTGAATAGATTTGGCTATCTAGAATTTTACTGGGTCCGATTTAATTTCAATATATTTCTTTATTAGACTTTCCGTTTTTTGGAATTCTAGAGTGTGAGTGCTATATAAACACTGGCTGCGAGACATATAATCATTGAGGAAGAGAGCGTCTCGCTCTTGATCGGAGAAGAGAGGGATCATCACTGTGTACAGAGTTTATTGCTGTCACCTAATGTCACTAATCTACTGTTATTTTAGCTTTGCGTTAGATTTTAAAAGACGGTTGAATTTGATAGAATCGAAAGATTTTCTAAGATTTCTAAATATTTCACTAGAATTCTATATAAAATTTTATGGAATTGATGAAACCTTTTTTACAAATTTTGATGGAATTACAGATTAATTTCAGGATCTAATTGAACAAATTAAAAGATTTTGAACCCAATCAAAAACTAAAAATAACGAGGGACCAAAAAAGCAAAATGCATCATCTTCTCAAAAATCATCTTTTTGTTCATGAAAACCTTACCGCCACAGCCGACAGTGAAATACCTGCAATGGTCAGTGTTGTCCGCAACTATCCCGCACTGCTATATTAAACGAGTTCGGTAGTGGGTACCCTATCCATTATTAGTAAAAAAAGCATTTTAAATATAAATTCGAAATTTGAATAGTTAAAAATTCGTGGGCACGTTACCTGTTTAAAAGATACTTTCAACAGGTTTTGAACGGATACGGATATTAAATATTTAAACGGGTTTAGAACAAATATGAATAGTAAAATTTTAAAAAGATACATATGTAGATACTTTAAAATTCGTGGATACCCGTCTCACTTCCGTTATATTAAGGGTTTCTGTTCTATTAAGAGGTGCATTGAATTTCCGTTTTAGGATGTATTTGATTAAGACTTTATTAGATTTTAAAAGATTTTTAAAATCTTTGGATTGGATGGAATGAATAACTTTTTTATTTATTCCTTGCACTTTAAAATCTAAAGAAGTCAATAATTTTATAGAATTCTTCAGAATCAGCAAATTTTTAAATACCATCACATTTTTATGAATTTTGAATTAAATATCACAAAATTTTAACAGATTCTAAAAAATTTTATATTGAATACTATTAAAATTTTAAAATATTTTAAAATCTAACGGACTTGATGCAATACACCCCTCTTATATTGTTTTAGATATTTAGTCAGCGGAGCCAGGGTGTTAAGCGTGAGAGAGAGGTAGTCATTTTAGACTTCTAGATAACATGTCTTTCTTCTCTTCTACTGTTTTAGTTATTTAGTTAGCTAAGCCAGGGTGTTACTGTTAAGCGTGAGAGTTTGTTAGCCATTGTAGACTTCTATATAACATGTCTTTTTTTGTAGCTCATATAATTTCATCGAATGAAAAGATAATGAAAATTTTTCTCCAACTTTCATAAATCTTTACTCACTGACACCAGCAAGAACAGACAGTAAGGGACGGGAATAATGATGGTGCGCGGCCTAGAAAAATATATGAAGAACATTTAGCGGTTGAGATTCCAGAAACTGCCCACCAGATTAGCAGCGGTTTGTTTGTTTGCTCCTTCTCATTTGGATTCCTTTTTTCTATACTATGATGGGCTAGTTTTTTTCTGTACCTTCCGGGTAGGTACGTGGTTTTACAGTTAAAAAGGGTGTGTTACAGTTTATACTGATCTTGAATTCTTGAAAATGCTGTTTTTGTTTATACCCAGTTTCTTTGACTAAACTAGATGCTTAAACCACCTTAATTTTGCTTAGAAATGAGTTTTTGACTACCATTTTCCTTTTCAATATTTAGATTCAGTTTTTCTTTTGAGAAATTTTAGTAGAGATTAATCTAATATGCAGTTATGTACAGATCACTTGGATGAATATTTTTTGTTGAATATGGTAGAATATCTTTAAATATTGGGCATCTGTTAAATATTTCAGTTTTGATGCTCCTTTATGGAAAATGAAAAAAGAGGTTGTTTATGTTTCTGGGTTTATATTAATATTTTATCAGAGATTTAATGGTTTTGATAAGTTATTTTTATTTTTAACTCATTTCATAGTTTCTTTTGGAACTTGCAGATTCTTGGTTTCAAGTGGCTTTTGTGCTTACAACTGGTGTCAACAGTGCATATGTATTGGGCTATGCTGGGACCATTATGGTCCCTCTGGGTTGGGTATTTGGTGTAGTTGGTTTGATAGTAGCTGCTGCAATATCATTGTATGCAAATTCTCTCGTTGCCAAGCTCCATGAATTTGGAGGGAAGAGACATATCAGATACAGAGATCTTGCAGAATATATATATGGTATAAGCGAAAAGGAAATTGAAAAAGTATACTCATTGATGTCTATTTTGATTAAATTACTGATTATGTAAACTGTTGTTTGATCATGTTCATCAAACCTTTTACTGCAGGCAAGAAAGCTTATTCTCTTATATGGGGATTGCAATATATTAATCTATTCATGATTAACATTGGATACATTATTTTGGCAGGTGAGGCACTTAAGGTAAGATCAAATTTGTTAAATTTTGCCCTATGGGAATAATTTTACAAGGGGCAAGTCAAGTACTATATTTTACTTTTGGTTATGTTTCTTCAAACAGAAACTCAGTCTAATCCATTGTGCAAAAAGATTTTTACAATTTTGTTGAGGTGTGTGAGCCCTATAAATGTTCTTTCTGCTATATTTTTTTTATCTATCATTTATACTTCATACTAGTTAATAAACTAATTAATTAAGAACTCAGTGAAAGTCATTATTTATAACAGGAAAGTGTATGTTTCGTCAATTATAATCTCTTCTGAACAAGGTCCTTTTATATCATAAATGCTATTTAAGTCATTTTCGGTTCTTCGTTGATTCTATGTTTTTGTTTTGCAGGCTGTTTATGTTCTTTTTAGTGATGACAGCGACATGAAGCTTCCGTACTTCATTGCTATTGCTGGGATTGTATGTGCTTTGTTTGCCATTGCAACTCCTCATTTGTCAGCCTTGCGAATTTGGCTTGGCGTATCAACAGTCCTCACCCTGATATATATCATTGTAGCAATTGTGCTCTCAATTAATAATGGTAAGTCAACAAGCTGTGAACTATTGTGCTGGAGGAGTGCATTATTTGAAATTCCTTTGCACTATGCATCTAGCTTAATATGCCTGTTTGACATTTTATGATGTATTACTTACTCAAAATGAAGAATTGGATGATTGTTAATTTATTATGCTAATATTCAAAAAACTTTTATTGGAGTCTGCAATATTGCTTTTGAAATAAAATCAAGATGACATACACTGAAGTGCTGATGTTAATTCATTCAATTAACCCTACATGCCCGTGTCTAGTTTTTGTGATCAACCCGCATCTGGATGCTAGTTGCCATCCAAGAAATTTGCGGACACTTGGATAATCATTTCTTTATGCTGGTGTAGTTCTTGCCTCTGGTACAAAAAAAAAAAAAAAAAAAAAAATATATATATATATATATATATATATGATTAACGTTTTCCTTTAATCGTGTGCAAATTAGGAAACATGTACCATATGTGAATTTCCAGCATTTTCTGTGAAAATTACTTTGAGTCCTCCATGTTCTTTTTCTTCTGTCTGAACAGCCAATCGGTTCTTGCTTACTTGCATTGGGAGTATGTTATAGAAAGAATCAGTCTCACAAGCAATGCATAGTATGACATGAAGTTAGAAAGAATCCTTCAAACACTTTAAAAGAGGCCCGTGATTATGTGCTTCAGTGGTTTAATTACTCTTCCCTTGCTAGATGCCATCTCTAGACTGTCAACAAAGAAAAAACTGAAGGTTCTCAATTGTCGAGGAGTTTCTGCCGTCAGCAACTGTCTGATTTTCATTTATGTCAAATATTCTCTCTCTCTCTCTCTCTTTCTCATGCACACATATTGAATTTAATTGTCGTTTGATTGTTCAGATCATAATTTCTTGTTTACTGTTTATATCATAATTTCTACTTTTACTAAAAGGTCAAATTCAAAGTAGCTATGCTGAACTCAAAGTAGCAACTCTGTTGTAGGCCTGAAAGCACCACCAAGGGATTACAGCATCCCAGGAACACCAACGGCTAAAATCTTTACATCAATAGGGGCAGCTGCTAATCTGGTTTTTGCATACAACACGGGAATGCTTCCAGAGATACAGGTGTGATGGGAATTGAAATCCATTTTATTTTAATTGAAGTTGGGCACGGTTTCTCATGTCATCTAATTATAGTTATAATGGAATTATTTGCAAAAACTATTGAATAGTTGCACATCCAGGTTGCTCTTCACTTTGTTGATTCAAGATTTCACTAATATTCTGCCCTTTTGTTTCTGGTCTTTGAGAAATACACTTTTTGGCTATCAGGAATGACCAAAGGGGACCTGAACAGTCATAACCATTAGTTTTCAAATGTTTGATTAGTTTAGGGGGATAGACAAACATCAAGTTCTGTTGGGTTGGGTTTGTTTTGAGGCATCTAAGCTGATGTAGTGGGATCTGATCGTTTAGGGATAACTTAAAAACCTTGCTGGTTTTGTTTTTGAACCATTTAACAATAAAAACCATAATGAACTAACTGACCCATGGTTGAACTGGTCAACCTGCACAGACTCGATTGACCCGGACTGGTTTTTTGATATTTTTAATTATATTATAATTATAATTATTTTAAATTATAATTATTTAATTAATATTATTAATATTTTTATGACCCACTGGTTAAACCAATGACCTATCCACCCATTTTTTTAGCCGGGTCTATGTCTTAGACGGGTTTAATAACATTGCTTCATATAAAATTATAATGCACCATTATTTCTTCCAGTATTGCATTTTTGTTTTTTTTTTACTTCCACTTATACATCTGTCGCTCAATCAGGCAACAATAAAGCAACCCGTTGTAAGTAACATGTTGAAGGCATTATACTTTCAATTCTCATTTGGAAGTTTGTTGTTGTTAGCTGTTACTTGGATTGGTTACTGGGCTTATGGAAATTCGACATCAACATATCTGCTTAGCAGCGTCCGTGGTCCTGTCTGGGTGAAGTCACTGGCCAATATTGCCGCGTTCTTCCAATCAGTCATTGCTTTGCATGTATTTCACACCATCACTGATGCTTTTTGAGTATCTCTTTATCATTTTCTTTTATTGACTTGGTTTTCAAGATTTGTTCATGTTCTGCACTAATGCACTCGTGTTCCTGCAGATTTTTGCAAGTCCAATGTATGAGTTCTTGGATACGAGGTATGGGATTAAAGGCAGTCCATTGGCGATCCGAAACTTGTCATTTCGGTTAGGTGTAAGAGGTGGCTACCTGTTTGTTACCACACTGGTGTCAGCTCTTCTGCCCTTTTTAGGTGATTTTGAAAGCTTGACCGGTGCTATTAGTACCTTCCCTCTCACATTTATTCTAGCTAATCACATGTACCTGATTGCAAAGAAGAACGAACTGAATAATTTGCAAAAGCTATGGCATTGGTTCAATGTTTGCTTTTTCATCTGTATGTCTCTTGCAGCAGCAGTTGCAGCTTTGAGACTTATCTCTGTAGATTCCAAGACATACCATCTTTTTGCAGATTTGTAATGATTATGGAGGGGAGGTTTAATTAAATCTTCCCTCGGAAATGTGTTCCAAAATTGATACAACATTTAGGTTTCTTCGTGCATTTGGCTTTAGTTTGTAGCTTTTAAGCGTAGAATAAAGTAGTTTTTTTGCCATTCAATTGGCTTTCATTCTGCATTCCTTTTTAACTTCCATATAGAGCAAGCTTTCGTTGTTTTAACTGATAATATTTGATGATTACTCTGTAGATTGAAGTTTCTAAGTTTCTATTATTTCAAATTTAATTAACATTTTTGTTATATAATATTGTAAAATAGAAAATAATATATTCACCTAGAAGAATTAAAAAAAATTATGTATATGATAATTTATGAAAATAATTATACCCTTATAGTCATTTTCATTTCAATAACTACTATTACCGCTTTGAGCTACGGCAAATAACTAACCAAACAAGCTCTTAAATTTGTCTAGACACCTGAAAATAACAAATTAGCAAATACAATCAGCAAATACAATCGCGAAGGCAGTAGCAGACAGTTCTAACACAATTCATATTTGTGTGGCAAATATTTGCTCTCCGTTAAACAGTTCGTTAAGCAGCATTAACTGAACATGTAATAACAAATGGCAATCTCGCCAAGGTTCATAACCTGCCTGATTTTCCAACCGCAGAAAGCCTTCACGAGGCAAACAAACATTTACAAGGTTTAATATATATTCAGAAAGAGAAAGGTCAAATATAGGCTAGCTTGATAAGTGAAATTATGTCTCATTCAGCCATTGGTTTTGAGTATTTCACTCACTTCAACACAACATTTATCAAGCAATAATTATTTTCTCCTTGCAGCACTTCATGATGAGAAATGGTCCAGCACAAAAATGTCATACAGAAGGTCAGTCTTTAAAACTTCTGAAAGAATACAAACATCATATTATAAAATATTTTCCCAAACCCTCAATATTCTCATTTGCACAAGTGGTCATGTGTTTAAAGCTAGGAATACAACCTTATGATAACTAATCACACAAAAGAACATTTGAAATGAAGTCTTCCTTGATTTTTTCTATATGCATCTACTGTCCCAAAAGAAATCTTCTTTTTGCAGATTCCTGTTAGTCTGGAGCAAATAAATGGATCCTACAATCGGTGAAATGAACACCACCAATCAATGTTTTTTCAACAAAGAAACATACATTAAGAAAATATAAGTTAAAACACGGTAGAAAAAAAAGGAAGATGATAACTCTAGAAGAATTTAATAACAAAAACAACAGCAGAAATATATTAAACAACCTCAGGGGAATAGACTATTTATGATGCACAACATATCTATTTGCTAGTCTCTTGTTTGAAAGAGAAATTGGACCATCACCAACACAGGCTGAGCAAAGAAAATCCATGAGCTTCATCATTATCAGAATATGAAATATAAAGGTATTAATTCAGTCACCAAATTGACATTTCTTATGATCATATAGTACTTTGGTTGTCAAGTTGTGTCTTCATTTCCAAGGTGAAGGCAAGTGTGGTTCTCTTCCTACCTAATTAGTTTTATGAAAAGGATTTTTCCGGTCATTTTTGCATTTACGTATCCTAATAAATCAATGTCCAACATCTTTACGGAAGAGTAATAAACAAATGTGAGCATAGGTTATAAGAAAAGACAAATATTTGCTTTAGATTCTTGAGTTGGGGGTACGGGGCAAGGGCAGCGGCAGGTCCAAGGAGATAGCTGGGCAAGGGGTTGCAGGAAGAAAATTCGTCGTCATAGTGACTTCTAGTATCTCAATGATATCCATGGACACACGAGACCATACCTACGAAGACAGGGCATAGGATTGTTAAGACATGACAAAAGTCTGCTAGCTACAAAGAAGTCCCAGTCCACTCACAAATTCTAGATAATATTTATGCACCTAGCTCGAATTTCCAAGTTAACACAAACTACTGTTTCAACTACCATCAGATGCTTGTCAATAAAAGCAATCTAATGAAAGAACTAAGTTTCTGTCCAGCTTTTATGTTTTAATTTGTTATTTTATCAAACTACTGCCGCTAAATTGCAAGCTACCCTCTGTGGGTTCCACCAACACTGATATAGAAGAAGTTCATACAAAGCATAACCAATCATTAGGCAGATAGAAATATAAGCATAATGCTGCCATATCTTACCTTAGTCGCTGGATCATCCAGACACTAGCTTTACAACAATGCAAATAGCATTGAGTATGATAAGAGGAACTCTCATATACTGGGTTGCATAAATAAGCCCAATAAGCTGCCCTTTGAAAGACTTTGTCCGACCTCCTGAAAACTCAGAGAAGCTCCATCCTCTCGGTGCAAGGAATCGATCTTCATTTAATATTGCTAGTGCATTTGCAAGAAGGAGGCAACCCTCTAGTAACGTCCACAAACCCATTTTCCCTGTATAATTAAAGAACTTCCCAATCAAAATTGGATAAACTAATTCTAACACTTCCAGCTAAAAACAAATCTTGCATAAGATTTATTAATGTTTTCTTTTTTGATCTATAACAAGACACAACAAGAAATGGGTTCATTGACTATTAGCAAATTCTCATAACTAAGCTACATAATGAACAAAATCTTCAATACAATGACCAAATTGAATCTACCATCAATGACCAATTTCCAATAAATTGCATTAAACAACAAAGTACCAAGAAATTTCATTTATGTTTTAGAAAAACACAATAAAACGCTATCAAAATGATATAAAACGTCCAAGGAAGAATACATGGAAAAAGGAAAAAAAATATTCAAACAGAAAAATATGCATGGATCATTCAAGTAAAAGATACCGACTTTAGATAATTGGGTTTTGGTGCTAAAAATTATACAAACAACTAAGAAAAGAAGCTGGAGCAAGATGAGAGAAGGATCTGTGGACTATTCTGTGGCTTGAGAAATGGAGAATCTGACAGAGCCCGAAAATTCAAAGAGAGAGATATAAAGAGAGAATGAAAGATTCAAAAATGGGATTATTTTTCACAGAAATGATTAACAATGCTAAGTTAAAGAAGCATGAGCCGATAAACTGTAGTGAGATGTAGAAAAACATGAAATCAACAGAAGAAAAAAGAAGCGTTCAACAAAAAAATTAAAATTATTCTACAATAGTAACTAACCTGCAAATCGAAGAAACGTTTCTGCAACTGGAGCGACTGAGAGTGGTGAACGATAGCTGGAATCTGAGTGTTAAAGTCTTTTCTCAAGCAACCGTCAGATTCAGAGCACACAGCAGAGGTACGTTTCCGGTGAATTGGATGGGCGGGCCGGTTCTATCCGGGCTTGGCCCATATCAACTTCAAATCCATATTTATTCATTTTATTTAAAGATCAATGTCTCTTTAAATTTAAAACTTCAATCATTAATTTTGGTAAAAAATAAAATTGGATGCTAAAGCTTTTCATGTAATTTTCAATAAATACAAATTTTCAATTGTTAAAAAAATTACCGATTTTATTAATAAATTCAGATTCGAATTTACTAAAAAACACTCCATATTTCTGGTCAATATAAAACATAAGATGTTATATTTCTATTTTGATTGTTACAGAAATATAGTTAAATTTGCTATTGCCATGTCATTCTTTTGCCTTGTGGCTTTAGGTCAATTGCCAATGAAAAACTACTTTTTAAGTTTTGTTATTTATCCGGTATAATTAAGAGGTTTAATCATCTCAAAGCCGTAGAATATAAATATTTTTTTACCTTACTAGTAAGATGCGCTTTCTCGAATCAAACTTGTATTATCACCCTTATAGAAATTTAGGTTACTTACTACTGCAAACAATATCTCGTTGGTATTCCTTTTTTGGGTTTAATATGAGTTTCTAATCTACTTGATTGTTTTCCTTTACAATACTTTCGTTACTCTTTTACAATTTTATGAGTATTGGCAACCCTGGAGCTTCATAATCAATTATATACAATTTTGACTCTCAATTCTCAATATACATTTATAATGTATTTTGGCTGATCATAATACACTTTTAATATGCTTACAACATCTTTTATAATCTAACCTTAAAAGCAAAACTTGTCTGATGAAGAGCACTACAGTCAGCATGATCCACCGGTGTTAGTGTTATCGTAATGCAGAATCCCCAAACCTCTACCTTCTCAAGTTTATTATCTGTAAAATACTTGGTCTTGACTTGTCACATATACATCCAGGAAAAGGATTTGCATAAAAATTTTCCTCCTGTCTCGGGGATTTTCCAGGCAATCTGCGGAAAGGTGCTCCAATTCTATTTCTATGTAAATTTCTAACTTGTAATGAAAAATCTTTCCAAGTCATCATACCGTTGTCTAATTGGTCAATCAAATTGACAAAATTATGTCTGCAAAAAAAAAAAAAAAAAGACAATGTATATATATTAACTCAATAAGAAAAATTGATATTTGTTTCGCAAAATTAGTTATTTTCGTAGTTATTAGCTATTTTAGATTATGTTCGGCGATAACTTTTAAGTACCAGCTAGAATGCTAAAAGCTAACATTACTATTCATAGTTTTCGGTGACATAGCATTTGAATTAATTTTTAGGATTTAAGGTAAAATTTTATAAAAAGTTAACTTTTTAAAGTTTAAGGTAACATTTTATAAAAAATTAAAACATGTAAAGTTAAACTTTTTAGCATTTCATAACAAATTACTAAAACAACTAACAGTTACCGGACCAGCTAATTTTTCCGAACAAAATAATTAACAGTTACCAGAACAGCTAATTGAACATACCCTTAGTAGCATTTAGCTGTTAGCTAAAGGTTATATGAGTTAACTTTTTATAAAATGCTATATTAATTTCTAAAAACTAATTCAAACGCAAAGTTACCGAATACTAAATAGTATTTAATATTTTGAACTATTTAAAAAGTTGTTGCCGAACACGAACATAGCATAGTGTCCGGAATATTTCAGAGTAGTTATGGTGATGATTGATATTTGTAGCCCTACTCTGAGACTGTTTTCGATCATAAGTAAGTACAACATCTATTTATTGAACAGTATACGTACTTGTCAGGGATTATAGTTTTTCGAAAGCCTTCAAATCTTCTATGGCCGGTGACTGCCTTAGCCATATTCCCATCGTAGCTATAAACAAAAACATTACTTTCAACTGCCACAATATAATCTAAAGCTGCAAGTTGATTCTGACAATTCTTAAACGGTTTTAATTCTTCCTCTGTCCCTAAAGTGAAATGAGTATATATATTTGGATACTTAGCTTCAAGTGCTTGAATACCATCTTTCCCATAAATTTTTCCTGCAACTATATAAATCTTTGTACCGTAATGATATCCCATTGCTTCAAGAAATACAGCAACCTCTCTTGGGGTCATCGGGCATAACCCTTCAAGTCTCTTTTGTGTACCATTAATATTCTTTTCCTTCCAATGTTTTACTTTAATCCTCATTTTTCTTAACTCTTTTCCTTCGGTTTTTGTAAGATTATGAACACAGCCTGTGAAAGCAAGCATATCTTTTTCATACCTGCAGAAGAAGATGTTTATCAGTAAGACGAAAGCAAGAAAATTGAGTATTAGATCATCAAATTTATAGTAAGTTACCTTAGATGAAGAGCTATAAATGGGTCACCATTATTCCTAAGTCTATCGATCAATTTTCTTCCTAACTCTTGAATCTCTTTTGTGAATCTTAATGCCTCGTACATTGCGCGACATCGAAGTCTTTGAATGGATGCAGCAACTCCATTGTTAGCAAGGCGAGAATCAGAATGTGTAAATTTAATCACCTTATGCCCCTTTAATAAGGAAACAATATTCTTCCTGTAATAGCTTGGCTGCACCACAAAATAATAATATTTATATAGTCTGTGTTTGGCACAGCGTCAAAACGCTAAACGCTAGCTTTTAGATGTTAATGTATGGTTTCATAAAAAGTTAACTGATGTAATATTTAACTTTTACTATTTCATGAAAAGCTAACAACTAAATCATACTAAAACAACTCACAGCTATTAAAATAACTAATTTTACCGAGCAGACCCATAATATAGTTTTATCAAGTTAAGTACACACCTTAGACCAAGAGACTGGAGGTTTTCGCAATGGCTCTACTGAGACAAATTCGTTTGGAAGAGACTCCACAATTTCAATATCATCTTTCAAAACTTCAACAAAGTGCTTCCAGTCAAAAATATCTTTAAAATCGCTGAATCAATCAATTTGATTAAGAAAAAACATATTTATATTTTAATGCATAATACATAATTAAGAATACACAATTACACAAACCTTGGATCTGTCCAAAAAGAAGAGTGATCTAATGAAGGAATAACTAAAGTGGCATTCATAATTTTTGCTATTGCAACCATATCACTTATCTGCACTCCAACCATTCAATTTTTTACAATCTCATCATCTCTTAATTCATGTATAATATATATAACTATATAAAATAACATCATTACTAAATAAGAAAATGATAAATTTTAACATAAAAAATGCAAATTTTAAAAAAAATTTAATAAAAGTTAATCAAGTTTGTAGTACCTTACCCCAATTTTCATTTGATTCAATCCACCATTTGCTTGAACTAGAAGGTAGCCATTTGTAGCATTTGTAATCCCTAAACAAATACTTAGAAGTTAACAAATAAGTTAAAAAAATATTTACTGAAAGATTAAAAATACAAGTTAGCGAGTTAAAGTAAGATATCTTGCATACTTTTTTCACTTCTAGATCGGTCAATGCATTTATAGAAGTTATCACCATTGGGTTTCATCCAAATTTCTGGATTCTAAGAATAAAAATCAAATGAAAAGTAGGGTCACAATCTGAATATATGGATGAACATATGATTAGATAATTGCTAACATAATCACCAAATTATAATTAATCAGTCAATTAGAAAATATTAAGTGTTTTTTTTTTTTTTTTATAAAAAGGGAGTAAAAGCTCAAATGAGAACAATTAATTGAGTCAATCGTTAGCTTCATTATTAAGTTTATACATGTTTTTTAGTTTTTTTTTCTATCTTTTTTTCAGTAGAATCAAGAGATGTAATTCTCTTCGAGCATGAAATTTTTTACATTTTCAATATGACATAAAAGCTTTTTACAACTTAATAAACAACATACTTTTAGAATTCTGCATGGAAGTATAAGACATATATTTATAATTCACATATGCAGAAACGATTAATTTAAAGTTATTATAACCTAACCGGTATGATCGTCTGAGATGAAGGAAGTGGAGGTGTCTGCTTGTGATCATACTGTTCATAATTTATTTCCTTCACGACATTTTTAACATGAGTTGTGTTAACCATAACAGTAGGATGAATAAAATGAGCCTTCTCCAACTTTTGCAGAGTATTTAATAATGAAACTTTGGAAATCATTGTCAAGAAAGCGAAAGTCATCAAGCTTAAAAACGTCCACCGTCCAAGAATCTTCCCCGGTTGGAATAATTCCGGCAAGTATCGAACCCTTTTGCGCAAGAAAGCCGCTTGGTTTCGTATCGACAACGCACCTCCTCTGACATCTTGTGATTCTATAAAATCAACCACGCGCCTCCTTGTCACGTACAAAGAGGTGGCCGTCCTGCATGGTTTCTCTGTAGAGCTTGACATGGCTATAATTGATTAACTAACAAATTATTAAGAGTAATTAGGGTGTTTGAATAAGAAGAAGGGGTGAAGTTAATGGTAAATGGAGTTTCGTTTTCTTGTGCACTTTCATGGTTGATAATGGGAGCGAAATAAAAGGCGAAAGAGACTCTTTGTTCTCTAAATTCAATGAGTATTGGTCATGAAGACATGAAAGTAGGAGTTTCATGTTTTTTTTTTTTTTTTTTTTTTTTTTTTTGAGAAAAGATTAATTGTTGTTTTATTGAAATTTTCATTTGATAATCACAATTTTTATTCTTTAATAATTTCTAACAAATGTTATATTTTTTGTTAGATTGTGATTTTAACCCATCACGTTAAACGTGATATCACTGTGTGGTTAAGAAATGTAATTAAAGGTTTAAATTAAAACAAAATAAGAAATACTCTTTAATCCCATTTCTCATGTGCTAATATATAATTGATTTGGTATATATGAGAAGGAAGCAGGCCAAGTTTTTCCGCGAGGGTCACGAGTCATGACCGCATTTTCCTGAGTCATCCCGCCCGCCATGTTACATTTTAAACCTTTGTGTGAGTATGTAAAATATAAAATTATTTTCCTTCATAATGTCCTCCTCATTTTACACTAATTCTATGATAGTCTGGGCCACCGGCCCACAGTGAGTCCAAAGCTTGTATTCATGGAAGTTTAATGGGCTGGGAAAGAGCCCTGTTTAGCTGGGCTTGTAGTCCAATAAGCATTGCATCGCTCTCTATGAAATTCTGTAGCTCTATATAAGCCGAGTAATCACCCAATTAGGGTTTTAGCTATCTTTCTCGCACGCAGCTCCTCAGTTGTAGCCACTTTCAGGAAGATAGAGCTTGGCCTCCATATTCGAAAATGGTGAAGGGACGCCAAGGAGAGCGAGTCAGGTCTTTGATCTATAGTTTACATATGTTTATATATCTATCAATATCCTTCTCTAAAGTTCTAGCTGTTGAATTTTTCATCTTTTTAGCTGAAATTTCTGTTGTAAATTAGTATTTCATTTGATTTTTCTTTCTTTGGTTTCTTTTTTATTGTAGACTCTACGTCAGAGGGACCGTCCTTGGATACAAGAGGTAATAAAGTTTGATTTGTAGTTTCTGGTTATGTTTGGATTCTAAGAAAGCTAAATAGAAAAGTAGGAAATGGAATGTTTAGTTGCTAGTTTGGTTATTTGAAGATTGTTTACTTTGTGTGTTTATGTTAATGATTCAGATATGAGCTACGATTTTGATTTTTTGGTTCTTCTAGCTTTTAATGATGTGGATAGTTCGCTGTAGAACTAGAATGCTTGAAATGAAAATGAGTTTTGACACTGGTTGTGTGCTAATGAATTTTAACAAAGAAATTAAGATAGGAGCTCCATCCTTTTTTATCTGTTACACTTTTTTTACTGTTAACTCTTATAATGTGATATCTGCCTCGAAATCCTGTTGAACTTGGAAAGTGTTCTGATTTAGGTTTGTGATAAGCTAAGGCAGTTGATTCTCAAGTGTTTGAATATAAAGTAGTACTGTCACTCTGAAGTTTCTGAACAGATATGTCTTTGATTTTGTGGTTTGTGTTTGATCACTGATAGAACTTGTTTACAATTTCCATTGAAAACAATGTGATTCTTTAGTGGGGTTTCCTTAAATATAGAGTTATTGTACTAGACTATTAGTTCTTAAGTTGGGTGACCACCTTGCTTAGAAATGAACTTGAGAATGTGGAACCTTTGAATGATTTTTAGGGATTAAATACTTGTTTATTGTCAGGTCCAAGTCAAACCAGTACCCAAATACATCATTAATCCAGATTGAGGGAGTGAACACCAAGGAGGAGGTTGCCTGGTATGCTGGTAAGCGCATGGCTTATATCTACAAGGCCAAGGTAAAGAAGAATGGATCACACTATCGCTGCATTTGGGGAAAGGTCACTAGGCCTCATGGTAACAGTGGTGTTGTACGAGCTAAGTTCAAGTCCAATCTGCCTCCGAAATCAATGGTATTAAAAAGAATAACTTCTGTGGTTTCATTGCATTGTTTCTGGCTGTCAGAATTTCTAATTTAAGGAGTTTCAAATTATTTGCAGGGTGCAAGGGTTAGAGTCTTCATGTACCCTAGCAACATATAAGGTACAGTTTATCCTCTGTGTGTAATGTAATATGGATGAATATATATTGGGAATGGTTTGTTTTGTTATAATATAATGTATTTGATTTCCTGACATTGATTATAATTGTATTAAGATTTTCATTTTATTCACTCCTTTGATTAGGGCTTATTTTTGTTTTTTCGTTTTTGTTTTTAACTCGAGCTTTTTATAGGATGGCTGAACTTTTTTGGATGATACTTGCTTTGCGTTATTTTTGGTTATGTTGTTGGAGTTTCTTGTAGGAAATGATTATGAAGATGATAAGAATATGCAGTGCTGATAGTCTGTTACTATCAATTAATATTTGATGTTTGAAAAGTGATATGGTCAAGTGTCAATTGATTACCATGTTTTATTTTTCACATTCTCATTGCTTTTTGTTCCATACATCCTTGTATATGTAATTTTGAAAATGTACCTTTCAGTTCAGTTCTTTGCTGAATTATCCTAGGCTCTATTCTAAGTTAGGAGATGTCTGTAGCATTTGGATGCTTCTTACTGCTTGTAGTCATTTAATTTTTCTTACTTCTCATTTAAATGGAGTGTTAGGTGCAAAACTTTTTATCTCATTTCTAACTTGTCATTATCTCTCTTGCAGTATCACAAGACCGGTAGATAGCAGATTGGGCTTATTGATAGCTTGGAGGATCTGCTTTTTAGTTGTTCTATATAAGCTAAGTTTAAATGTGTTGAATGCTTTCGAGTTTTGAGGAGTTACTATTGTTTTTTAGAATTGTGGATGAACAATATTTTGTTACCTTATTTAATCTCAATCGGGATTCTTTTTGTCCATTTGACAACTAAATTGCTTTTTCTTTTCTGTTTTTATTTTTTTAAAAAATTTATTAGTTCCATGTTTCCTATGGACCATGCTGTACTTGCACACATCTCTGGTCTTGTGTTTAACGATTAAAAGTTTCTAAGACAGAACCATTAGATGTGTTTGCTGGTGAAAGGTTTTGAAATAGTCTCGCTACAGCTTAGTAGCCATTGAGAGCTTCATTTAGGGAAGAGTACAAGATAAGCCCACTGGGAGCAGATTAGAAATCAGATTACAAAACCCAGTGAGCATAGAAATTACATAAACAGTATTACAGTACTAGGCTAGACTAAGCTACAATGGCTGTTTGCACCACTGGGTGTTGAAACTCCTGAGCTTGTAACATGACAGGTCACATTTTCTCAATCATGTTATTAGAAAATTGACTCTTAGCTATGGTTTAATCGATGCATTATTTATTATTCTCTTCAAAGATATATTTTTCATAACTATTTTTTTTTAGTAAAAGATGGAACATTTTGAATATCTCTTTTGACAAAATGGGATCAATAATGTGTGATAAATAAAATTTAATGCAGCCATCACTTATTTTAATAATGCATTAGGTGTATCATTTCATGTCAAGTCAACGTCACGTCGTCTTCACATTTGTGTGTTCTCACGTCTAATTGAGCATGTATGATGCATGTAATATGTTAGTCCACCGACAGATTTAGTTCCAAACTACCTCTACTTTATTGAACGTTTTGAGTGCGTAATTAACTGCAACAAACCAGGTCAACTCAAATTAATAATAATAATAATAATATTATTATAACTTAAAATCAAAATCTTTTGATTCCTGTCTTCAACAGTAAGAAGAAAAAAGCATTATATGGATGCAAAGTGTTTTGTCAAATAAAAGAAAAGGTAAATTTGTAGAATACATGAACGTCAAATTGAAGGTATGTATACGTATCTTGTTAATGAAATTTGCGTGATTAAAGAAAAGGTGTGCGTAGCACGAAGTAATTGGATAGCTCCAAGAAAAGTGGACTTTGAAAGAACTGAATAGTTTCCACTTTTCACAGCCACCGAGCTGAGCTGGCAAAAAAAAAAACAAAATAAGAGCATGTATGGTCGTAGTTAGGTTACAACCAATTAGAAGCAAAGGTCATGGATCGTGCATTACATGCTTCTGAGTGCAACACATGTGAGACCTTCCAAAGTTTGAATGATTAATTTTGAGATTAATATTTACGTGTCATTGGATTTTTTTCCCTTTTATATATTTAAATACCATATATATATATTATGAGACAAACACTGACTTATTAGACTATAATTTTATATATTCGACATTATTATTCTTTTTTAAAAGCCTCAACTTAATTAATGAAACATTAAATATGATGTATGTATAGATTGATTTTTACGAAAATATAAACATATTTATCTCCAAACCCAAAATTTTAAAACTCTAAACAATTAAATTAAAATAGATTTAAGTGGGCTTCACTAAATTGTTAATTAGGAGTTAACACCCTTCAAGCCTAACGATGTTTCTTTGCATGACATTTTTTTGTTCCTATTTTTATTAAACTAGTACAACCAAATATTAAAAAAAATTAATCAGACGGCAGAGTATGGCCATAGATTCGCATAATAATGAAAATTAATTAAATTAGGCAAGCTTTTTTGGACCGACCTCTGTCCTCTAATATTTATTGATTTATTTATTCTAACTGGTCTTTAAACCGTGTTGAGTTTATAGTTTTTAATAAGGTCCGATTAATGGATTTCGGAGTTGGAGATTCCAATAAACCTCTCACACGTATGGCCTACCTCTGCCAAGTCAAAATATCAAAATTGCAATTTCAAGATCCTATTATTTATTTTCTAATGGGTACAAACCAAAGGTCCAACATTAACAGTGGTTCCCTCTCCAACATTTAGAAAATAATAATTTAGGCGAACTTTTTTCTTTTGGTCAAAAAAAATGAAGAAAAAAAATGAAGATTGTATATCAAATATTTAAAAAGAAATTTAAGTTATACTCCGCAATAATAGCTTTTAACAACTATGATAACTGTTAGCTATTTTAATAGTATTGACTAAATATTAGTATTATAATGCTTTATAATGCAGTCTGTCGATTTTTAAATATTAATTTAAACATTATATCATTAAATAATACTCTTCCGTCTCATTTTGTTTACTTGTTATTTCTTTTTGGATGTCTAAGACATGCAAATAATTATTATTTCCATAATAACATTTATAATTATTAATGAATAGTTTTTAGTGACTAAATTCTTAACATACGTGTTTTGTCAAACCATGCAAACAAAATGGGACGGAGGAAATATTTCAAATAAGATGGTATAATTTTATTATTTGTAAGACAATTAATTTGATTTTTTTTGGAAAGTCCATTAATTAATATTTATTTATTTTCTAGTATATGGTACGAGATTATGCTTTTCTAGTAGTTTAATAGTTCTTTGGCAAGTAATTATTCTTACTATTAATAAAAATTACTTTTTTTAAATATAAATGTCTCGTATATAAATGTTTCTCATTTAAATTTTGTATTCTTTAATCATTGCATCTAATATATTGTCGTTTTTCATTTATTGTCATTTTTCATTTATTGTATTTATAATTAATTTATAAAATTTCTAAAAATGTTTCAATTTTCTTAAAGAAAGAATTAATATTTGGAATTATACCAGTTTCGATTTTGAGACGGCTTTAATCGGTTTTAATTTTTTTCTTACTCAACTTTTTCTTAGAGGGGAAATCACTCAAACCTAATTTATACTCAAGAAGTCAAACTATATCTTTCCTTACATATTAAATTGAACTATATACATTAAATTAAACTAGCATAATTTAAAAAATAAAAATAAAAATAAAGTAAAGTAGCATACTTTAAAAGCACTGTTAGTAGGTTACCACACTAATAAACCAAATAGGAGGATATAAATATAGCACACCACAACCCCACAATTTGCATAATCTCCAAATACTAATAAAAAATAAAAGAGAAACAAAAAAAACTATTTAAAAAAAAAAATTAAAACAGAAAACAGAGACGAGAGAGAGAGGAGAGACCCTTCTTCACGCGTTTACCACCTCCCTCCTCTTCTTCTTCTTCCTCCTTCTGCTCAAATTCCTTCTCTCTATATTTGCAGGGGAATTCACATTCCTTTCAATTCCTTCCCGTTTCCCTTCAACTTCCCCCCCTCTCCCCCCCTCTCTCTCTCTCTCTCTCTCTCTTTGACTGTTTAAAATTCTCTGTTTCTCTCCATGTCAGAGATCCATGGAAGACCTATTAATCTCTGTTAATTCGTTTCTATTTCCAGATCCGTACCAACCTAGTGCACCTTACCTCACCTAAAATCGTTTCACCTCCTCGAATCTCAGCCGTCTGATCGGAACTTACAGATCCTTCGGCCTCATATATAAAAACCCAACATGAAGACCACATCCCGGCTCTTCACAATCGGACTAGTGACCTCTTGGTACTCCTCAAATATCGGGGTTCTGTTACTGAATAAGTACTTGCTAAGCAATTATGGGTTCAAGTACCCGATCTTTCTCACCATGTGCCATATGACCGCTTGTAGTTTGCTAAGCTATGTGGCCATTGCATGGATGAAGATGGTTCCTATGCAGACAATTCGTTCCCGCCTTCAATTCCTCAAGATCTCCGCCTTGAGTCTCGTTTTCTGTGTGTCGGTCGTGTTTGGTAATATTTCCTTGAGGTTTCTTCCCGTTTCGTTTAATCAGGCTATTGGAGCTACGACGCCGTTTTTCACTGCAATTTTCGCTTATTTGATGACCCTTAAGAGGGAGGCATGGCTTACTTACGTCACCTTGATTCCCGTCGTTACTGGAGTTATTATTGCCAGTGGGGTATGTGTTCAGTTTTTTTTTTTTTTTCCTGTTTAAATGATTGGAGTTCTATTTATCTGAATTTTGAGATGGTTTTGCTCTTATTGATGCTAAATTAGTTGATCTTTAATAGGAATTGCTTGAAACTTTAGCTGTTTAGTTGAATTTCCTATGTATTTATATTTATCTAGGGAAGATATAAGAATGGCTTATTCTAATTTGAGTTGCTAATGGGATTTAGTTGAATTTTAGTGGAGCAGTTTGATTTTTTAAGTGAATAGTGTCGGGTATTGAAATTGGCTGTGGTTGCTTGGGCCTTTTGCTTCTAGTTCTTGTTGAAAAAGTTTTTGATGATGGGGGGGAGAAATATAATATTGTGTGGTTGGAATGACTATGAAATTTCAAATCAAAAGTGGAATGAAGAAAAATGGTTGGGTTTGTTGCAGTATATAGTGATTGTTTTTTGTCTCATAGGGCTGTTATCATCTAGGGCTTATGGTTGTTTATTTAGAATATTTATCCAATTCCATTACTTGGAAATCATCTCAAGTAACCTTTGATGGCGTTGAGGTTTTCTTTTCCAAGGGTTTACTATTTTTGCTTCTTAAATGAGTTTTTTTTTTTTTTTTTTTTTTTTTTTTGTCTCTTTTAAATTTTGCAATATGGGAATCTCTGTAGTGTTCTATGCTACACAAATGATCTGCCGAGGCTAAAAACTTTTCTCTGGTCACAGGGTGAACCGAGTTTTCATCTATTTGGGTTTATAATGTGTATTGCTGCTACAGCTGCAAGGGCACTCAAATCAGTGCTGCAAGGGATTTTGCTTTCATCCGAGGGGTACAGATCTTTGCCTTTTGTTTTCTGTATTATTTGTGTGATTCAAGTTGTGGTACTAATTCTTTCATACTTCAATGATCTAAAAATGGAAATGGACACTAAAAATGTTTGTGACTTCTTTTTAGGGAGAAGCTGAATTCTATGAACTTACTACTGTACATGGCTCCTATAGCTGTTGTGTTTCTACTCCCTGCAACTCTTATTATGGAAGATAACGTGGTTGGCATTACACTGGCTCTTGCCAGAGACGATATCAAGATTGTTTGGTACCTACTATTCAACTCGGCGCTTGCATATTTTGTAAATTTGACCAATTTTTTGGTCACAAAACACACCAGTGCTCTGACCCTACAGGTATTTGTTGCTTTCACAAATGCTCTTCCATTGTTTATTCCCCCCCCCCCCCCCCCCCCCAAACCAAAAAAAAAAAAAAAAACAAACATTGATATTGCCATAAGAGTACTAGTATGTGCTTTCAGGAGTGGTTCTTAAGAAAGCCATGAAATCGTGTAGGTGCTAAATCTAATCCCCTCTGAAGCATGAAATTACAAGAATCTAAGCAATTTTAGTTTCTTGCATACTTCACTTTTGTTACTTAGGAAATAGACAATGTTTGGTGCTAGTTAAAAATTTTCAACTCTGTGAAGGACACATTGAGGGATTATAAGAATTTGAAGGCTCAGTTGCATGTTGGCTGCCAGAATTGAGTTTTATATATCTCGCCAAAAACTTGAATTGCTTCTTTTTCCTTATTTGTTATGAATCCACTTCTTTTTCCTTAAATAATTGCTAGAGGCTTCTGATTTTCTTCCATATAAGTGGCTTTCTCTCCATTGGTATTTCTATAGTCCCATATTTTGTTTGATTCTTCAGTTCAAGTACTAATTTGATGAACAGTGACTCCGGTCAGGAATTATTGGTCTGACCAAGTTCTTGAAGTTCTGGGTATTCATTTGAAATTTGGTCTCTGTTTAAGAATCATATTTAGGCAAGTGAATTCGATGGCAATGAGAAAAGACGTCACTGAGCATTAGGTTGTTGGACTAGACTATTATTTCTAGATGTTAGATTTCTCCCTTAGTGTTTGAGGAACTATAAAGACTAATCCATTGGACTTAGTTTGGTGTTTAAATGGTATTGAGTTGTGTTAGGTTCCCACAGTTTTTGGTCAACCTTCTTTAGTGCTTTTCTTTCCTGCATTCTTAATAAATAAAAAATTCAGACGGAGAATTGTTTAACATCAAAAGCTGGGATCTCATGCTACGTTGTGGGTTTGGGGTTGCAGTTTTTGCTTGAAGTGCAGCCTTTAGATTGGAATGAGAATTTCTGTCCTAGTTATCATATGTTTGGTTTTTTAAGAAGTGCTGAAATCCCTGCATGTTATGCTCTGATGATGATGAATTTTTCCTTTCTTGAGAGCAACTTCTGTTTCTCTTCATGGTGCCCATGCCAGGAGGGTGCATGTCTGGGAAGATTCACAATTATGTTAACTGTTATATTATATTTTAACTGTTATTTTATCGTGTTTTTCATTTGTAAAGTTAACCTCTCTAATGTAAAACGAGGTATTGTTAGGGAGTTCATCATCTTGATTTTAAGAATACTATTAGGCTTATGTTCATTTTTCCTTGTTACTGTAGAAGGTAGAGCACTGCCTTTGTGGCTGAAATAATACAGTAACCATTTCTGTGTTTTACTTTTTCCAGTCTCATAATCACCCAAACTACATATTTCATTCATTATGTTAGTCGCCTGTCATGTTGAACTTTGAAGTTTTGATGCTCTTAGATTTTTTAACCAAGTTCCTTATCTTTTTCCTTCTAGAAATTCTTTTGCATTTGTGCATTATCTTTGAAGTTATTCTTTTTTTCAAGGCCTCCTTGAGCTTTGGGATTAAAAAGAAGTGTTCTTGATCTTTCAGGTTCTAGGAAATGCAAAGGGGGCAGTAGCCGTTGTGGTTTCAATTTTAATTTTCAGAAACCCAGTTTCTGTTACCGGAATGCTTGGATATACGCTTACGGTATTTGGAGTCATCCTCTACAGCGAAGCCAAGAAACGGAGCAAATGAAGAGTATTTCTGTGAAAATCTGAAGTGCAGCTTTCCACATATATATTTTGATTCCATCAGTGCCAGGACAGGAAAACAGCAGCAAAGCTTCTTAGGGAACAGTTTGGGCTGCGAATGGCGCCTATGGATTTTGCCTCTAAATTCTATTTTTTCTTTAACGCGGAACCTGGAGATTGGTTTCCATTTGTATCAGCAACAGGTGCAGGATTAGCAACAAGTAGAAAACTTAAAATAAGTCCATTTATCTCTATTTGTCCCGGACAGGGGTTGTAGAGGAAATACTATTTTTCTCTTTTTTTTTTTAAATTCTTTCAGGAAATGATTGTAGAATTGGGTCTTACAGAATCAGTTTGTTGTTGACATTTTCATATTGATTAATTAATGAAGAAACTGTCCAAATTTTTACTGCAATTTACACTTGTGATTTCAGCGTTTGGTACTGGGTGCTGTTTTTTTTTTCCCCTTGTGAATATCATTCAATTCCTCAGCCTCCATCTGTTTCAGAAAGTATTTATTTTTGGAAAATATTCTTAAAAGGGTTCTCTTTGGAAAATTTGAAAGATAATTTTCAAATACTTCATCTTCTATTATTTGATTGTCTTATTAAGGATTAATTAAAATGGTTATTTTAACTCGTAAGACTAAAAAATATTTAGAATTATAAAATAACAACAATTAAACCAGCAGGATAATATTTCATAATCATTCTGATAAGTAACCAGAACCAAAAAAAAAAAAACACCTCTATGATAAACTAAGAGTCGTCAAATTTGGATCATTCCTGTGCTTGTCCCATGTCGCTTCAAATTGCAAGCCCTTGCATCTTCAAGTTACAGAGGAGGAAAAAAAAAAAGAGAGAAAAATAAAATGTAAATCAAAGGGTAGAGATTAAAAAAAAGGAAAAAAAATTCGAGAAAATAGGAGAAAACTACAAGTACAGAGAAAACAATAGAATGTTCCTTACTGATGAAGCAAGATCAGTATCTCAAGGACTTCTCTTCTAATTTCTTCACGAGCTGGTTTTAACGCTGCTTCCTTATGTAGAACAACAAGTTCATCCGCTAATCTGTACAAGGACATGAGGACAGGAATCTAGAAATGTGATCTTAATTTAACTAGAAGGTTACTTGCTTAGACATAAGATTCAGTTTTTAATAGATGTTGTGGTTATTCATATCCTCAAGTCAAAGTTGCCCACAAATTGGGGTGGAAGAAGAAATAAACAGTTCTGATATGGAAAAAAACAATCATACTCGATTCACCTTTCAATATAAGGCGTGTTCCTTATCCATGTCAGTTTTAGAACTGTTTGGACTCGTTTGAGAACCTGCACAAGACTGGGGGATTAGTACATCCTGAAAGCCTTGCTCATGAAAATCTTTAATTGATTTTGGATCAGAAGTAAAAAACTTAAAACAATGAGAAAAGGAAAAATCTACCTGATAAGCAAACTAAATGGTCCTGAGCAAAAGACAAGAAAAAGGAAATGCAAGAGAGATACAAAAAGGCCAGAGTTCAACTATAAAGGCTCAAAGCAAAGACAACCAGAAAAATAAAATAAACAAAATGAAAAAAAACTGACAGAGAACAGAAAACAAGATAGAAGTCTTCACTGTTGTATTTATAGTTATTATTGACCAATTGAATATTTTTCTACGGCAAACTTTAATTTGCATGCAACCTGTTTGATACTAATTAATACTAATTAACACTGAAAAGAATTAGTCCTTGTTGAATTACAAGAGCATTTCATTATTCTTACGAGCAGAACAGTTTCATTGTCATCAACATGCATCAAAGAAAAGCGGAAAAAAATCCTTCTGAATCATAAGTTAAGAGCATTGTTATTATTCTTACCAGCAGAACAGTTTCATTGTCATCAGCATGCATCCACTGAAAGAAAAGTGGAAAAATCCTCCTAAAATGAGCTAATAACACAAGACCAACAGCATGAAAAAATGGTTCTATGAATGTAAGCCATGCAACACGGCGATCCTTATTCCTTGGTTGGCGCTCCAAGTGTCCTAACATCTCATTGAGTATCCTCTCAAACCTGAAAAAAGAAAGAAACAATGAAAAACTAGATAAATCCATAATGATTTGCGCTTAAAAAATAAGTAAGTAGAACAAAGAGGTTTGTTTAGAATAAGCAAATGAAATACACATTCCACAGCACTATAATTTATTCTATCTGCTGGAACCATTATAGAGGCAACAAAATGCAATCTGCCATTCCAATATTTACATAATATGGACATGTATAAACCGAATTTGAGCAGCTAATGAATTGAGTATTTCAATTTTCATACAATTTAAAACTAATAACAATCAAATAATAATTTATGAATTCAAGAACGAGGACACTTAAGTTTATTCTATATTACTAAAATGGTTTATCTAAATTTCAATAGCAATTGTCAAATACACTTTCAAGTCAAGCCCAAGAGTGAAAGTTAAAACTTTATAAACTTCAAGCCTCAAATGCTTCAGCTTAGTTTTATTCAACTACACATCTAAGAGGAACTAATTAAATTCCTTACTCAACTTCTATAAAAGACAAGTAAAACTAAGAATATATGGTGAAGTAAATCATCCTGACTCAATAAGTTCAAGCAAGAAGAAAACAATATCATGCCTCCTCCTTTTATCCAATATCTAGTTCATTTGTCAGAACCAGGGTCCCTAGATAATTCACTTAATAATTTTATTTGCAACCTTCCTCTAAAAATTTTAGTACCAATCATTGCACCATTCATCTTTTGCAGCTTTACTAACTACACAGGATTTAGAAAACAAAGATAGCAGGCAATTCCCAGATCAAATGGCAAACTTAATCATGTAAAAGAAAAAGCAGGAAAAACAGGTAGACTATATGTATACCAAGGACTACGAGGATTATTGCACTGGATATTAGTCACTAAAAGCACTGACATCTCAACTACATGATGCCAGATCTCATCAGCAGAAGCAATATTCTGACAACATGCATCAAGAATCACATCTTCATACCAACCAAACTCAGCAGCACTCAAATTTTTTGCAAGATGTATGAAACTAATCATGCCTTGTCCCTGAAACAGAAAGACAAAAGAGAGTTACCCAATGATAACACTTAATTTGTTCAAAATAGTTCTATCCTCTCATAATCATTCTTTGCAATGCCTTATAGAATCCCAACATAACTAAAGACATAAATTATAAAGATTAACTACAGCAGCAATGATGTAGAAAAAGAGGAATTTTGAAATTTAACTTCCCTCCAATTCATGACCTCCATCCACTGCCTTATATGCATGTTGTACTCTTTCTCATTTGATGGAGATGATGTAAGAAAACAACAGTTGATTTAGAACTATTTTAAAGAACATTTTGTGAAACTTATAATTTGTCCATGTCAGTCCCTCTAGTACTAAAAATAAATAAGGCTAAAAGTCAGAGCATTTGGAAGGTTATTGTCTGCTTCATGAAAAAAAAAGAAATGTTACTATCATTTGAGAAGATGATCCTTTTCTCCTCAAAACATCAATTTTCCCCGCAGTAGACAATTTAATTAGACTCATGTTACAAGTATTGCACATAATGAGAAAAGGATATTCAAGAACATACATACTTTCACCTCCGGTGACCAGTGATCAAGTGCAGTCAACCCACAAGGAATCACCAAATTAGATAACCTTCCCAAATGCGGATAATCAACCTACCAAAATAAATAAACAATGAAACAGCATTAGCACAACACCAGTTAAACACAAACAAACCCCTAAAGTGTCATAAGGACCTCAAATATAATAATAATAATACCAAAAAAAAAAAAAATCCAAATCTTTCAAACCTGAGTAACAAACCATCTAAACTGATAGGCAGCCAAAATGGCATACCCAACAGGAGCTCTAGCTGAAGCAGCAGAAACCTCATCTCCATCAGCATCCTTATCAATACAACTCTCTTTAATATTCTCTTTCAACAAAGGCAAAACCTCAGGCATCAATTCCACCACTAACCTCTTCTCTTCACTCACCGAACCACAATCCAATCCTAACAGCTCACTAACTCTCCTCTCATTTCTATCCCCAAAGCTGCTCCCACAATAAGCTTTAGAGAGCTCCATAAAAGCTGCAGTCGCCATAACAGAAAGCTCATTGGGTATCCATGAAAGCAATTCATGGGTCGAGGTTTGAGAGGACGACAACAATGCACATGCTAAAGCGAAGTCCTTAATTGAATTGTGGATTAAGGTTTCAGTGGTTTGAGGGTTAGAGAGAAGAGATTCGAGTATGGATTTCGTTGAGACATTTGTACCTTCAGGTGGTTTGTAGTTTATTCTGGAAACAGAGTCCAGTATTGCAGCTGATAACCTGAATCAGTGAGAGAAATTCAGTATAAAAGAAAGTTATAAATAAAATATAGAAGTACAGAGAAGAAGAAGCTTACCGAATTAGATGGCTATGGAGAACTGAGAAAGAAGACATGTTTTGGCTCTCAATTGGTTGCAAATCTTCCGTGATTGTTCAAACTTGGATGGTTATATAAGGTTTTTACAGCTGCTAAACGGCATCCCACTCTGACTCAACGACATCAACTCTATCGAAACGGTGGCGTGACAAGCGGCCTAGTTTCGACCCAATTAGCTGATAGGCCCAAAGGATAAACTCGTAAATATCGACAAACAATAAGGTTAATTTTCGTAATTTTACAGAACGCCATTTACCCATTTTACTCCGCCCATTTACTAGCTACCATTTCACCTCTCTGAAAAAAAAAAAAAACTTCATCGCTGCTGTTACCTTTATCCCTTTCCTTTTTTTTTTTTTAATTATTTTTTAAATATAATCCAAAATGGAATTACTGACCGGCGACCGGCCAGTACCGAACTCTACAGACTTTCCTCAACAAATATCTCCTTTTCCGGCGACCGGAAACCTTCTCATCTCCAATCCAATGGCTAACATTCACTCATCAGATATCGACCGTCAAAACTTGCCGCCACAGAAGCTCCGTCCTATCAGAGCAAACGGCAGGTCCCCGTCGAGCTCTCAGATAAATGATCTGTCGTTGGCGGCTGGGTTAGACGGGACACTGGAGAACTTAGGGCTTTTGGCAGACCAGGTGTGTGGGATAAATAGAGAGGCTTGCGAGTATTTCAAGCCGCCAGCGAAAGCGGAGGCCAGTGACGTGGCGGTTACTGGCTTTGGGGAGCTTAGGGCTCCGTATTTGGTGGAAGATTCGGAGACAATCGGATCGGGTGCGGGTGCAGGGAATCAAAACCCGAATAGCGAGGGAGGTGCTTTGGTGGATGAATTTAGGTGAGTTTTCTTTTTCAGAAGTTTATCCAAGAAATTATTGATTTTATGTATGAAAAAAAATTGTTTTTTTATTATTTTATTTTGCTTAATGCTTACCCTTTTTTATATTATCAGAATTTAATTGTCAAATTTAACAATTACTAATAATTGAGCTCAAACAAGCTGCTCACAAAGCCTAAACGAGCTGAATCTCAAGCTTGGCTCATTTAAGAATCATTTGCACCCATACACAGCTTAGTAATTTCTGCGGTAAGGCAGAATCAAGGCATTACTTCAATCTGAAAACTATATTATTATCTGGTGGAATCTGTTCAAGAAACTCATTTTGTGGATATTAGACCACAGATGATTTCTTTGGATACCAATTTAGTTAATTGAGTCTTCTGTGTTTCAGTTCATCTTCAGATGATGATTCATCAGGAGCAGGAATGAATGAAAGTGCAAGGCGGAAGAGAAAAAGAAAAACAAGGGAAAAGCTTGAGAATTTTTTGGAAAATATGGTAAGGCAAATTTTGCAAAAGCAAGACCAGATGCATAAGCAATTGATAGAGACAATGGAGAGGAAAGAGCTTGAGAGAATAATGAGAGAAGAAGCTTGGAAACAGCAGGAGAAAGAAAGGAGGAAAAGGGATGAAGAAGTACGCGCCCAAGAGAATGCTCGAAGCCTTGCCCTCATTTCTTTTATTCAGAATGTGATGGGCCATAAAATTGAAATCCCTCAGTCTTTGACAACAGAGTTTCCTCTTGCACCTCAACCTTTGACAACAGAGTTTCCTCTTGCAGCAAGCCATGGAGAAAAGGATGGAAGCAGTATTTGTATTCAAAGTGATCTGAAGTCTGATCCAAGTAATAGAAGATGGCCAGATACTGAAGTACAAGCCCTTATAATGCTACGAACTGCTTTAGAACAGAAGTTTCGAGCTATGGGTGCCAAATGCTCTAATATATGGGATGAGGTATCTGCAGGAATGTCCAATATGGGCTATAATCGAACTGCAAAAAAGTGTAAAGAGAAATGGGAAAACATCAACAAGTACTTCAGAAAATCAATGGAAAGCGGTGGAAAGAAGCGGCATGAAAATAGTAAGACTTGCCCATATTTTCATGAACTGCATATTTTATACAAAAATGGTTTTGTCAATCCAGGAAATGCTAACATTGAAAATGAGGCCAATAGTAGTAAGGAATAAAGGATAGACCTTAAAACACTGGTTTAAGCCTTTGATAGAGAAGGAAAACAGGAAAGCACCTGAAATTTACAAGATTCGGATCTTTCTTTGATTGTGCTTTTTAGTCAATTAAGGTATCTGTATGATCTTTGGATAAAACCTTCTTGATGCATTAGTTGTTTGCATATTGACTATGCATGAAAAGTTCTGTGACAATTGTTGTCTAACAAAATGGATAGAAAAGATTCATTATAGCTAAATATTCCTCTTCTCAGTTTCTTTTTCGTAAATGAGCTCTCAAAGGGGCAAAGGGTGTTAGGGTATTAGCTCAATGACCTTTATCTTAGTCTCTTTTTATCATTATTCTCTGTACATTCTGATTTCTCGATGGCTGATAATCCAGGGTATTGATTAAATGTTTCATTTCTTTTCTTTCCTGTGTAGATGATATTGCATTAAGATTCACTAGTCTACTAGATATGATTGGAAGTAGAATACTAAATCAATCGTATTTTTATGTTCTTATAATTATTATTAATTCATTTTCATATATACATGGTTACACGTGGTTTTACTATTCTTGTAATTCAGGATTTTTAGGGTCAGGATTAGTAGTTACTCCCTCTATTCACAAATACATTATACAGGTCCTTGAAGGTAGTTTTTTTTTTTTTTTCTAAGTTCGTCAACAACATTTTAAGTAGTAAAAGTCAAAACTTTGAACGTTATTTTCTATAATGTTTGAACTAGTTTTTAGACTTTTAGTCTTTTATAAAAGGTTAATCCATATATCGTTTAGCTTTTTATGAAAAACTACTCAAACAGCTACTAGCTATTCAAATAGTTAAAGGCTACTAAAACAGTTTTGAGAATCGCAAGGAATAATTAATAATGTGTTTTTTAATTACCTACAACAACTTTAAACGAATTTATAGATGGAGGGAACATTAATTACCAGCCATCAATAGTAATTGCCAATTGGAACAGGTCTAAGTTTGCTGTTAAAAGTTAAAACATTCGAAAAAGAATAAGAAGTGTACAATAAGATGGCGACCAAATTACTTTACGTGCTGTCAGGTAATAAAAGGTTTTATCTTTTGTTCTTCATCATAGGGTGCAAGTGCATGCTGTGGTGGTGGCATATATAATAGCATGTGACTATGTCGCTTGCAATTTAAGGGTCGGGCAAAACTACAGTGAGTGAGCGAGTGAGTCATCCAATTGGGCCCCCTCAGTTCCACCTTTATTATCTTTACCATGCCAGTCTTCTTCGTGAAAAAAAATTATTAAAACAAAATGCTTTCATATATTCTAAAAATAATAATTGTAATAATGGTCCATTTCATTTGGATAGTTTAGTTGATATTTGATTTTTAAATTATAGTGGTTAGTGGGTATATAAACCCACAAGCATTGCATCTTATAAACTATTAGTTATTCAAACTTGTGGCTCTTTCAATAATATTAATTAAGAAAATAAAATAATAAAGAAAAAAATTTTGGTAGTATAAGTAAGTTGGACATCTGACCGAACCTAAGCCTCTTTCTATGAGAAAATATCGTGTCTTCTGGTTTACGCTACCATTGTGAGGTTTCAAGTTCGAATCCTTTTCATTATAAATATTTTTATCATCCTTTTCATTATAAATATTTTTACCATCTCGTTGATCCAAAAAGAGAGCTACCTGGATTGTTTCGGTCCTTTTCATTATAAATGTTTTTATCACCTTGGTTATCCAAAAGGAGAACTATCCATATTGTGTACTCACAATGTTAGTGGATCTATTGGGCTTTCCAATGCATGCTTCGGCAATTTTAATTACATTAATCGTTAATCGATTAATTATTAAAAAATAAATAAAATTAAATGGATGATTTATTTTCTAAGTTTAGAATATATTATAACAGAAATGAAACATTGAACTTGAGAAAATTAAATTGTTTTTGCATTACTTTTAACTCATATACTATTGTTGTATCTGCACTAATTTGACAAATAAAGTTTTCACCTAATTAAGAAATATATCATTTATTATACAGTTCCTTTCAAATACAACTATTTAATGGCATGCAAAATTTATCTCTAAATGCTTTTTTTTTTTTTTTTGGTAAACTCTAAATGTATGTAATTTAAATAGATCTAAAAAAACAATATAAAAGTTATGATTGGTGAACTGTAATAAAATGTAATATAATTTAATATAAAAATATTATATAAAATGCATTTGATTATATTTTAATTCATAAAATAGAGTTTTAAACTTAAATGCCACTGATATAAAAATCTCACCATTCATATTTAAAAAAATAATAATGTGTAAAATCATAAAATTAATTTTAAAAACTGTTTCTACTAAAATTAAAATTTGAAGATGTTACATTTTGTTAAGCAGTAAAATTTCCTGCGAAACAAACAGAACAGAAAAATGCCGCGTAATCGAGACCGTTGAACCAGACAAACACATAGATACAGAAATTTTGGTCGTGGAGCCCAAATTACTTCCAGCGAAGATATTATCTCTCTCTCTTTCTCTGTCATCATAACAATCATCCACTTCTCTCTCTATCCCTTCGCTGCAAAAAGCGCACAAATCCCATTCTCCGCTCCTCTCTCTCCTTCTTTATAACTTCGGTTCTTGGTTCTTTAAGGACTATAAACTTTCTTTGACTCTTCTAGTCTCATTCAACTTCTCTTCAATTTTCTTTTTCATTTTTTTTTTTTGTTTTTTTGACTGCCGTTATCTTTCGCTGTCAGATCGAGAATTTCAGCTCAAGTTTATTCTTCCATTAAGGTATGCACCTTTCATTTTGTTGAGCAATTTCAGATTTTGATATCGTTTCCATTTTCCTTTCTAGTTATAGATCTTAACCCATTTTCGCTTTTGTAATTACTCTCTGGCTTTTGACGCCTAATTAGATCAATTAATTGGGATTTAGCTGTGATATTCTGATTTAAGGACTTGCATTTCCGTTTCCTTTTGGTCTCAGATCGGTAGCAAAATTTGTATTTCGAGGTTTATATTTTGTTTGTATTAATATTCAGAAAGCAAAGATAGAAGATTTTACCTCCTCTGCGTCTTAAATATATCAATTCCAGTTAAAAGTTCAAATTTTTTGCTAGTATTGCTTCTTTTTTTGTGCCATTATTTTTACTTGATTTATTGTAATAGTACAGATAGTTCAAAAGAGAAGAGTGTTTTAGTAAAGCTGATTGGTGGTTTTCTTTTTAATTGGTAGGTAATTGTGGAGAAGTAAAAGAACAGTTGGATCTAAGACATATACATATTCTTTAGCGGCCACTATGTCTTTTACTGGTACCCAGCAGAAATGCAAGGCTTGTGAGAAGACTGTTTATCCTATGGAACTTCTATCAGCGGATGGTATTTCTTACCATAAGTCTTGCTTTAAGTGCTTTCACTGCAAAGGCACTTTGAAGGTACCAATATCTTAATTTGTGGATTAGCTTGCTTTATGCTCTTTCGCGAAGTAATGCTAAATATGATTGTTTGTTTAACATACTACTAGAAACCAGTGGACTTCTAGGATAATGAGTTGTTAATTTCATTGATTATGTGAAACTAAGTGGAATTATCTACATTATTGCTTGTTTATTGATGTTTTTAGCCTACAATATGCTAGCGACCTTTGATTTTACGTATACTTTTTTCTTTTTCTTCCTTAAATCAACTGTTTTTTTAGAGATTACCTTGAGAAAGAATTCTTTATCATTGACAAATTACATACCAATTTGTTTATCATTGTTTGTAATACAGACAGACAACTTTGTGCTTACCACGTTGTGTGATTTGTATGGTTCCAGCTGAGCAATTATTCCTCGATGGAAGGTGTATTATACTGTAAGCCTCACTTTGAGCAACTGTTCAAGGAGACGGGAAATTTCAACAAAAATTTTCAATCACGTATGTCTCTTATCCTTGCTGGGCTAAATTCTTTTATTCAATTGCCAATTTTTTTTTATTTTAGCTTTTTTTAATTGAAATTACTTTAATTTTCAACAGCTGCAAAGTCAGCTGAGAAGTTAACTCCTGAACTGGTAAACATTCCCTCAAATGCTGCATATATTTATATATATATCACTTTGTGCATTTCTGCATGTGCTGTTGTATTTTGTTGCTTAGATTTGTTTCTGATTGTCAATAGCTTGTTCTGATTTCAGACAAGGTCACCTAGCAAAGCTGCTAGCATGTTTTCTGGGACACAAGAAAAATGTGCTACTTGTGGTAAAACAGCTTATCCACTCGAGAAGGTACGGTATTATGAAGATTTAAAAATTTCATAATATGCAATGTCATACATTTACCACTACCTTATAGCTTTCCCCCAATCAAGATTTTGACCGCTTGACTTAGTTAATGGTTTTCTTTGTTGATTAATGTCTTCCCTTGAATTGCTTGCTTATAAAGTCCATATGAATGAAGTTCAACTAAAAATAAATATTCTGAGGCAAATACATTGGTTTCTATTTCAGATAGTGCATCTCTTTGTGACAATAATTATCTGCATGTCCTTCGTGGCATAAACCCATGGATTAAGGGCCACTCTGATTACAACCAACTGCAATTTATTTCCTACTAGCTTAAAAGATCTGGAAAAGTGCTTCTCCTATAGATTGAAAGACTACCCCAACTTAACCTTAACTCATTATTTAAGTTGTTCAATTATTTGGTATATCATTGCTTTCATCGCATGCTCTTTTTGTCATCTGCAATGAATAGCAGGGCACTAATATCACAGTATGCTTACAGTATATTCTCAATTGTTAGTAGATGTTGCCATGCCATCCTGTGAAGTAAAGTTGAATCACTTCCTTATGCTAAAATGATTATAAAATTTTAGAATCATAAAGTGTAAAATTCTTAGAGCAAGCCTTGGTACAACAGTTAGGTTACTTCTATCATAAGTTTTGAGGCTCGGAAACGACCTTTCTGAAGAAGAAGAATAGGTAAAGATAACCCTCCCTTGACCCTCACAATGCATGCCTAAAACTGCAGTTTGGTATTCCAAAGATAATGAATAGTAGTCTTTATCCCAAAAGTCACTTTTGTGGTTAACGACTAATTTTTGGATGCATTCAGCAGTCACCTGCATCAAGCCTACAAGAATATTTTTTCTTACTTTGATTGGTTTAACTGTAGGTTGCTTAGCATGTGTACCACCTTTATGTCATGTACTTGCTTGCATGTGGGTCCAAAGTGCAGCTACATGTCCATTACCAGCATTTTTGTATCATTTTGCCTCTCCAACCTAAGCTTTTAGAAATTTTGCTTTATCAAGTACTAAAAATCATTTATCAGAGGTTCCTGAATAGCTTCCTCTAAAGCAAGCATTAATTTGTTATCAAGATGCATCTGTATATTAAAGTCTGAAATGCTATGACTTAGTATGACAAATTCCTCCATCTCTATGTTTTTCATGTGGTGCTTACCATCTGTAAGAGGCTAGTCTGAATGCATCTCTCTTGTTAGAGATGAAGTATCTGTTATTATATTTTTAGTTGGGCTCTTCAAACTTTCTGAAGGATATAAAGAAGGTACCTACCTGGGGTTTGTTTCTATCAAGTAGCTGAGATTTGGTGGCAAGACAAGGTTAAAATGTTCATGAGGCCTACAAAAATTAATTGGAAAGATATATTCTTACTTGGGCCAATCCTATCAGAACTTTTGGATATAGAAGCGTTTTCATATTTGGTTTGGATCTCCTTCGATAGAAGAGAACACAAGAAATAGTGAATTCCAGCTAGGACAAACCTTTAACTGACAGCTGATAATGCATAGTGGTGGTGGTTGATGTTTTAGATGTACTCTTGGAATATTACAATCTCTTTCCCTCTATGAACTTTTAAGCAGTTGGGAAAATTATTTTCCACTTTGAGAACTGAAAGGTCATGTTCCTTGAAAATGTATTGTTGTCGCGAAAGAAATGGTGCCTAAGATTCAAACTTGTCATGAAACTGAATGTTATATATTTTTATGTTGATATTCATTTATTTGTCTTTCTGGTGAGTTATCAGTCATACCATCCAATGTATGTCGTGACATGAAGAATTATATGTAGTTTCTTTTTTGTATGGAAAAAACCACAGGTAACAGTGGAAAGCCAAGCCTACCACAAGTCATGTTTCAAATGCTCTCATGGTGGCTGTTCGTTATCACCTTCAAATTATGCAGCACTTGAAGGTGTTTTGTATTGCAAACATCATTTCTCCCAACTTTTCAAGGAGAAAGGAAGCTACAACCATCTTATAAAGTCTGCATCAATGAAACGTGCTGCAGCTTCCATGCCAGAGGCCTGAATACCTTATTGACAATTTGATATCTATATCATGTGTGGCTTTCTATTTTTTTTTTGTGTGCTTTCCTTCGGCTCCGACTTCCATTTTGAGGAATTGGCAAATCTTGGTTCTGCCTCCTTTTTGGCTTTCGGCTTGTTTAATGGCCTTATCGTTGTGTTTGATTGATGGATGGGATACACATTCCCTCAATTGTAAAATGATCCATGGAGAACTTTATCTGCAAATGTGGATGTTACTAGTGCTTCTTCATTTTATGTTTCTGGGTTTGTTACAACAAGCATGGATGATGAAGTGTTCATTACTAATTTTTTCTTGTTTCTCAGGTTTCAAGAGACATATCTTCTATATGCCAATCTAACTTTTTATTGCTTCCTCAAGAGAAATAAACTTGTTGATCTTTCTCCATTAGTGGCTTTCTTAGTAAAACACAAAGCAAATTGCCTCATTTTTCTTTAGTCCTGCAAAATAAAAAACTTAAATGTAAATAATCTGAAGATAGATTTATATTGCAAAGATTATATTCCATTCTCATCTACATAACAAATTTATGTGGCCTTAATTCCTTCAGAAACAGACATTGCCAAGATAGAAATATGCATTTCTGCCCTGAAATAGGGAAAAGAAATATAATTTTATTTATTTTTTTCTTCACTTTCACAGCAATGATACAGGAACTCAAGAATATATAAATGAAAGAAGAAAAAGGGCATCTGTTTGACATCTAGATATAAGATATATTTTGGTAGTTGTTAGTTATAATTGAAAGAAGAAAAAGAGCATCTGTTTGACATCTATATATAAGATATATTTTGGTAGTTATTAGTTATTTTTACTAGCGTTTCATAAAAAGTTATTTTACCGTTTAAAAGTTAGTTTAAATGTTATATTACTGAGAACTATAAAAAAAAACGTTCAATGTTTTGACCGATCAAAAAGTTAAAAATTACTTAAAAATAACAATCAACTAAATAAGAAAACAACAAGTAGTTTTTTAGTCTTTAGACCTCATTTTAAATTGCTAAATCTAATAATATATAACTAATCACTTATATAATACTTCAATACTAATATAAATACAATAACATTTCTTTATAAAACTTACCTAAATGATTTCATGAACTACAATCTAAAAAACCAATTATTTTCTAATAAAATTTTTTATATAGTCGATTAATTAAATTGATTAATTATTCAATCTTTATCTGCCTGACAAAAATACAAAACCACAAAATATTATAATAAATGCGATTTTCAAAATCACGTCTCTAATTTCTGAATACTCCTAAATAACTCATAAAATAGAAAAAAAAAAAAAACATTTTGCGATTTTTATTTTTGTCATAGCAACTTATTATATCACACTACGAGTCTATATCAGTACGACGACTACTAATACCATAAGCAGCCAAGAAATTAGGCTTTGGTCAACGGAGTCTCTATGACCTACATGACGCTGACGTGGCAGATTGTTCGAAATTTCCCGCCAATCCAATATCCAAAGAGGACGTACACTTAAAACCATCTCCCTGGCTCTAAACACACGGAAGTAACAGAACCAAATTCTTCTTTCTCCCTGTCTATCAGAAATCAGAATTCAGAACCGGAAACCATGACTGTCGCTTCCATCTTCGTGCTCTGGCTCCAAACCCTAGCTTTCCTTCCCGTAAACGCCTCGGTTCCTTCTCCTTCCTCCACGGCTATTGGCGTCACTTACAACTCACCTTTTTCTCCTTCCACTCCATCTCCATCGGCGGATCGCATCGCCTCCGTTGTCTCAGCTCTCCACTTTGACTGCCTCCGCCTTCCAAATCCCGATCCTAACCTAATACGCTCCTTCGCTTTCACCAACATTTCTCTTTTCCTCTCCATCCCAAACACTCTTCTTCTTCCTCTCGCCTACAATCGCTCAGTTGCTGTTCAATGGCTGTCAGGACATGTCCTCCCTTTCTATCCTCGCACTAAGATTTCTATCATCTCCGTCGGCGATGATGCCGTTTCTACGGAGCTTTCACCCTATCTCCTTCCAGCAATCAGGAACGTGCGCCTCGCGCTTCATGACGTCGGGATTAGCAAAATCTCCGTCTCCACTACCTTCTCTTTTGTTAACGTCATCACGGACGCGTTTCCGCCATCGGCGGCATTGTTCCAAGAGCCGATTGTTGAACCTGTAATCAAGCCTTTGCTTCAGTTCCTAGAAGATAACAATTCATCTTTCGTGGTGAAGCTTTTTCCGTATAATATGTACAAGACGAACTCTGAAATTCCCTTAGGGTTTGCTTTGTTTCAAGAGTATCCTTTCAATTTCAGAGATGATTTGGTTACCGGAGTTAGGTACAGGAATCTCTTCGACATTATGGTGGATTCCGTTGTTACGTCAATGGCGGTAGCCGGCTATCAGAATATTCCGATTATTGTGGCTGAAACTGGTTGGCCGAGCTCCAGTAGCGATTTTAGTGAGGTTGACGCGACTCCTGCCTATGCGGAAACTTATATCAAAGGTTTGGTTGCTCACTTGAATTCTGGCTTGGGTACACCTTTGAGGAAAGAGGGTGTTGCAGAGACTTACATTTTTGAATTGGCTGATGAGGAAGTGAACCAGAGGACTCGAAATTGGGGTGTTCTATATGCAAATATGACCAAGAAGTACAATGTTGAGTTTTCTGGTAGAGGCAGGAGTGATGTGGCAGCAGGGATTTTGCTAGTCATCTGCTTGTTGATGGTTGCTTGCTCGCTGTTTTAGCAGATATTTGAGCTGAATGAATGAAATTTTTAGGTTTAAGTTTTGGAAGTGATGGTACTGTCATTGTAGAGATACTGACAAAGAGATTGTGTTTAGTATATGAATTCTTTGGTGAAAATAGAACAGATGTAAAAATTAGAATATCTCATTTGGTTTCCACAATTTTTTTCTTTTTTTGGTAAGAAAAAGCGGCTAGACAAAGCTAGCTAGCAACACTACAAACTGAACGGGCATCAAAATTAAGAAGAGGCAGCAGACTCAAAGGAGCATCATCCAATAGCTGAACTCCATAAGCCAGGTGATCAGCTTCCACAATATTAATTGAACAAAATTGAAAATATTAATTGTGTTATTATTTTATTTACTAATTTACAAAATATTAATGATATTATTAATTTTATTAATTATTAACAAACTGAAATATCATTAAATGATAATATTTATATACAACAGAGTACTAGTTGACTTGACTACGAGAAACTGAAAACTATTCACATATAAATAATAAATCAGATGCGGCCATCGGAAATGATCTATTTTTGCTCACCCGTGTTATTTACAGGAAGATTGAAACAGTAATACATAGGATTTGGAAGCTTAAAAATGTGCTGTTCTGAAAATGGACCTGTCAAACTATCCATCTGGCTGCTAATTATGCCTGAGATTCGGAAGCCTTCTTTCTGCAGCACCATTCTCCGTTTTGAAAGGTATTGACGATCGTCCATTTCCATTTCATCATTCAATCTACACGAATAGTGATATATTCAGCTTGCAAACAAACAAGCAAACCATGAAACCAATATGAAAAAAAAAAAAGGGTGTTCAAACGACAAAGACATGGCAAGCAATATAATGTCAGTCACCCGACCGAATGTGCATATGCTTTTATAGGTTCTTCTAGAATTCGGTAATTGGTAATAGGAGTTAATATAAATCTTGTGATGTCAACAAAGAAGGCATACAAGGTTTGTAATAAATTGTTAATTAGAAATTACAAAACCAGAAAACAGAACTTATAGATAAGAAACAAGAAAACAAAGAATCTTAATGTATCCTCCAACATTGAAAAATTCCAGGTACAAGTCCTAAATAGTAAAATGCACAAGCAAATTTAATTTCTATAGAAAATCAATAATTTAATGCAAATGATTCACAAATGTACTTGTCCTTATATGGATTATCTAGTCCAAAAAGAGAGCAACATGTACACAGGCAAATTATATTATTATTATGAATACCCGTAAAATGGATCAAATTGGATTACAACCGCAAAATAATTTTGATGAACCCACACTCAAGACAATATTTGGACAAACATCATTAAAATGATTTCTCCATATTTTCAATCATCATTTGTGCTTCCTCGAAAATATATATATATATATATATATATATATATATATATCTTGAAAGTTTTCTGTAAGTGGTTTATTTTGGATCAAGCGTATTCCCCACCTAGAAAATAAGTATCGGACGGTGACACTAAGCCAAAAATTCATATTTACTTTATGCTCCAAGAATGTGTTAGCCCCAACTGTGTATGTAGCAAATTTTAGCATCTTCAGAAAAAAAAAAAAAATAAATAAATAAATAAATAAAAACGAAAAGAAAAGAAAGATCTAGTATAAGAATATTGTAAACGTTGCCTTACTAGAATGCCAAAAATTATTTAAAACCAACACTCTAACTTTCTTATATAGCTGCTTATAATATCAGAGTTTGCTGACTAATGAAATCATTCAGTAGGTTTGCAGAAAGGAGCACAGGAACAATACCTCATGATCACGGACAACCAACCTTTGTAACCTGCAGAGGTAAGGTGATATATGGTTGCATTCCGTAGTGTCTCTGGCCTTCTTGATAATAAAATCAAAGACCACCCTCTAGTTTGAAGTTTTATGTATAATCTTAGAAGAAGTCTTTGCTTCAAATGTTTTGCTTCCTCAAAACAGTGATGACTGTGCTGATTTAACCTGTCATGAAGGCAATAAAATGTTTTTTTTTTTTTTTTTAAAGAAATAATATCTAAAATGATAAGATACGAAAAAATAGAAACAGAAGAATGAACTAATTCTAAGAAAAATGACATTGTTGATTTTATCTTTTAAGAAAAGAATGCAGATGTGTCAATGTTATAGCAGACGAGAAGAGAGATTCGGTTAGTATAAATGTTCTACATGGGCAAATAAATTTAAAGAGAGATGTAGATCTTCTAGACAAGCATGAGATAACTTGAACAAACACTTTTGGAGGGGAATCTTATTTATAGAAGGTAGAAACTTCAAACAAGCCAACAGTCAAGAAACTGCTAATAAGCCGACAATCAAGAAACTGCTAATTCAGTTGGTGATCTAATATCCATCTAGATACTAGTAAACAACTAGGCAGGCAGGTGAAGATAGTAAGGAAGTTACCTGTGCATCAAGGGATAGGCATAAGGAGGAATTGAAGGAAGAAATTCATCTAGGTCCATCAATACCACGTCTAGACCATCATTTAATGGCATGAAACTGTCAAAGTATTTATCAACTAACCACATAGTACTGTTTAAATCTCTTCCATATTGACTTTCTATGATGTGCTGCATAGCGAGACTCATGCAAATTGTAGGGAATTCAATTTGTCTCAAGTTGTTGAGCTCTGCATATATGGCAAAAATCTTGCAGTAGTTATAATCATCATTTAGCTTTTGAATCTCAATAACACCTTTACTTCTATTCTGACAGGACTGCAACATTACTGTTAAAGCAATCAGCAAGGTGATGAATAAAACTCCAACAGTTACAAGAGCACCCATGAAGATCATTGCAGCAAAGGATGTCATGTAGAACCCTGACTCTACCTCATAACGGCTTTCCATCTCTGTACCATTAGAAACAGAATGCAATTTATTATTATTATGTAAGATGTAAACAATAATTCTTATGAAGAGGTACTCTTTTGTTAGTTTACAGTATGTTAGAAGTGAAAGAAAAAAGAAACTGGACTACAACTAACAAGTTATTTCATGTGGAACAAGCATAAGATATACCATGTCCACAACCATTCTAGTCTGGAATTTGAGTTTAGCTTGAGAAATAACTGCAAAATGAATATGTTTTTCACCATGATAGTTCAAGCTTTCAATCTCAATTCACAATTTCTGTCCAGTAGCTATCTATAAACAAATTTTTAGTCTTTAAATTATTTACAATAGGAAGTAATAAATTTTCGGTACTCCACTACTCTCCATCAGTGCAGGGCTGTGTTATCTATAAAATCACAAGTACCTTTGGACATACATAAATAAATAAAAGGTGCACTTACCAGAGCCTCCTCTACTAGAGAGACCGTGAGCAGAGAACTCCCTCTCCATTTGATGTGCATAAGCTGACATTGCTTTGACCTAACCAGCAATTACCAGATCAAATTATACGGTGCAAAGAATCTCCAGTTCCTTTCCAAATGAAATATGGAGATCACCTGAAAAACAAAGATCAAGCTCACTAATACAACACGTGTCATCATCACCAATCACACAAAACTATAACAGATGCACAACCTTATAATGAGACCAAATTCAGAACTTCAATGCTGACGCATTAACCATGCCAGCAGCTACCAGCACTACATTCTCCATTTGTTTGCCTATGACAATAATTCAAACACACAAGAAAGCAGTAAGAAGCAACCATTATATTCTTTCAGGAGGAATTAAATCATAAATTTTACCAAGATCTAAATATTCCATTTTGCAACAAAAGAGTAAGCTCTTTAATAAAGTTACCCATTTAGGTCTTGTTGTTTCTGCTTATAAATCTAAAACAAAGAATTCGATCAAGTTTCACAATCTTATCACCAACCGATCAGCCAATTTTATACCCAAACAAGCAGAAAAACGAACTGGGTCGACAAATCTTTCACTGATCAATCCATTTACACTGTTCAAGCGATATGCTAATAAGTTCGATTCATCTACGAGAATCAACCCATATTATGAAAAGAAAAAACAAAATATAGAAAAAGAATATAACCAGTGACTGTAACTGAACACTAACAGTGTGAAGAGAAAAAGGACTACGATTTTAGCATTAGAAAAAAAAAAAAAAAAAAAAAAAAAGCTGCAAAGTCAAACAGTGAAACAAAAAATTGAAGCTAAAGAATGACCATTGTAATTAAGAATTTCAGCGAAAGATGCAATTTTTATAGTAATCAAGGCACAGAAAAAAGAAAGAACGAGAGCACCTGAGAGAGAAATTAAATTAAATGGTTTAAGAGATAAAAATACGAACAACAGGTACTACAATGCCGGAAGACAATTATTTCTTTATCAATCTTTTGTTTTCTCTGTTTCCACCTCCCACGAAGGAAGTTTCGTTCTTCCTCTTTTTTCGAAGGTTGTAGTTTATTATAATTATAGTTTGAAAATCTATGATTGATGTCACACGTCACAAGACGGAGTTGGTCCGTCTTTCGTTTAATTGGGCCAAGAGTGCATGTGCCCGCCCCAATCAAATTATATTTTTCTTCGAAAATTTGAAATATGTTGCACTTAATTATTATAATACTGTAATAAATTGTGATTAAGTTGTTCTTGTTAAGAATCCATTTCACTAGTCTTCTGGAATACCCATTAAATTTAATTCGATAAGTATGATTAAAAATAAAAATGATCAAAGCCAAAATTTATTTAATCTCGTGAAATATATATAAATATTAAATATCTATCCAATCATTAGTTTTATTTATTTTTATTATAAGAAGTTCTATTTAGTTTTATTGAATTAACTGCATTATTAGCCAATCCCTTCATAATACTTAATATTGAATATATAAATTCAATCGTGAACTTTGCAAGTTTAAATTTATAGCATTTTGAATTTTGTAAATAATATATTATGCACTTAAACTTATAAAATTTTAATAATATTACAAACAAAGACCTTTAGAGCTTTTAGTTTTTATATGCAAAATATTGATTTCATAATTCTCAAAATTTTCAATTATTTATTAAATGTTTAATTGATTTAATTTTACTACTTAAATTGTTAAAGTGTTCAGTAAAATGATTTTGTAAGTTAAGTGTTTAATATATGTACTTTTATAAATTGAAGTGTCATAAGTCAAAGTAAAAATTGAGAATGTCATAAAATTAAAGTAATAAATATGTATTCTGCCGAAAATCTTATATACATCCATAAACTTCAAATTTTTATTAATTTGTTATTTTTTCCAAATCAAATGAATACCTTCACATGTACTAATTCAGGAAAATAATCTAAAACATTAGTAAGTTGTTTATTAAGTTTCTATTTTGAATAAGGATAAGATCTTTGTATTAAATTATATATGGAAATAGCAACAACGTGATATTTTTCAATAAGAATAGAATAAGAGCCTCTTATATATTTCTTTAAGTTAGTAACATAAATTAAATATTTTCATGTTTTAAATATTTCTCGCTCTAATATTAATAAAATATTTAATTTTTGAAAATAGATATGTTCGTATATCGGACTTGAGCTTAGAAAATATTGAACTTTTTATATATTGATTCGACCCAATTTGGTCCTATTTTTCTTTATAAAATGAACTCGTGGTCTCTTTATGAATAAATCTACTGAAAATAACAATATCAAAATTTTACAAAATTTATATTTATATATGGTATATTTTTAGATATCAAGTAATAAATAAATAAATAAATAAATATATATATATATATATTAAGAGTATTATTATAATTTACATATTGTTTGTAAATTTACTGAATACACAATACATTCTAAAAAAAATAAAAATTTATACTCAAACACAAAATTTCTCTACTCATATAATTATATTTTTGAAATTTTATTTTTCTGAAAAAATAATTTTTCACAAGAAAGTTGGGTAAAGTAATATTTTGCCTAAAACGCCAAAAAGAAAAATGGAAAAAAAAGAAAAAAAAGAAAAAAGAACTGAAGAGTTAAAGTTAGGTTTTCTTGGGAGACATTCGCGAAGTGAAAATACCGGGAAGCACTAAAACTATACTGCACTATTCTCTGCTCTTTTGGTTGTTAATGGAGTTTACAGCTTCTTCTTCTTCTACTAGGGTTTTGAATACTATCTGTCAGTTCTCATGTTTAACAACACCAACACTTAAAAAATCAAGCTGCTTCTTTAATCATTCAAATGCTTCGCTTCGCTTCCCGGCAATATTCTCTCGCGCTGATTTGTCTTGCAAATCAACTCTCAAAGAAACCTCTATCTATACGTCTAAGGTCTATATTCAATTGGTTTCCTTTCATTTCGCTTCGTTTTCTTTTTCTTTTTTAAATGTAAATATTCATTGCTGATTTTGTTGTTCATGAAGATGGCTGCGCGGGATTTTGAGCTATCGAGTTTAACGGCGTTGTCTCCTTTGGATGGGCGGTATTGGGGTAAAGTGAAAGACTTGTCTCCTCATATGAGTGAATATGGGCTAATCTTTTATCGGGTTCTAGTTGAGGTACCTTCATTTCGACTTGTAACGGTTATTTACGTTGGTTTTGTTTAATTTGTAATTTTTTTTGTGTTGGAATTGACGAATTTGGATGTTATTTGAAGTAGGTTTCCTATGAAATTTAGGATTTTCTTGTGCATGTGCTTTTGGGGTGCGTGAAAGATTTTAAAAATACCAATTTTAAGCTTAATTTGGGCTAACTAAAAATCTAGGAAAGCTTGCATTTAAGAGTACTGTTGAGAAGTCTGATGTTGGTAACATAATTCAGAGATGGCGTGTAGATGCCTGTTTGGATTGGATTGTGGAGTAAATTCTTGTGCCGCGATGAACAAATAAACCTAGGAATTTTTGTGAAGTAGCTTAGACTAAACTGAGAATGAGCTTCTAATTACCTCAATTTGAATTCTGCTAGTCTTCAGGCTGACTAAGGTATAAGAATATCTGGAGCTCAAACGGTTAACGGTACTTATCTGTTGTTGCTATGAGCTGCTGTATAGCACTGTGGGCTCTAGTGGATTTAGTGACCTAAATTATAATAGGGTTTAAGTTTACTTCCATCTAATCTAATAGCATTTGAATTTTTATGTGCTAGAGTTGTTGGTGCTTTGTAGAACCAGAGCATGCAGGATTTATTATTCAAAATTTGTCTTTTCTATGTGGAGTCTCACCATGTGCTGATAACTTTAATTTTTATTCTAACATTTTGGTGCCTTTTCTATTTCAGGTTAAATGGCTGCTGAAGCTTTCACAAATTGCTGAAGTCATTGAGGTCCCCAACTTTAGTGAAGAAGCTCAGTCTTTCTTGCAAGGATTGATTGATGGGTTTAGCTTGGATGATGCCTTGGAGGTTAAGAACATTGAGAAAGTGACGAATCATGACGTAAAAGCAGTGGAATACTTCTTGAAAAAGAAATGCCAATCTCACCCAGAGATTGCTAAGGTTCAAATATCACATTAGTTGCTTCTATCCAGCTAATGTAATTCACGATTGCAGAATTATTGTTGAAAGTTTTGTGATTTTATAACCATATCATCTCTTTCTGTCTTCTGCAATGCAGGTCCTTGAATTTTTCCATTTCGCTTGTACATCTGAGGATATCAACAATCTGGCCCATGCATTAATGCTGAAAGAGTCAATGAACAAGGTTATGTTTCCTGTAATGGATGAATTGATCAAAGCAATATGCAAAATGGCCGAAGATAATGCTTCCATTCCGATGCTTTCTCGCACTCATGGACAGGTAAAAGAGCTATCCCTCAGGTGGAATTATCATTGGAATGCCATTTGCTATTGTTCAGCAAGGCTTTATCTGATTTTCAATTCTCAATAAAGCTGTCGGAAACATTGTTTTTTTATATATAAAATTTTCATCTGAATCTTGATTAATTTTATAGACTGTTATTTTCTTTGGCATCAAAATTGTTGTTTGTTTTATAATTTGTGACATATTTTAATGTAGTTTACTTTTGACACTTTTTGAATCATAAATTCATGACTTTTTTGCAGCCAGCTTCACCCACAACTTTGGGAAAGGAAATGGCAGTTTTTGCTGTCAGGTTAAGTGAACAAAGGCAGGAAATTTCTCAAGTTAAGATAAAGGGAAAGTTTGCTGGTGCTGTTGGAAATTATAATGCACATATTGTTGCATATCCAAATGTCAATTGGCCTCTAATTGCTAAAGAGTTTGTGGAATCTCTTGGATTGTATTTCAATCCCTATGTTACTCAGGTACATCATCTGTCTTTCTCTATTTAATGAGATTCCTATCAGATAATAAGTCTGACTTAAGATTTTACATCATAAATGTATTTCGACTTATATATGAGACTAAGAAGCAGTCTAACTAGTTCATAATTTCATGTTTCTGTCCCAAACATGCTCAGGAACTGCTCAAATGCTTCTTTGCATATAAATGATTAAATATGGGAATACAAAGTGTAAAGCCTTTTCAAAGGTTGTAAATATAAACTTTGAAACTACTTGCATAAAAAATCTGCATTAAAGTAGTGGATGAGACATACCTTTGAGTGACTGTATGATAAAGTTCCTGCATCTGCATACCTTTTCTTCTTCCCCTTTTCATTTCTTTTAAATTTTGTTCTCTTTAATAATATAATTTGATGATTTGTCTTTGATATTATTTGGCAATTTGTCTTTAATACATGTTCTGCAGATTGAACCACATGACTATATGGCAAGACTTTTTCAAGCAATTATTGTATTTAACAATATATTGATTGATTTTGATAGAGATATATGGGGCTACATATCCTTAGCATACTTTAAGCAGGTAGGTATTCTGGTGTTAGATTGATATTGTTGAATAGTTACCCTCTATAAGAAAGGGACTCATTCTTCACAATTGAAGCAGATAACTAAAGCTGGTGAGATTGGGTCGTCAACTATGCCTCACAAAGTAAATCCTATTGATTTTGAAAATAGCGAAGGTAATCTTGGTAAAGCCAATGGAGGGTTATCTCATCTCAGTGAGAAGCTACCGATTTCACGCTGGCAGGTAAGACACAGGAGACTTCTTTTTAACTTATTTTTATGTCCCTTTCCTGTTTGTCTATCCTCCAAATTGTTACTCGTAGTTTATTTAATTTTTGCAAACATTGTATAGATCATAGGCATTGGGTCATCAGCTATTTAATTAGTTTTTCTTGTGCCTTGGCAATAATAGTTCTTATGTTTTGTGCTCTATTTTCAGCGTGACTTGACTGACTCCACTGTTTTAAGGAATATGGGGGAGGGCTTGGGCCATTCTCTTCTTGCTTACAGAAGTGCATTGCAAGGAATTGGAAAGCTTCAGGTATGCAATTTGATATAATTGCAGTGCTTCTTATCCCCTAGTAGAGGCATGGAATACATGGTTAGCTGTTAAATGTAATATCCTTGTAATGTTCTGATTGGTATCTGTTTTGATCACATATGCTTCATTTAGGTGAATGAAAGTCGCTTAAGTGAAGACTTGAACCACTCATGGGAGGTGCTTGCTGAACCAATACAGACTGTATGTACCTTTGAATCTTTTGATATATTTTTTCACCTTTTTTTAACAGTTCATGATATCTGAGATAGATACATTTTTGAATACTGAAGCTTGAACTTTTTTATGCATCCAATACTGTACTTAGTCTCCTACTATTAAATTGTCCTCCTTACATTTTTATTTTGACTAATTTTGTGTAGGTAATGCGCCGTTATGGTGTTCCAGAGCCTTACGAGAAGCTAAAAGAACTAACTAGGGGAAGAGCTGTTACCAAAGAAAGTATAAGAGAATTCATTGAAGGCTTGGAATTGCCAAAAGAAACAAAGGCTTATCTTTTGGAACTGTCACCCCATAACTATGTGGGAGCAGCTATTGAATTGGGTAAAACCGTTGATGTTACTATGAATTTAATAAATGGGGTTACAGCTTTATGAATTGATAGTTGAAAGTTGCTGGTATTATGGCCATGAATGCTGACCGGATATTGTCATAAGATCAAACACTATACTGTTGCATGGATTGCAACCAGGTAGAATACTGAGATTCAGGAGAAAAGGATGCCAGATTTCCTGCTTAAAAAACATTTTTTAGTTATTGAAGAGCAATCACCATTTCATACGTGTATCAGAGTAGTAGACTAGTTGGCTGTTACCTTCACATGATTTCATAGTCCTTTAAGAGGGGAACCTATGAAGTTCTGTTTCTGCATCTTTATAGTACTCAATACTGCTGTTTTATGATTTTTACTATAGTATCAAACGATGATCCTCAGAGAGAGGACTGAAATTTTGTAATGATCTTGTTGAGCTTAAAATCGATTGCTGGGTTTCGTTTACCGTTTCATTGTACTTGGTTTCGGAAGTAGTTGGCTTGAGTACATATTAGGCATCCCATATATATTGAAGTCTATAAATTCTGTAGTGCGGAATAAACTTCATTTACAGGTAGTTCTGTTTTAACACCCATCTCTTATCTTCTGTATGAAAATAATTTCAGAAGTTAGTTTTCTCAAATGGCACAATATTCTATGAAGCATGGAGATGCGAGTTCTGTTACATCCTATCTTCGAAACTAAAGTAACTAAATGTATCTATACATAAAGTAGAAACCAACAGAAAAAAAAAAAAAAAAAAACTGGAAGAGGGCTTTGCTTTAGTACCATATATCTCTCTTTTATAAGACCAGAGCCACAAATATTTGAGAGATTGTAATTAGCCTCACCCAAATGCCCACTCGATCATCCATCAAATCTATTCAGCACCATCCACGTGGCAGTACCCAGTTAACTGCTTATCCACTCCAGGCTCTCACTCAATTCCAAGATTTCCTTTGCCTAACAGAACATTAACAAAAAAAAAAAAAAAAAAAAAAAAAAAAAAACTATAACCAATACCCACTAGCAAGGGCCAGACGGTTCAAACAAAAGCAGCTGGTACACTTAAACATGGAGACTGGTATAGCTTGCTGTGCTCGTGGAGCTCTGTTGCCTGGTATTTCTTCTCAGCACACAAAAGCTTTAGCTTCTCCATCCTCCACTTTCAGGGTATACCAATTATTTATAAATATAAAGTCTTGTTTTTTTTTTTTTTTTTAAATTTAATGTCAAAAATCCTTTTCCTGACTATTCCTGCAAGACAAGCACTCGATCACTTGTGCTTGTTCGCGGAGTTATAATTATTGCACTATTGGAACTTGCATATCTGAACAAGAGAGAAGCTTGAAGAACTACATATAATACGTATGAAATTACAATTTTAGTTTTATTTATCAATTTAATTTGAAAATGGATATTTAAAATGCATGATAGAGTCTGAAATCAAGCTCACTATTTGGGGAATCATTGCGGTTGGTGCCAAGATCATCTCTCAAGGTTTCAAAACCGAAGAATGCTTCCTTAGTGACAAGATGTGAAATTGGTGACAGCTTGGTAAGTTGGAAACAAGTTCAAATATTTTTAGTTTTATATGTTAATTTTAAGTTATAACATAAATAAGTTATTGTTATGTTATTTTGTGGTTGCAGGAAGAGTTCCTGACAAAGGCAACACCAGATAAGGGACTTATTAGGCTTCTGATGTGCATGGGAGAGGCATTAAGGACTATTTCATTCAAGGTCAGGACAGCTTCTTGTGGAGGAACAGCATGTGTTAATTCCTTTGGAGATGAACAACTTGCTGTGGATATGCTTGCCAACAAGCTTCTTTTTGAGGTTAGAAATTAGAAATATGAACAAATTACTTAACTTTCACTATTTGCATCTTTCTTATTGTTTCTTTTCAAAATTATGAGAGTCTAATTGCTAGAAATTCAGTTTTATGTCAGTCTCTGATTCATCATTTGACTTAAACTAATATTATTAAGATATATTTGATAAATTATGATTTCAAATTTGCAATTGATTGCCTCCTGTAAAAATTCTTCCATGATCAATTTCAGTGCAGAGTTTCCATAACCTTGTTAGTTGGACCTGAATCTGAATCTGAAATATAGAGCTTCTTTCTTTTAAAATCTGCAAGAGAATTTACAATTAATATGTCTTAGATTTTGATGTATAGGCCTTGACTTACTCTCACTTCTGCAAATATGCTTGTTCTGAAGAAGTTCCTGAACTTCAAGACATGGGAGGCCCTGCTGAAGGTATGCATTTCCTATAATTTGTTTAAGTCTTGTTCTTTACAAACAAATTTCACCAAATTTAATGGAATTCATTTGGATCATGCTTTTATATTTGGTATGAATAAAAATGTTCATTTTTCTCTTATGAATTCGACTTTATGGAATTTAACATAACTAAATCAAAAATGGGTTATAGCTTCTTGATCTCTAAGAAGGAAACAATACTGATGTATTTTCTTTCATACAAACAGGTGGGTTCAGTGTTGCTTTTGATCCACTTGACGGCTCTAGTATCGTCGACACAAATTTCTCAGTAGGCACCATCTTTGGAGTGTGGCCAGGAGATAAACTAACTGGAATAAAAGGAAGTGATCAAGTTGCAGCAGCAATGGGAGTCTATGGTCCAAGAACCACTTATGTTCTTGCTCTTAAAGACTTCCCTGGCACCCACGAATTCCTTCTTCTCGATGACGGTATGCCTTTAATATATTCTTGCTTTTTTAAAAAATTGAGACCTTGCCCATTTAAGTTCTACATTTCTCTCATCTTCCTCAAAAGAATGTCTATGTTATGCATTTTCCAGGAAAATGGCAACATGTTAAAGAGACAACTGAGATTGGTGAAGGAAAACTATTCTCTCCAGGAAATTTAAGAGCTACATCTGACAATCCTGACTATGACAAGGTTCTGTTTATACTTTGGCATATTTTATTGGATAATACATTTAAATCTGTATTTTTTTTTCTTATTAACTTGTTAATTTGTTTGTGACCCAACAGTTGATCCACTACTATGTGAGAGAAAAATACACTTTGAGATACACTGGAGGAATGGTGCCAGATGTTAATCAGGTTTTTACAACTTTGCTGTATATTAATTAGCATAATATCCCCAAATTTCTGTTCTGAAAATAATTTGTAATATTTTTTTTTATCCTCAGATCATTGTAAAAGAGAAAGGTATCTTCACCAATGTGATATCACCATCTTCAAAGGCTAAACTGAGATTGTTGTTTGAGGTAGCTCCATTAGGATTCCTGATAGAGAAAGCTGGAGGCTATAGTAGTGATGGCCATATCTCTGTGTTAGACAAGGAGATCAAAAATCTCGATGACAGAACTCAAGTTGCTTATGGATCAAAGAACGAGATTATTCGATTCGAAGAAACTCTATACGGGAAATCAAGACTCAAAACTGGAGGAGTTCCTGTTGGAGCTGCTGCATAAAATGGAAAATGCTAGCTTTCCCTTGCTTTTCCTTTTTGTATCTTTGAACAAATTTATCTCCTTATACGTGTTTGTAAGATAGTTCATGAACAATTCTTATTTCGCAGGACTATTAGAATTATAAATGTTTAATTTGTTTTAAGATGAAATGGCAAGCTACCAGGGATTCATCTTTTGTTATCTGATAGAATTGGATTTCATCCAATAAAAATGGTTACTATTCGCGCCATTATCGACTAAATTCTCATTAAGACAATCAGGATCATTGGTATATAGAACATATTCTGCTATGTTCTTCAATGAAATTGCAGTTAATCAAAACATGTACTGAATTAAGACAAGCTATTTATCAATCTATCAGAAGAATGTTTTTTAAACAATTGTAAATTCCAAAGGTGTAGTCTTGGAGTTATCAATAGTTCTGTCTTAATAAGAACATTACAACTGTTACATTTCTTCATAGGATTCCTTCACAACAAATAATGAGTATTTTTCTCACAACCGGCTTTTCTATCTGCTATTTCAACTCATGCTCATAGTTCAATAAGCTAGATTTTTCTGCGTTATATGAAGATAAGCCTGCAAGTTAGTTTAAATTGTTCTTAGAAAGTACTCAATACCAAACAAGAAACTATAAATATGGTATGCATTCTCTTCTTTGAGTTCAAATACCTTTGTATTAGACTAGTAATATTTTTATCACCAACGTTTGACAGCATCTTGAACGTTTCGAGTAATAGTCTTACGAGCCGAGTGTGATGGGTTCTCAAGCCACGGAAACAACCTCCCTGCAAAAGCTGTGAATAGTATAAAATGATGTTAAATTAATACTATTAAATCCAATTTTTGATTTAATATACTAATCTAGTATACATTCCATCCTTAAATAGGCACTAGAGGTGAAAAACAAAAATGGCGTGGATCGGTTGGAGGCCTAGTTGATGCACGTATAGAAAAAGTATGGAGCATAGTTTCAGAAACTAAAAGACTACCAGAATGGATGCCAATGGTTGAGAGATGCACTGACTTGGTCGGAGATGAAGGAGTTCCTGGCTATGTTCGGTTAGTCTCCGGCTTCATGTTCCCCCAAGAAGATGGTGAAAGGTCATGGATTAAAGAGAGGTTGGTTTGTATGGACTTAACATCATATAACTATGTTTACAAAATGGAAGCAAGCAATGTAGGGTTAGATGGATCAGTAAATACATTAAAACTTGTGGATTATGGAGATGATTCAACTTTAGTTAATTGGTCATTTCAGATTGACCCTTTAGAAGGTGCTTCTGAGGACAACATAATGGACTATTTGGGATTTCTTTATAAATCATGTATTAATAGGATAGAAGCTGCAATAAAAGCTGCATCAAAATAAATTTACATATATATACTCTCAAATTAGTTAAGGTTTGACTATATGAATCTACCGTTTCAATTTTCACTGTGTTCATAAGAAAGTCCGCACTAATGTTAGAAAGCTGTAGGTCCTTCTCTTGTCTTACTCTCAACTCGTGCTACTTAATTGAACCTTTTGTCGAATGTGATCATTTCTAATCTTATATGATAAAAAATCCATATAACATCATCGTTTCTGCAATATTCATCTTGTGAATATATAAATGTCATCAAAGATATGTCATTAAGAGCATACATGTTAAAGGGAAGGAAAGATAGGAGATATAGAAGAAAAAGTTAAAAAAAGACAAAAGTGTTAGGCATCAGCTCTGATACCAGTTGTTGGGCATCAGCTCTGATACCACTTGTTGGACCCTTTCAACCAATTAAGAAAAAATTAACGCAGCAAAAAAATAAACTTGTGACACACAGAAATTTACATGGTTCACCCTCAACTGTTTAGGGTTACTTCCACGGGACAAATTCCGAATCATTCTTCCATTATTAAAAATAGTAGGTACACAAAGAGAGTAATACAAAAGATAGTGGCACACAAAGTGTTTCCAAAAACACCCCATAATAATTTTCTCACTATTTTTCTCTCTCCTAATTTTAGGAATCCCTTCCTAAAACTAGATAAACTCTCTCTCTATATATTTTTTTTTCCTTCCTCTGTTGTGTACTGCAAATGAAGCAAATCCTCTCCTATTTATAGGAGAGGTAATGCGAGAACCGTGTGTGAGTTACACACGGCTCTCCATTTAGGTAATGGTTGGTTGCCAACCTTCTGCCAACTTTTTGACATTTTCAAATAACACGTTTTTCTTTTTTTTTTTTCTTTTCAAATTTATTGTGGGTCCTACTTGAGTGGGCACCGCACAACAAAAAGAAAATTGCGTAAATTATTGAATGGCTTAATTGATTAAGTAGTGTAAATATGTAATAAAGATCTGTGTTTGAAGGTTTAACTCACTTGAAGAATGTACAGAGAATCAAATTGATAGAGTATATATGAAATCAAATCACTTTGACCCCAATAAAGAAATTTAAAATATGTTAAACATGTTTGTATTGTAAGAAGTACCTCTTCAAGGAAAGGCAGAGATTTTAATTAATTGGGACTTTCCATTGCATTTGTTGGTGGAGTTCTATGTAAGCAATCAAATGAGTCAAAAATGGAGCTTTGAGCATATTGCTTTTCTCCCTTTTTATTATTATTATTATTATTATTATTTTTATTTTATGTGTTGTTGCAATCCTAAATTTTAACTTTTTATAACGTTAAACCAAGCGAAATAAGAAATTATTACATAAAAACATACTTATTATCAGCATTTAAACTTAAATCTCCTATATTAAAAAATAGTCACCCCACTACTAAACTATTAACCTAATATCAATCTTTTATTTAGTATATTATATATATAGAAGCTTCTTGAATTTCAATCCTAATACTCCATTGATTTCAGATTAATTTCCAATCTTTCGAACCTCTAACATTTTATGTATTCTAAAAATTGCAAAACATGAGGTTTTAGTCACTTGGGAACTTCAATGAAATTATTATTGTTTGACAAAAAAATAAAATTGAGACACTTGACCATGAAATTAAAATATATTAAAATATATTAAAATAATTAAATTTCTGGCATATTGTATATTGTAGAAATCAATAAAAATATGGTCGAATTTTTAATATATGGATGAATCTTACCATTTTGTTGCTTTAAAATTAATTAATGTTCACATTATTAAAAAGAAAAGACACAGTTTTAGTGATTTAATTAGGTCCATTTGATATAATCAATCATTCTAAAATATATAATTGATTTTAAATGAATTCTATTTAAAATTTATTTACAAATGAATTTTATATTTGATATAATAAATTTAAACTTTAAAATTTGGTATTAATTTAAAATTCAATTCAGTAAGTGATGGTGGCTGAAATTAGTTAAGTCGTATTCGACTTTGTTTTCCTAATATTCATAAACATAATGCATGTACACAAACATGACAAAGCCTGCTGAGAAAAATACATGAAAGGGAATAATATAACAGCTTTAAAATTGAAAATGCAACATAATTGATCACTTGAGGTTTTCACTGAAAGGAAAATTGATAAATGACAATTACATGTTATTATAAAATGGTACATGACTATTGTTTTCCATTCATGCTAATAAAGCCAAAATTAATTTATTTTGAATTATGGAATCATGTGTTGTCTGTGTCTGTGTATGCTTGCAAATTAAGGAAGAAATTAGCTAATAATTTTATTTATTTATTCTAAAAAAGGGAGTTTCGAGAATAAAATAATGAAGAAAGATGTTGATAGGCAATCGATTTTAGCTGTTCAAATCCAAAATCTAATTATCTTTTCTTTAAGCATGAATTTTAAAATGCAGCCAAGCCATAGATATTGATATATGAAAATCATTTCTCAACTACAAAATCTGTATTATATTAAGGTTTCATACATTTAGAACATTACCCACCACCACAGTCACCATCTATCATCTATGCATGCTTTAAATTCTATACTCTTCTGGAAGGCTATTTCGGCTGCTACCTTTTCCCAACTAGTTATATGTATTTATATACCTACACACATTACTCAACTAACTATACATATAGATGAAAATGATATGAAAACAAATATATAACTGAGAATCTTAGAATAACTCAAGCGGTAAGATGTGTATTTAGTGGACAATTCCTGCAAAGTCAGGAGTTCAATACATATAAAACGTTTTTCATATGAAAAGAAAGACTGGAAACTCCAAAATGGAACGGGTATATAAGTGTGCACACGTGTACGCGTACGTGTATAGATATGAAGCCAGAATTTAAAGTTAGAGGGCAAAACCTGTAGGCACTTGGTCAATATTAGCTCTCAATGTATATATAACTATTATGTAATAATAGTTGAAGACATAGTATAATACAAGGCTTTAGAAGCAAGGTATAATTTATATATATCTTAGGTTGGAGAGAGACATATATGTATATAGAAATACAGCTGGGCTGTACATTTCAAGTTACAGAGAAAGGTTTCAGTCAATTGAAAATGGCAACAAGGTCATGGTAGCTTAGTTCCAAATGAAGAGGACGAGATGTTTGTGTAGCATGCAAGAAAACCCTCATCAAGAGGAAACATGACTGCAATTTTCACTTACCTAATAGCCTAAAATGACATTGCATCTTTTTTTTCCTTTATAAACTTGAGTTCATTAGTCATACATTAGAGTTCCAACATAATCATAATATTCCATAGATCGATTTTTCTCAAGAAACAAACACAAACAAGAAAGCAAAAGAAGAAGAAGAAGAAGAAGAAGAAGAAGAAATGGAATGTTGTTGGGTTCGGACAATGTTACTTCTCATTTTCTTTTCTCCGGCTTTTGTTGATTCTGCTGTTCGTCATTATAATTTTACAGTAAGTAGTGTTAAATGTGTGAAGTGTGCTAATTAAATTATCTTCATTATTTTTTTTTAGCATACTCTAATAATAATTTTTTCTTTTAAAAAAAAAAAGAACTTACTCTAGTAGTGCTTGGTCCTTCCAAAATATTTCTAACAATAATTATGTATCTTTCATAATTTTCTGAAAGACTAAAAGGATGCCTGAATTGATAATATTGAAATTAACTATGTCATAACCTTAATCTGTCATGTTTTTTAAGTTGAAGAGAATTTTTGTCATGTTTCTCTTACTTGGAATGACGATGAAGACTTACCAACTAAGCCTATTTCATTTAATAACCTATCAAGTAAAAAGAATCTATTGGGATAGTGTCACTTACTATCAAATCCAAACACCATTTTAACCTTAAAAATTGAGGCAACTTTTGCATATGAGGATAAAAAAAAGAACTGAAAGCACAAATTTCACAAATTCATGCAGGTGGTTATGAAGAACACAACAAAGCTTTGTTCAAGTAAATCTATTGTCACTATCAATGGAAAGTTTCCTGGCCCAACTCTTTATGCAAGGGAAGATGATAATATCAATTTGAAGGTCATCAACAGTGTCAAATATAATGTTTCTATCCACTGGTAAGAATAATAAAAAAATCATAATTGCATATCAGACTAATAAATATAATCGGGAATCAGGTTTTATCCTGACATTATGCTCCCATGCACTTGCATGATTGAGCTGGGTTAGAACCGCTCTCACCTTCCTTCCTCCCTTGTACCTATAAAAAAATAATTAATTTAGTTTAATTCATTGAAATTTTTTTTTTTTTATTTTTTATTTACAGGCATGGGGTGAGACAGTTGCGGACGGGCTGGGCGGACGGGCCAGCATATATTACGCAGTGCCCAATTCAGCCGGGACAAAGTTACCTTTACAATTTCACTCTTACTGGGCAAAGAGGGACACTTCTCTGGCATGCACATATTTCATGGCTAAGAACAACGGTACATGGTGCCATTGTCATCTTGCCTAAGAAAGGTGTTCCTTACCCTTTTCCAAAACCGAACAAGGAAAAACTCATCATATTAGGTCAGATCATTTTGAATTTTTGTTATATTAAGATTTGTTATGCAATTGAATTTTTTTTTTTTTTAAATAGTCAATATATTTTTGTAGGTGAATGGTGGAAAGCAGATACTGAAGCAGTGATCAATCAAGCAATGCAAACTGGTTTTCCACCCAATATATCAGATTCTCACACCATTAATGGCCATCCAGGACCCGTTCCTGGTTGTACTTCTCAGGGTATACTTATATATATATATATAATACGATTTATCAACTGAGTTAACTCTAATCGATTATATAGTTCTCGAGTTTGACAACATTTTTCTATATATATGCAGGCTACACATTACATGTAGAACATGGCAAGACCTATTTGATACGTATTGTAAATGCAGCAGTAAACGATGAGCTATTTTTCAAGATTGCAGGACACAATCTAACTGTTCTTGAAGTCGACGCATGCTATACTAAACCCTTTAATACTGATACATTATTTATGGGTCCAGGCCAAACAACAACTGTTCTGCTAAATGCAGATCAATCAACTGGCAAGTTCTTAATAGCAGTATCTCCATTTATGGACACAATTGTTGCTGTTGATAACCTAACAGCCATTGCTTTCTTGCGTTACCAGGATACCGTCGCTTTTTCCCCTCCAGTTCTTACAGCAACACCTCCTATAAACGCAACATTAGTAGCAAGAAACTTTGTAGACAACCTTAAAAGCCTAAACTCCAAAAATTACACGGCCAATGTCCCATTAACAGTAGACCATTCTTTATATTTTGCCATTGGAGTTGGAATCAATTCTTGCTCTACATGTCTTAATGGTAGCAGAGCAGTTGGAGATATTAATAATGTTACATTTATAATGCCAACTACAGCTTTACTCCAAGCACATTATTACAACATTAGAGGGGTTTTTACAGATGATTTTCCGGCAACTCCACCTAATCCTTTTAATTATACTGGGAATTATACGGGTGGTCTTGCTACGAAGAATGGGACTAGACTATATAGATTGTCTTTTAATTCTACAGTTCAAGTTGTTTTACAAGGTACTGGTATAATTGCACCTGAAAGCCATCCTTTTCATCTTCATGGATCTAATTTCTTTGTTGTTGGGAGAGGAGTTGGGAATTTCGATCCTGTTAATGATCCTAAGAAATTTAATCTTGTTGATCCTGTCGAAAGGAATACTGATAGTGTACCTACTGGTGGATGGGCTGCAATCAGATTTAGAGCAGATAACCCAGGTAATTATCTGATTAATTTCTTTCTTCTTCCTTTTTTTTTTTTTTTTTTATCTTTGTTTATAAATATAATTTATTCATATTATTATTTATTTTTTAACCGTACGGAGCTATGAGCTACACAACAAGGAAATAAGTATTTAACTTGTGTTTAACATTAATTATCTTAGTCTGAAATGAAATCCCTTGATAAAATCACAAGGTTTTAAATTTTTATTAATCTTATTATGTTTATTTGGAGCTAATTTAATCAATACTTAAATTTAATTTTATAAATTTAATCATTTTTTAGGTTAATTTTGGAGGAGCTAACTAATATGTATCTTCTCTAATTAATTAGTCTTTTTCTTGACAAGGAGGTAGCACCTACACATGCCTCTATATATATATATATATATATATATATATATATATATATATATATATATTGCCTTGGCAAGAATGAAATTGTTTACGAGTTTTCTTTTTTTTTTTTGAAATAAAATGTATGTTATCAGTAGAAATTCTTTTAAGGTTTTTTAAGCGGAGTATTAATAAATATCAATTCCCTGATAAATACTTGTTAAAAAATTATGTTTTAGAATTGCATGTCTTGATGTATATTTATAGTTTTTTTTTAATCATTTACTATTTCAAGTCCACTTGTCCGACTAATCTGAAATCGCGTTGAATAAATCTACAAAAGCAGCATAATGCTCTCTTCTAAAAGTTTAAAAGGACTATATATCTAGAATTCAAATTCAAAACTTTTGGTTAAGAGAACTTCTTTCATAATCAATCTCACCCATCGGAGTATGTTATAGGATTTTGATAGAAATGATTGATAAGAACTAGTTATAATTATTAACATGAATTTTGTGTTGGTGTAGGTGTTTGGTTTATGCATTGCCACTTGGAAGTGCACACATCATGGGGATTAAAGATGGCATTTGTAGTGGATAATGGGAAAGGGCCAAATGAGTCGCTGCTGCCACCTCCAAGTGACCTTCCTAAGTGCTAGAAATGTATACATGAAGCTGCTTTGAAAGCAAAGCATATACAAAAACTAGGCATTGAGAGGAGTAGAAGAGTGTGAATTGAGGCTTATATGCACAAAAATCTAAAAAAAAAATTATAATAAAGGAAATAAAGAACAGAGAAAATCTGAGTTCTATTTTTAAACAAAGGGGAATTACTCGAAAATGAGTGAATAATAAATGATGTAAAAGATAATTATGCTTATCAATTTATTTTCTCTACGACAGAAATTTGTTTCACACTATGAGTAGTGTACTTGATGAGATATACGTACATTCTTGTAATATTTTTTTCTTAAATTGTAAAGTGTAAACAAAAAAATAATGAGTTTCTTATCGTTTCATTTGCATAAAAATTACGATTAGAAAATACTTAGTTTAAGAACTAAGTTGTGTCAATCAAATTTCATGGGCAAAATTGCTAATAAGGCAAAGTTCAAGGTTCTTAATGGAAAATATGTTAAAATTTCAATTATCAAATACTTCAAGACCAAACTGTAGAATAAAGTAAATTTTGGATTTTAATGGAAAAAATGTTAAGAACCTTTGACGCGCCAGATAGGGGGCGAACCTATGACTTTCTGCTTAGGAAACAGACACTCTATCCACTGAGCTACAGGCGCTAACTGATGTGTTTTATGCAACTTGCAAATTAGGTAGTATTACCAAATCAAATTAGCTTTCACTCTTTTTTTTTTTTTTTTTTTTTTTGAAATTAATAGGATTTTGAGAAAATGTTAATAATTTTAATTATAATCAATTTGATTTATTTTTGTAGTAAAATTTTATTTGATTATAATATGAAATATGATACAAAAATATTAGAAAAGACAAAGGGGAAAATTTTGTAATTTTATAACTTACAATTTCATTAACTAAAATTACAAAGTATTTGATTTTTTTTTTTTTTTTTTTTTTGTATAATTAAGTTGAAAATATGCAATTGCTTTATATATGTCTATAGTGAAGACACTTATTTTTAAATGATAAAAGTTTGATAATATTATTATAAATAAATAAATAATACGTGTTAAAAAATTTTAAATATGCATTTCAATACTTTATCTTTTAATTAATGAGAATTACGAATTTATTTTAATTTTTTGTATAAAATTTTTTTTATCATTATGTTTTTTATTTTCTGTTTTTTTTTTTATTTTCTTTTGAACTGTTTTCTTGGGAAATTAAAAAAATAAAAAATAAAAATCTGATCTCTACGAGTAAACTCTAATGCTTTCGCAAAAGATAAAAGACAAAATACAAAGAAATAAGCTCTTTTGAACTCCATGCATAGTAAATGAAAAACGGTGGTATTGGAAATGAAGAGAACATCATTAACTCTCAGCGCACATTCACATCCTTATGCCATAAAATGAAATGGATCAAGGAAGTAGAAAAACATAACGTTGATGTAGAATAATACCTATCAACTTGAGAAATAACGGTAACTTTTTGGTCTTTCAAGTACTCTCTAGGATTTTTAGATTCACATTAAGTATTTTGTTATTATCTAGTATTTCCTTTATTTTCAATTTTCCTATTTAACTCGTTTTTCTTAATTTTAGTATTTTTCCCATTTAAGTTTAAGGTTATGTGCATACCCTCTAAATGTAGTTCGAAATACGTAATTTAACACTTAAACTTTAATAAAAAATTTCGTGGCAACCCTAAACTTTAAAATTGATCTTATGGTATATGAATTTTGCTTTTTGTAATAATCTTATACCTTATCATGCTAACAACATTAATGTTTTTAAGTATGTTAGCTTTTATATGTAAAATATAGATTTGGCACATGTGATTAATACAACTTTTGAAATAATAATTTTCACATTTTTTAATTATTTGATCGATCTAATTTATAATTTAAAGTGTTTAAGAGTCAATTAAATTGTTTAATTGGTATAATTTTACAAATTGAAATTCTTGACAGATCAAAATAAAATTTAAGAATATCACAAAATTTTTTATGAAAAGTACAGAATGAATTTATGTATTAAGCCATTAAATATTTAAAATTTTGCATTTTTATTCGTTGTAATTCTGTAACTAAGCTTCTACATTTGAAACTGTGTTATTATTTTTATAGGTATAACTCAAGTCCTAGCCTTGTCTATCATATTTACATGTTTTTTCAAAATCTTTCTATGTAAATATTTATTTATTGTACTTGTTTATAATTTATTACATTTATTTATTCACTCTACATTCAATTCACCTTTTATAATATTCATTTGCTTATTTTCACATTCATATTTTATGATTGTATTTAAAATTATATAAATTAATAAATAAAACCTGTTATGGTGTTAATGTTTCCTTCTCTTCCCTATATAATAATAAACTGTATCACCAGTCTTAGTGCCACACTCCAATGCCAAGCAGCCACCTTTTAAGTCTCCTTTTCTCTCTCAAAAACTCTTCTTTTCACCTTAACTCAACCAAATCAAACTCCAAAAAACTATACCTTCCTTCTGATTCTTCTGTTCTTGATATCACTCGCTCAATTGTTCTCTCTCTAATTTAGTCTATATATTCTCTTTCTGCTATCTTTTACTGTCCTGCTGATCTCTGAGCAAGTCTGTTGTCTTCTTTCACCACTTGATTGCCTTTTCCTAGTTGACAATATTGCTATTAGTGCTTTTTGTAATAGTGTTGCAAATTTTATGGGTATAAAATATGAGTTAGTGATTCATTTTCTTCAAGTTTTGATTTCCTTTCTTTTCCTTTTTTCAAATTCTCTGCTTCATTTTAAAAATCAAAATCTGGGATTTGCCCCAGGTTTCATTCCTGTTGAGAAGATCAAATTTTTGTTTTTCTTTTAAAGCCTCTTTTCTGGATTCTTTCAGATTCTTAAAAGTTGGGTCTTTATTGGTTTCGTAAGTTTTTACTAATTTTGCTAAGAAAAAGAGATTCTAAATTTAATGCCATTTCATATTATAATAAGACTCAAACTTTGCATATGCTGTGTTTCAGTTCAATATGAATTTGTTGTAAGCAATTGCATTTTTAAGTAGAAATAGGCATGGAAACTCTATATCCCGCTTTTTGCATGTCAAATTCAAATTGGTTCAATCAAAGCACAGAATGGACTAAAGAGGAGAACAAGGAGTTTGAAAGGGCTTTGGCTATGTACGATGAACATGAACCAGATAGATGGACAAAAGTAGCAGCAAGAATTCCAGGAAAGACAGTTTATGATGTGATTAAGCAATATAGGGAGCTAGAAATGGATGTCAGCGACATTGAAGCTGGGAAAGTACCAATTCCTGGTTACCTCAGCTCTCCTTTTACATTGGAGTGGGTTGATGACCGCGATTTTGATGCCTATAGAAAGAGGCCTTTGCCTACTAAAAATGGTGATCAGGAGAGGAAGAAAGGTGTTCCATGGACTGAAGATGAACACAGGTCTTCTTTTGTCATTAATTCTGTTATTGTGTTCTTTCTTTCCATGAGCTCATAGCTTGTCTCTAATAGTGCTAATTTTTGTGTGTTTTTCATGATTTTATTAGGTGAAGTATGTGAAAACTAGCTGACGGGTTAAAATCTGATAAATTCTTTTGAACTAGGACAGAGAATTTAAGTTAAACTAATTTATTTATTAGTTGCAGAAGCCTGACTGTAATCATAGATGGTTCAAATTTATTGCATGTTTGTTTGGAGATGATTATTTATATCTTACACCCTATTGTATTATATATTTGTTTCTCTAATGGATGATGATGATTGTGATCAACTACAGGCGGTTCCTTATGGGGCTTCTAACCCATGGTAAAGGGGATTGGAGGAATATATCCAGAAATTTTGTAGTTTCTAAAACTCCAACTCAAGTGGCAAGCCATGCACAGAAGTATTTCATAAGGCAGCAGCTTTCTGGGGTGAAAGATAAGAGAAGACCAAGTATTCATGATATCACAACCGTCAATCTCAATGATACTGCTATATCAGATGGCAATAGACATTTGTCTGTAGAGCAATCTAATGCCCTTTTGTTGCAGCAAAAGGCTTCTAGCATGCAGAAAATGTTGGTTGATTGGAACCCCTCAAAGGATGAATCAATAATGGTCTTTGATTCTACTCATAGCAACTTACTTATGTCAACTCAAAATGATATTGCTTCAAATACCCTCAAACTTCAAGGGCAAAATCTTTATGGCAGTGCATATCGTGAGACTCACATCAACCCACATAATTTGGTTTTCCAGAGACATCAAATTCGCGGTTAAGGAGGCTATGGCTGCCCTTGTTCATGTCAGTGGATCCAATTTCTAAACCTGATTTGTGTTTTGTTCTATATATGTGGTTCAGTTAATTGTTTTCTGACCATAAACTGAAGGTTCATATCCTATGATGTCTCAGAATTCCAATGAAATCTTCTAAGCTTAGCATGTATCTAAAAGCAGCTTTAATATGGCTGCTGATTCACTCTTTCTGCTTTATAAATTCTTTCTCTGTAGACAAAATCTTGAAGATTGTAATTCTGATGCTAAAAATCTTAGTCATTCTCAACTTTGTTCTTCAAGAATAGTAAAATAATATGTGAATTAGGTAAAATTTTTTTGCTGCAGATGTCAAAAGGCAAATCTAAAGGCATAAGGCCGAGTTAGAAGCTGACTCACTCTACACTATTCTTGAAATTCTATGGTATCTAATTGCATTTCTTTTTTCCTGAACAGAGCTATTCTTAGCTTTAAGAATTTCAATAAGGCCAAGTTGACCAAAGCTTTGAGGATCACCAATCCATCATTTTAGTTGCAGCTGAGTTTGCATTCCACTCAATTGAGAGAGCATCACATGCTTCTTAAATCCATGTTTTTACATTTTCTGTGCAATTTTTTTTTTCTTGAACCAATCCCACCTTCACCTTTTTTCCATGATATTTCTCTTTCTGCCAACCCAATTGTGTCAATATGGTGGCAAGACTGTTGTTTTGCTTGTCAGCATATTATGGTAGCTTTCTTTTACTGGTTTTCTTGAAGCATAAATGCTTTTTTGTGATTCTTTATATTCACTAGCAACTGTGCTTAGATTTTATGCACTAACTTGTTTATTTGTATTGGAATTGAGTATCTATTGCTTTAAAATTAGGCTCTGTGTGTATATGTTTGTGAAATTGACTTCTTGCTTGACCATGAAGGGATATGATCCTAATTCTGTGTAAATTGTGATTCAAAGATTCCTCTTCTATTTAGGAATTATTATTTCTAATGTTTCCCCTTCTGAATTTTTCTTTTCCCTTTTTCTTCCCATCCATCATAGACTATTGATGCTCCATAGTTAAAATAGACATGATCATGGGTCGGGTTCAAACTAGGTCCAACATAATCAATTTTTTTATCTGGCTCGTGCCAAATCTAATCTAGATATAAATTTAAAAATTTTGTTCGAATACAATTTAGTTCAGCTTAAAGCTATGAATTTTATATGGTGAGAGTGAAAGGGATTTACGTTTCTTGTGAGTACTTTGATGTCTAATCATATTATTTAATAAATCATTTTTATTTTAAAGAAAAATTATAATTTTTTTTAATTCATATTATTTAATAAAGGCTTAACAGGTTGAAATAACACTGCTAACCTCGTTTAGGTAAAAATCAAGAGAAATTATAATTAATTCCATGAAAAGCTATTACAAAAAGAGTGACAATAAGAAATGGATATTGGAGTTATTCAAATTCATTAAAATTGGAAACTAGATAAGGTTATTTTCATGCTATTATTACAGAACTCTATTTCTCCTCCCCTGGTTTCCATCTGTCTGAATTATTTCTAGTATTGGAGGCCTCTAGAATAGGTAGATTGGTAATCATTATCACAAAGGTTGGCCATTTCACATATGTCAAAGGAAATCATATATGTATATATAATAATGATCTCTAATATGCTCTTACTGTGTTTGTTTTGTATGAGTTGCCATTGTGGGTTCTGCTGCCACCATAGTTGCTTGCTAATTAAAACCATCAATGAAAAGTTTAGTGCCTACCCATGTCACTTTGCACATAAATATCATTTCTATGAGCCACATATTGAGCATTTAATTAAAAACTCCAAGTATGAAAGCAACATCAATAGTATATTTCATTATTTTCATTCAACCTTTTTCCTACTAAGTGACAAATCTACCAACTTTATAATAATTTCTCCTAAAGGAGCAGCCTTTCTGCAAGTTGCATTAGAAAGCACTCTCCCTACTTTATTCTAATTTTAATAAAACTAGTCTTTCCTTTCTTTTTTTTACTTTCAAAAAAATACAAAAAAAAAAAAAAATTAATAATTATAATATGAGATCAGAAGATCAAATTTACAAGTTCTTTTATTTTTTTAAATAACTTTTGATGTACTAAAAAAGATTGACTATTAGTTTTGTGTTTATGGGAAAAGATAAAAAATAAATTTAGAGTGAATGATGGTATTGGCTTGCTACATTCAGTAGTGGACATGAGGAATTAATGTTTGAAAGGAAGCATATAAATAAATAAATAATATGAATAAATGGTTTAATGGGTGTTGTTTGGTGCTTCCCTCAATTAACTTTGACTTCCTCTCCATAGAAAGTTACCCACTAGTGTTACAGTGTAGGTATAATTTCAACTTTCCATGGAAAAGGAAAGTCCAATGATGATCTGCACATATTTTTTGTCACTAAATGTTGAATCAACTCATCAAAAACCATTTACTAATCTTCATTAGCAGCTTATTATGCTCGCTAGCGATAACTTTTCTTTTCACCTGTAAATGGTTCATCCTGTTTCCCAAGATTTGAACATGAGATTTTTTTTTTTTTTTTTTTTTTTTTTGACAGGGATTTAAATTATTTGTTAGCATTTTTGATTGCTAAAAAAAAGGGTAAAAGATTAATAATTGCTATTGACATCTCACATGGGAGTAGAAGGTAGGATTATGCTTTTATGAAATGAATTAAAAGTCATTGTGCACTTTAAAGTGCCAAATCCATTTACATATTTTCTGATAGGATTAGAATTTTCTTACTCTTTTGTCAAATCAAACTTCAACTATTCCACCATTAAATGTCTATTGAACATTTCAAATACTGAAGGAAAAGGTATTGAAAATCTCTTAATCTAAAGAATAACTACAAAAGATTCATAGCAACACAAGACTTACAATCAGATATCCACAGCAAGTACCAAAAAAAAGGAGGCAAAAATGGTAAAATTGATTGCTTAATCATGCTCTTCTATCATCAATTCTAACCATTCAAGATTGTCATGATTCTAATAGATACAAGCCTGCACTTAACTTTTAGAGGTTGAACTTTTGAGGCTATGTGAGCGCTTTTTATGTAGCTTTTTAGCGTTTTGATAAATACTATTTTTTTATAATATTCGGTAATAAACTTTTAGAGATTAAGACAATATTTTATAAAAGATTAATCCCAGTAACATTTAGCTTTTTGCATTTTATAAAAAGTTGCTTGAATTGCTAAATGCTACTAAAACTGTTAATAGCTATCAAAATAGCTAAAACAGCATTTTGCCAAATAGGCCCTTAAGTCTAGCTCACAGTCAACTAATAATTATTCACCAAGGTGGTGTTTGAAAACACAATTCAACATTAAAGAACTGGGTTGTTGAGTGTTTACTTCTTAAACAGTTTAACTAATGTAAAAATTTGAATATTTAGAACTTAATTCTTAAATTGAGTGCTTAATTATCAATCACAGTAATATGTGTATGATTATCAGGCTTGGGACTAATTCACAAAATGGTGTGAGCTTGGGATTAACATTGCCTGAGGAGCAACCCAATGTTTTGTATTCACTTGGGCTAAGATTGGTATTATAAACTGGGTCCAACCATTTGTGTTGATCCAAGTCTTAAAATTTTCAGGTCCAAATTGAATGATTTAAACGGAGAGAATATTTTCTCTGTTCCATAATACTTGTTACATTTGGAATTTCACATCGTTTAAGAAAATTATTAAATTTGTCTAGGTTATAATAAATTATTGAATAAATTAACTATATTACCTTTAATTTAATATATCTAAACATCAAATTAAATTTTAGACTCTTCAATCCTCATGTTTTGTCCAATCATAGTTGTGGAGAATTTTTGGGAACACAGAGATAGCAGTAAATAAATAGAAATTTTTTTAAAAAAATTGAAGCAATAATTATTTGTCATATACAAAGGGTAAACATGAAAAAAAATTATTACTTTTTGAAACTATAAATTGGATAAATATTTTAAAATAAATTATTCTTTCAAGAAATATTATGAAAAGGAGGTAGGATTAATTTAGAAGGTCTCAAGGTAATAGTCAAGCTTTCAAATTTAGTTAAAAACCAAAAAGTCAAAGTCATTACATTTTATCCAAGAACAATGAAATGGTAACTTGATAGAAAACCCAAATTCAATATTATTATGGAGCGTAGATATGGATATTCCTTGTGCCAACCAATCATATGATAACTCCAATTAACTAATTGCCAATCTAGCTCATGACCACCAACCGCCCATTCATTTCTTCCTGTAACCAAACAACTACTTCTACTCTGTTTTTGTGCCTCATATGTTATTTTCTGTCCTTATGTTCATTGAATATGTTGGACAAATCAGCAGCCATCCCATTCCGCAGGACAAATAAATAATTTCCGCTCCCAAGATTTTGGAGAAAACAATCACTTACAAAGCATTTATATTTTGAAATAAATAGAGTATATATATTGTTTTTCTCATTAAGTTTATAATAGATACTGAATATCATATTATATCCATTTTAAATATATATTAAGCAACATCGCGTTTTTATTTTATAATATAGAATATCGAGATATCGGATTTAAAATTTCATTTTCCATTTAAGAGAATCAATATATTAAAAATTATATTATGCAATCTGGTTAATAGACACTCAACCAAAGCATAATACAATCCATGTAGTTTGCGAAATACAATTAATCAGTTTCTATTTATTTTAAAATATATTAATTTATCCTTTTGTTTTGCTTCTGTTATACTATTACGTCATTCTGTCCAATTTTTGTAAATATTATATCAGAAAAATTACAATGCAGTCCTTATAATTTAAAAAATACAACTAATCCGTTTCTATATTTTTAAAAACAAAAAGTATATTTTTGTTATTTTATAAGATACTTAATAGAAAAGATGTAAAAATTGAATAAAATGACCTTATAATCTGACGGAAGTAAATTATAAAGACATTTTAGTCTATTTTTTAAAAAATACAGATGGACTAATTGTATTTCTTAAATCACATCGATTGTATTGTAATTTTTTCCAAAATTACTAATGGGACCTATTACCAAATATATAAAGGCCCTTTTTTTTTTTTATCTTTTATCAAATTTCAAGCACAAAAGGCATTTTGATGTCTGACCTTCATAAAGCATAGATGTCGACTGCTATATTATTAATCACACTATCACTTCTTTATTTTTTTATAATACTATTTTTATTTAATTAAATAAATAAAAGTACATATTCCCTTCAATAAAATATTATACATGCAATAATTTCATACTATATCGATACATAAAATTCTCACGAAATGACTCGTTTTGCATGTAAAATTTCTCTGAAAATGCTGTAAAATAAAATTCACCTGAAAATACAATATGAACATAATATACGAACGTATGAACATAAATATATAAATATATATCATATTCATTTATAACCTAGCGTGTATTTATATATAATTTTATTGTAGATTCGGGTTCAATTTTTAATATACAACTACTATTAAACTATTTAAGAATATTAATCTTCTTTTAATTACTATTTCTTGCAATTTTAGGTTTAGTTTCCTGCAAAATATTTATGGTATTTTGATTTTAGTCAACTTTTTAACCCAAAATTTCTCTTCCTGTTTGACATCACCCCTTCTAGTTGTCATTTATTAATACTTTCGTTCTCTGATTTTTATTTTTTAGTTTCCTAAGAACCCAAAAAAAAAAAAAATGGGAAGCAACCATAAACAACCTCATAACCCATAATAATTGCAATTGACTGATAAGTACATACTGCAGATGACCGTGAGCAAAAATCAGAGGTATTGATCTAAAGAAAATCATATTAAATATTATTTACGAAAATAATACATTTCAATCATAATTTCAAAAGTAATGCCACAAGTAGGGACATAGTTTTGAAGACAAGAAACCGTTACTGTCAGTTAAGATTTCTTAAACCTTTGTAATGAAAAAATAAAAATTGCATAAGAAATCGTCACTGATAGTGGCAATTTCTTAGAATGGTTTTTAGAATGGCATTAGGTCAGTAGCCAAAAATCTTGAGTTCAAAATTCAAATGCTCTCACAGAGAACAACAAAGAAAAAGATAAAAATAGGCCAAGTTAGATTGATTAGTAGAAAATTACTTTCTGCAGTCAGACAATTCAGAAGAAATTAGAACATAATCATATACAAAAACACAAACAAGAACAATTACATCTGAAAAGAAAAAACAATAGGGTTGACAACTGCGCGTCGTCGTAATAGTAAAATAGTAGAAAAAAGAGCATTACAAAAGCAAAACAGGAATCAAGTGAATCAGCTCCATTCAAACCATCCCCAGTTTCAATGAGTAACAACAATTTCCAACAACATTAAATCAGAAGATGAAGTTTCCAAACTACTAATCTTAGGCTAATGGATCCTACACAAGAGAACGAGTAGTGCAGCAATAGTACAAGTAGTATCAAATTACAAAGAAAATGCAAGCTTATTACAAAACCAATGTCTAGGTAAAATGAAATAGAAATTAGAACTAAAACCGAAACCCTCTTACCAAAATGAAAAAAGAAAAAAAAAAAAAGAAATATGGATGAAATTTACAAACAGGGCATTACCAGGAAAAGAAAGAGACGCAACATCATATACAGCTCTACGCAGAAACCAACCTCATCGGATCCAAGGGCAAAACACACTCTGGAAAATCTGTTCTTGGTCCAGCAAGGGAGTAATATGCAAGTATATGGGCTGGTTGCTCAACCACCGCATCTTCGCCAACCTGATTAACCATGGCAACTTTTCTAAGAGGAATTAACTCAATGTTCCAAAATGGGCGAGCCATTGTTAAAAGATCACGACCTGGAATTGACGATGCTTTATAACCTTGCACCCACAGATACCTCAAAGAGGTCAGTTGCATCACAGCTCTAGCCAATGCACTCTCAGTGAAACAACAGCCCCTCATTTCTAGCTTTTGAAGACTAGGACATCCTTTAGAAAATGCTAAAAGCCCCTCATCAGACTCTCCAACGTAACCCAAAAGCATCCATCTCACATTCTGACTGTACTGCCCAATATAACCAAGACCCACATCAGTCAATCCTCCTTGTCGAAGATACAGAGCAAACCTCCGGAGCTTCTCACAATGTCTCAATAGAGCTCGAACACCATTGTCAAGTGGTAGATCAGTTATCCTCTCTTCTCGGTCGAGCAAGACCAGGCGGAAATCATTCAGGTTCTTTAAGCAAGCACCAATATGTTCTAGTGCTGCATTTGTGATATCAGAAACATAAACAGCCATGTACTCAAGTTCCAGACAGCCCTGAGCCAAAGCAATCAATCCTCTCTGCGAAACTACACCTTCTTCATCCTCCATTCCCTGCTCATCAGCACCACGCTCAATTCTAAGTCTCTTTAGTCGCTTACAACTGGAAGCAAGAACTTCCAGCCCTCTATCTCCAATAACATTTCTTGCCTGTCAATATCAAAAAATACATTCAACAAAATATTCTCAAGTCAGACATAAATTCCATATAAAACTCCGTGTGGAAAAGCAGGCACCTTTAGTTTTCCTAAATTCCATCTGCATTTTAGGGCTTTCATTTAAAAAGGATTAAAATTAATTAGCAAAAAGCTATTTAATATCTCAAGAGTCAAGACCTATGCCAATAACGACAACACATGCAAAGTCAAATTATGGGGATCACACATTACTATATTAGCATATCCACACTCAAGATTGAAAATACAATAACAACAACTAAACTATAGACGCAAACTAGTCGAGGTCAACCATATGAATCCTATATCTGACATCCACTTTGTTTGGATTAAAAGCACTAAAAAGAAAAGATTGCAATTAAAAAAAAAAAAAAAAAAAAAAAAAAAAAAAAAAAAAAAAAAGAGGGTATCAAATTATTTATCATGAATGAATAACAAACTGCAGTGTCAAATGTACAAAGAACATACATACATGCCCAATTGAGAAAGCATACAAAACAGACACATTCAAAAGAAATTATGAAAACAACAATATCATGTAGAGAAGCAGAAGCATGTTTGTGATTATACCTCAAGAACTTCTAAGTTGCAGCACTTTTGAATTAGAAAACAATGGTCCTCTGTGTCAAGTAATGCATAGAGGAGATCCAACTTTTTGAGCATGGGTGCAAAAGGGAACACTATCGGCATTTCATTTTTTCCCATATAGGTCAGACCCAATCGACACAATCTTTGTGGAAATGTCACAGCAGAATACTTGTCCGGTGCATCATTGAAGGAACCCCCACAAAATTCTTCTAGAGCAGCTGCAGCATGGAAAAAACCATGAAGATCCAATATTTCACAATCACTAATTTTAACAGATACTAAGGAGCGACAATTTTTGGCTATGAGCTCAAGGTCTTCAAATCTGACTTTGGTTAGCTCCGTCATGTAAAAATTTAGATTCTCAAGAACTGTATTATTAATAGCAATCTGATGTAGCCAATCACCATCTTTCTCAAGAATCGAGCTCTCTTCCAAAAGTAAAGTTCTTAATTGCCTGCGGAAACATGTAATCATAGTCAACAAAATGCCTCAGTCAATTATTACAGCAACAAGTTGGAATGTTATATATATATATATATATATATATAGAGAGAGAGAGAGAGAGAGAGAGAGAAAGAGAGAGGGAGGGAGAAGGGGTTGGACAACAGTCTGAGTTAATAGTCAAGAATGCATCAAATGACTGAGAATTTCAAAACAGCATGAAAACAGGGAAAACAGATTCATTTTCACGATTAGATTTTTAAGACATGGTGGATGCGACTCCATACCAACAAAATGAGAGAGAGACTAACATTGGCCCAAAGATCTCAAACAACATATAATGACCAAACCAAGTTGTGGAGGTAAATGTAAAGATTCACATCTTTTACTAGTATTTTCCTTGCATTACAGTCTTACACTCTCAAAAAACTAAATAAAATTGCCATGTAGCAACCCATACTTTTATGACTAATAGTTTAAGGAGTTCTCATCAAGAAGAAAAATTAGGATATGATAATTCCACTTTATAGGACATACAATTAGTTCTACCATATAATCCTCGAACAATAAATCATGTCAAGTTGAATCTGCAAAGATGTTTTGAGAAAAGGGGCAGCAGCCACCAGGACATGCAACTAGCATCCAGCCCAGAAAGCAATCTACTCCAAAATGCATTTGTTAGAATTGAAATAGACTAAAATAAAACTAGCCACATTCCTTCTGTATGCAAAATCTAATCAGAGAAGGGAGCAACCAAAAACAATGAGGTGATACAACCATCAAGTTTAAGGGTATAATTTCTTCTAAAATTATAAAAGAATTGCTCTCATGACTTCCCAAACAATAAACGCAACATATTTTCTCCACAAGACCTGAAATAAATAGAGAATGCAAACTATAAAGAGAGCAACTCATGAAGCACCAGAGCTCCTGCCATACACCAAGATCAAAATAAAGGATACAAAATCAGAAACTAACTTGAGATACTGCAACGGAAAGTAAATAAGCATGTGTCACATGCAGCTATTGAAGCTTGAACAAGAAGGCAAAAGATTATCCAAGATTTAAAGCTGACAAAGCAAGCCAAAAAAAAAAAAAAGAAAAAAGAAAAAGAAAGCAACCTTAGATGTATTTAAGTTCCCTCTTTCACACGAAAGTTCCTCTTCAATGGTTATGATAACTCTCACCAAACATCTTACATGCTAAAAAACAAATAAAACACATTTTATAAAATAAAATAATAACAAACTTGAACACACTCGACAAGCAACGAAAGAATTAGTAAAAAAAACCAATCAGAAAAACGTTATTGCAAATCAAAAACAGAAAAAAGAGATGGTAAAATCTCATAAAACAAGTCATCATTTAACCAGGAGTCAACATTTCTTATGGAATTACAAGCAAAATTCAGTACCTGCACAAGCGACCGACATGTAAAAGCCCATCGGTAGAGAATCCAGAACACTTATCAAGTTTCAAGACCTGCAAGACCCGACCACGAGACTTAGCGAGAAGCTCCAGATCCGAGTCCTTCACAATCATTCGTCTGAAGTGAACAGATTTCAAGCAATCAAACGAGTCGGCAATTTCATTAACCCACGGCGTCACAAACCCTCCCCAATCCTCCGGTATCAAATTAAACATAGCAGCTCTTGGTTTCCCTTTCAGCTTTAGGGATTCAAGGTGCTTAAAACGACGTCGTAACCGATCCGGACTAGTGGTATAGCATAAAGCGATCGTTATATGCTTTCGCGTTAAGGCGTCAAGCTCATACCAGCGACGACAAACCAGTGAAACAGCGTCGCGGTCTCGTGGGTCATCTATGTACGGCATCACACATTCTAAAACGACATCGGGCATGCCACTGCTGCAACTCATTCTATTGAGTTTGCTGTCCTGACTCTCCTCTTCCATCGCTTTAACAAGCCTTAAAAAAAACAATTAGTTAATAGATTTACAAGCTACTGACCGATCAAAACTTCCAAAATCCGAACTAATACAAGTTGCAAAATCAATTTCATGGATTTCAAGCTTCCTGCTAAAACTAATTTGACAAAAAATCTAAAAACCTTCAAATACAATATAAAAAGTACATATTCGAGAACAAAATCTATGAACCAGACTTTAAAACCGCAAAAGCTAACTCGCCGGATAAAACGGGTATGGAAGGAACATAGAAAGAAACGTTCTTGAATAAAAGAAAAAGAAAACGGTGATATTGGACGCTAAAAGAAAAAATCAATCACCGGAGATTCAAGAAAACGGCAAAGACAACGGTTCCATCGGATCGCAACTTCAACTTCAGATCGACTAATCGAGTGCAGTCGCTTACCGCGACCAATCATGGAAGCAGTGTTTAGTGAGCAGCAGAGACACAGACACAGAGAGAGAGAGAGAGAGAGAGAGAGGTAAGAGAAGATAGAACAGACGGTGATGGTGAAGGAGAGAGAGATCCGACGGCGACAGTTGAAACAGTTTTTAGTTTTGGGTTAATCTGTGGATTTATGGATCAGGACCCTAGTTAAGGGTCTCTCCACTCTCCAGCCCCTCTTATGCGCCTCAAAAAAACCCAAAGGAGAGAGTCTAACAGTGACAAAGAGAAAACGACAAAACTATACTGGTCCAGCCAATCAAAATTGGGGATGGGGAAATTTTTATTTATAAAATCATTATTTAATCAAATTATCTACCATTCGCTTACGCGGGTGGCGGTTACGTGGCACGATTTTATTAGACTTTCTTAATCTTACATGTTGGTGCTCACCACAGTACATTATTATTTATTTTATTTATTTTTTATTCTTTTTTTAAAGCTATACTTTATGCTTATAAAATAATTTTTAAAAAAATAATTTACTGAAAAATATTTTTTAAATAATCTATTTTCCGTTGTTTCGTTGTAATATTGAAAATTAATTAAGATATTGAAGTGTTTATTTTATAAGACTATAAAAAATATTAATAATAATAGAAATTTTATAATTTAAAATTTTATGGTTAAATATAAAAAGAATGCAAAAAAATGCAAATTATGAAAGCCGCCAGTGGTCAGTAATGGTAGTCGATAGTAAATGGTGACCGGTGATAATGACTGCAGTGATTAATAAATTAAAAAAAATATGGATTTATAATATTTGACAATCTCCGAAAAATATTTTACTCTCTAAAAAATGAAAAATTATTTTCCTTAAAAATAGACTTAATTTTCCTTTAATCAAGAAAATATTTTCCGTTGACTTATTTTCTGAATATCCCAAATAACAGAAATTTGTAAAAAATAACATAACCTTAATTTCTTGTAAAGGTAACCATTATCCAAGATTAGAAATTTATTTTGTTTCTCGTTGTCCTGTGATTTTCTTGATTTAAGTCTCGGTTAAAATTTAATAGTTAAAAAAATATTTATTTTTAATTGTTTCGGTACTTCAAGAATAATAATAATAATAATAATTTTATCATTGAACCTATATTATTTGTTAAATGCATTATTCTAAGGAAAAGACTTATCAATATGATATGCCTGATAAATTTTAACAATGACAATCAAGGCAAATACATATGTATAATTATTTTCACTAAAAAAGATAGAAATTGTTATTTTTTATCTATTAGAGATCAGGAATCTAAAATTTCTTTTCTTCTAATAACTCCTATTGAATTATTGAAATTTCTGGTTTATACAATCAATTATTAAAATAAAAAAGAATAGAATAAAGTTTGATTATTATAATAACACATATTTCTGTTATTTAGTAATCATTGCAGATGTTTAATTTAATAAAATAATCTGTTTTTGTGTTTTGAAAGAAAAGGAAAAACAAAATTTAGAATATCAAATGTAAAAGCAGCATCTGATTCTCTACCATTAATGCTATTTAATCTATTGGCTACAGCTTAGTTGGAAGTTTTAAAAGAGGATGAATGATATGTCATGCTTACTTAATTTGCATTTTTAAATTATTTGGATATAAATTATATTTTGTATTTCTGTTTCTTTAATTTGGTTAAATAAGAAAAATAACTCATATATGTATTAGAGGTAAGACACGCTTGATCGCAAACTATAATAATTTTTCATTGCAACTCCTTTCCAAAAATGAATAGAGATATGAACTTACTAATCGAGTATGATCTGATTAATTTTTTCATTCATGTACAGAATGTTTGAGTTTCTCAACTATAAGAATTTTTAATAATTTGAGATAATAGAGACCTATTTAGAGGGAAGCATATGGTTGGTTCAGTTTAAATCGAACTGAATCAAGATAAAAAAAATATGTAAATCAAAGTTTTTGGATGATAGACCGAACTGAAATTGGCATTTGAACCGAATCGATAAGAACCAAATCAGTTTGTTCGCACGATCTTAATCTATTTTTTCAATATTAATTCAACTTTAAATTAAACCGAATAAAATTTTATGAAATTGACTTGATTAAATAATAAATTAGATTTAAACCTGAATAAACTGACGGCCTGAATCTTCCTTAAATAGCTGATTTGTGCACGCCTCCAGATGTACCTGTATTGCATTATACCGGGATGTTGAACCTCTTAAATATAGATATAAACTTAATGTGAAAGACAGGCTCTCTCCAAGCCTTAGCCCTAGTCTCTCTCTCGCTCTCTCTCTCTCTCTCTCTCTCTCTCTCTCTCGCACGGTCGCACTCATTCATGTTTCGTCCTCTCATCTTTATGTTGTCATCTCCGACTTGAAGATTGATACCTCTTTTAATTTTTACAGTCAAACATTGGTCAACTATGTAAAAAATATATTCAATTAATTAATTGATGACAACTCTGCAAATTTAAGTCTTTAAACAGTTAATCGATAAAAATAAAATTTAGATATTAAAATATAAAAAAAATTGTTAAATTCAAACACTAATAGTATAATTATCTCTTATTTCAATTGTATAAATTGAATTATGTTTCTCAATATAATACTATAGTTTTTTGCAATTAATATCTTTATAAGTTACAAATATTAATTAAATTTTATAATAATATTTTAATAGTTAATTTTGAATAAGTATAAATAAATGAATTTATATAATATTTAAAACAGGAAATATTTTAAATAATTAAAAATACATATAATATATGATAATTTATAAAAATAATTATATTTTTTAACGACGAATTTTATATTTAAAAAGCTTTATAATTTTACTATCACTAAAGGGTCATTTAGTCAAACCAACTAACAATTGGTAATGGATTGATGACAATGATACAATGTAAATTCACTATTAAAGTTATAATTATTTTTATATATTACAATATATGATGTATATATTTTTTTCAAAGATTTGTTAATTAAATATATTTAGTATATTGTATAAGTAAAAATATTAATTAAATATTTTTAACATTATATTTTCGTTGTTATTTTTAAATACTACATGTGCTGATAAAAATATTAATTTCAAAATTATTTTTATAAAATTGACAAAACTTAAATATAATATAATATAAATAAATTAACAGTTAATACTAATAATTGCTGATTAAAAAACTTTCTAAATATTTACGATCTTTTTTTTTTTTTTTTTTTGAAAAGTATTTACAACCTAATTTGTTAGACGCAAATCACCTATTTGTGGCATAACCAAACAAGTCTTAAATATTTACCGAGAGGGGGGACTGCGTAATTATTATTATTATGCAATATAAAAAAAGAAAAAAATGAAAATAACGAAAGAAAAAAAGTGGCGGTACCAATCTAGACGGCGATATAATCAACAAATGACAGCTATCTGAGAGGTGCCCAGTGCAAGAAGAAGTTATAACGCTGGAGAAGCTACATTACGTGGAGGCCTAGAGGACTAGGTTATGAATAGACCTAGGGTCTCCCATTAAAAATATTTTGTGCCTCAATTTACCTATGGACCAGTGTCTGCCTCAGTATATTTATGGATATCATTATTTTGAATGCAATGAATTCAATATTTATGAAATTTAATATTTTTCTTATAATAAAATTTTTCATGCACACAAAAATCATAAATGCAAATAATTTTAATAAAATTAACATATGAACTCCTTTATGTCATATTTTTTAAAGTAAACAGAGTTATTGCATTTATAAAATTAATATTATTTCATGCACGTAATTTTATGGTAAGCAGGAGTGAGCATTAATCGAAATTGTCCAAAAATTGAATCTAAGATTTTAATTTTAATTTTTTTTTTATTTTTTTAATTTATATAATCAAACCACTTCCTAGATTTAATTTTGGTTTCATAGAGTCTCATCGAAAATTTTTTGCACTCAAAATAATTCAATGAAGCATAAATAAAATTCGAATAGGTTCGATTAATTTATTTTGCCGTTCATTTTTTTTTCTCAGTTACCTTTATTTTACTTTTTTAATCCTTTTTTATTGGTTCGACTCGGTTTGATATTAAAAAAAACTCTCATAACTATTATTACATATATAAGATATTATACTTTAAATTTGTAAAGAAGTTAACATGTTAACTTCTTGAAATGTACAGCCTACTAGATAAGATATGGTTGCATTATTGGCAATCATTTATTTTCATCATATGAATGTATTATTAGCAATTATTTATTTTTTTATATAATATGAATGTATTATTAGCAATATGATATCATTTTATTTTTTTTCTCGAAGTTTTTATTTTCATTAATGTTAAATTTATTTTATGAGTACATGTGAATGTAAAAGAAATTTTATATAGGAGAAAAAAAATAATCTTAAGCAATTATTCATATATTGTAATTTTATTTTACATCGAGCTCTTAAATTTTTAATATTAACAACTTTTTATAAAAAACCTAAAAATCACATTTAGGTGTTTTTTTTTTTTGTTTTTTTGTAAAAATTATTTAATCTATAAAATAATTTTTTGTACCTTTAAATTTCTCAAAATTTATTTATTAAATAGCATAATTTTTAGTAATTTATAAATTACTTTTCAAATACGTCATGAATCCATTGGTTTCTATGGGCTTCTATAATTAGTCGCAAATTGGCAGCCTAGTTTTCAAAAACAGAAATTATAAATCAATCAAAGTACTGAGAAATGCAGATTAAAAATTATAAATTAATCAAGTATGGAGCTTGGACTAGATTTTTTTTCCCTCAGTGTCTTGCTTTCACGGCTGCTGTGTCATGTACTCCTAATAAACAACCTTGTTGTGGCCTGTGGCTGCGGCGGCAGAGATAAGAAGAAAAGGTATATATATATAAAAAAAAAAAAACAGTTCTGAAATTGGATAGATTTGGGTATTTATTTATAATTTTGAAAATGACTTGACCTGTCACTTTTCAGTTCCTTTGGCCATTTAGAAAAAAAAAAAAAAAAACAAAAACAAAAATAATTCTTAATCATTAAAGACAATCTCCTACTCGTCAATCATTATTAAGGCGGTAATCCATGGTAGGTTTTTATGTATGTCAGCTATTAATTATTAGCTTTTAGATAAGTTCAGTAAAATTAATTATTTTGATAGCTGTTAGTTATTTTAGTGGCATTTAGTTGTTAGTTTTTTGAGTAATTTTTTATAAGACGCTAAAAGCTAAACGTTACATGAGTCAACTTTTTATAGAATAATACCTTAATCTCTGAAAGTTAATCCAAACATTATATTACCGAAAATTATAAAAAATAGTGTTAACATTTGACCAGTCAAAACGCTAAAAACTACTCAAAAAAACTATTGCCGAACACAACCTTTAGCTAATACTACCTCTGTTCCATATTACTTGTTACATTTGGAATTTCACGCTCCTTTAAGAAAACTATTAAATTTGTCTAAGTTATAATAAATTATTGAGTAAATAAATTATATTACTCTTAATTTAATAACAATTCTCCAAGAAAACTATTAAATTAAAGTAATAATTATTAGTCATATACAAAGGGTAAACATAAAAAAAATATTAATTACTTCTTAAAACCACAGATGTGACAAGTATTTTAAAACAAACTATTTTTTCAAATGTGATAAATATTATAGAAAGAAGATAGTAGTTATTTATAAAAGACTTGAAATGAGAAGTGTTCGGTAAAACCAGCTATTAGGCTTAAAATAAAAAAAAAAACATTATATTTAATTAGTTGAATTCTAAAAAAAAAAAAACAATAGACATTTTTGTCAAATTATAAAAATTTTTATGAAAGTTATGTCATCCAACACGTCAAAATGCAACAAGGCCTAAACTATTATTAAGATGTTGAAGTATCTAAGTATAGCCTTCTGGTACTATAATAATTACTCATGTCTACATGGTAATGTTCATCTAAGTCAGTACTACGTACATCTTTCATTCATTCATGTCATACACCAATAAATTTTTCCCAGCTTCCTTAATTTTATTATAATTTAAAAAAATTAATTAATTTTTTAATATTTATGAAAAACCTTCAATATATCTTGAAACAGAGGAAGTAATATCAAACCGTATTTAAGGACGAGCATTAAGTGATACGTACATGACGTTAAATTAGGGTTGCTATTAGGTCGTCTTCATGATATATATTGTATACAGACATAGTACTGCTTGTGGGGTTATTCATTACCTTATACGGTTTGTTTTTTTTTTTTTTTTTTTTTTTTTTTTTTTTTTTTTTTCTAACAGAATTAAAATATAAGCAACCAACTCTACCTATGCAAAGTGTTCCACAAGAAAATATAAGGAATTATAAATTTTCAATTGCCAAATCTTTTTCTTGGATTTCAAATGAAATAATGATATTCAAAAAAAAAAACACTACCTATAACCCATCAACACTAATCTAAAAAAATGAAGAAGAAATGCATTGAAGAATCATATTATTAGAGAAATATTATTATTTTTGTTTTATAAATTCAAAGTAATTGCATTAGCAAAATAAATACGAATTTTTCTATAAATAAATAAAAAAAAGTGCTAGCTAGTAAGACTGAAAGGGTGTGATTGCTCGGCTCTGAATTAAAGAAAAATAATTCAAACCTGATTCTATTGCCAGATTGATTATATATTTTTTATTTTTAATTTTGACGGAAGCAAACGTTTTAAAGGATTGAATATTGATAATGAGTATGCATGGTGGAACCTCACCATGAACAAATTGCAAATTTTAATATTCCTGCCTTGCAAAAAGAATATATTTCTTGTCTATAAATAATAATCTTTGGCATATATATGATTTTTTTTTTTTCTAGAGAGTGCCCAAACTTTCCAATCACATATCTTTCTTCCTTTTGACATTAGCTAAATTGAATCTACTTTATGTTTAATAATGCAATTAAAAACAAATCACCTACCCCTTTCAAAAAAAAAAAAAAAAAAAAAAAAAAACAAATCACCTACTTGATTATTTTTTGTTCCTTTTATTGATTTTGGTCCATTAAAACAACCCAACGGCTTGTTCCAACCAATTAAATACCCTAATATAATTAATCATTACCTCCAATAATTGAACAATTTCAAATTGTCAATTTCCAAATTTTAAGCAAGATTGATCATAAGTCAAACAAATTGCATACATAAATATTTCAGACTAATTTATATATCTTTTAAAGTTGAATTATTTATTTATTTATTGGTTGAAAGCTATGAAATTAGACTTAGAATTCTTAATACAATAATAAATAAGATAATTACATTTAATTTTTTTTAAATATCAAGAGGATGGTTTACCATAATAATGGATTCAATTTATTTAATTTTCTCCATTATCTTTTATCTATTTATTTATTTTAGTATTAACCATATGTATTTTCAGCTTGAAGGGTCTATTCATTAAAATTAACTGTTTCTGTAGCTGATAGTTGTTTTAGTTGCGTTTTACTGTTAATTGTTTGAGTAGCTTTTCATGAAAAGTTAAAAGCTAAATGTTACATGAGTTAACTTTTTATAAAACGCTACATTAACTTCTAAAAGTTAGTTCAAACGTTATGTTACCGAACATTATAAAAAATAGTGTTTAGCGTTTTAACTGGTCAAAAAGCTAAAAACTACTTAAAAAACTGCTGCCGAATACGATCGAAATTTTTTATACTAAAATACTAACTATGAAGTTTCTAAACTATAATTTTGTTAGCATTTTAATCATTTTGACCAAAATAACCTCTTATTACAGTCAATTGATTGAAAAATTGAACCTTAAATTATTATACTAGCTACGATGTTTTTACCAAATAGAAATTATAATTCGAGGACATTATAATTAGTTTTTGAACTCAGAGATACTGATGTATTTATTTAACTCCGGTTTGGACCAATTATCTTGTAATGGCCTACATATATATCTTATAGTGGGATACCATCCCATCCATTGACACGAGCAAGCAACTCCAACTATACTCTTAAAGAGATAACGATAATGCATAACATAATATTTAAGGTCACATTCCCTAGAATGAGGGGCTTTTTTCATTGGCAAATAGATTTTCATCATATGAGAATGGCAACAGGCTGGGTCCAAGGCCATTCTCGCCAGCCCCAAAAAGTCTCGCCCCTTTTCCTATTAAAATTATTTTTTAAATTAATATTTTTAAGTGACCATTTTATTTATAATTATTTAAAAATAAACATCTATTAAATATTTTTATAAAAAATTTAAACAATATTTCTACCTTACAATTAAATAGAAATTACTCATTAAAAATTTTAATTTATGTATATATATATAATACACGAGAATATATAAATATAATTATACCTTAATCATTTTTTATATTTTATAATAACAATTATTAAAATTTACCAAATACAAATATTTATCGGTTAACAACAATAGATTAAAACCACTAGCTATTATGAATAGCAACTAGCTACTAGTAAGTATAAAAATGAGGATTGAGACTCGCAGTTGGAAGAGGTATTTTGCCAAAAAAAAAAAAAAAATAATAAATAAATAAAAGTTTTGGGCCATGTAGAATGTGGGCCAGCAGTCACATAGGCTGATGTAAGCATAACAGTTGCGGGGTTAAGGGACCAGACCACCAGCTCCAGATGTAGGGAGGGATTTAGACAACGCCATGGTCCCCCCATATGCACCTAAAAAAAAAAATAACTGTGTTCTGTCCTTTTTTTTTTTTTTTTCCTTAAAAAGAAAATTATGGAGATGAAGACACTTTCACTTGTAATTATACTTATGTTCACATCAATTGACTCTCATGATTGTGTTTAATGTTGCCTTCTCTCTTTCTTTCTTTCTGATTTTTAACACTAACATCGATCAACTATTCTTAAACAGATTGCTAAAAATAAATTTAATATCAATGTATAAAATTCATGCATAATATCATTTTTTTTATATTAATAAAAACTACCGTTTATTTTTATTTCTCTTTTATAAAATGTGTTATAAATCTGTATTTAGAGCCGATCTACAATCCTCACTGGTTTTTTACATTTTACTGTATATAATTATGCTAATTTGTATTTACTCACTAAATTGTTAAATTTTTTTCCGTTGAATCCTTTTATTAATTAGATTTTCTGGATCGGTGATTGTCTGTATTAGGCAGAGAAACCCACTTAAAAGTAGAAACTATGAATTTGAATATGAATTGGAGAATTCATGAACCGTTTCCTCCTTTTTTTGACTTTAATGCTGCTAATTAAAAGAGAATGAAAATTTGCTTTTTAAAAATACATGCTCATGGTGTATATAACTCAATTTCACCAAAAATAAAAAAGTGTGTTACATGATTATATAACAATTAACAAGTATGCAATGTATTCTTTTTTTCTTATTCACATTTTTACATATATGAGCTAGTTGACTCGAGTCAACTAGGATTAACAATAATTTCGAAATTTCAACATAAATTAATAATTAGCACAACCTTATAGTGAAAACATTTTATTTAAAAAGAAAATTTTTTTATTCGAGATCTCGATATATATACCAAAAAAATATAATAAGATTTTATCTAAATATATTTCGCTTGGTAGCTGGTTTGGATTTAATTTCGCTCGATTCTTTATTGTTAATAATCTCTAGTAAAGTTAATTTGATTGCTGAAAAAAAAAATAGAAAGAGAAATATAATAAGATATTAAACAATTATTAAACCAAAACACTAACTTTGAACATTTTAACAATTATCACATTATTACTTTACTAATCACTATTAAGTCTTACAATTGTAAATTTTGATGAGAGAACATTCACAAAGCAAATATGAATAACACAATAATAACAATATAAAAGGATTCTAACTTTTACTGTTGGATTTAGGTTTCAAGACATAAAGCAATTTAGTGATCCCTTTTTAGCTTGTAGCATAGGACCCAGGTGGACAAGCACCCACCAGACCAGACCACCCCACCAACAATTTTTATGCTCAATTGGTAAAAGTGCCTTCCGGATAAAATAAATTAACTATACTGTGTTATTTTTACTTTTCACCTTAGCTGATTCATCTTCTTCCTTCTTATATGTTTATATAAACATGTTTTGAGTTTAAGTTTTTTTCATCACAAAAATGATTACTAATTTAATGAATATTATTTAAAGAAAAGAACTATCTTATACTATATAGTCCATAATATTATTCTGGTCTCATGAATAAAAAAAAAAATTAAAGATTCAAATTTATAATCTGAAAGCACATTAATTTATTTATTTGTTTGAAGTATTTAAGAATCTCAGAAAGTCATAAGGTGGATGAGGATATTGTTTTTCTGGATCCATTATCAATAGTAAAGCAACATAAACAAAAGATATATATTTTATGGTTCAATTTATTCCCCAGGTGGGACATTTTGCTATCTCTCGATTCCCTTAATTACATATAAAATAAATAAAAATACTTCCAAATTAGCATTATGACCTGGATTAACAAGATATGTTTTGAAAGAGCGGTGAGATTTTACTTGAGAATAAAAACTTTGAGAGGATGTCAATAGATTGAGTTCTTCCCCATTATTATATGAAAAAAATAAAAATAAAAATCCAATACTCAAATGGGGACCGATTTATAGTTGATTTGTAGTTTAAGCATCACATAAATTATATATGTAGATAAAATTGTCGTTGTCGTTGCATTGAGGATGTGGGTGGAGATACCAAAGCCATTCCTTTTCAGATATATTTGTTGCCAATGATCTAACAATATTTTTGTCTCCTAAAATTATGTTGCTCTGCATGTACACTTGGTTTTGTTGCGAGTTACAGGCTAATAGAACAGCCTCTGCCTTGCATATATCTGTCCACTTGTTTCCACTCTGTACCTAGTGAAAGAACTATCAGTTCTGTGCATGACACCAACTCAGATTCTAATACTGAACAGGAACTTTGATGGAATTTCTTTAAAAAATTTTCTAATAAAATCTTAAAAATATTTATGATGACTAATTATTAATTTATTAAGTAATTAATTAAATATGAGTCCATTTTGTTTATTTGTCTAACTAGAAAATTCATGTCCTCGAATAATTCATTAAAAATAATCATATTATCTAAGAAAATTTATTATTATTATTATTATTTTAAATCAGGACCATCACCTACCGAACCAATCAAAAAACCTTTCAAATTTAGACAAGTTCTTGCAAAACCGAACTTTACTATGTAAATCCGATCGATTCTGACTCCAAATCCACTCGGCCACTTAGCAAGCTGGACTTATGAATACAATCAACATATCCAGTGTTATCACAATCTTTTATAATTCACTATTCAAACCTTACAATTCGATTTGATTTTTATAGTAAATAATTAGAATCTTATAAGTGAATCGAAATTGAATATAAATTTTATAATTCAAATTTTATAGAATTAAAATTGAATATAAATTTTATAATTCACGCGATTCCTTACAATTATATTCAATAATTCACGCAATTCCTTATAATTAAGGTTCGAACCGATTCCCATACTCATTGATTTTCATACTCTGAAAATAGCATAAAAGAAAAAGAGAGCAACATTAGAGGATATAACTATTTAAATAGAAAATGAAAATAACGAAGGATTTGAATTTAAAAATGATAATGAATGAAAATGGAATTAGATAAAAAGTTAATTGTTTGGTAGTTTTATTTTATTTTATTTTTTAAAAAATTTAACATAATAATTTAATATTTTAAACTTGCATGACTTAGAACGAAATTTAGCAATTAAATTTCTATTTCATTCTATAGATAAAAAGAATTCCGATTCTCAATTTGACAACTATAACCATATCTAACTATCTATCAATCATACAAAAGGACATAAAAAGTGCGCAAGAGAGAATGCTAAAAACAATACATCTATTAACTTTTAACCACAAAAATTACTAGAAAGTTCATTCTATCAAGAACTGGAAAATCAAGGTATAGACATTAAAGAATGCCCTATATAAATTGGCAGTATTAGCATTAATTACATTTCAAAAGCCAGCGCTGCAACTGCATTCATTATCTACAACTTTTATAGGGACAAAACAGATCATCTACAAAGCAAAACAGAAATGTTTACTGCTTCAATGGTTTCCTTCTTCCATGTTTGGAAACCGAGTATTATCATCATCAAAACATGATCGATCCAAGCCACTACGTCCATCTTGCAAACTTCTATCAAAACTGTCACAGCTGCCAATTACCTTAGCATCGCCATCTCCTTTGGTGCTCTCTGACAGAGAGACCAAGCTAAAGGCAGCCATGCTACTCGCAATAGCATTAACATCACTGGATCCAGCATACAGGCCTCGGCTCCCAGTAGCATGTAGACCCTTTTTATCATCATTGGTTAACACAGCAGGCAAAACATCCATCAACTGAGGGTTACCCTGGGCTGAACTACTAATGAGTAGTCGCAGAGTCTCCCTTGCACCCTTCTCTAGCATAGAGTCAGTTTCGGGAATCAATGGATTCACAAGCTGAGGGTGCAATGGTGGTATAGAACTTGAAATAGCAGGACCAGCACTCACCAGATAACCTTGCCCCGAAGAGCAGACATCAATTACTGGAATATGAACAATTGGATCGCAAATTAAAGGCGTGAAGGTTGGGATCTGCTGCGAACCAGGCATTGGCAATCTTAACAATGGGTCTGGCAGCAAAGCAGGAAAATCCAACGAGGGAATTTCAGCTAAACTAAGGGATGGTGTTGGAGTTAACAGGCCAGAAGGCCGAGCGGCCGACAATAATGAAGACAGTGGTGGAAGCAAGGGGGATTCAGTTGATGATGTAGTGAATTGTGGAGATGCTGAAGGACGTTGCAAAGTTGATGCACCTTGGGGGCACCAACAATAGTATGGAGAAATGAGAGGTGGAATTGAGGGCATAACATGCGGTGCTGAAGTTAGAGATGGAGAGATCGCCAATTTCCCTAGTGATTCAAGAAAACTTGATGGTGCTACAGGGCAACTATTAATTACGGCGAGTCTTTCATTTTCCAACTGAATACAGCTTGATGCATCATTGTTACGGGGGAATGTAATCATCAGGTCATCAACTGCTGAGAGATGGCTATCCCCACGGCGCTTTAACTTTTCCCGGGCAGCATTTTTCAGAGAAGACAAGCTTCTGGGAACACCCTCTTTGAAGGAACTTGATCTAGGACTGAGGCTTCCTTGATAAGATGAATTTGCCTTTACAGCCTGACTGCCAACGTGTCGGGAACGCAGAGACTTAGATGATATAGAAGATGTACCATCAGCGAGGTCAAGATTGGTGCCCAATGAAGTGGCAGGAAAGCATACAGCATTTTCTCGGATGCTTCCAACAAGATAGGTGCGGAGGTGTGTAGCAAAGCAATCAAGACGTGACTTACTAATACCAGTTAAATCTGCTATTGATGGTCTCCTCTTGAGTATATCCTTTATCTATTATTATCAAGAAAATAACATCTCATTCAATACATAAATCATCCAATACAAAAAAGGAAAAAAAAAAGGTGGTAAAGAAACTTCCAATAAATCTTCATGTTTCACTTTATTCCAAAATATAATAAGAAACGAAAAAACCATTTATGTAAATCAGAGTATGACTGTTTTCAATTTTCAATTGGATGGCCACTTCCAAATTGAAGAAATGCTATTTCAGTTACCCCTGCATTATTTTAGCTGAACAAATTATCAAGACAAATAAATTGCTTGTTAATCAATGCATGTACATGCAAGACTATTTACTAGATGCCGTACCTTTGACAGCAATTCCATCCCTAAAAGCTTTGATTTCTCTGAGCACCAGAAGTAGAAATCTCTATCGTCTTCTATCTTTACCAGGAAAGATCTGCCGGAACTGTCTGCAGAGATCTCTTCAACTGTGACAACAGGACCCTGTGCTTTACTGCCTAGGGTGAAGAGTCTCTCTGTACTACCATCATCTCCAACGAAGGAGAGGCGCAAATCAGATGTCGGCAACAGTGTAAGATTCAAATTTCCCCTGAAATAACAGGAAAAGATTAGATAGTACTTAGAATAAAACAGGAAAACTGAACAAAAAAAGCAAAAAGCAACAGAACATATTCTAAAAGGAGGTCACAGATAGCAGTGAGTTCTTTAAATTCTCTCTATCCCGTAAACTGACTATTTCAGTTAAAATTATGGAGTTGAACGCTCTCAGAAAAGTTACTATTACACCGTATCCAAAAACAAATAGCTCAATCATAAAGTACACAAAAACATAAAAGGAAAAAAAAACAAACAAATTGGGTTGAGTGGTTTTGGTGGGTGGGCCTTATCAGTGATGCCTACACAAACGTTCATTAAAATTAAGAGATTTAAACAACAAAATATCATTTATTTTTCTCTTTACCAGCTAATGAAGATTTACTAACCTGGCAATTAGAGTAATTTAAGTGCAAAGTTTACAGCAGGAACAATATTACAGCAAAGTTTTTATACCCTCGCTTCAACTGCCAATCAATCAATCAAGCATGCTATTTTACTGCATGGTTGTTCAGATATTTATCCTCTAAAGCTAGAATCTAAAGCTAGACTAAAATTAAATTTTCTCAATAACCTCAATTTCTCAACTAAACCCATGCCGATGACCAAAGTTAAACCATTATACTTCAATATGTATAGAGTTTTAACCATTTTATTACATTAAAAAACTCACTTTTCACATGTAGAGCAAAATAATAGCATAAATTTAAAAAGAATATTAGATAATCCTAAAAAACTGTCATGTTCATCATCTTCCATCTTTAATTTTTTTTTTTTTTTTTTTTTTCATATAGCACATTTTTAGTTATACCCAGAAGTCCATAAAATAAAATGATAACAGTTCCCAATCAAATACACAAAGTCATAATCACAGATCAGCAAGGTCAGAAAAGAAGAATAAATGATATATTAAAGAATATAAAAAACAGATTGGAAGAAAATTACAAAAGCAACAAACTTTTGAAGAAAGATAGATACATTACAATATCAACTAAACAGCTTATAGCATTAATTTGTTAGTTAAGATACATAATACAGAGACCTTTTGCACGCAATTCTACTCCAGTCAAAAAGTTACCCTATTAAATCCAAAAAGCAGCAGCAATTATGTGATCATATAATATAGGAGATGAAACTACCTTTACTTCCTCATAATTCAGAGATCATAAAGAATACGCCCACTTTACCTACAAGTCAAAAGATATTTTTACTTGGAAGCATGAACATTATCACCATTAATAAGCTAAAACACACAACCCTGCAATGACTACTATTCATTAACAATGACGAGGCATACACTTTCCAGCCACAAGTGTTTGAAAGGAAACTTAATACTAATGGAACTTCAATTCAGTAGTAAACCTAACTAAGCAATTGGAGAAAAAATAACACAGGTAGCAGAACCCTTTTCACTCACAACCATCTTGAAAAGGATTACACAGTTGAATAATCTTCACACTGCCCCTGACATCATAATGAAATGCCCCAGCTATGGAGGAGTCAAATCTAGAAGCAGTGAGAAGAAACAAGCATAACGAAACCAGCAAAAAACAATTTCATGTTATTTGAATTATTTCATTCAACAGATCCTTCACATCCAAATGATCTTATGGAACAAGTATGGAACAGTCTTAAATTATCCTCATATTAGAGGATGGGTGAGAGCACCAAACCATAATTTAAACAAAAACCACATAACATATAACGCGGTAAAACACTGTTCAAGCAATAATATGTAAACAGATCTAAGCATGGCAAGAAATCCATGTATACATGATATTTGAAACATATATCTATAAACTTACTGGGGTGACATACTGCAAAATATCAGAACATCATTAACATCATGCATAATCTAAATCGGCTGCCTGCATAGGATGTACAATGTATAATTGTATAATATAATAGAAATTTGGATTTGATAGATGAAGAAGCGAAAGACTATCTCATCATATCATATGCACAATAAAAGTTCATAAATGCAACATGCAGGGCTCCCTCAACACCTACTTAATTATGCAATTCGGATATATAAAACGAAACATTAAAAAATGAAGAAAACAAGTTATAGAATTAGAGATCACATGGTTATGCAACAAATGAAGTTGTCCAGATTTTGCAGTGATCTCACAAAATAAAAGGGGCAATTAAAGCTTACTGGAGTAAGAGGGGAGAAAGAAGACATAAACATCCTCCTAAAAAGATCTTTAAGGTTCAAGAATAAAGCTAAACCCCGAGCTAAACGTCCTCCCTCTTATTTGTGCATGCTAAAACGCAATTAATACGTTGCACGCACGCAAATCAACAAAAAAAAGCAAACAAACAACAAGAAATCCAAATATATTCAATTACCTTGCAGCAGTAGGGCATAATAGAGTCCCCTGCTTGTTAATCTTGCCAACGCGAATTGAAACGAGAGGTATACAGAAACATCTAGCAAGCATGCCTACTTCTGATGGCTCGAAGTGCTGATCACAAAAACACAAGAAGAAAAATATATCAGCCAACACAATTACATCATATATTTAATAGTAGTAACCCTTCAAACTTTAACAGACATAATATCCCAAATTAAGCCTGCAAAAAACGAGCATAGCAGATTAAATACATACCCGACTCAGATGGGCCAAAAGTCGATCTTCAGCCATACCACTAGAAGCATTCAGCTTCAACAACGGCTTCAACCTCTCATCAGCTCTACACGCCCCCATTACCTGCATATCTAAAGCTTGCAGCCATTGCAAAACCCTATCTTCACGATCGCTCCGTTGAAGCAGCAGATCTCCATCTCCTTCATCCACAAGGATGTCCGCCAACCGCTCCGTTAACCCAATTTCAGTTCTCCCTGGCGAAACGCTACCAGATCCAACGGTAGAAGACTCAGCACCGCTTGAAACAGATAACGATTCATCGAAATCATCGCCGTTGGATCCTTCGGTGCAATCATCACATAATCCTTGCTTTCTAGAGCTAGACATCGCAGAATCTCTCGAAATTTTTAAGTAAAGAAAAATCAGAAACCCTAAAGTTTGAGCTTCTCGTCAGAAGATAGCAATCAGAATCTTCGAATCTCAATCGACCTCAAGAAATGAACAAAAATTTTCTTGAACAAAATGAAATTTGGAGATAGAGAAAAAATCTGGTACAGAAGTTTCCGGCTGTGGCGTTTAAAAATGGGAGGATAAGCAACGGAAGGGTTTGTTATATAATATACCTCCCGGAACCGAAATGATTTTATCTAAATACAATTTTGCGTTGGCTTTCAAGTCCGGGCGGTCATTACTATACACTGATTGCAGCTAGCGTAAGTGCCACTTCAGCTTCATCATTGTGGGGCCTATTCCAAACTTTATGGGGCCTATTCTAAACGTTGTGGGGGCCACGAGACTGGAAGTCGAAATAGGACAAGTCAGCAATTGGGCCGACTTTTTTAGGATGGGTGCTACGTGCTAACGTGTGAATGGAGGGTAGATTTTCACGGTTGGATTTTTAAAATATAATAATTCAAACCAAACCGAATCGGACCAAATTAAAAAGAAGAGTCAAGTTATTCAATTTTAGATTCACTGCTCGATTCTATATGTAGATAATCTAGGTGTTTATTTAATTTCAAATAAACAATGCAACTAAAGACCAGAAAATTTTTATGGGTTGAAATTGCACTACGAATTATACAACAATAGGGTAATCATCCCTTTAACTTAATAAATTGGTGACAACAACTGTGATGGAGAGGACTTAAACTCGAACCTCCGACTCCTTACATAAATGAGAAGAGCATCCAGACCATTACTGATTGCAAATTTATTATTATTATTTAATGATAGACTCAAGAATTTTTTTTTATTGCAAAATGAATAGTGATAAACCACTTCATGTTTATTTGATTATATTGATTAAATGATTTAGTCTGATTTGAAAAATTTATAAACCACAATTTTATAATTTGGTTTGGAAATTTTTTAAACCATATCAAATCAAACCATGTTCACCGCTAGATGAAGGGACAAATATGACCATTTTTGGGTTGTTTTATTAGTGGAAAAGAAACTGGACTTGGGCCAATTACAGTTATGTATGATGTGATTCCTGTGAGCTATATAAAGTACGAGAGTGATAGCTTTTTTTAGGAAATTAAGAAGTGAAATTGAGAGTACCAGAAAAAATATCTTAGGTGTGGGTCCCCTGACAATTTATTTTTGTATTTGGTTGTGGATGGAGAGTGTCTAAACAAAACGGCATATTCCAAAATTCCAAATTTTGAGCCAACCTAACCCAATAGCAAGGAAATCACTAAACTAGAAAATACCAATACATCAAACTTCCAACCTCAGTCACACAATGTCATGCTCCTCTAGTTGAATTATTGAGCTGGCAATTTAAATTTTATTCATTTTCCTTTAATTTTTAGTTGTTTTAAATTATTTTTCTTTTAATATACATTTTTTTAATATTTATCACTGATATTACATCATCCATTGAATTAAGTTTAATCTTACCAGTGCTGCGCCAAACTTATAAGTTATAAAGGTTTGAACACACAAGGCTTAATTAAATTTTCTCCACACACAAGGTTTGAACACCCACCTCTTATCTAAGAGATACGGTTCTTTTAATTAAACCACCAAATTTGAATCTAAATTATTTTTTCCTTAAATAAAGTTGCAAATATATATTACCTCAAAACAAATATTATTGCGTCGATCAACAATAATATACTTTCCGAAATGCCTTGATCACTTACTAACATAACAGAATAAAATCATTTCATTTCACATCTTTCTCAAACATTGCATAACTGCAGATCAATATTCTATAGGCCATTGATTATATTCCAACCTTAATCTAAATTTTCAACTTGAAATTCATTAGGACAGAATTATTTCAAATAATGATATTAGATGAATGTTTGATATTACACACACACACACACAAAAAAAAAGAAAGAAACGCAGAACCACTCTAATAAAAAGTTTCAGTACCTCCAAGGGAGAGCTTCCAATATATACCAAAAATAATAATAACTCTTTAAGAGAATAAAAATCACAGAAAAACGTAACACCACATTGTTTTTCCAATCATAAATTGCTCAACACTCCACTAGCCAAAAAAATTTGTTCAATAAGCTTTAACGAATTAATCTTAAAATTATTCATCGTGCTTATCTAATAAAATTAAAATCGAGCTTTAGAATGAAGCTCACAAGCAAGCTCAATAATAATAGACAAGCACGTAAAAGAACTCCAAACCAAGCCTACAAAAATGAGTTCAAACTCGAACCAGAACTCCAAAACAAGCCACAATATTTTTTTTACTTTCTATTGTAAACTGAACCCAGCTCTTTTTGAGCTCGAACTCAGGTATAAGGTTAACTAAGCTTATTTACACCATAATTTACCCACAAGCATGCCAGAACATCAGTACAATTTTCATCAAAAAAAATAAAAAAAAAGAAGGGCAACAGACGATGTTGAAATGAAAGCAAGATCAGCTTCAACTATAGACAGAAAATTATAGCTAATGCAAAAAATGTCAATAAATAGAATAGCTAATGGAACAAAAGATCTACTTTCACTAGTTATAAAATCTGTATTTAATAATATTAAAAAAAATTATTACATATAATAAATTATTATATATTTAAAAATTCATGTCAGTAATGATTATTCCTATGAGATAATTATTATAATTACATGTTATTCCATGAAGCAGAAGCTCTGACTTATGGATCAAAAAATCAAAACGACATGAATCAATCAAACTCTATGCTTTAAAAATTAAGTGCAAAGATATGTGATGCAAACAGATATGTGATGCAAACAGATATGAAATGCAGATGTTACATACTGCCACAATATAGCAACGAAGATCCACACAGGTGACAGTATTTAGGTGATACGCAATTGCAAGTGAAAACCTGAGACACAGGAGGAAGCGAAAACTTTTTCCTGCAATTTGCAAATGCCAAGAAACAATAGCTAGAAAGCAATCATCAGGACTTTTGTCTGCAACTGCAGATTACTATAATTTCTTTGGTTGTCTAAGAAATCATGCTAGTCAATTCATTTAGTTTGCCTCAAAAATTTTCAAGGGAAGAAGCATAGTTTCGATGAACATCCATATTAAATCACAATAATGTTCAACCTCTATCTGTCTAACCATTGATCTACTCAACGTTGTTAGAACAGTGGATTACTTGTTCTTCTTTGGTTCTCCTGCATAATCATCTATTAGTTCTTCAACATCTTTCCAGAACAAACCTTCCACTAAAACTCCATCCTTGGTGAACCTGCAGTAATTTGGAAAGTCAGAAATGCAGAACTGCAGTGAGATTCACTTGCAATTTTATGAAATCAATGAAGGGAATGTGCATGCATTATTTGTGTGCGCCTGTATGCATGTTTATGTGAGTATAAGAGAGAGACCACTTGGTGACACTCTTGGTAAAGTGCACAGGTTTCCCTGCAGAAATTGATTTGGGATCTGCACTTGCTATGCTTAGTGTGTATTCATCGGAAAATCTGGGCAATTTAGAAGAGACCACTAAACCAGTGCTAGTGTAAGATCCCTGCATAAAACAAAGAATTGAAAATTACGGAATCTTCTGAAAATCGATGTTGGAAGGAGCAATAACATTGCATTGTCATTTGTACAAGACAGCAGACATGGGATGACATTAGATTCATTATGCCATAAACTATATATTTTTTCACACCATTCATGCTTTACAAATGAAATTATTTGGAGAACACACCAGTATCTCCCTATGTCAAACAATACCAGTGAGAATTTAACCTAAATAGCTTATTTTTAGGAAGGACGCAGGCCCCTTTGACTTGGCTTATTTTCAGACTCCATCTGCCCAATTTATCTTTTTGGTGAAGAGTCTCTATCCTTTCTGGTAGGTGTTAAAAGGGGAAGATGTAGACCTGAAATCACATGGAGGAAGTTATCTCAAAAGACCTACTACTTGACATCAGTGTGGACTTCGCTATGAACGAAGCAGAATGAAAACAAAGGATTCATGTAGTCAACCTCAACTAGTTTGGCATTAAAACTTTGTTATTGTTGTTGGTTAAGAGTTTTTGTCCTTTGGCAGACAACCAATCAACCTCTAGTGTTTCAGAATCTATGAAGAAAGGCTGCATTTTGTAGTTGTTAGGGAGTGGAATGCTAGAAGTTGATGTAAAGGTCATTTAATGTTTTCACAATTACAATAATACCAGAATAGTGTGTCACATTGTTTATTATTCACCAACACTTGAAGTTTAACATAAGGATGGTAAAACTAGTCATCTGTTTGTAGTTTAATATAGGGATGTTAATGCTAGTTATTCACTCCTAGTCCTAGAAAAATAAAAAATATTAGTCATTCAAAATAATATTTGTTACATTATATTTTATAATAAAGATAATATATTTGTCTCTAGACATTAAATATTTAACATATTAAAATTAAAAGTTTACAAAATAAAGTGTAAATTTTGAAATATAATCTACAAGTTATTAATATTCCTGTTTTTTATATTTTAGACTATTAATTCAAATTGAACTGCTAATTTACCAAACAACAACTATCCACTAATTTACCAAACATTCTAGACTATTAATTAACCATCAAGCAAAAGCATGCGAATTGCAACCATGCATTTGCATAGAAGAGGATAAGGATAAAGACAAGGAAAAATGGTACACCAGCATCCTCAAGTTTTCGAAGAAGATTATGAAGGATAGAAAGAATAAAAAGAAAAAAAATGCAATACCAGCATCTACTGGCATCCAATTGAGAGAGTAAAAAGTCCAAATGCAATACCAGTAGCTATTGGCATCAAATTGAGGTGTTACAGCATCTAAGAAAAAGAACTTTGAGCTGGATTAAGGCTGTTTATCAAATTTCTTTTACTGGTTTCAAAGCAAACAGTACAACTGAGCAACAACTTTCAAATTCTATCTATCAGGGCATGATCAGCATATTCCTGTGTCAAAGCCAATGCCCAAGAAATGCACACTTTGGCTTAAACGACAAACTTTCTAAACCTCAATACATATGAAAAGCAGAGCAATTTATCTTTATCTTATATCCATCATCTAAAGTCTGTTCTAACCAAAAGAGTCCAAAAATGATTTTTGTCACATGAAAAGACCATTATGTATCTCTATATCTTTGTGGTGGCAATTGAATAATACACTAAATAAGCACATTGAGCTATGAGAACTTTTATATATCAAAAAGTTAACATGCATTAATCTACAGTTCAAGGTGCAAGATAAACATTACAACAGGAATGCCTCAGCAGTACCACATAAAAGAATATAGAACTAGAAGCTGTTATAGGCCAAATGTCCTCTTTTAGATTTGCCAAACTTACCTTAGGAGGATACGTGAATAAGATTGCATTCTTCTCTTTTGTATATATAATCAGCTGCAACAATCCATTGAAGACTATATACTTGCCAGAGTCAAGGGTTAAATAAATCAGAGCTTAAAATCTTCACAAAACAAATCTAAACAACAATTTCCAAAGATGATCTTCCAGCCACAAGGAACAGACTTACAGACATATCCCCAAATTCATCAAAACCTAAACTAAGATAAAAACATATTTAAAAATATAGTCATCACATTGAAAGAAAAAACTGAAAACCCAAACATTCAAGATTTAAAAGACTCGTCCTCAATCCTGACACATAACTGCTAAATCTCACAATTCATGTCATGATTCAGAAAAACAAAAAATTACATTTCCTCAGCTGCTCAAAACGGATAATTCCTCAATTAACATATATAAACAACAAAAACTAACCAAAAAAAAAAAAGTTTCAAAGGATATAATACAATACAGCCGATCAAAAAGTCTCTGTTCTCAGGAAACTTCTTCTTGTAAAACTGAGCAACAAGAGCTATAATTATGATAATACTGCCCATCAACAATCTTACATTGCTCAACCTCACATCTTCAACATATCCACGACTCGTAACAATCTAGACATCAGAAACAAAGAGAAGTAATAATTCAAATAATCGACAGCGATAAGAAAATTAGGGGATTTAGGGTTTTATTGTGTAGATTTGTATGCATTTTATATTACCTCGGAGACCGACTCGTCGAGTATGTGCTTGATCGAGTGGTGATCTAAGAGATTAGCTTTCTTTGGGTTCTTATTCGCCATTTCTGGTTTCTTTTGCAGCTACGATTCGGACAGTAAGAGAGAAATTTTTGAGTGTTTTCTGTACCAGCGAACGAGAGTGGGCAAAGGGCAAGAAGGAGGTGGACGTTACCTTTATTCTTTTGGGTCAGCGGGATATAAACGGCGTCGTATTAAACTTTTTACCGCTCTTGCTTTTTGGTGGGCTGGGCTTGAAGCTAGAATTGCAGTTCCCTTTGAATTGGATGGATTCATTCAATATTTTCTTTTCTTTTTTTTGTTTTTTTTTTTTTAAAAGAGAGTATTAAAACTTGAAGAATTATTGCCAAAATAATTTTAAACATACAAAAAGAATTTAAGCATCAAGTTAATGTGAATAAAAAGAAAATATTAACATGTTTGTGAAATAAAATAAAATATTTCAATTTTTTTATATGAAAAATAGTAAAACATTATAACAATATTCAAAACCATGGAAAACAATTAAAAGGATGTTTTTGTACATAAAATTAATTTCATTCAGTGATAAGCTAGGCTTCTATAAAACATGGGCAATTTGAAGTTATCAAATCTGACCCTCCAGTCTGGTAAGTTGAAAAAATAGATGATTTAGACCCCTCAAATACTTGCATCTAACAAACTTCGTCACTCAAACTTTCTTTTCAAAGAACCTAAAAACATAACTACACTCAAATACAAGGTGAATTTACACATTTGGCCAAACTTCAATTATCATTTCAAAATACACCTTTCAAAGAACCGCAATTTGTTTTCGTTCTAGATCAAACGAAACTGATCAAAGCTTATGAAATAAGTCGCTGTAAACCAATTGGAGTTGGGTACTCAATTTTGATTCTTAGTGAATCGTAAATACGATTATTGAAACATTGAAACCAAATAGTAAATACGTTTTAGAAACAAGGACCAGGTTTAAAAGTAGAAACCAAGTATTAGACGTGTCTTTTATAGTAAATATCCTTGATTAAGTAGCCCTAAAAAGAATTAACTGGGTATACTGATAAATATTACAACATGCAATAGATCGCTCTTATTTCAAGAAACAAGCCTAGAAATGCTGGCACCGCTTTTAAATTAACAGTTTACCAGGCAACTTTGATCCAATAATCTGCCGAGCTCAGTTACTAAATAGCAATGTCATAATTTTGAAGCAATAATCAGAAGAAGGGGGAGTGGAGGAGAGAAGCAGAGAATACAGCAGCAATCAAGGAGGCTTTGATCTTGCTGTACTAATGCCTCCCTTTGTAAGCAGTAATCGCGCACCCCTGACAAGTTCTTCCTTAACCATGAATAAAACAGCAGCTGCAAGAACACTTTGTACGATTTTTGTGCTCATACCCTTGTAAAAGCCATAGAAGCCTTCATAGTGAATCATCTTGAGAATAGCATCCAAAGTACCTAAATTGAAAGAATGAAATAAAAAATCATGTAAATGAATGTTAACCTCTCAACCAATTTTTTTTTTTTTTTTAAACGAGTTAATTGAGGTTAAATTGTTATATCCATTAACTTTCAAATGCCATTTTTTCTTAAGTATACTAAACATCTCACATTTGTATGCAGTCTTCCCCATGCTAAACATCCCACATTTATATGCAGCCTTCCCCATATTTCTACAAAAAGGCTCGAACTCACGATCTCTAGGTCAAAAGCGGAGTAACTTTACCGTTAAACCAAACAAATTAATCTCATATTCCTTTTAAAATTCCCAAACAAATTAAGGTTAGTTAACTCCCATTTACACTACTCTCCATATCCTTCATTCACCTCCATTCGCTTTCCATTCCATTCTCTTAAAACTCCAATGCAATGCATTAAAATTACGCAGAATAAAAAAGGATTTCTCAAACAAAGGATTTCTCAACCATAGATAATTTGTCATATATGAAGAGATAAATCTCCGACTCCAGCCACATGAGTCAAAGACACAAAATGTTGTTATAGCACTTTTTTTAGCAAATTTGTACTTTCTTTTTTTTAAAAAAAAAAATACTAGAAGGATAGCACATGGTTACATATCACTAACATGCAAAAGTTGTGGCATTAAGCTATAGCTAAGACCAATATGGAACTTGGAACGAACTTCATTCACAACAATATAGTTAAAGTTGATAAAAATATTTCAAACCTTCATAATGGTGCCTTTTATCTTCAGTTTTAAGCTGTTTTGCTTGAAGTCTTGCCTGCCAAGGCAAATAAATCAATCAGGGAGCTAAACAGAAACCAAAGCAAGTTTCAAACAGATCTAGAGAATCATCTTTCAAACATCAATCTACGGGTGCAACATTCTGCAACTAAATTGAGGACATTCTATTGGCCAAACATTGATTTTAACATTCTTATGTTCTTTTAATGTTCCTATTTATTTTTCTCTCTCCTTGTACCTATTTAATCTCATCCAGTGATTGTGCTACAATAATTTATTCAGTTTCCTCTAGTCTAGTGATTTATAAGCAAACATTTCTCAATTGCATATTTTCTGCCATCTTTTCATTGGATGGCAATATCTGAGGCTGTTCAGTGATGGCCAAAGCAATATTTAGATTCATTAGATCCTAGTTGGTTTAACTATGCCAATATTTTCTAGGCAGTGGGATGAAAGTTTTGCAATCCAATTAAAGCTCTCTGTGAATTCAATGACAATCCATTGCCATCCTTTGTCTGTGAAACCTGGTTTTGCAAATAAAGACTGTATTGCTGGATAAGCAATCCTTGTACCTTCACAACAAGGACAGGATATGTGACAACAGTAGCTCCAAGCTTTGCCAAAGCTCCAAGAAGAAATATCTAGCAAAATCAGGCAATTATGTAACTATAAATGGGTGGCACTGCTGTGTAAATATTTGGAGTGGGGAGCTTTAGGAATAGAAAACTAATACAAAGAACTGGACTGAGTGAAGCCTCAGGGAACTGAATGAAAAAGCTAACCTCCAGAGCAGTGACCCCATTGTCACCCTTCTTACTTGAGGCCCGTCGTTTCTTGAGTTTCTTCAACATGGTCTCATATAACATGAATTGTATGGAAGGATTGCTCACCTATGGAGCAAATAGCAGGAAATCAGTGACAACCCGTAGCAGATTTAATAGTCAATTATCACGTACCATGATCAATGTCGGGAATACACCTTTCCAAAAACCCCAAACCCCAGCTTCATCATAGACTTCTTGAATCTGTAAACATTGTTCTTCCATTAAAACCATAAAGAGAAAGCTCCAGTACTATGAGTTGCATCGACAAGGTAAGATACACTTTAGGAAAAAAAAAAAAAAAAAAAGAGAGAGACACAATTTTAACAGTAAAGCTATATGACAAAGCTATTGAAGTACTGACAATTTCCAACTTTCACCAAGAAAACCCTATAAATTGATGGCACTAACACACCTCACAAGTTATCAAAAAAATAGCACATCAAGAAATAGAACAAAGTTCCAATAACCCTTTTTTTATATATAAAAGAAAATTCCTTTTTTTATATATAAAAGAATTTGCTATTCTTCATTTCATTCGCCATTCACCCACACCCTATCAACAATACTTGTAACACTTGAGAAGGCAATGATAATGCATATTTTTTCTTATGGATATCCAGAATTCGGAAGGAACCACTTTGGTTTCAGGCTTGGAGTCTTGGAATTTAAATTTAACTGTCATCTTCAATGTCAGCTTTTATATCTGAATTATTTTCTCTCCAAAAAACGAAGTATAACTATGACCTAAATTGGCACGATGAAATTGAAGATCCAATTCATTATCCTTTTACTGGAGCCCCTACAAATGACAATACCATATGTTTGCAAAACCAGTCACCAATCATCAGAATTATACTTAATTGCAAAGTTATTATACACAGCCAACCTTCTGAACATACTTTGCACAAAATGAGCTTTCACATTATTGACGGAGGGTAAAAAAATCTCCAAGTCATATGCCATGACGAAATTACAGAAGAACAAGAAAATGAACATCTGACTGTACATACCACATGGCCAGTTCCATAGGGAGGAGGCTCAATTCCATCTATGGCAGTCTCATTTGCAGCAACTGATGATAAGTCACTTGACTTGCATTTCTTTGACACTTTTGTATGAGTCTGCAAGTTCGAAGTAGTTTAAAGCAAGAAACTAATAAAAGCACAATGTAGTTTGAACTCATCCAGGAGAGATAATGGCAAATGCAGATTGAAAGTTAGGTAAACATCTATAAATAAAATATATCGGTTGTAAAAAGGAAAAGGAAAGCAGATGTAATGAATAGCTTAAAATTGAATAGAAAAGCCTTAGTCTTTTAAAAAAAGAAAGAATAGCCTTATTAGAAGATATGCAGATGATTTTGTGCCACTTTCAAATTTTTGAAGGTATTCATTCAAAAATTTATTGCTTAGCTGGTCATTTGAATAATGTTTTGGAGAGAAATTAGAATGTCAAATAGAATTTACCTGCATTCGTGTAACAATTACCCAAATGGGATTTGTCAACAACACATTTACACTCCTGCACAAAGAAGGAACCAAATGTGCGTTTAGGTGTCAAATCACGTGAATCCTAAAGTGAAAAGGTAGTCAAAATAAAATGTCGATAGAGTTGGATGAGAAATTTATGTTAGTTTGACTCGAGTTTTTAGAATGCTATCACCGTTTCAGGGAGCAAAACTATATTTTCTTCTATATAGAATGTCCCTGTTAGGACCTTTTTAATCAAATTCAAATAATAAAATACTCAGGACAGAGGACACAAATTATATTTTTGTTTATTTTAAAAAACATTTCTGGTTAATAACTGTTGCCAACTTTATTTTTAAAATATTCAATTAATTTCTAAAATTATTTGAAAAGGAAAAGGGTCATTAATTACACCCTAAGCAATAGCAAAACCATTTTCTAAAAGACTTTTTCATTGCTGATGGTTAGTTGCAAATTTTGAAAATAAAGGATGGCACAATTTAGCTGGAGAGAGGGGATACATTTGCTTTATGCTGCAAAAGAATAGATAGCTACAGTTCAAATATAACATTAAATTACGATTTGAAAATTTTTCATTTGGCTAAATCAAAAAATAGTCATGATAAATACTTTTAGCTCCATGTAACCAACTAGTTTGTTAGTTGAGTTGATTTTAAAAGAGTTTTCAAGATCATCTATTCACAAGAATTTTCACCAAGCATTTGAAAAAAAAAAAAAATGCCAATCAAATTTTATACTACAAGACTAAAAAGGACATGTCAGTACCCCTAATTATCTAAGGACGGATCCACTGAAAGTGTTGGTAGTTTTGTTGTCCTCCAGCATCATAACTCATAAGCATTCCTAGACATATGAATATAATCCTTTGAATATATGAACAAAACTAATTACCCAGCAAATGCAGCCACCACAAGCGATGCAAACATTCCAACTGATCCGTCACCAAATCCTTTTCTCTTACGTTCAAGTGCAATAGCTTCAGCTTTGTCCCTGAATATTTGATAGAAATAATAGTAAACACCCTGTTTCATAAAAAAAATGACAAGCTTATAAGAAATCACAATCTAAATAATATGACACTTACTTGCACCATACTAATATCTTAAACCTATTTATGAAAGCCAAAATTGTGTGATCCATTAATCTAGCAAGTTAGACTTGGGAAGTTCAATCTAGGAAAAGTGGAGAACAAATGTGCTAAACAACATACATAGCTCTCAGCTAGCAGACATGTTGACATATCTCAACTTCACTAATGATACATTCCCGGTTAAAGAATATGAATTTTTACCTCAAGTCAGTAGCACATTCAAAATAAGTAAAACCACTAGAGGTAAGCAGGCATACTAATTACTAATTAGTCTTAAAATTCTAATACAAAAGAGCTTGATCTGCAAAGGGTCATAGGTTACTATAGTTTTATTGACATAGACAACCAGGCAGTGGAGAACAGAAACATACAAGAAATGGAACCAGTCTCCACTTACAAATTTTTTTCAGTCTCATCATGGAACACCATAATTAAACATAACTCATCTAATTGTGCAGTATAGGCAGTTAGCAAGTCATATGATTTAAGACGGAATTTTTAGCATCTGCAGGACCACAATAACAATTTCAATTTGAGTTCTGGTACAATCTATCTTTATCTATAACCATACCATGACAATATATACTACAATTTCTTTAATAGAAACATTTATCAAAAACTAATTTTTCCAAAAAAGAAAAATAAAGTTTAGATTGCAATTAAACAAACAAGCTGCTAAAATGACCTCACCTGAGATGCAGCTGTGCCTACAAGAGAAGGCGTTAGTCCTCCATACAACCGTTCCCATCCTTCGTGTTTGACAACCTACAATCAAATTAAAGAAAGGAAAATCAAAATAAAAAACGCTAGAGTTCATAGTTCTTATAATACAAAATAACAAAAAACAAAAACAGAACCTGACACATTCGCTCTATAGTGCCAAGCTTCCTCTTCTCCTTCTTCGGATCACGCTCCGTTTGTTGCCGAGTATTTACCTGTAAGATCAAGCCAGTGACAAATAACCAACAATAATAATAATAATAATAATAATTTTATGTCAAAAAAAGCATAAAGATCATGTATCCTACCGTTTGAAGAGGATAAGTGATGAGCTGAGCGATGATCCCGCCACCAGCTCCGGCGAGTCCATTGATCAAAGCGTCTGACATGTAAATTTTCTCAGGAAAATTTGCTAACTAAGCTGTAATTTTCCCGGGAAAGTGTAATACGGAGAGATCTCTAATTCTAGAGAAAGAGAGGAAGAAAGAAGTTGAAGAGACTATCTGTACGTTTGGCGGTATTGGATTTGCTTTCAGAAGTCTCCCACGTCGTCTTCCATGAGTCTGTTCAATTGTTCCGTTCAAGAAAACAAATGCGTATGACGTTAGTTGTTGAGATTATATATTTACCGTTTTGTCCTCACTGTATCACTTTTTTTCAGACTGAGTTGGCCTTTTCTTGCCATTCTAGTTTCCAACTCCCAAGAAGGGAAAAAAACAAAAAGCATATTCCCTTCCTTGATTTTCTTTTTCTGTTTTTTCTCATAATTTTATATTTTGTTCGTAGTTTTTTTTTTTTTTTTTTTTGCACCTTGTTTATACTCTAGTTTTTACATATTATAGGTAAATGTAATTTAATTTAAATATAACTTAATTATATATATATATAATTTTTCATTAATTTTTATTATAAATTACAATATCATTAACTAAAAATTTAAGAATATTCATAAAAATAGAAAAAACATTATGAAATAATAAAATAAAAAAAATTGGATAATTAAATAAATTGTTAATGAAAGGTCAATGGAAGATTGGTGCATCGCCTATATTTCCTTCTCGCCTTGTTTAAACAAACATATCTGATGCCTGCTGTATTGAACCTTTGACTATGTATTCTATACTTGCGAATCGGAACCGGCCACAATAATGTATTTATAGTAATAAAAAATTATTATAAGTTAACAATTAAATGTCCATGAAAATAAAATTAATTATCAATCAATTTAAATTTTTTTATAATAATTTTAAATTTAATTAAACTAATTTTTCATATATAATATGATACCATAAACGGTGTATATTAGTAAAATATAAAAAATTAATATTAACTATTATATTAATTAAATATATTATATCCTTACTATATTTAATATGTACCGTATATAATATAATATAACAAATCAAAATTAAATTACCTTTAATTTTGCAATCAATAAAATTAAAAATTCTTTAAAATTTTTTATTCTTACCATATATAATATATACCTTATTTAGAATATAATATAATTTCTTAATTTATCACTTATAATTTAGGTTAAATAAAAAATTAATATACCAATCAAAATTAAATTATCTTTATTTTTTAAATCAATAAAATTAAAATTCTTACAAATAATTATACCCTTACTATATTTAATATATACATTATATAATACTATCTGACATAATTTTCTATTTTATCCAATAGAATTTAGATTTAAATAGAAAATTTATATAACCAATCAAAATTAAATTATTTTTATTTTTGCAAGTAATCAAATTAAAATGCTTGATGATATTAATACCAATCCATAAACTTAGTAAGTGCGTTTTTTATAATCTCAATATTCCCTACTAATTTCCACTTTTTTCATCTATTATCATTAGATTACAGATATATAAAAAATTTATTGTCAAAAAATAAATGGAGTCTTAAATTTGCTATTGTTTTGCATTTTGCAGAAGGAAAAACGTCACTGTTTGATGGATAATTTGCTATATAAAGATATAACACAGTGCTTATGGTAATTATATGGACAATTAATTGATACAGCTGATTTTTTCCTTCAGCCTTGTCAAATACATGTTGATTTCTCTATATTTGATTACAACGTTTATCTATTATCTTGTAAGAAATTTAATACTCTTTAATTTATTTTGATTTTCTATATTTAGTTGCAACATTTCTCAATTAGTTCTCTTAAAAATTCAATATTCTTTAATAAGGTTACAAATTAAAGAGGGATGAGCGTGAAGTTCAAACCCGTACGTAAAGAATATTTGTTTGATTGTTAGGTCAAAACTTAGTTGGTATTAGGATACAAAAAAGTACTATGGTCATTTTAGACACGAAATGTCTCATTTTTATTAGCAAATTTACATATAAGTAGAAATTACACATATGTAAATTCACTTTTACCAAATAATATTATCATATTTTATATATACATTATTAGTATATAATATAATTTTTTATTTTATCCAATAAAATTTAGATTTAAATAGAAAATTTATACGATCAATTAAAATTTAATTATCTTTATTTTTCAATGAATCAAATTAAAATTTTTAATAATATTTTTGTCAATCTATATACTTAATAAGCATTTTTTGTGATCCATATATTTCCCATTCCCACTTTTATGTATATTATAAATTTCTAAATTGATTAAAATTATTGGAATTTATTTTAATATATACATTGGTTTCCATATTGTATAATTTTTAAAGATAAAAGTGTTAAGTGATATTAGTAACTTAAAAATTAAAATACAAACAATTCATTTTCCACTCAAAAAAAAAAAATACAAATAATTTGCTTAAAATTTTTTATAAATTAAATTGCAATTTATAATTTAAAATTAGTTCCACAATTTAAAATTAATTACTAAAATTTTTAACTCTTAAATATAGATAATGAAAGCGTATATTCACTCATTCAATTTTATATGGTATTTTGAGATTTTTCATGATAATTAAAGAAACAATTAAAGGACTATCTAAATATAATAAAAATTTCTTAATTTGCCTAAATTATTATTTATTTCACTTAATAATATTTATGTTCCTATTAATTTATTAATAAAATAAGAGGGAAAAAGATGGGTGATAATCTTTATTTTTTTGTCTAAGGCAATTGATAATTTTGAACGAGTAAAAGAGAATTAAAAAAAAATTCAAAAGTTAATGATAAATACTTTTTTTCTTTTGCGTATTAAAAAAAAAGTTCAAGCATATAGTTATGTCTAACTGTAACTGTATGCAAATTTATTTGTGAATAATCAAATGAAAGTAGCTTTAAATGTGTAAGGATAATCAAATAATACGTGTATGAACTTCATTAATCTTTTATTTTGATATCTAAATTTATTTTTCTCGTTATAAAAATAAAAATACCAATTCATTTCATCTTTTTTTTTAAAAGAAAATTAGATGGTTAGATGATTTTTCTCGATACAAAAATTCTTTCCAAATTGAAAGTGCTTGGTGTCTTTTCATCTTACTACTTATGGAAGAAAACGTATCAAGGCAACAATTTGCATTATTTCTTTGATTTTTTTTATACATAAAATGGTGTTTCAAAAATTAAAAAATAGAGAGGACAAATGGGTCAGCCCTTCATTAATTATACAGCTTTACATGTTACTCAACTCCCAACAATGAATTAATATCCAAGGAGGAGATTTGTTTGACTTTGATGATGCAAACTAAGGAGAGATTGCATGAATAATACTAACGTATTTTGTAAAACTATTTTCTAAAATAATGTGATTCTGAAACTATTTACCAAAATAATGCAATTTTTCTAAGAATTTTCAAGAAAATTCAAGGAACATGAAAATGTACATAGCACAAGCGGATTCAGCATAGCTAAAAAGTAATTTATGTAGAAATAATTTAAGCCACTGTAACTAAATCCGCTTGTAGTCTAATTGCATTTGGACAATATTTTCAATTAATGCTTTGTTCAAAGAGCTGATCGTTATAATTTTTAAATCTAAACAAAATCTTTTTGTTCATTATTCTTGATTCTAGCGAATAACCTCACTTTTGATATGGTACTCTAAGGTTATTAAAAACTCTGACTAGCTTTCTAAGTATAGTTGGATTAGGTTAATCCTACTCAGGAGTTCGTCATTGTTAGAGATGCAAGAAATATGTATGATATTGAGTCGCAATAGAAAGAAGTTGACTAGAAAATTTTACTATTAGCTAACCCATGATGAAATCCGAGTCACATGAAAACAAAAACTTGGTATCAGAAAACAAAATCGAACCTTTTATGCAAGAGATAAATTCCCACATCTAGAAAATGCGAGAATCTCATACTTGAATGGAGTCCCAGATTGAAGAATTATCTCGATAACTCTGAAAATTTTTCAAATCATCAGAAAAGCAAATAATTAGGCGGGGATGAAGGAATTAGAAGCAATAACCATGTTAACACCCATCAGAGAGGTCAAATGGACGTCAGAGTGCAGCCATAGTCCCCTGTGTACCAAACTAGATTCCCTTCATTTAACGATTCCGAAGATCCATTGGGGTGGCTCTATAGAGGCAAATAATTTTTTCGCAACCAACAAACAATGAAGGTGGATAAAGCAGGACTATGGATATTCCATATGATAAGAGAAGCACAATGGTAATTTAACAAGCTGGAGCATGAAACAACCTAATTAAAATGGAAAACTTTGAAAACCTATTGCAACCTATAATTTGTTACAAATGGGTACCGTGCAGGAATACTAATGTCAATTTCAGTCATTATTAGTAAAGCCTTCTTTATTTGTACTAATCAATAGGTAGATCTTTCTACTGCTAGTTTATTTGATATTATTCGAATGGATGTAGAATTGCAAAATTAGAAAATTTGGTGATGGCCATGAATCTAACGCATGCTTATCAACATATTATTGAGTGGAGATACAATATGCCTTTTTTAGATTATCAGCATTCCATGTCTGAGATAGCTCGGCTCCTTCAATCTTCCTCAGCTTATATGTGCTCGGGCTCAGCTTCTTTCAAACTTCATAAGGGCCTTCCCAGTTCTGCCCTAATTTGCTTACACCTGCCAAGCCTTTGGTGATTTCTGCCTTTCGCCACACTCTGTCTCCTGTCTCCTTCTCTGAATTGCCTGTTTTGAACTTGCCTATTGAAGTATCTCCCCACCCTCTGCTTGTATGCTTCAGCTTGGCATGCCTTGTTCAGATCGGTGACGTCAACACATAACCTCCATTTTAAATTGGACTTCGGTACCAAAACTACATTCGCCAGTCATTCTAGATAGTTCACCTCCCTTATAAACCATGCCTTTAAAAGTTTATCTACCTCAGTTGCTCTAACATACTGTCTCTCTGGACCATGATTCCCTTTTTTTTTTTTTTTTGGTTTTATCATTTTAAAGCTTGGGTCAATAATGAGCTTATAGGATATGGTATCAGGATTGATGCCAACTATGTCTTCCATAGTCCAGGCGAAACTGTTAATATATTTTCTAAAACTGCCTTAATATTATCTTGTACCTCTCTCGGTACATCGGCTCCCAACGTTAAGTTCTTCCCCTATTTCAACTCCCATATGATCAGCTCGCCTATAGGTTTCGGCCGGAATATACATTATGTCTAGGTATATCAAAGGATTGGTGTTCGGTTGATTTTGTGGGTGGTTCTTCCTCTGGCATCCACATGATTCGTAGGCAAGTGGTAACCCTTTTAGTGCTATCATGTATGCTTCTCGAGCCACTTTCTGGTCTCCCCTAATAGCAACGACCTCTCCCTTATCGTGTAAAACTTCATGGTGAGATATATAATACATGTGGCCGCTTCCAGTTCATATAGGGCTGGCATGTCCAATATAACATTATAAAGTGAATGTCTGCCATCATAAATTCTAATTTAAGTTTCCTTGATGACATTTCGATTCCGATTCTAAGGTTATGTCTATGGACCTAAACACTTGCACAGTTTTTCCTGCTAGGCCGACTAAAAGGGTTTAGCCTGATCTAGTTTCAAAGCATTGAATACCTCCATAGTCAACAAGTTCACCACACTACCTTCATCCACCAAGATTTGTTTTACCAAAAAGTTTTCCAAGATCCCCTCAATTACTAGGGCGTCATTGTGTGGGGTATGTACAAGCTCGTCATCGGCTTTAGAGAATGACATGGATGGCCTAGAGCTCGGCTTCTACTAGGGTAGAATAGAATAGATCTCCCTGACTCTCCTTTTTCTGGCTGAATTACTATCACCCCCTAATGAGTCACCAAATATGGTGTGGATTGTGCCCAGGGTGTGACATTCTTTCGGCTGCTTGTCTTTCTATTCACTTTCTCTCTAAACCCTTCCAACAAATTGCTTCAGTTTGCCTCTCTGCACAAGGCATTCTATCTCTTTCTTTAGTTACCAACAGGCCTCCGTCTCGTGTCCTGCATCCTTACAAAACTTGCAATACTTGCTCTTATCTCAATCGTTGAGGTATCCTCCATCATCTTTCTTGGATAATAGAATTGAATTTGATCGCCCTGTTCTCTTACCTAAGACAATATTTTTGAGTGTGGCCTATTCAAAGGGGTAAACTCCCGATCTTGCTGTGGCTTGTCATCTGTTGAGTATGGCATTCGAACAGAATAACTAGCTCGTGGGAGCCGAATAGGCGATCTCCTTCAGGGCAATTGTCTCCTTACCGGGGATGGATGTCTCTTGTGTCTATACCTCTCTTCTCGGGGTGATCTGTGCTATTGAGCCTCACAGGCTTCGTCTAACTTTGTTGATTTGTGGGCTCGCGCCATAAGTTCGGCAAAGGTTAAAGGAGGGTCTATGCTTAAACTCTCAAACAATTTGCTATACCTGTAATTTTTTGCCATAGCACTAACAGTTACCTCATCGTTCAAGTTCTCCACTTACTTTGCCATTCTTTGAAATATGGATACATATTGTCTTGAGGTTTCTCCATCCTCCCTTTTTAAATCCACTAGATCAGATGATATTTTTCTGGAGGGTACACATCTTATGAAATGGGCTTGGAATACTGTGGCCAACTGGGAGAAAGAATGAATGGATCATGTTTTGAGTGTTTGATACCACTCTTGTGCTGCCCCTTTTAGGGTAGTTGGGAAGACTTTACACATTAGATCCTCCAAATTAGTATGCAAGTACATCATGGTTCGAAAGGTCACCAAGTGGCTTCGGGGATCGATAGATCCGTCATAGGATTGGAAAGTAAGAAGCTTGAACTTTAGCGAAAAATTTGCAGCCAGAATATCAGCCGATAATGGTGAATCCTGTTGGGGACCATAATCTCCTGTCTCTCTACACTCCTGAACTAGCTGTTTAATAACATTCTGCAGATTAGCTCCATCCAAGATCGGTTGGGTGTGGCTTAGCTCTTGACTATTGGGAATAGTCGTGCTAGGGTCCACCTCCGATTCCGCTTCGTGGTATCAGTCAGATATTGAGTGACTTCGGTATTTAGGTGAAGTTAAAGGGAAACTATGCTCTTGATGGGGAGGGTTTGTTGGCTTGGTGGGTGTTATTGGCTCACCGTTAGGCTAGGTAGTTCTTTAAGAGGCATTTCAACACGGTGTTGAATTGTGAGTAAGTCTGAACTAGGGTAGTTGTCACATGGGGATCAATGGTTGATGGAGGGGCGAATGTGGGTTGTTGGTTGGCCTCACCGTGGGTGTTGTCTTGGCCATCCATGGTAGCATGCTTAGTGGGCACGGTGGCTATAGGAATCGAGAAAAAACTATGGGGATTTTTAGGGTTAAAAGTGTGTTCCACGCTCACTGCACCAACTGTTATGCTCTTAGAATTTGAGGTGTAGTAAATTGTGAATTAACCCCTCAATGGGGTGATTTTTGAGCATATATACTGGACTTAGGACAATTGTACTAATATAAGGATTACAAATTCTATATTATCTGTTAATTTGAATTTACTTAGGAGTCTAATATCATTATTTCAATATTAATGTATGTTAAAAGTAATCTTCCTATTTAATAGTTTTCTAGTTTAATAAAGTCTTAATTAAATGTTTCAACTCACTGAGATCTAGACTCTCCCCAATGAATCTAAGGTTAGAGCTCGCTTTTTTAATTAACAAGCTTATATTTTTCCAGAAACAATAGGTCAAGGAAAGAATCATGATAAAACAAAGACTTAGCTTTTGAACCATCTCTTACTATTCACATACCTAAAACAAGATCTCGATCGCGTGAACGTATCTTCTTAGAGGATTTCTCCTATAGTAGTGGTATATAATGTATTCCAACATCAAAATTGATGAGCTAAATAAAATTTTCATCAAACTCAAAGTTAATTAAGCAACCATCACTGATCTGACAAGAGGAAACAACTTACATACATTAGGCGCATACACCTAAACAATGTGAAAAACACAAATGTCACCTATTTAATCGGGTTTTATACGTAGCAAATAAGTCAACTTAAGAAGATATAAGTTACAATTCATGCAGATACACATAATTAATGTTATTTATTATTAGAGATTCATTTGCATTTTTTTAGTACACTTTTTCGGAGTACTATAGTTGATGTTTTTGAAATTGAATGTGATTAAGTATAATGAAATCCAAAAATATTAACCATAATGATGTTCTAATTTTTATGAACGAGTTATTAAACTTATATTAGGCTAGAATTTTCTATCATTCAATATTCATATGTTTATTTGGCATTTTGTTTAGATAAATGATTATGGTTGAAATAACAACTATGAATTTCTTTTTTAAAATTATTTATAGCCGTTACTTTCTCCAGCAAATCACCAACGATAAAATTCAATTTCATACCTTAATTATTTCTATCAAAACCCCTTCTTATTAAGTCATTTGTCAGTCACTTCCAAATATTAGCCTGCAAAAACATTTAAATTAGGCATTCTTAGTCACCTACGTTAAATGCACCAACAAAATATTAAATACTCTTCAGTAAGACCATTATTTCCATCCTCCATCGCCTTTCTTCTTGGCCAATACAAAGGTGATGTGAGATAGACACTTTTATCATACTAAGAGTGCTCTCTTCTCTATATTTATGTAGTTTATTTCTTATCTATTGGTTGAAATGGGAAGCAAAAGAAGCAATTCTAAAGAGGAAATTGTAAGAAGCCGCTGTAACAAGGTGAGTATCGGAAGAAATTTTGAGGTCAATTATAGTTCAGGAATTGAGAAGGAGAAAAGAATGAATGAAGATGACAATGGTATTGCTTTAATTCTATCCATCTTCCATGCTGAAGGGATACACAACCTTAGGACGAATCCTTTCGTTACTCATGGGATTTATAAGGTTGAATCTTGGGTTGAAATTGGAAACCCATGCGTAACTCTAGAAGTGTCCGGCTCAGCAAACCCCGTATGGAACCAAAGATTTTGCATCCCATTAGAAAATCCCATGGATTGTAAGGTTTTACATTTGGAAGTAATTCGAACTTATTCTAGATCTGATCCAGGAACATCTACTGGCGAGGTCTTGGTAGGCAAAATGCAGCTCCCATTGCCCAAACTCTCAACCAAAATACAAGGCCTTTTTGGATTCGTGAAGCCTGAAGGGATTGGATACAAGGTCGCGGGGGGGATTTATCTAAGTATGGAGTTGACTAAAATTAAAAAGTATAAGTATTTTGTCTAAATGTTCAATTAATGTTTTCAACAAAGCTCTTAGATTGTTCTAATAAATAAGGAATTTGTATTTCCTTTCGCAGTTTAATGGTGATTTTTATGTTTGATTTTGTTTTTCAATTTACTTTGTTTGATACTAAAGTAAATTTTATTTTTATTTTATCATTAGTTCATTTATGATTTTTAGTTTTGTTCATCATGATGTGGTTAGAATTAGGGCTATACATTTTTCTTTTTATTTTACTACTTTTCAGACAAAACATGAGTGACACTAAAACAACATGAAAGAATCAACTCAATGAATGACTCTAACCAACCTTAATTCAAACAAACACCACTTGAATTATATAATTATATAATTGTAAAAAGAAATCCTTGAAAGAATGCTCATATAAGTCTTAATATGCATTCATAATATAGATGGATGCACATACCATTTACAAAAAAAAATAAGAAATAATTGAAAAGGATTGAGGTATGCACTAGAAAGTTGAAACAATAATTGATATTTAATGAATAAACAATGTAAGAGACATTAACTCTAATTAAGAATTGAGATTAATGTGGTAGCAAAACTATAACACACAATTGGATCTTTTCCTTGGACTCTAAGTTAGCATCTAAATGGGAAAATGTATCCATTCTTATCTATAACTTATATATCAAATATCCTTTTAGTCCTTATAATTATAATAATTTATAATAAATTCTGGTTTAATCCATAATGAATATTTATATTCCATTAAACACCATTAAATTCCTTTTAAATTTGCTTTTTTTTTTTTTTTTTTTTTTTTTTTTTTTTTTTTTTTGCTAAACGAGGATGATTTTCGATGAAATTATAAAGGACTTTCGGCTAGATTGATACCTTGAGTGGAATCATATTGTTGATTTTTGGGAGAAAAGTAAACAAAGAGAGAATATGAAAAGGAAGGGAAAGGAAGAGAAATACACAAATTTATAGGGATATAGTAGTTAATATTGCATAATATGAAAACAAATTTATAATTTTTCCTATATAAAAGGGTAATTTAGGTATTACAGTATAGTTGTAGAGCTATTATTCAATATAATTATCCTTGTTTAATCATTTAGGATAATAAAAAATAAGATTAATTTATCAAATAGAAAATAAAAATCTTATAGTATTATCAAATAGTGTAGAGATAATTATATTTTCAGTGGCTGAAATTTCGGTTTTTATTATTTTGGTGTCTGAACAGAAAAAACTATCAATTGAGTATGCGAACTTTCTAAATTTTGCAATTGAGTGTCTCCAGTTGAACTGACAATGCAGAAACGTGATTGTGCAACTTTGGACCAATTTTTTTTCACACGTGGCATCTGACATGGACAATAAGAACTCTAACTTAACAAATCAGCTGGATTAATAGATTCCATGTGCACATAAATATGAATTCCCTATTTTGCTCTTAAGAACACCCAAATCTCCTAAACCACTTAATGGAATAGAGTAGACAGAAATCTTCAGCATCTTACTCTAGAAAAACAACGAAGATGCAGAACTCCATTCCCTTATCAACTTGTTCCGTCAAGTATTTGTTTTGCTTTGAAAAAGAAAAATGTTTTACATTGAAAGAACACATGAATTCAAATTTCATGTATTTCATTATTTGTTCAAAAATATAAAAACAACAAAAATGCCTTTAAAATCAAATTATACTCTAACTAGAAGCTCTGCAACATAGACCTATTTCCAAACCTCTTGATCTCTCCATCTATATGGCGAGTAAGCATGAAACTAGGCATCTCAAAATCACACAAAAGAGACCAAAAATGGATGCCAAGAGTTTCACAAACACTCCTTTCTACAAAAAAAAAAAAAGGCCATAGCATGCAAAACCATGCCCAAATAAAGGCATTAAGAACAACCCACTAATTGAAAAAAACAAAGTATTATAACTGTAACCATAAATGCGAATGCCTTGTCCATGGTTTTGAGTTTTCTGTCACATAAAAAGGCCAAAGCTCCTCTAAGCTCCTAAAATTGGTATCTTTTAGATAAATCCAAAAAAATAGAAAAAAAAAAAAAATTATGCAATTCAACTAAACCAGAATTCTATCTGAGATTTGCTTGGATAGGAAAAAAAAAAAGGGATTTAGAGCTTATAAGATTATAGGTAAGCTTTAAAAAAAGGTTTCAATAATTGGTTTTTCTTCAAAGAGGGAGACAGTGTTGGTTGAGTTAAGAAACTTAATCTCTTGGTTATAGATTGGTAGCAATGAGTCGAAAAATTAGTCATGGACTCAGTACTTGTTTGCTTGCTCAATTCGAACACTTTGGAGGTGAAAGAGAAGATCATAGTGGCGATTTGTAAGGTTTCGATGGTGGATATTAGCAACCATGTGTTAATTGCAGAGAGTTTATTGCTTTTGCATCATTTGCTTTGAATTCTAGAAGGAAGTGGCTTTGGATAGGAAAAAGCATATCTGAGGAGCAAATTAGGGAATTTAATAGCAAGTCCAAGCTAATTTGAAGTTTTTCTATGTCATGTCATTTGCCATATGTGATAAAATATGTCTAGCAGTACACAGTCATATTTCGGTGATTCACATCCAATTGAGACACTGAAATGCAACGTCAATAGTACTGTTGCTGAGCCCGTCACTGTTAAGCCCAGCACTATTCACGTATAGTACTATTCACCACCAACTGCGAGTTACTATTTTACTATTCATCACTAAGTCGATTTTGCAACGTCTTTCCGAGCGAACTGCACCAACGGACTCGTCGTAATTTTCTCGTCTTCGTGGTATATTTATTTTCAAAATATATCCACAGATCCGGTACCGCTATCTGACCGGCTGAACCAGGCTCTGATACCACTTGTTAGGATACCGGCAATAAAATTACGAGAATAATTACGGCAGCGGAAAAATAAAAAATTGGGACACGCAGAAATTTACGTGGTTCACTCTCAACTGTTTAGGGCTACGTCCACGGGACCAACTCCGAATATTTCTTCCACTATTAAAAATAGTAGGCTTACACAGAGAGTAATACAAAATAGTGAAGATTATTAGGGTGTTTTTGGGAAATACTTGTGCGTGCCACTATTTTGTATTACTCTCTGTGTAAGCCTACTATGTTTAATAGTGGAAGAAATATTCGGAGTTGGTCCCGTGGACGTAGCCCTAAACAGTTGAGGGTGAACCACGTAAATTTCTGCGTGTCCCAATTTTTTATTTTTCCGCTGCCGTAATTATTCTCGTAATTTTATTGCCGGTATCCTAACAAGTGGTATCAGAGCCTGGTTCAGCCGGTCAGATAGCGGTACCGGATCTGTGGATATATTTTGAAAATAAATATACCACGAAGACGAGAAAATTACGACGAGTCCGTTGGTGCAGTCCGCTCGGAAAGACGTTGCAAAATCGACTTAGTGATGAATAGTAAAATAGTAACTCGATGGTGAATAGTTACTATTGACTTGCTGAGCCCGTCACTGTTAAGCCCAGCACTATTCACGTATAGTACTATTCACACATATAGGTACTATTCACGTATAGTACTATTCACATATACAGGTACTATTCACGTGTACAGTTACTATTCTCATATACTGGTACTATTCATATATACGGTTACTATTCACTCAAAAGTCATGGAAGCTAGAACAAGCAAAATGATCAGTCTAAATGGCGCAAATTACCATATATGCAGAAATAAAATGAGAGATCTCCTTATGGTAACCAAAATGCATTTGCCCGTGTTTGGTTCAAGCAAACCGGAAGACAAGACTGATGAAGAATGGGCTTTCGAGCATGAACAAGTTTGTGGTTATATTCGACAATTTGTCGATGATAATGTGTACAACCACATCTGTAACGAGACTCACGCCAGAACATTATGGGACAAGCTTGAACAGCTATATGCCTCAAAATCCGGCAACAACCAATTATTTTATTTGACAAAGCTGATGAATTTCAAATACCAAGAAGGTACTTCTGTAGCAGATCACTTGAGTGAAATGCAGGCGACTATTCACCAGCTGTCAAATATGGGCATAAAATTTGATGATAAAATCCTCGGCCTTATGGTGCTTGCCTCCTTACCAGAGTCATGGGAGACTTTGAAGATATCAATAACAAACTCTACACCACATAGTGGAGTTAGCTGGGAATTTGTTAAAAATGCTGTTCTGAATGAAGAAATGAGACGCAAAGCACAGAATCCTTCTTCATCTCAGTCAGACATGCTTTTAGCAGATGCTAAAAGAAATAACCAGCCTAGAGGGAGGAGCCAATCTAGAAGTTCAACTACAAGAGATAAGAGCAGGGGTAAATCAAATAAATTTGCCAATATTGTGTGCCATCATTGTGGGAAGAAGGGGCACATTAAAAGGTATTGCCGGAAGTTCAAAAGTGATCAGGAGAAGATCAAAGGCAAGGCAAAGAAAGAAGAAAGCAGTGATGATGAAGCTAATGTCATTGCTGAGTTCCAACTGTTCATAGAAGACACTATCAATCTTGCAACCCAAGAGACCAGTTGGGTAATTGATAGTGGGGCTACACTTCATGCAACATCCCGGAGAGAGAATTTTTCATCTTACACACCAGAAAATCTGGGTGTGGTCAAGATAGCAGACGGCAAACTGTTGAAAGTCGTCGGTAAGGGAGACATTTGCCTGGAGACAGAAAATGGTTCGAGATTAATTCTAAAAGATGTCGTGCATGTACCAGACATGCATTCTAATTTAATCTCGATTGGCAGACTTGATGATGAAAATTTCTGTAGCATTTTCAGAAATGGGCGGTGGAAGCTCACAAAAGGTTCCATGGTGGTAGCCCATGGAAAGAAAGATCCAAAGCTGTACGTGATGCATGCGAAGCTCTCCCGAGATACTTTAAATATAGCGGAGGATGACAGTGCAGTTGAATTGTGGCATAAACGACTAGGCCACATGAGTGAAAAAGGAATGACAACTCTGGTCAAAAACAACATGCTATCTGGATTGGATAAAGTCCATTTAGAAAAATGTTCTGATTGTATGGCAGGAAAGCAGAATAGAGTAGCCTTCAAGATTTCTCAGCCTTCCAGAATGAAGAATGTGTTAGATCTGGTGCATTCAGATCTGTGTGGACCATTGACGATGTCATATGGTGGAAATCGATACTTCGTTACATTTATCGATGACCATTCTAGGAAGACCTGGGTGTACACTTTGAAGTCTAAAGATCAAGTTTTAGATGTTTTTAAACAATTTCTAAACTTGGTTGAGCGACAGACAGGCAAGAAGCTGAAGTGCATCAGAACAGATAATGGTGGAGAATACACTGGGCCATTTGATGCTTTCTGCAAAGAGCATGGTATTCGACATCAAACAACACCTCCCAAGACGCCGCAATTGAATGGTTTGGCTGAGAGGATGAACAGAACTTTGATGGAGAGAGTCAGATGTTTACTCTCACATGCAAAGTTGTCTAAAAGATTTTGGGGTGAAGCTCTTCTTACAGCAGTTCATCTTATAAATCGTTCACCTTGTGTTCCTCTTCAGTATGATACTCCAGAAAGAGTATGGTCAGGAAAGGATGTTTCCTATGATCACTTGCGGGTGTTTGGTTGTAAAGCATTTGTGCATATTCCTAAGGATGAGAGGTCTAAGCTTGATGTCAAGACTCGACAATGTGTATTCATTGGCTATGGCCAAGATCAATTTGGCTATAGATTTTTTGATCCACTCCAGAAAAAGATGATAAGAAGTAGAGATGCTGTATTTGTTGAAAATCAGACTATTGAAGATGTTGAAAAGACTCAGAAGCAAGTTGCCGATAGATCTGAAGATGATTCAACAGATGTGCAAATAGTTCCTCCAACAATAGAACAAAGACAAGTTGGAGATGAAGAAAATGTTCGACAAGAACAAGAACCAGAGTTAGAAAATCCAGAAGTTCCCTATCAGAATGAACCAGAAGAAGATTTTGATGGTGTTCATGTTCCGCCACCAGCTCCAGAAGGTTCTCAAACATTAAGAAGGTCTAGTAGAATCAGACAACCATCTACTAGATATTCAGCAAATGAATATGTATTGATGACTGACGGGGGAGAACTTGAATGCTTTGAAGAAGCAATGGAAAGTGAACACAAAAGGAACTGGATTGAAGCCATGCAAGAAGAAATGAAATCCTTTCATGAAAATAAAACATTTGAGCTGGTAAAGTTGCCCAAAGGCAAGAAAGCTTTGAAGAACAAGTGGGTGTTCAGGATCAAGCAGGAAGAACACAGCTCCCAACCACGATTCAAAGCTAGACTGGTTGTGAAAGGATTCAATCAAAGAAAGGGTATTGATTTTGATGAAATCTTTTCACCAGTTGTGAAAATGACATCCATTCGGACAGTGCTCGGAATGGCCGCCAGTTTTGATCTGGAAATCGAGCAAATGGATGTAAAAACTGCCTTCCTACATGGAGATTTGGAAGAAGAAATATACATGGAGCAGCCAGAGGGTTTCATAAAAAAGGGGAAAGAAGATTATGTTTGTAAACTGAAGAAGAGCCTGTACGGCTTGAAGCAGGCACCAAGACAGTGGTACAAGAAGTTTGAGTTTGTTATGGGGAAGCAAGGTTACAAAAAGACCACTTCAGATCAATGTGTCTTCGTAAAGAAATTTTCTGATGATGACTACATTATTCTCTTGCTCTATGTAGATGATATGTTGATTGTTGGTCAGAATTCTGTCAGAATTAATAGCTTGAAGAAACAGCTAAGTAAGTCTTTTGCTATGAAAGACTTGGGACCAGCAAAACAGATTCTTGGTATGAAGATTACGAGAAATCGAAGAACCAAGAAATTATGGTTGTCACAGGAGAAGTACATTGAGAAAGTACTTCAAAGGTTTAAAATGGAAAATTCTAAAGCGGTTAGTTGTCCTCTTGCTAATCACTTTAAATTAAGCTCAAAACAGTGCCCTTCTACTGATGGAGAGAAGGAAGTGATGGAAAAGATTCCATATGCTTCAGCAGTTGGAAGCTTAATGTATGCCATGGTTTGTACACGGCCAGATATTGCTCATTCAGTCGGAGTAGTGAGTCGGTTTCTTTCAAATCCTGGAAAGGAACATTGGGCTGCAGTAAAATGGATTTTCAGATATCTTCGAGGTACGACCAAAGTATGTTTATGCTTTGGAGATGAGAAGCCAATATTAGTGGGTTATACTGATGCAGATATGGCTGGGGATGTTGACTCGAGAAAGTCCACATCAGGGTATCTAATCACATTTGCAGGGGGAGCTGTGTCATGGCAGTCAAGATTGCAGAAGTGTGTTGCTTTATCAACAACTGAAGCAGAATTCATAGCACTAACAGAAGCATGCAAAGAGTTGCTGTGGATGAAGAAGTTCTTGAATGAACTCGGAATTCATCAAGAACTGTAACATCCTACTGAATCGAATCGTTGCATAGAGTCGAGTCGAGTTGGGCCGAACAAGAACCCGGTTCGAGCCATTTAAATCCAGAGTGGGGTAGAATGGGATGTAACTTAAATAAGTAAAAGAAGTGGACTTACTTGAATGAAACAAAAATATCAAAGTATAAGGAGTAGGACTTACTTGCACTAAAATATAAAGTTTAGGTATTAAAATGTAACATATGGAAAATATAGGTACTATTTGGTAATTTTTAACACACAATCAAAGATAAATTTGGACTACACGAGACTTCCATTTCAGTTTGCCTTCTTCATTTTCTTCATCTTCATCTTCAACGTCTTCTTCATCTTCATCTTCCTCTTCATCTCCTTTCATCTTTCTCTTCATCTCCTTCCTTTCTCCATCCATTTTCATGTGATTTAAACACTAACTTCAACCTAGAACTCTATCCAAGTAAGTAGCCCTTCTTGATTTTCATACTTTTGTGATATTTTAGATGATTTCTAAGAGTTATTATGTATAGGAGAGGGGAACTCAAAGTTGGAAGAAAAGGAAGCTAAGAAGAGGATTTAAAGCTCTTTTGGTTGAAGGTTTGATATCTCTTTTAGTTTTTCACATTTTCTTGCATGAAAACTTGTGTAGTGTGTTGATAATGAAAACATATATTGCTGAATGTTGAATTAGAGGTCTGTAAATGGTGATAAAGCATGGGATGAATTGAATGAATGAAGTAGATATTGATTTCATGCTGAACCCAGTTTGTTGGACCATTGACCAGTAACTTCACCCTGATTTTGACTCTGTTTAACGATGGAATTAGGAAGTGGTATAGAAGAGTTATTTGTTCCTCTATGTTTTATCTGTCCATGAGTTTTTGAATCACCTAATTTGGAGTTATAAATTGAGAGATATGACCAAAATAGTACAGACTGTGCAGGCTGGAAATCAACAGTCTGGACGGACTGAAAGTTGCTCATTTCGGTAAATATTTGCCTACCTTACCAACGTAATTAAGAGATGTGGTAGAAGACAAATTTGTAGCCTAATGTGTTAGCTAACCATATAAGGCAGAATCACCTAAATTGGAGTTATATATTGAGATCTGTGACCAAAATAGTATAACTTGTGCAGGCTGGAACCCAACAGCAGGGCAGACTGACAGTTGCTACTTGAGCTCAATGTTTGACTACCTTACCAACGTAATTAAGAGATGTGGTAGAAGACAAATTTGTATCCTAATGTGTTAGCTAACCATAGAATGTAGAATCACCTAAATTGGAGTTATAAATTGAGAGATATGACCAAAATAGTATAAACTGGGCAGGCTGGAAACCAACAGCAGGGCAGACTGGCAGTTGCTACTTGAGCTCAATATGTGACTACCTTGTGTGAACCCCTTCCCCAAAAGCACATAGGCATGTGATGCATATGATGAATGAGAAAAAATGCACGTGAGTGTGTGAGTCGCCACCTTGTTTAATTATTTTAGGGTAAACTAGGAAAAAACCCTGAATGACTCCATTTTTAATTAACCCAGTTACTAGATTAATTATCCCAATGTGTAAGGCATGGTATGCAAACCCGAGATGGATCCCGAGACTATGTCATGCTGATAAACTAACCGATGAATGAATGTTTTGCAAGGTGAATGATGGATTAATGAAATGTTTGAGTGATTTTGATGATTTTGATGATTTCAATGATTTCGATGATTTCGATGATTTCGACTTGCCACCCGGGGTGAAATCCCGAACGTGCCTACGTACTTCCGTTTGAATGGAAGATCAAAGTCAACGTAGTTCGATAGGCCTTCTTTGAAGGGCTTTGAATGGGTATGCTTTATGCATGAGTGTGTATGCTTTGTGCATGATTTTGTGTATGCTTTGTGCATTTTGTGTGTATGCTTTGTGCATGATTTTGTGTATGCTTTGTGCATGATTTTGTGTATGCTTTGTGCATTTTGTTTAGGCATTTTGCCAAAAATTGATTGATTTAGGCATTTGTGCCAAAATGGTTCATTTAAACGATTTGTCGCTTAAAAGATTGATTTTAAGGCATTTTGCCAAAAATGTTGATTTTAAGCGATTTGTCGCTAAAATGGTTGATTTTACGGTTTTAAACCGAAAATGATTGATTTTGAGGCATTTTGCCAAAAATGTCGATTTTAAGCGATTTGTCGCTAAAATGGTTGATTTTACGGTTTTAAACCGAAAATGATTGATTTTGAGGCATTTTGCCAAAAATGTCGATTTTAAGCGATTTGTCGCTAAAATGGTTGATTTTACGGTTTTAAACCGAAAATGATTGATTTTGAGGCATTTTGCCAAAAATATCGATTTTAAGACTTTAAGCCAAAATTGTTGATTTTAAGGCAATTCATTTGCTAAAATGTGTAACTTAGGCGATTGTCGCCAAAATGGTTGATTTTGAGGCCTTCGGCCGAAATGTGTTGGTCTTAAGGCTTTTCGCCAAAATGGTTTGATTTTATGACTTTTAGTCGAAAGTGTTGATTTTAAGGCGTTTCGCCAAAATGGTTCGATTTTACGACTTTTGGCCGTAAAAGGTTTGATTTTTGATTAAGCAAGACTTTAGTTGACGTGTATGCATTTTTATGCAGTTATAGAATGATTAAGAGTAGAAAAGAAGCATGCATGAAGTGCTAAAATTAAATAGGCAGAATTTTAATTACGTACCTGATTTAATCGTCGGCCACTTCTTAACTCCAGATTTAGCTCCTCGTTTAGGTATATTAATTAATTTTTAATTTTATTTTATTTTAGTGGTCAAATAACACAATATAAATGCAATAAAATTAAATTAAATGCAAAAAGCGGTAAAGAAGACGCAAGGAGCGTGAGAGGGAGAAGGTTTCGTCCGTCAATACAGACAAGAGGTGCCAAAAACAGCCTGAAAATGGCCTATTTATAGGCCATTTTCGGGTCCCGGGCGGTAGCTGCCGCCGGGCATGGCGGTAGCCACCGCTCAAAAATCTGGGCGGTAGCTGCCGCCAGGCTCGGCGGTACCTACCGCCCTGTCGGTGGGGCGACAGGCCTCGCCCGCGCGGGGCGAGAGGCCTCGCCCGCGCGCGGCGCGAGAGGCCTCGCCCGCGCTGGGCGCCAGGCCCCGCCCGCGCTGGGCGCCAGGCCCCGCCCGCGCTTGGCGTGGGCTGGCGCCGCCGTGGCCGGTGTGGCCACCGTGCCTCGCTTCGGGAGCCTTTTTGGGAGTTTCAGACTTCCGAAAAATATTCCGGGACCTGTTCCGCGATCCTCGTAAAATTCCGGACGTTTCAAGTACCATATTGACATATTTCCGGTGAACTTCCGAAATGGCCTCCGGTCCGGCCGGACTGTTTGCAGTCCGGGAAAATTGGCTCTTTGAGCCTTGTGAGTCAAAGTTACTGTAGCAAATTCATTGTAGCACAGTCAAGTTTACTGTAGCAAAGTCAACCAACAGGCTTTTTGAGCCTCAAAATTTGAGTATTCACACCTTGCCAACGTAATTAAGAGATGTGATAGAAGAAAACTTTGTACCTTAAGATGTTAGCTAACCATAGAATTTAGAATAACCTAAATTGGACATATACAGAAAGAGTTATGATAGGATTTGTGAAACATGTACAGGCTGTCTGGCAGATTTCAAGAACACATTAGAAATGATGTTGGAATGCATATGTAGATTCATTCACCCGAAAATTATTACTGCATTTTACCTTCTAAGTGAACTTAATTCAAACTAAGAATTTCCTTAATCTGAATGGTAAAATTTAGTTACATAAATATTAGTAAGAATTGCATCGCGGGTGCAATAGCTAGAGTATTTCCATGCAAGTTACTTTATACATTATCAATGGTATGCATTATTCCTCATTATATTTTCTAAATAATTCTTGTATTATCACAATACACATAATATGCTCCATTAAGGTTAGGTAGAAACCACGTAGATAAGACTATGTCGCGACATAGGATAGCAGATCTGCACCCCATACAGTTTGGTACTCCAGCTACAGGCTGTTGAGTGGATATGATTTATATACGGGCCATAACAGCCCAGCCATACAGTATTCATCCAGTTTCATACAGTTCATACAGTTTTTCTTATCACTTTGGTTTCACTATAACCTTATGGAGCCATGCAGTTATGTGATTTATTATTTATAAAGTATACGATGGTTAATAAAAGTTGCAAAATTTATACAGCATCATGAACAGCAGGTAAAATCATGAAAGTATAATGATATGTGTGCTTATATGTTTATTGTTTTATTTCTTATTAAATTGAGATATCCACTGAGCATTATTTGCTCAGCGAGTTATTTATTTAACTCGTAGGTTTTGAGACTGGACCGTAGAGAATCAGCTTACAACTGCTGCAGTTCATCTGTGGAAGACTCAGTCTTCAGGGTAGCTACTCATTTGGATATTTTGATTCTGTCTATCCTTATCATGGCATGTACAGGGCACACAATTGGGCCCATTTCATTTTGAAAATTAGTATCATGTCTTGTAAAAATATTAAGTACATATCTATATTTTCCTAATGTAAAAAGCAACAGCTTGACATCATAATCAGCATACAACATGATATTAGCATGAAATGACATAGGTTCAACCAGATTGTAGCGTCTCAGCTCGGTTCATTTGAGTTAACGGGTGGACCGGGAAGGGATGTTACAAGAACGATATTTGATTTTCTGCGATAGCCAAAGTGCAATTCATCTTGGGAAGAATTCCTCCTTTCATTCAAGATCAAAGCACATTGATGTTAGATATCATTGGATCAGGGATGTATTGGAGATGAAGCAGTTACAGCTTGAGAAGATCCATACAGATGAAAATGGATCAGATATGTTAACAAAGATTCTTCCAAAAGACAAGTTTGAATATTGCCGATTAGCTGCAGGGATGATGGAGAGTATGGCTAACGTCCCCACTTGAGCGTGCAGGGGGAGATTTGTTGGTGGTGGTGTGCCCACTCAAGTGGGACCCACACAATTATGAAAAGAAAAAAAAAATCAAAGGTTGGCAACCAACCATTGAATGGTTGGCATGCCAGTTGAAAATAATGAAGAGCCGTGCATGAGCAATGCACGGCTCTCTCAAATCTTTGCCTATAAATAGAGGCAGGAGCATTCAGCATAGACACCAACAAGAGCAACGAAAGAATAAGTGAGAGAAAAATAGAGAGTTTTTATGAGTTTTAAGAAAGGGTTCTTAAAACTAAGGGTTTAGAAAATAGTGAAGATTATTAGGGTGTTTTTGGGAAACACTTGTGAGTGCCACTATTTTGTATTACTCTCTGTGTAAGCCTACTATTTTTAATAGTGGAAGAAATATTCGGAGTTGGTCCCGTGGACGTAGCCCTAAACAGTTGAGGGTGAACCATGTAAATTTCTGCGTGTCCCAATTTTTTATTTTTCCGCTGCCGTAATTATTCTCGTAATTTTATTGCCGGTATCCTAACATTTGCATCATTTGCTTTGAATTCTAGAAGGAAGTGGCTTTGGATAGGAAAAAGCATATCTGAGGAGCAAATTAGGGAATTTAATAGCAAGTCCAAGCTAATTTGAAGTTTTTCTATGTCATGTCATTTGCCATATGTGATAAAATATGTCTAGCAGTACACAGTCATATTTCGGTGATTCACATCCGATTGAGACACTGAAATGCAATTTTTAAAAAGTTTGTGCATTAAATTGACATTGTTTTCCATTGAGACACTAAAATAGAAAAAAAATGAAAAGTTCAAATACTAAAATTATAATTTCCCCACTAATATATTATATGTATAGATATGTGAAGCCATTACAATATATTAAATAGAAAATATGACATTTATCTTTTTTTTTTTTGTTACATAAAGGAGCATAAAAGAAAAAACATATCTCAAAAAGCTGACACGACAAACATCAGCCCAAAGAATCAGAGGTAACGAAGCAGGACTAGAATCTCAAATATATAACAAGAAAGGGATAGAATGACTCAACCTAGCCAGATAATCAGCCGCAAAATTGATTTCCCAGTAAACATGACGAAGAGAGCACTCCCAATCACGAACCAAAAATTTCTGAATATTCAAAACAATAGCTACGAAAGGATGAGCAAAGTGTAAATCCGAAAGGACTAACCTCGTAACCTCCAAATTATCAGCCTCCAAACATAACATTTATCTTTAAAAAATATACGCACATGTAATCATAATAAGTATTTTTATTCACTTAATAGTTATTTTACATTTTGAAAATATTAACAATCAAGAAAATAAAAATCTTATTTTATTATTGAATAAAAATCCCATTGTTTGTTTTTTTAAAAATAATAGTATTACTTTTCTCAAAAAATAAATAATAGTATTCCATTTGGGGTAAAATCGTCATCCCAACTCTTCCCCGTTCGCTTTCCTTCTGCGCGTTTGATATTCCTCCAAACCAAATCCGCATTAACATCCACTCTGTACTTGACTCTTTCATATATCCCTCTGTCCTTATCTTGCGCATCCAAGAGCTTACCCGCGTACGTTAGCCTCATGGCCTCTTGTCGCCCGCCACCATCAAAGCCTCTCGATCTCGAGCTCACTATAGTCTCCGCCAAGCACCTCAAAAATGTCAACTGGAAAAACGGTGATCTTAAAGCCTACGCTGTCTTCTGGGTTGATCCGGACCGGAGGCTCGCCACAAAATCGGACAACTCTGGGTCGACCCGACCCGTATGGAACGAGCACTTCACCTTTCCCCTCTCCCTCCCTCTGCAGGAATCCTATCTCACTCTCGAGATCTTCCACTCCAAGCCCAGCGAAACCCCAAAACCCCTCGTTGGTACTCTCCGTGTCGCTTTGAAGGACTTGCCCGACCCGGAGGACGCTAACCGGATTCGAAATTTTGAACTGACCCGGCCATCTGGTCGTCCTCAAGGTAAGATCAAGATAAAGCTTGGTGTTCGTGAACGGCCTTTACCACCACCGCCGCAGCAACTTGATTACCACCGCGTTCCCCCTCCACAAAGCTATTATTACAACACTGCCCCTATGCCTCCACCACCTCTTCACGCGCCGCATGATTACAGGTATGGGCCAACAATCCCGCCACCCACCTCGGCGTCACCACCGCCTCCATATTCACCTTATCACGATGCATATGCTCCTACTCCTTACTATCCCGGATATTACTCCTCTGCCCCAAGCCCACCAATGCCGCCAAGACCGGTCTTTGATCGGACGAGCAATTACGGTGGACCATCTGCGCCGATTGATTATTCATCTTACGACCAGAGACAGAAAGGAGGAAAGATGGGGCTTGGGACGGGATTGGCTGTGGGCGCTGTTGCTGGGGCTCTAGGCGGATTAGCACTGGAAGAAGGATTGAAATATGAAGAGGAGAAAATTGCAGAGAGGGTCGAGAATGACATTGCGGGCCGCGATGATTATAGTGATTACCGTGTGGATTATTGATGGGTAAACTGTTTGTTGGTTTGGTGAGGCCTTTCAATTCGTAAACTATGTTTGTTTGCTTCAACATAAAATTTGAAGTATATATAAATATATGTATATAATGTATGTGAAAACTTGGATGGCCTTAAGAAGAAAGATTGAGTGGTAGTTGATGCTTGAGGATCTTATTCTAAAAGAAAATAAATGCTGGTTTTATTATTAAATGTTCTTTGTTGCTCTTATGTGTTTTTGATTTAGTATCATGTGAATGTTATTCTTTTTTTTCGTTGTTGTGTTTTGCTTTGTCCGCCTGCCTGTGTGCATGATGAGGGGTGCTTCTGGTTCAAAGAATAGATCATCGGAACTCTTAGTTGGGTATACATCACCATTGGAATTTCCATGCTTTGATTTTTGGTATGAATCAAAATATTCATCTCGGCATCTCACTCAATTGTGTATGAAATTCAGCATAACTATACTAACTTCTAATTTCTATCATTAGTAAATTGTCATACACTTCAAGTTCATTTATGCTAAATGGAGCGGATGTTTGTTTTGCAAAAGGTATTTTAAAATTTTTTGACTTATATTTTGCTTTGTATTGATATTAATTTGATCAGGGTGGATATTGGAAACAAAGGATTCATATTGGTAGTCTCAACTAGTTTGGGATTAAGGCTTAGTTGTTGTTGTCGTAAGTTTGTTTATGCTAAACAAGGTATTAGATATTGCATGTTTGGAGATGCATGCTGTGGAAGGGGAATTCATTTCACTAAGTAATTGAATCAAGAGCTGATAGATACTAAGGCTTTTGATAGTTTCAATTTATATTCCAACTGCAACTTCTACTTGTAGATTGCATTTAATTTCATGCATATCGGGTCTTCTTGTTCAGGAGGTCAGATAGGGCTATTATCTAGTTTTCTTTCATTTCTCATGTTTTGTGGATTGTGATTCAAAATCTCATCTGGTGCAAATTGTAACAGGGAAGTCTTGCGTTTTTGCATGATAATGTTGATTCATTAAACAAGTGCGATGGCTTGTTCCTTAGCTTAATGGTGGTGCTGATGCTTGAGCTAGTATTTATGTCATGATGTAGCAATTTCTCTCATTTGTTTTGTTGTCTTCCATATTGTTTTCTATTCTAGGGTGCTTAAGGTAGCTTTTGCTCTCAAATATCTGAACATTTCCTCGTCATGCTCTCTTCTACCTGACTGGTATCTTGTGTTTTTCCCACATTTTTCTTGTATTAACTAGTTATTGACAAAGCTCTAAAAGTTTGACAGCGATCATTATCTGGCTCTTGAGAGTTTGTATATTATTCAGTCTTTCTTGTGGAGCATCAAAGTTTGTTGAATTCTTACGCTGTTAAGAGCAGATGTGACTTGGAGAGGTGTTTTTAGAAATTCTTGCGACTTGGTTGAAAATTTAATCAATGATGAAGTTTGATAGCCATTGTTCTCTTCGCTGGATTTGGATACAGTATGTGCCTGACGGTTTGTCTATTGTGAAGTCTTGTTTTTGTGAAGCATTGCAGTTTATTGAACTCCTACAGCAGTTAGAGCAGACAGGGATTACCGACGAGTTCTAGGAAAACTCTTGCAACTTGGCTTGACAATTCAACTCTCCTCTTTTTCTGTCACATGTGCACAGTTGTTCTCTGGTAGTCTAATTTGCGCACACAAATGTGTTGGCACTTAGATTGCTCATACAGATTTTTCAGAGTTGATTTTTTGATTTTGTGAAGTTTAGAATGGGAGTAGTTATTCCCTCAGATATGGGTGAAGGAGTTCATTGAAAAGTTTTTTAAGGCCTCCTCCGCGTAATTAGATTTTTAGAGTTATTAGGTGTATGAGTGGCTTTAAGTTAATTTTTTATAAAATAATATTTTAATATTTTAAAAGCAACTTAATGTTTTAACTTGTAAAAATGTTAAAAGCTATTTAATGTTTTAATTTATCAAAATGTTAAAAACTATTGAAGCTCTCCTAGTGAAATCTGATTATATGAATAATAATTAAATACTCTTGTAGCATTATCAATTAATTTATTAAATCTTTTTATAGGATTATTATTTTATAATAATAGAAATTATTAATTAAATTTTTTTTTAAAAACTACAATTTTTTAGCAAATTAATAATTAGATACAGTAAAGTTAATTGGAATTTTTATTTTTTATGCTTATTTAAAAATGAGGCAGAAGCGCCAAAAAATTTTGTAAGTACTGAGAACAGCCCAAAATTTCAAAATGATCTGAACTAGTTCAGTCTCATAAAAAGCCCGGTAAAGTAAATCCATTATCCATCATGCATGCATAAATGACTATTTTTTTTCTTTTTACTGATTACCTTTTTTGAAATTTAGCTCTATTAAATTATTTATTTTTTATAAGTATTTTATTTATAATTATTAAAGATAATAAATTTTTTATGAAATATTATTTTAAAAATTTAGTTAATAATTTTTATTTATATGATCATTAGAATAAAAAAAAATATATATTCTTGATAAAAATAAAAAATATTTACATTATACATCATATTAAAAAACAATTATATTCTTAACTGTCATTTTATATTTTAACAATATCATCTGTCACATAATAGCTATAAGCTCTCCACCGGTAGTTTAAATTTGGGCTTAACTAAATTAAAAATAAACTAAATTTTAGTTCAAATTTGGGCATAAAAAGTAGCATTTTGCAGGTTATTTTTTCCAATAAAATCAATATTAATGAACAATTTCAATTCATTTTTCAGTGTTGATTTCAATTCGAATAATTCATTGGCGCAGGTTCTAACTCCTGACGCAGCTTCATAGTCTACTCCTTTATATTGTTAAGTTTGTTGCAGCTTGTTACCTTTGATTTCTTTTGAATTGAAAATTCTTCATTAACTTAAAGGATGTTAAATTTGATTTCGCTACTTATTTTTTAGCTTTTAAATTAAAACGTACTTCTAAATTTATAAATTAATTTAAGAATGAATAGTTAACTATTTAATGACCTTAAGAGTTATTTTAATTAGTTTTAAGTATTTAAGAGTTCAATGTTGGTATCTTTAAAAAAAAGTGTTAAGGGGGGTCCAATAAGTCCCAAAATGCAGAAGCGTCGATAGAGGACCCACCAGCACTGGCCTTGCCCAGATCGACCTGGCGTAGGACGCGCCAAGGAAACACAAAACGAGAAGAGCACGCGCCCATCGGCCCCGGAAACGGGCAGCCTCAGGGATGCGTTGTCCTCTATCTATAACCAAAACGACTCTTGGCAACGGATATCTCGGCTCTCGCATCGATGAAGAACGCAGCGAAATGCGATACTTGGTGTGAATTACAGAATCCCGCGAACCATCGCATGTGCTGTGGTCCACGATCGCCGCGATGGCGTCTCCACGGGCCTATCGAAAGCCCGGGCTTAGGCCGCCACAGCGATCCGCGTTGGTCCGCGCCCCGAGCCGATCGGCGGACTGGCTTATCGCCGTTCCACATCCGACCGAGGCGCATCGCCGAGCCCCATCCGCTTCCTTCCCGACAATTTCAAGCACTCTTTGACTCTCTTTTCAAAGTCCTTTTCATCTTTCACTGTGGGATTTGTTGATAGCCTCAAAGGAGCATAGAGAATCTTTGTTAGAGGCTATGACGTTTGTTAGGGTTTTGCCAAAATCCAGAGCGTGGATATGATCAATGTGCTACAGCGCAGAATTGGTGAGATCACCTTCTTTGATTCAGATAAATAATTAATATATAACTGAAATGACAGTAAATGACATTTATGATTACCTGGTGCAGTAGGTGACTGTGAAGCTGGTGAAGACTCTACTGGTCCAGGAAGTGGGGTAAAAGAGGAAGGAACAGAAGGAAGTGATGGCGGCACGGGAGACTGAGCAGAGGATGAAGCCCCAGACTCTACTCGTCCACGTGTATTGCATCCTGGGCCACGACCTCCATTTGTCATTTTAATTTGACAAGTGGTATATTCCTCCAATTAAACTTTCACTTGGCATGATTTGATTTGATTATTTAATGTATTGATGAATTGATTTGGTTTGAATTTATTTAGAATTAGTGTTTTTGGTTTGGTGGCCATAATATTTCTTTTAAGACATATAGGAAGCATTGTAATCATTTTCGGGTCATTCTGAGCCGGTGCTTCCGGTCCCCAAAATCGTAGGTATTATACCCCTTTGGTCTTAGGAGCCCTGTGTGAAGTCCTGTTCCAGAGCTGATATCTTTTGTACGCCTGATGGGCAGCTTCTATAGGCTCATCTAGGATATAGTTTAGGGTCTTCTGGTCCAATCGGCATGCCTATCACGGCTGCTCATTGATATATGATCAAAATGTAATTTTAAATCAGAAGAATACCTAATATTTTTAGTTTATTTTAATTATTTTTATACTGATCAACTATAAAATTAAAATAAAGATGCATGAATTCACCCAAATCAGTCCTTATCATATAATCCTGATAATAATGATATGATTTGTAGTGTATAAATTAAAATAGACTAATTTTAAAAAATTAGGTAAAAAAAGCAGATTCCAATCTTTTATAATCTCATTTTTCAAAATGTATAATAATAAAATTATAAAAGGGGATAACATATTTGAAAATTATTTCATTTAAACGTGTGAATAGTTTTATTTTGAGTCAGCAAAATAGCAGCATCCAGCTGTCTTATTGGGATTTGTAGAGTCTAAAATAGCAGCAGGTAGCTGTGGTAATTGGCTTTTCTAACAAAGTTAAATGAATCGAATAATGAATCAATGACTTTCTGTTGTGAAATAATCTGGTCTAAATTATTCAATTATTGGGTTCCAAATGAGTTGAAATTATCTTATTCAATATAGACAAATTTCTTTTTTGTATGGAAATTTGAGTTTACCTAAAATTTAAGTTATTTATAGTTTTTAAAACAATCTTTAAGTGAATAATCCAATTCCATCAAGTTCTAAGTTTAATTATTTTATCATATTACCAATTAAATACGGTCTGATTGGTCTTCTTACTAATGTGAGGAGTGAAAAGTCTCGAGTTTAAGTCCTCTCGACCACAAGAGTTTTTGCCAATTTGATGAGTCAATAAGAGGGTTGTCCCTTATTGCGTAGCTCATTGTGTTATTTCCGCTCATTGAACCTTCTAATGAATTAAAAAGAACTATTCTATAATATTTTTTTGATTGCTATTCAAACATATTTTATCTTTTTATACTTTTCAAATATTCATATTATGATTATATATGTGAATCATGTTTTTAATTTTTTAATGAAATTCTCATTTTATCCTTAAAAGATGAGAAATTTTAGAAAAATACAGTAAACATTCTAATGAATGTCCTATAATGTACATAATATCTCTGAAAAATTCATAAAAAAAAAGAATCATAATACATATTTTGAATAGTATATTTCCATTATAGGCATTATTTCTATAATTGGCATATTCAAATTGCTAAAAACAAGATTAACCATAATCCATCATTAGCAACATAATTCATGAATTATCTAAATGGATTTAGCACTAACAAATAGCATTATGACAATGCCCCCACATGTCCTTTGAAAAACATAAAAGAAAGGGCAACTAGCTAGTATGTATATATAATATATTAAATTTATTCAAAAGCATATTAATTCCAAAAAAAAAAAAAAAAAAAAAAAAGAAAGAAAGAGCTAGATAGTGTCATATGAACATATCTATAAATTTGTCCTTCTGCTTGTCCTCCACAATCAATAGCTTTGTCCTTGCTTTTATTTTCTTTAATAAATAGGAAACACCAAATCTTACAAAAGCAAAAATGGTGCAATTGTACTTTTCTTGTAAGAAGAAGGACTTGTTTTCTTCTAAAAAGCCTATTTGGATTCAAACATATATATTTATACATATGCATAAGAGTTACATACACCTAACCTCGAAAGGGTTGTATTCTATCATACCCTCTCTAGGATTTACTCTATATGTGTTGTGATGTTTGACAATTACAGGTTAAACAGATTTGCAATTTGCAAGTGAAAGAAAGCTTATCCACTAGAGTAGGAATGGGATGGATGGGGCTTTATTTTACCTCTTTCAATGTATCCAACATTAAAAAACTCTTATCTTTCCTTTCCTTTTGACTTGAATTCATTTTTTAATGGACACCTTATGAATCTACAATAAGAAAAATAACTTTTTTTTGAAAAAAAAAATTGCAAATATGCTTATATATTAATTAAATTATGTCCGGTGCATCCAAAATAAGAGTTGGAGAGGAAAATTTTCACTCCAATGAGCCAGATCCAGAAACAGCAGCTCGTGCTAATTGATGAGCACACTGATTCCCTGTGTTTTTGATAAATTAAAAGAAATAGATGTGAACCTTTTTGCAAGGTTTTACATTCTGAAATAAGAAAAATAACTTTAAATTTAGAAAAATATTTTATTCAAAAAAATTTGAAAATAATTTTTTTTATTTGCACAAAATTATTTCCTTTCTTATGAGAACTTTTTTATTTTTAAATTATTTATTAATGTAATTATTTTTTTATAATGGAGTATGTGCTTTATATTAAAGGAAAATAATTAAATATTTTCGAAAATCTATACTATTCGTAAATGTGATAATAGGGGATAATGATTCTCAATGAAATTTAAAATATCATAAAATAGTTTTAGTTGTAGCCAATTCAAAAATTACATTTTATACCAACGAGTGTTTGGATGAGTGGTTCGACACTTTTCTCCTTTTGGTGAGGTCGAGAGTTCAACACTTTATCCCTTCTTGGGTTGATCTAGTGCGAACAAGATTTGGTTCTAGCCTAATAAGCTCAAGATATCTGTGGTTAAGACAAAAAAAATTACATTTTATTCTTTGATTGGATATAATTTTTAAAAATTATTTTTAAATAAATAAATATATATAATAAAATAGAAAAAAAGTATATATATATATTTTTTATGATTGTAAGAAAAATTGTGGATTTATTTGGAGAAGATATAACATTTCTTTTCTGTAATTTTTTTATTACTTAATTAACTTATTTATTTATTTTAAATTTGCAATTTAGAACAATAGAGAAACAAAATATTTGAATAAACTCATTAACTGACCAATATTAGATTCTAGTATGATTTGCTTTATAATTTTCATTTATTGACTTGACTTTTTTTTTTTTTTTTTTTGTGCATCAAAATCAAATTTAGTTAAATTATAGCATTTCCTGGGTTATTTTTGAAATTCAAATTCGTAATTTTTTTAATACAATTTATTTCTTGTTATACGTTGAAATCTTAAAAGAGTTTTATTCTTAATAAAAATTTATTATTTATTATTTTCTTTTTCATTATTGTATTAATTTGTAACCACTATCACTTCAATTTAGCAAGAGATTTATGTTTCCTTTGCAATAAATAGATGACATCCTGATTAAGTATTTTTAATTTTCTTGATATTTTTTCTTTTATATGCTAAATATGTTTGACTTGAAAAAAAATAGTGTTTATGAAATTGAAAAAAACTAGAACTATATATTTTCATTTTGGATCATTTTTTGTGTTCCAAGAGTTTGTGTGTATATTCATTTTTTTTTTTTTTCTAATGCACCGAGTAAGTAATACTATCTCTATCGCCAAAATGATTACCATTATTAATTCAAATCATATTTTCATTTCTTTTTTTCTACCTACGAATAAAAAAATTTTATTATTGCTTTTCATTTTAGCTGCATATAGATATTGATTTAGGATTGAGGGCAAGTATTGGGGATTGAGTGATAACTTGATTTTTTTTTAGTACCGATCAGAGTTTTAAGAATCTGTATTTATAAATTAAGGACTGAACAATTAGGTATAAGGATTGGATTAAACTTTATTTTGAGACCACTTCATTATATAAAAATAGAATAAGTACATAAGAAATAACATTGTAAGTAGCTTATATGACAATGACTAATATAAATTAACCAATTGTATTTATTTTAATCTAAATAAAAATTTATACTTTAATATTATATAGATAAAAAATTAAAAGAGTATAAAAAATAAAAACATAACGAGCATTGTTAACATGCAGCGCACGTCATAACAAAGACTAATCTATATCTATCTATCTATATATACTTCTATACTATATATAAAAGTGGAAATGAGGGAGAATAATGGGATTGCCGATATTATTCTTGTAAAATTTAAGATATCCTAAAATAACCTTAGTTTTAACCAATTAAAAATTTTTAACTTAAAAATATATATAATATTTCTATAATTTGATTCGATTTTTTTTATTTTTTAATAGACAAATAAATATAGATAATTAAGCATTTCAAAATTTTAAATTTTTACTATTATTATCTTATTGTGTCTAATTATATTTTATTTCATTATATTATTATGTAAATTACTGATAATAATTTAATAATTTTTGATAATTTATTATTATTATAATTTATAATTTAGCTTCAACTTTATTATTTTAAATAATATATGTAAATGAGGCATTTGAAAAGTTTTATATTTTTTTTGAATTTATTTTAAATAAATATATCTAGATGATTCGGATTTGATTTAAAAAGGGTATGGTTAAACTTCTTTAATTACAAATTGCACTCTAATTTGGTTAGCCAAAAAATAAGAGAAAAAATTATTATTTTTATACATCTCGAATTTAATTAGTTATATTGATATCTTATATAAGTCAAATCCTATTTTTATGAAATAATGCAATTTTATTAATAATTTTTTAAAATGCTTTGATGATTTTGAGTGGCTAAAAAAATAAAAATAAAAAAAAATATATTTTTTAAATATTTAATTTGATTTATTAGATTTCTTTTTTATTATATTGTTAATGTATATTTATTTACTACAAGAGATTACAGTAAAAGTTATTAATAAAACATGTAAATTAATTATAAAACATATAATAGAAGCTATATGATGATTTTTATTAATCAAATTTGGTATTTCCTTAAAAAAGAAAATGAAAGCAACTAACGTATAATAAAAATTATATGAATCAGTACGTTGATATAGAACCAAAAAAATATTTACTGTATATATAAAATATAACATAATTTAACCACTCAATCTAAATGAGAATTTACTTTAACATTATATAAATAAAAAATTAAATGAGTATAAAGAATGAACATATAACGAACATAGTAAACGAAATTTGTATGCTAGCTCATTTTATTCACTTGTTAGGTAATATAATTTAACCACTCAACGTACAATGCAAGTCATAAACAAACTAATAAAACTAAAATTATAGAGTTATCCCTCCTTGTTTAGCCATAGATAACTTAAAATTAGAAACATAGAGAGATATAGACAAGATGGGCTACACCACAATAGGATAATCTTTCACTTGGTTCACCAAATTGATAAAACCTCTTTTCGAGAGGATTCGAACTCAAAACCTTCAACTCTTCGTATTAATGAAAAAATCAATCAAACTTTACATGATTGACATATGATTTTTTTTTAAACTATATAACTTATTTATCAAAACGAAATTTGTATGCTAGCTCATTTTATTCACGTGTTAGGTAATTAGTAATTTCATCAAACTCATTAACAAAGTGCAAGTTGTAGAGTGAAAAGCACATACAATACACAAGAAAGTGGTATGCTGGCTAGGATTCCATGACCCAAGTCGTAATACTAATTCTTTGCAAACTTTTCTCCTCTTTTAATATGCAAACTTAGGGTACGTTTGTGACATCCCAGGTTTGGGGCACAACACCTTAGGCGAATTCCACATCGGCTACGCACAAGGTGGAAGTCCTATACATAAAGGGTGGCAACCTTGAATATGGTAGACGCGTTTTGGGCTGGCAGAGTGGAGGTTTCCCTGGCCCAAAAACAAAACCGTGCTGGCTTGTGTGGCCCAAAGCGGACAATATCTACCATGGGCTGGGCTGTTACAATTTCGTATCAGAGCCAAGCCTTGTCCCTCTGGCCGGTGGTGGGGCAAACCTCAGCGAGGACGCTGAGTCCCTAAGGGGGGATGTATGTGACATCCCAGGTTTGGGGCACAACACTTTAGGCGAATCCCACATCGGCTACACACAAGGTGGAAGTCCTATACATAAAGGGTGGCAACCTTGAACATGGTAGACGCGTTTTGGGCTGGCAGAGTGGAGGTTTCTCTGGCCCAGAAACAAAACCGTGCGAGCTTGTGTGGCCCAAAGCGGACAATATCTACCATGGGCTGGGCTGTTACAACGTTTAACTCAACTTGAAAAAACTAAACTTGAAATGGAAATTGGTGTTTTAATTTAATATTATCCTTTCAAAATATTTTCAGACAAAAATATGATTATGCAATTGAGAGATTTATAATCATGAAACCTACATTTTATTTTCTTTTAAGGTTAATGGAGTTAGTTAGGTAAAATGCAACCAATAATTCTTTATCTCCAACATATTTTCTCATGTGAAAATTTGTTTGGATAAAAGAATTAATTTAATTAAATAAATGATTAAGAAAAGATATATAAATTTAAAATCTAAACCTTCTTATCAAGAAATTTCTTGGTATGAAATACTTATAATTAATTTCTGGAGTTCTTCCAGAGTATATTAAGATTAAGTCGAAATAAATGATTCAAAAATGATATAATGAAATGAAAATTAAAGTTTTGATTTTTTTTTATCATTAAACATGTCAATAATTATATTTATAAGAAATTTTTGAAATAACAAGGCACATTTGAATTCAATAAATGATTTCTATAAAATTAAGACGCGAAAGATTTGATTCAAATAACATTTGAAGAAAGAAATAATCACGAACACCTAACCAAGGTTAGTCTCATATAAAAAAGAGCACAAGAAACTACGCAAGAAAATTTATGAAAAATGATTCAGAAATCAAATAGAGATTATGATGGTGCCACCCACTTTCTCACTTTTTCTTAGTGATGAGGTTTTCTGCTCCCAACTCTTTTGGTGGAGATATATGTATGTACCCTTTCTGATATTTTTAGTGGAGAATTAGAATACATAGTGCAAAGAAAAAGAGTGACGGAGACCAAATGTTTTTGTTTATATATTAATATTTGGAAGTGCAAATGAATGGTTCTTAACACATTCTTTCCTGCAATCGATTTAAAGATGAGCTGACTTATCTTCTCCAATCTCAAGCCTACACGTTTTTGCAAAAGTTTTTCTTTCCTTTTCTTGGTTTTACCTCCATTTTGTACTAAAATAATAAAACCAAAAATCAACACTATAAGTTTCTTGTACCTTAGGTTATTTGATGTACATGAATCCATGGAAAATTCAAAAAATTAATATATAAATTCATAAATTTAGCACGTATTTGCAATAGCTTTTTATATAATGTTTAGCATTTTGTTTGAGTCAAAATATTATTCTTATAATTTAGAGTGTTCGATAACATAACGTTCGTATAAAAAGTTACACTCTTCAACATTTTGATGTAACACTAGTAAAATAACTATTATGACAATTAATTGCTATTAAAACAATTAATTTTACTGAATTAGGTTTAATTTTACTAATTTTATTTACAATTAATATATATGTACTAATGGGTAATTGGTCTAATGGGTAATTACAAGTTATACAACAGAAAACAATCCTCTTCTTGACTTACTAAATTGATAAAAATTTTTGTAGTTAAGAGCCCTCAAATTCGATACATCGAACTTCTCATGTAGGTGAGAAGATAAAAAAATTTATACATACAATATAAATTATTGAGATTCAAACCAAAAATTTCTGTAAAATACAAAGTATATCGGTGAAATTCAATTATAATTGGATTATTCTTTTTTTTAAGAGAACACAACATGCAAGATAGAAAAAAAAACACACCATATAGATTCTTAATAATTGAACATTACTATCCTGTGAGAACAACCCTTATATGGTATTCCATAGGCTATTCAAAGAAAGAGTCAAAACGGAAGATGGAGATCCAACGGGTTATTAATTTGGAAGACTATATATATATATCAATGTCCATCACTATATATTTATACATATAGCCTATAGGTAGTAATGGCCATCACCATCAGGCATCAGTTATTGGAAGATATATGCATGAACTTGGTCAACTTAACAACAAAAACATTCATCATCTTCTCATTATTACACAAGTTGAACACGTATAGTAATAGCTGCATAGCTAGAGAGCTTGCCCATTCCCACTCGTCACTTTTCCCCTTCTTTCATTTTTCACGTTCTTCACCTATATTCATCTTTCATCAATCATAAATTTGAGAAAGCACAAGAAAAATTCTATTTTTTTTCTTAAATTTGAGAAGTTAAACATTCAACAAAAGATGAAAACAATAGAAATTGGAGATAAAATTAATGAGAGAAGGACATCTGAAATGGTTTGATCATGTCCTACATAGATTCACTTGTGTTTCAATTCTTAAGTGTAATATATTCATGATAGTAAATGCTAACTTGAAAGAGGTAAAGCTGAAATCACGTGAAAGAAAATTGTCTCAAAAGATTTATTACTTCTTGACATTAATATGGACTTAACGATAATCAACATGAAATAGATATAAATGATTCATGTACTCGAAACGGACACTGTAATTTATTATATTTTTGCTACATATTTTCCAACTTTAAGGTATAGGGCTCACATAGATATGCCAAAGATTCGATAAGATTTGCTAAAGGAAGAAGAATAGTTATATGCAATTTATGTTGGATATGTAATGATATTGTTGTTTACTTTACGTATGTATGTATGTGTGTGTGACGAAGGAATGCTTGACGCTTGTTTATTGACTAAGCTATGATGGTAGGATAGAATGGGAGCAATCAGCAGGTGAGAACCTAAAAACCAAGAAAAATATCGCCTACATTATTATTGTACCGATTCACATCACAATTTCATTTTACATCAACAACCCTTAATTATTCTAGTTGCTTATTCACTACTCGCATCAATTGAAAAGACACAAAATGTTACTTATTAATTTAATAGTTTAAAACCCGAAAGATAAAGATGAAGCGATAAGAATTCGTTCTTTTTAAATAGAGGTCTCAAATTCGAATTTTGAATGTGAAATCTTTTTAAAATACTAAAAAAGGATAATTTTATCCTCCTTTATGGACCTGCCAGATAAAAACCCGGATTAATATTCACTACTCGCATCAATTGAAAAGACATAAAATGTTACTTATTAATCTAATAGTTTAAATCCCGAAAGGTGAGATGGAATAATAAAAATTCATTCTTTTTTTAAATAAAATTCTCAAATTCGAATTTTAGACTAAAAAGTTTTTTTAAAATACTCGAAATGTACAATTTCATCCTCTTTTATGGGCTTACCCGATAAAAACTTGAATTAATGTTGTCTAATATTAATTTAAGATAAAGTCTTTATTCAAAATATAAGATTTGAACAATCATCCTTTCAGTAAACTCCCTAATTAACAAAGCGAGGATCAACTTCTTTTACCAATTCTCTAAATTGCACAACATCTTTAAATTAAAACAAAGACTTCTTTTTTTTTTTTTTAGGAAATAATCATCCATCTTCTTATTTGTTCTTGGATTTTACCCTCTTATTTATTTAACCAAAAAAAAAAAAAAAAGATGACAATTTTTTATTATTGACCACTATGGAATCCTGATTAGATTATAAAGGAAATATTTTCTTTTGTTTTCTGTGAAGTTTCTACCAGTAACATGGACATTTTATCTCTAATCAAATTAATTTAAAAGATGTGATTCAACATTATGTTATAAACTTTTTTTTTTTCATAAGTAGCTATTAAAATGAATTACGCAATTAAAAATTAGCTATTAAGATGTCTCTTCCTTTGTCGAGCTTGTCGCTAGGCCATAAGTGTTTTGTCGTTTAGATTAGGACAAGAAAAGATAAATAAAATAAATAGCCAATTCTTACAATATAATATTTTGTATTTTACAATGTTTAATGAGACGGTTTTAGTAGTTAATAATAAATAAAAAAAATAAAAATAAAAAAAAAGAAAAAAGGTGACAGGAAACAGCCATGTTCATATCATCATTGGCGGCGATAGAGACATTTTAATCACCTATCTATAATAAAACAGGCCACCTATTCCTACTCTTTATTCCTTAATTGGAATTTTGGAATCTTAAATCATAATTATTAATTTTAATCTTTCTATTAAATTAATTTCAAATCCAAATTAATGTACATGGATCAATCCATACATCTTTTGTTGTCCAAGCTACCACCTTCTTATCCTTTGTTGCTTAAATTATATTTAATTTTTATAATTTGTGGATCTTTATTTTTGGAATTTAATTAAATATTGTTTCCTTTAGGCGAATTATAAATAAAAATTTGAAGTCCCCGTTATAGCAAAGATTTTAATTTGTTCATTTAATATAATGTTACTATTTAGTTTTTCACATTTCCTTCTGAATAATTATTATTTAATTTTGAATATAAAGCACTTTTAAAATTTAATATGAAACACTTTATCTCTTCAAAAATCTATCTGGAATAAATTTAAATTGATCAAACAATAAATTTCATATACCGAACGATTCTATTAAGAAAAGAATTTTCGTTTAGTCTCCTTGCATCACGGAAAAAAGCTAAATTTCAAGAACAAAATGAGAGGATGAAGTTGTAATTATAACTAAAGGTGCAGTTTGTACAGCATAATCCCATTATAAGGCTAAATAAACATCAAATCCAATTTAACCAAGTAGTTTTAACACGTTGAAGTACTTTCAAGAAACAAACAAAAACGTACACTACGAAATTTGAGATTGGTCAAAAGTGGCACAATGAAATTGACACGATAAAATTGAAAGAAAAATAAATAATACATGCAACGTGTGAGTGTGGTATTTATTTTACATATTATTATTAATTATAAGAACCCTAAATTGCCCTTTTTAAAGACAAAATCAATTTCTCTTTCAGTACAGGCAAACAACTGTTTTTGCTCGTTATAAAACAATTTCAAAATACGGCCAAAACGACATGTACACTAACTAATGCTTTAGAGATAAGTTGTCTTCTTTTTATTTTCTTTTCTTTTCCGTTCTTTCCTTCTTTTTTCTTCTTTTCTTTCGGTCGATGACATTTGATTCTTATGGTGGTTATCTAATTGAACCAGAAGATATTATTAAAAATCCTTAGTTGTAAGGTGTTCTATTTTTTTTATTGCTATAGTTATAGGGATAAACTATAGTTTAATTCACTTTCTTATAGGATAGAATTATAAAATAACAAAGTATGCCGAACAATGCTAACTCAGAATGAGAGTATTATTTGTGGATTTATCGTCTACCTCAAATCATAATCTCTTGTCCTATTAGGACAAGTAAGAATTGAATCAACTATATTTGTAAAACTCTAATTATGATTCATTCTCTCTATCTATAAAGGATTTGTCCTTACATCTGAGATATGTATTCAAATCTTTACAATTCTTTGACACCCTATGCAAATCTCAAATCGACTAAGCACAAGATGGAAATGATTGATAGACATAAGGATGAACAAGCTTTGAACTAGCAAAACGCGTTTTGGACTATGAAGTGGTTTAACCCAGAATAAATCTGTGAGGGGTGGGCCAAAGCAACAATATCTTGCTAAGCATGAGATGTTACAGATTCAATTACTCATTAAGTATCGGTTTTCGAATCTAATTATTTATATTGGAAGTACAAAAGAGTAAGAAAACAAAATATTTATTTTAATCATTCAAATTCGAAAGGAAAAAAAAATGTGTTTATCATAATTCAGAAATCAATAATTGAATTTTTTTTTTTATGATACAATATCATTAGAAATTAAAATGAACCGGTTTCGATTTTCGATTCAGACCCGAGTGTTGATCACCCCTGCTCAAAGGTGCATGAACAAACTAGTTCTCCATATTAAAAAGCAAAACACAATTATACTTTAGTATTATGTCAAACCTTTGACTTCTATAGTCAACTAGGAAAACCACTAATATATAATTATTGTTACTCTATTATTAATAATTGGGAATAAAATTGACCCATAAAAGGACATAAGCACATTAGGTACCATGAATGCACTAAAATTTTTGTTTTTTGATAAAAGGTTCAATGGTATGTGCTTAATACATGCCACATTGACAATATTTAACCCTTTTGTAATGAAATCACCAAAGTAACTCTCAATAGTTGTTGGCCGGTTAAGATAAATATTATTTTTTTTTATATTATTTTTGTTCTTAATTTTTAATTTGTGAAAGCAAAAATGAGTGGCCAAAATTTAAATAAGATAAGAAGTTTTCAGCATTTGGAAAGAAATTCTTTTAATCAATTGTTTCTTTCACTATCTATACAAAGAGTGACGGAAAATGATGGGTGTTTTATGCATATTCTTCATACCGTTTTTGGACAACTCATTGTAATAAAGACAATTAATTAATATTAAGATATTGTTTGTCTTTGATTACGATCTCTGTAGTTTGCCTTTCGATATTTTCTTTTTTTTTTTTTACTGTTAATTTCTGTACATTAATAAATTTTATTTTTCAAAAACAAAATGTTACTATGAAATGTAGATATGTGATTTGCTATGAAGTGACATTTTCAATACACATTCACTTGGACTGGGTGCACTTCTAACTTTAAAATAATTGACTTTCAAGCAGCATTAGTCAATATGAAGATGATAGATTGACCTGTTAAACTAATTTTTACCCATTTCACCTCCTCAAAAGTTGATGAGTAAAATAATATTAATCGTTGCCTTAATACAGTATGTAATAACAAAATTAAGTGATTTAATCATCATTGTTATCGTCTTTGATGATAACGTTGTTATTGTCTTAATTATTGTTTTTGTACACATAATTCATTCAACCTATATTTGACTTTTTATTAACAGATCACTAACATAATACTTGATTGCTTTTTTTAATATTAAGATGGAATTTATTTATTTATTTATTTATTTTTGTATAATTCATTTTTCCAATTCATAAGAGAATAGATAGTGCATCTCAAGATTAATTCAAAAAGGTCCTTCTAAATGGCACAATTTGTACCTGCCCGGTACAAATTCAAATTCAATAAAGGAAATTACTAATGTAATCCTACACATTTTCACTCTCTCCCCTCCTTATTAAACTATTCTCTGGTAACTAAGAGGGTCAATATTGTCCTTTCAACTTTCCCTATTAAATTTGTGTCATCCCAAGTTGAGCCAAAAACATTTGCTCAATACTCTCAACTTTATCAAATTTTGTTTGAGATTGTAATTTTTTTATTAGAGTGATCTATAGAAGCGAAAGAATACGATTGAGTTTGAACTCTCAGTCAAAGTGACAAATTTTTATGTGCAAAGCCGATATTGAAATTTGAAGTCATTACCGTTAAAACACTCGATTTAAACATTATTTCAGACCCGAGCATAAAAACATTTATACAAACACAAAAAAGTCAAATTAATAAAAAAAAATGTATCATTTTTTTCCCTTCTAAACCTTATTTGCATGGATCAAACTAAAAGTCCTATAAACTTAATTAACCCAAATCAAGAATTGATGCATATTAATCTAGACAAAATGAAGTCCTTTTGGAGTCTTTTCATAGTTGTTCTTGAACTGTCATCCTCATATATAAAAAAGCTTAGCTAGGTTCACTGCAACACTACTCACTCAGACAACACTATACATGTCTTAATTAGCCCATCCATTTCATACCAACAAAATTATTAATTACTATATAATAATAATTATTATTATTATTAAAAAATAAAATTATTAAATGCTTCCTAAACAGTTGTTGTTGAACTGTCACACACGTGGCAACTGTCAAGTTTCCCTTCAACCAATAACTTCCAATTGGGTCCTAGTACTTAGACATTTGCATGACTCATCAATATTAATTAATTAATATTTTCCCCACAATTAATTAATTAATTTAAAAAACAAGCAAAAGAACCAATTAATCAAGTCAAATAATTAACTATTACACATACATTAGAACTCAAACCAAATGTGCTATATTTAAACTAGACTATATAACATTAATTTAATTAATCCTCCATTTCTTACATATAAAAAAAATTCTAATTATTATTATTTTTTAATTCTTAGACGCCGACAAATCAGAAATGGCGGTTGTAACTTGTAAGGAGATTCTTATAATTAAACCGACCTTCAAAATATGTAATCTCAGACACAATAATTAATTAATTAATTAATTATAATAATAATTAATCTCTAGTAGCCCTTAATCATAATTAATTTGCATAATAAGACAGTTCAGGATTAGCTAAACAGTTTAGATTCTATAAACCGACTTTTCTTGGGATCAGAAGAATGACAGCCAACATACAGAGCTTAATTAGTATTGTAAACATTTTCCATGCAATAATTTTCAATTTTTCATCAAATATTCTGATATATAGCTATTTAAGCAACATTAATTATGATATATAGCATTGTAATAACCAGCTTGCTAATTAAGGGAATGATAATAAAAAAATGCTTAATTATAAGGTCTTCTACTATTTTTTTTTTTTTTTTTTTTTTGCTAGTTGCAATGAAGTAAATTACAGTTATACATATATTTATTGATAATAATCTTTATTTATTGATAATAATTATACATATAAATTATAGTTTAGTTCGCTCTCTTATAGGATAGAACTATAAAGTATTGAATTATATCGAACAATATTCACTCGGAATGAGAGAATTATATGCGCGTCTATTCATCTACTTTAAATTATAATCTCTTACTTGTCCAATTAGAACAAAAGGTTTCCTATTTAGGAATTGATTTAACTATAATTATACATTACTTGTACAATTCAATTACGATTCTTTTTTATTTATGTAAATGATTTTTCTCTCATATTAGAAATATTAGAAATTAAAATTAGTAGAACTCCTTTTAATTAGAATCTTCCAAAAGGAAAAAGGAAAAGGCAAAATTTTATTAGAAGTTATAATAATAATTAAATTAAACTAAAATTTCAAATTAACAAAAATAAATTATTTCTCTATGATAAATTTTCATCATCAAATGTCCTTATCATGTAAACATTTAGATTTTTTATAAATTTATTTTTAGGGTATGGGATAGGAAACTTGAATACTCATGTCATTTTTCAACTATCAATAATTGAACTTAGAGACTAAATAAAATATAAAGCAAATATTTTCAACGGAGAATTCATTATTGAAATTGACATAAAGAAAAAATAATTTTTCTTTTTTTTTTTATTTTTTGGAAAAAGGAATTTTAATTAAGAAAAAGAAAAAACAGTGTGTCATATAAAAGCATGTCTCATTTTGAGTGAAACAAAATTTAATATGTAGATGCTGACACTGAATTACAAGTTCCAAAAGCAAAGAAAACCCAACAAGTGTTGATGAGAACTAGAAATTAATGTAACTGTCTGAAAACAAAAATAGCTTACTTGTCTTAGACACTCTTGCATGTTTGCCACGGTGGATTTTATGGGCATTGCATGCATGCCACGTAGGATGGCAGTTTATTGTTTGTTTCTTAGCTTTTTGCAGCAAATGGAGAAAAAATATATAAATATTTAAAGTGCATGAAAAGGAGACACCAAATCTGAAATTTATTGAGGGTTGCCAATTGGATGCTTGTGAGGTATGCATATCTCGCGTATATGGGTATTGTGTTATTCAAAGAAGACCTTAGTTGATACTACTGAGATTTGAAGGAAAATCTCTTAGGATTTTCTTTTCTAAATTTTATCCGTGAAAATCTCTTCTTCTTACCAAGAATCATATCAGATTCAAGAATCTAGTGTCCTTTTCTTTTTTTTCACAAAGATTAATATCTTTCAATTCTATAAATTAATCGAGCAAATAGGATTAGGATTTTCTTCCATATGGTCTAAGATATCATGATTTTCTAAACTAAATGTATTTCTTTGAATTGCTGATAAGTATTTTCACTTCTTTTTTCGATGCGAGAAACTAATTTTATTTCACAAGTTTTTTATAAATTGAATAGTCGATAGTATAGAGATTGTCGGTTATTTAAACATATCTTACTTGGATGGACAATAAAGAGGTTTTACTTACCAAATTGGTAAAAACTCTTACAATTGAGAAGTCTCGAATTTCAATACTCTCACTCCTCACATAAATGAAAACGCCAATTAAATCACATATGATTAACAATCTTATACATATTTGAATATCGATTAGTTATCTAATTATATCAAGAATAAACAATCAAATGAGACTCGATTTGTCTTCTCATGTCTCGGTAGAAGATGTAGCCTTTCATACCCCAATTGGAATAGAAAAGAAAGAAACCGTTCAAATGAACTTGCCCCTAGGGACTTTCCAAATGGTTTTATATGGCAAGAATTTATTAATGAATTTCTTTGAATTTTATTCAAAGAAGAGGACTGCCCTTTTTGCTAAAATCATGTTAGCTTATCCAAATTTAATTTGTGAAACTTAATATGCAATTGCCACTATACTAAATTACTAATTCTATTTTTTTTTTTTTTTTTTGAAAATAATTGTAATTATTTATTATTTGACATGTAAAACTCATAAAAAAATAGAAAGTAACATGCACACGTGGTTGGCAACCACATCCTTGAAAGAGAAAGATATTTGTAAATGTGGATGTAGGAAATAAAATCCCCAATATAAATCACACTTAACACCATATAATTAATTAACTAACAAAACCTCTCTATATGACCTCACTAAATAAATATTGCTTATTGTTAATGACAATAGCCAAAATGAAATTCCCATCCCCCCGCCAAGTGCATGAACCCAAGCTCACACCCTCTCCTATATATACCCATTTCAGCTTCCCTTCCATCCTCACTCCTCACTCGCAAAATTCATTAAGCCAAAGCGGGAGAGGTAGAGAAACAGAAACAGAAGCATATATAATACAAACAAAATGCCTTTAGCTCCATCTTTAACTCTGGTCTCCAAATGTACTGTCTTTCCTGACCAGAAATCCACCATGGGAGACCTTAAGCTTTCAGTTTCTGATCTTCCTATGCTTTCTTGCCACTATATTCAAAAGGGTGGTCTTTTCACTCGCCCTCCTATTTCTATCGAATCCCTGATTTCTTCGCTCAAATGTTCTTTATCCAGAACTCTTACTCAATTTCCTCCTCTTGCCGGTCGCTTCAGAACTGACTCCAACGGTTACGTTTACATAACCTGCAATGACGCCGGGGTTGATTTCCTTCATGCTACCGCAACTCATATCTCTGTTTATGATATTCTGTCTCCAAACTACGTGCCGGATTGTGTCAAGACTTTTTTCGCTTTTGATCGGACTGTCAGTTACGATGGGCACTATAAGCCATTCTTGGCAGTTCAGGTGACCGAGTTAGCTGATGGAGTTTTCATTGGCTGTGCTTTGAACCATTCAGTTACTGATGGAACTTCGTTTTGGAATTTCTTTAATACTTTTGCCGAATTTTCAAGAGGAATAAAGAAAATCTCGCGCCAGCCCGATTTTTCAAGAAATTCGGTTTTGGTATCGCCGGCGGTCCTTCAAGTACCTGAAGGTGGCCCTAAAGTAACGTTTGATGAAAATGCGCCGTTAAGGGAAAGAATCTTTAGCTTCAGCAGAGAAGCACTTTTGAAGCTTAAAGCAAGAGCTAATAACAAGAAATGGATTGATAATTCGGGCATTGATGCTGTTGAATTAATGGGTAAACAAAGCAACGATCCGTTTCATCATCAAATTAATGGGAAGATGATGACTAAAATTCTTGAAAGTTTTTACAAGAACGCCGTTTCGAAACCGCAAGAAACGGAGAGCAACGGTTCTGCGGTTGCGGCGGTGGAGATTTCTTCATTCCAATCTTTATGCGCGTTGCTGTGGCGTGCGGTGACGAGGGCGAGGAAGTTGAATCCTAACAAAACGACGACATTTAGAATGGCGGTGAATTGCCGCCATCGATTGAATCCAAAACTGGATCCTCTATATTTCGGGAACGCTATCCAAAGCTCACCCACTTACGCATCAGCCGGTGACGTACTGTCTCGCGATCTGCGATGGTGCGCGGAGCAATTAAATAAGAACGTGCAGGCACATAACGACGGAACGGTGCGTCGTTTCATAGAGACTTGGGAGGAGAATCCACGGTGTTTCCCGTTGGGGAACTTTGACGGTGCATCATTGACGATGGGTAGCTCAGCTAGATTTCCAATGTATGATAATGATTTTGGGTGGGGCCGTCCTTTGGCCATTAGGAGTGGTAGGGCCAACAAGTTTGATGGGAAGATCTCAGCCTTTCCTGGGCGGGAAGGTGGTGGCAGTGTAGATCTGGAGGTCGTTTTGTCCCCTGAAACAATGGCTGGGATTGAATCTGATTTTGAGTTTTTGCAATATGTATCTAAGTGAAGTGGATTAGCTTAGTATTGAACGGTGGTGATGAATTGATGATGTTTATTTTTGTTGTTGATGATTTTCCTTTTTGCGGGTTCGAACTGTGAAGGGATGTTTTATTGTTTGTAATTTTGTGACATATTTTTCTAGTAAATTTTATTTTTCTGCTAAGATTTGACGAGTTGGTATTTTACAACACATTTCTCTAACAATAATACTAATCATCAAATATTTATTTTCTATTTAAAAAAAATTCAAATCGTATTTTTAAAATTCAATAAACCTTGCAAACAATTGTTTTTCTCTCTAAATTTAAATATACTAAAATAATAATATAAATCAACCTAGTAATAGATTCAAATTCAAATTTCTTCCTTAATACTTAAAAAATTCAAATTTCTTCCTTAATACTCAAAAAGAAGTTTGAGTAGAAAATATATTAGATGGAGTCTGAAATTACATACATCTAAAGGCCTATCAACAGACCATAGCTTTTTATATAATATTTAGTATTTGACTATACTTACTATTTATTGTGACATATTAGTAAGATAGCTGATAATTATTAAAATAGTCAACAAGCTATTGTAACAATTAATTTGGTCAAATGGATGGGTGATAATTTGTCAAGAAGCTATTGTAACAACATAAAATCAAAAACAAATTTCAATAAAAATCTTGAATTTTTGAGTTAGAGTAGCAAATTGACAAATATTGTAAACCAAACACTGCCTATTATCATTTTGGATACGGTTTGTACCAATTCTTTGTTCCGTCCACCGGCTATGACAAGTGACAAAGTCGCTATTCATTTTATTGGTTGCACGAGTGTCACATTTTGACTAATAAACATTTAAAATGTTGATTCATTTCATTTTTAATTTTTTATCCCTCAATGTTGACTATTTCAATACTTAATTACTAAAAGATTTTTTTTGTATTGCAATATGTGAATTTTTTAAAATATCATAACTCAATTTAATTATTCAATACTGGGTTAAATAAAAATCACTCTCACAATTAAACCTTTTAGAGATATAAAAAAAAATATTTTTTTTATTTTTAATTGGTTCAATATTCAAATTCAAGTCAATAAAAAGATAATTAAACAGCCAACATGTAAACTAGTATATTTTATGTATGGAATAGAATATGAAAATGAAGGAAATTAATACTTTTAAAAAAAAAAAAAAAAAAAGAGTGATTAAAGGGTTGTTTTTTATCATATATGAAAGGTCTAATGGACTGAGATAATATTGTGGTAGGCTAAACAACATAAAATAGCCTTTCCCTTTGAATAACAATCATCAAATTAATAGTAATTTTTATAGCGAAGAGAATTCAAAACTTTTCACTCATTGCAGCTTTTACAAAAGGTTGAAAGGCCAATCAGACCACATTTTATTCGCATTATATATATATATATATAAATAAAGAGGAGTTGATGCTTTTTGAATACCAAATTAACAATTTAAAAGCATAAACATCAATTAAAATTGCAATCACAATCAAGAAGACCATTGACCATATATACATAATACCGTCTTATCGTTAGCCTTTCTATGGCAGGCTCACCCACGTATTTAAATCAAATAATGCCTATGGGCAATGAATTTATATTAATTGAACCCACTTGCATAAGATATTAGTAATAAAATTGAACCCAACAAACTCAATTTTGGCATGGACCAACTAATTATTTCCACTTGTGAAAGTGACTAAAGTAATGTAATAATATTAGATTGTGGACACACATATGTACAAAGTCTCCCTTTGTAAAATATTATTTGAGTATGGAGACAAATTCATTGTCATTTATACATATATATATATATATAGAGAGAGAGAGATAGCTCAAACTTATCCACTATAAGTAAGCTCATTTGGATTAGTACGTTCCTAATTGATGTCTTATCATTTGGATTAGAAAATGGCCCTAATGGAAATTCTCTCTTTTTTAAAGAAAAATAATGTCCTACCTAATAATTTAGATTACTATTTGATGATATTCTATGAAAATTATTTTAAATTATGAAATCTCGACTAATAAATAAAACATATATGAAGGAGATATAAGTCTTATGAAATCAAATTATTTATCTTTTTTTTTTTTTTTTTTTTGTAAGAAATGAGCTAGCTAGCTTATATTATTCGAATCAAAAGCCAAAACATCCTAAAAAATAAAGAAGGGCAAACCTCCAATTCCAATTCAGTATGGGAACCAGCTGCCCTAATTATCATATGAGCAGTTTGATTCGCAGATTTTTTTACGAAACAATAGAAAAAGGATGAAAGCTCACTCAAAACAGCTTTACACTCCATAACAATCGAATCAAAACAAGAAAAATCCAGATTATCTACCTTCATAGCTTGGATTAGAAGTAGACAATATGTTTGAATGCAAACATTGTAAAAGTCCCTTCAACCAACTAAGAGTTTCCCTAAAGCAAAAAAACCCCCAACTTCACATCTTGAATTGCTACGATAGACATTGATTTTCCCCTTAAAAAAAACCCTTGTGATCTCGAAAAATCATATCAAGATCAAATTGATTATTAGCAAGAGATACGTCAAAATTACATTTAAATTCTCCACAAGGTGGCAGGAACCATTTCACAACATATGGTTGTTGCGTTTTAACTGTAAACGAAAGAATCTACACTTATTATCATTTTATATTTGAGGTTATGTTGTTTTTGAAAAGTTAGAATATTGAACTTAGAACCACGATATACTTAAAAATGAGAATAAAAATAGTAGATTATTGTCTTAATCTAATTATGAAATTATTTAATAGAGAATATTATTTCGGGTTCAAAATTCACTCTTGAGAATCTCTTTCTTCAATTATTTTAAGAAAAAAAAGAAATGATAAATTTTTTTTTAAATTTATGAAAATAATATCACTTGAAGGCTACTTTGTTGTATATAAATTCGAGATAATATATTCGGGCCAAGAAAATAGCTTTTCAAATAAAAAGCAAGGAAAAGAAGACTTATATCAACTCTTTATAGAGTTGTCAAAAATAAAATATTTCGTACACTGTATCATTCTTTATCAAAATACATGACTTACAGCAAGTGATCCCTAACCTAGTGATTAGGGTGATGCCTTGGTACTAAGATATTTCAGGTTGAATTCCAGGTGATGTCTTGGTACTAAGATATTTCAGGTTGAATTCCCTGATATCGTAACATTCAATTCATTCCTATTCCTATCGTTGTCAGTTGTCTTGTCCAAATAGGTTTTGTAATGAATTATACTATCTCTAATGGGCTAAAATACAAATGTGATTTCAGTGTTGGTCTCTTTCTGAAAAACACATGAAAAAAAGAAAACTTGGATTGGATGGCACTTGGGCTTAATCTAATTGGAGCAGCCCCCAGTTAGTGGCAGATTTGACATCTAGACATGGAAGTGCCTCTTGGGGATAGGCCCAAATGTTTATGTTATGAGCAAGTCCAACATTATACTGCCATGTGCATCATTCTAGATCTGGTTCATTGAAATTGAAACCCTAACCCTAATTCTTCAATAATCGTAAAAATCTCATAATGCAGTTCTCCGCTAAAAGATGAAACTTTCGAAATTTGTGCAAATTTGAATCAGAAGCAAGAGCCAGACTCGTCTTGGAAATTGAATCCGACGGTTCCGCCCTTTACAAGCTCCCTATTGTCGTTTTGCAGGTACACTAACCTTATCCCAGTCAAAAGGGCGTTCTTCAGAATTCTTGAAAACGTTTATTCTGATGATCTTGTTAGTTTCACAAATTGGGAATCTGTAACTAATTTCGTCAAAAGATTTTTTTTTTTTTTCGGCTCTTTGTTGAGATTGAAGAAATGTGGGTTTATAAATGATGTTAGTGGTGAGATTGGAAGATTACTGCTTAAGTTGGACTCTGTTTTTTTTCTGCGATTATCATTAGTGTTTGTTGTCATTATTTTCTGCAATTTGGAGACTCGGAGAGCTTTTGGTGATATTTTTATGTTCTTGTTACCTGTGAGAAAAGGAGTGAACTTTTATTTAACTACACATGGAGGCTTAAATTCTGAGTTCTTGCAACAATTATTGGGTACTGGTTTTCTCTTTGGGTTGCGTTATTGAAGGCTTCATAAAGTTTGAAAGGCAACTTTCTTTATGTTTTGGTATGGTGGTTTTGTTTGTAATGAATGGATAATAATGGGTATATAGCTAGTCTGGGAAGATTCTAAAACTTGAAATAATGGATTAATCGCGAGCAATGTAATTGTTCAAGAAAATGAGGAGGGGCTACCTTTTGAATTACTCAATTGCTTTTGTAGGTATGGTGGTCTCTGTTTGTTGCCTTATTGTTATTATGATTTCAGTTCTTCGACTTCCTGAGATTTCGGTAGGAAACAAACTAATGGGATCTTACAGGACCATTAAAAGCAGGAAGGTTTCAAAGGATGAAGGGATAGGGAGGTTTGGTGAGATGATGATAGAAATGTTGCCTGAAGATCTTGCATTTACTGTCTTTATACCTTCGGAGAGAGCTTTTGAGCGTGATCTGAAGCTGCGGGTGAATGATAGTCTGGTAGCTGATAAGAGAAATGATACTTATGCTATAGTTTCTAGGATTTTGGGTTTTTCAGCTATTCCTCGAACTCTTTCTGCAGCTATGGTATCCTCCAATAAGGACGTCTCATATGATTCAATATCTGGGTTTACGCTATACATTACGAAGGATGTAGATGGAATGTTAATAGTAAATAGAATTCGATCAGAAAGAGTAGATATTAGGAGAAGGGAGATAATTGTTCATATCATGGATGGGGTAATTATGGATGCCGAGTTTGAACAGTCAGTTCAGCCTGATTATGCTGAAGAAGATTGATTCGAGCATTATACTCTTATGCAAGACTGAAGCATGGGGATTTAGCTGCTCTGCTCACGCATAGCATTCAATTATTGTGTTTGAAAATTGTATGAAAGAAATTGCAAGTGTAATGCATTCACTTTTTCGGGTTGTTCTGCACTTTTGCTCTGTTTAGAATGCTAGATACTTTGCAAAACAACAAACCTTCAAAAGTTTGCAAATGGATAATATCTTGACTTGTAAGATTGTAAATACTGATGAAACATTCACGCTAATTCATTGAAAATTCGATTTGAATGGCATAATGCCAGCCCTTCTCGAAAGGGAAATATCATTAGGAGAGATTCTTATGCTAAAGAACGAACTTTTAGCTTCCTTCCAAATATTCTTAAGGGCAACTATCGTAATCAATCACAAGAAACACAAATTTGGAGGAATGTTTTCCAAACTCCATCCACCTCCCCAAACCCCTCCCTCCTCTAAGAGAAACATAAGGATTTCCAAAGCTGGGAAACTCTTGTGAGAAAGACAACCGCCAAAGTCAGAAATTAACTTCAAGAGGGGAGCTATCATGCGGGAAATTCAGACAGGTCAAATCCCTATGTCTAGCTACCAGCAGCAGCAGGAACGGCAACTGACTTTGAGTCTTCTGCTTTTTCGTGTTCTTTGTTGAGTATCTGAAATCAGATCCAAACATAATACAGAGTGCATGAGAAGAATGAAAATGCATAACCAATCAGACAGAATAAATTCAATTTGAAAGGAAAAATAAAGGAGCATATTCAGTTTGCAAGAATAACATCTAATATGACAACAGTAACAGGTTATGGTCTTCTTGGCCTACAGAGAAGCCTTTCCAAAGTGAAGAACAGATGCTTTTAGACGAGGCATTCATGTCTGAACTACAATTTACAGAGTGTTGTTGGCAAAAGAAAAATATGAAGTATATCAATGAGACTAGAGAGACAGAAGAGGGGCAGAGATAAGCAGCAGCAGCAGCCATAGGCATGAAGCAGTACTGTCAAAGATAATCAAATTTATGAAGGGAAAAAAAAAATCAAGATGTGGTTGCTGGTCGATTATGAATTCCTCCAGAATAAAAAATAGGATGTGCTAGCACTTTGGATAATATCATTTAAGCAATTACCCTCTCCACCAATGTGTTTTATGGAACAAAACAATTATGACATCATGCCCCAATGAGAAGTCAGGCTACTTCCAAGAAATGAGGAATACAGAAACTTTTGAAAGCAACATTTTGGACCATAATCAGCTCATTGGACCGTGAGGTAGATGCTTTAAAAGCTCAATAAAACTTGAACAAGCAACTTTTTTCTGAAAATTAATAATAGCATCCTCACCTTGTTGTTGATCAAGTTGTGAAGAGCAATTACACTTCGGATGAGGGAGGAAAGATAGATAACCAACATCATATCATTGGTTTTCACTGCACAGGTTGGAAATATATAAAAGACCAAATCAGAAGAAAAAAAAATAATAATAATAAGGGAAGAGTCCCCTGCCTCATTCCCCAAAATACCTGCAAATGACTTGATTAGATCAGCAACATTGAGGTTTGGAAGTAGATTGAACACATCCTACAAAATGCAGACAACAGAATTAAAGCAAGATAATAATTTTGTCATTATTAATGAAGGCATCAAAGTAAGATAGCATGAAGGTGACAAAAATGAAGGGTAGATGTTGGTATTGAAAATGGGCCCTGACTCATGAAGAATTTTCTTTGATCTTTTGTAAAGGACTGGAAGATGGTACTTCAATTGAAAAACAATTTTCTCTAAAACACATTGGTCATTTACTTCACTAAGATTAGCAAGTTAAAAAGAATCAAACATAAGAAAATTGAGGCATGAATGGCCTTTTACTTCTTGCTGAAAAATGGTCGTTCCACTGAAAAGCTGTTAAGGCCTCCAGCAATTCTAAATTCAAATCTAGGTAGATGCAAGCAGAACATATGTATAGAAAAATTCAAGGCCAGAGATAACTCCTAAGAGTTTATGTAAATCAACTTCCAAGAGCATATAGAGAGTCCTCAACATAGCAACACTCTCATCTTAAGACCCTATTTGAAGGAGTACAATAAAAGCCTGCATTCAGAAAAACTATACCAAATCCAATGAAACAATAAAAACAATTTATTTCAATGAGTTAGATTCTTTACTAATATTAAAATGAATTACTTGAATTTTGCTTCTTTCCCTTATTTTTTTTCATCTTGTAGAGATTAAACTGATAACTCCATGCAAAATACATATGTGACATCAAGACACAAGAAGGGGCACAAAATAACAAAACCTGTAAATGGTACAAAATCTCGTGGTTTAGTGGGAGCTTTCCATCAATAACAAGGTCAAGGTAACCACGTATTTCTCGAAGTCGAGCGTCCAAACCTTTCAAAGCAGTTAGTTTCCCAGTCACCTGCATAGACAAATTAAAAATTCAGTTTCCTTACACACTGATAGAAATAGAACTCAGAAACCTTTGCACAGAAATAGCTTAAAAATGAGAAATGAGGAGATAAAACTGAGAACATGCAGAAGGAAGACCTCAGTTGCAAGGGTGCTAATAGTGGTGTCCTTCACATCCCTTAGCAAGTGTTCTACACCTGTTAAAGTGGATAGAAGAGACATTATTATGTGTATCCCCCCTCCCCCAACAAAAAAAAAAAAAAAAATGCATGCAATTGAAGGCTATTTTGAATAACTCTATTCAATAAATAAGCAAATGTGGGATTTCAAGCAGCATACCAATTTCCTCAACCTCATGAGCAGCAATTTCTGAAGGCACATGCACAAACACCTTCTGGCTTTTCTGCGTGGCGTTCTGTAATCATACACAACTATCAGTTGACATCCATGAATACATGCCATCAGCTAATCTCCAAGCTACATGGAGGCAGTGTTACAAGGAAAGACTAGCTACAAAATACCCTTAACTGCCTCATGTTCTACATATAAAGGAAACATTTGTACTTAATTTGAGAACAGATGTCCTTACCTCTTTTACCTCTTCAACAGCACAGTAAGCTTTTGTGGGTATTCCCAGCTCTACTGGTTCGACATCAATTATGACCAAGACAGGATTTGGCACATAACTGCAATAGCAGAACAAAAAGAAGAAAAACAAATATTAATGCAAATCTGAGGGGGAAAATATTAAACAAAGATGAAATTTATTTTTCCAAGAGAATAGATATTCCAAGTTAGACAGTCTATTACCATCAGCAAAATAACAAAGAACTTAAAGAATAACAGGAGGAATGAATAATGTGATAATCTTACTCGGTAAATAATCCATGAATATCCAGGTCATTTTCCCTCAGTTTTGGACCTGTGCTGTACCAACCCACAACATGCTCCTTGGCTGAAAAGGTAATTTGGTAGTCTATTGGTCAGAATCTCCAAAAAAAGAAATGCAACATAGGCAAAATTATACCAGACGATACCATTTATCCTTTTGAACATTGAAAACATTGACTCATGATAATTGTGGTCAAGAAACCAGATGCTTGGGTCCTTGTCATCTTCTTCAAATGGCACTGAAAAGTTAAAATTCAATTTTTGTTGAGATTCCAAACAAAGCACTTGGTCTACAAACATGAGAATATGAAGATAAAATAACCAAAACAAGAAAATGGTTGTAGCGATGGCCTAATGATCATTCAAAGGTAGTTAACATGGAACCACTTCTTATGCAGCATTAATTTCAACACCAATTGCAAAAATATATGAACACCTGGAAAAATACGTTTCGACACCAAAATCTATGGGTATGACACAAAGCACATCCTAGTTTGAATAGCACGAAACATGTCCGATATGGCAATATCAATAGGCATTGTGCACATTAACATCTGATGGATTACAACAATGGCAATAGCAATCCACAATATGCCAAAATTCCCAAAGCTAGATTTACTATAATTTTCATACTAAATGTGGCATCTTTATCTTTTGAGTTTACTAGCCAAGACAACTTCAAATGATTTCATACATCCGCCCCACTACATCCTCCTCAAAAAATTCTTCATTTTCAATGCATATCAATTCCTTTCACAGGTAGAACTCTGAAATATGTTGAATGGAAAAATGAAATGAGTACTTACCATCCAGTATACAACTATGCGATTACAAACTATCTAATATTACGCTTATCTGCAGTTCAAATTCTACGTATGTCAGACTTCCTATATACATGGATAAATATATTGAATAAAGTAACATAACTTAAGAGTCCCAATGCAAAAATTCACCATCTCCAAAACTCATTGAAACACTCTCTTGGTTCTCGAGTCTCAACATTCTTACCAGGAAACTTAGTTCTACTAAAATAATTAATTCATATAAACTATCTGCAATACACAGTATAATACAAATATACCCAATTCCGCTTTTCACATATGCTGATCTGTAACTCAATGCAAAATTATATCCCACTAAAAAAAAAGTTCAAACACGAGAAAGAAAAACATAAATTGATAGGTCAACAGCAAAAGAGATCTAGAAATTAAACAGAGCCAGGCAAGAATAGGACCTGCATAGCTATTGGTAACGTCAACGGTGCCTTTGAAAGAAGAACCAAGCAAGACACCAACAACACGTTTGCGAGTGTCCTTGGCGACTCTGTTGTAGTTGTCAACGATGCTTAAGAGAACAAGTGGGTGTACTATCACCTTCTCTATCGGTCTAGCCGATATTTGCTGCGTCTTTATCACATCCATTCCGATTTCTCGATCTCTGATTCAACTTCACAATTGCCAAATTCTGTACCTCTCTCTTTTCGCTTCAAGTTCGTTTGATTTTAAATTCGGTTGCTTCTTCCTCAGGAAATCTTGTTTCTTTGTCTTCTTTTTTAACTTTTGTCTTTTGCTTTTCCTTTGCTTCTCTTCAATGATTCAGTAGTTTTTCGTTTATGATTGTTTGGGTCGAAGATTTCATGAGCTGGGCCTTTTGTTTATCCTGCCCAGTTCAAATTCGGAATTTGTCCAAAGCAATTGGGCCTATATGTTGTATCAAGTTTGAGCTTAATTTCTTGAATTTTCGGTAATTGTTTCTTATTTATATTTTTATTTTGTAAAAACCAAATGGACGGAATAAAATTACAGGTCAATATGAGTAATCCTTCCTTTCTCACCAAATTAATAAAAAAAATTTTATAGTTGAGAGAAATTATTTTATTTATTTATTAATTAATTTTTTTTCCTAATCTCCCTTTGTCAAAAAGTTAAAAATAGGACACAATTCCAATAAATTAGAAAAGGAAAACTTTCTCAACATTTCACCGACAAGTTTTGTGAAGATGACAGGAAAAGTTTCCCTTGTCAGAGAAGGTGCATTTCTAAATCTTTTGGAACAAGAGCAAGCGATCTTTTGTAGCTTTCTCATGACAAGAATGGGTTAGGTATATCAGCATCTAAACAAACAAAAATTGAGAAAGAAATTACAACAAAAAGGAGCATCAATAACAATATATTTTGGGCTTCAAAGAGTTGTACATTTAGCAAAAAAAAACTATATTAACCCCTTTTCGAATGTTTCTATGACTTTCCTTTTCTTTTGCCCAAATGATAATATTAATAAATGCTGCAATTCAACTTTTCAGCCACCATTGTTGAACTTTCTGTCCTTCTAATTAGTTTTAGTGCTAAACAAGAGTAATAGAGCATAAAAGTTTTTTACCTTCCAGCACCGTATATGTTTTTAATTCAATGGTCCTACTAAAAATGAAGAAGATAGATAACCTAACATGTTTATGAAGGAAAAGACAAGGTTCTTGATTACAGAAGGATTTTTAGATCTGTTAGGCATGCCTCCATTATTTGTTGGATTCACATTTTTTTTAAGGTTTAAGGTAGAGTGAGACGGAAAGTTCTAGCCTTTTCAGTTTTAAGTCTTCTAGACAAAATTAACATCTTCTATCTCTAGTTATTGTGTTTTTCTATCTTAACATAGTAACATGCATATTGATTCTTTAAAATAAATCATGTTTGTGCCAATAATTAAGTGGGTTCTACTTAACTTGATTCTTTAAAATAAATCATTTATATTACTCACAATAAATTTATGATTGTCTTTTTTAAAAAAAACAAAATCTTATGATTTTTTTAATTTGTATTTTTTTTTTTTTTTGTCTTCCCATTTTCACTTTATGATTACACTTTCAAAAGTTTTATAATTAAACTTTCAAAACATGGTTTATCATAAATATTCACTCAGTTCCTATGTTCATTCTCTTTTGTAAATACTCAATTAATGGGTGAAGAATGTTTTAAAAAAAACATTTTTTTGATTATATATATATATATATATATATATATATATATATATATATATATAATCTCTTGGCATCAAATCTAGTTTAATCCTATATTAATTAAGAAATGATAAACCAAGAAGAAAGAAATGTAAAAAATGAGAGGAGTATTATATATTCATAAATCAACTCGTTTCTTCCTTTAAATAATACCATATATTCAAACGGTATCATTTCCTTTCTTGACTTGTTAAAGGACTCTGAAGTGGATCTGTACATGGATTTCAAAGATGGAAGCAGACCCTAGGCAAATCAAACTATTAATAATATGCTTTTATTTTTATAATTTATGCATTTCAAGAAGACATTTCTCATGAGAGAAAGTGAATTCCAATTTCCAAGCACTCATAGGAAAGCAAAAATCCAACAGAGTAAACACAGAGAGATAAAACAATGTCTTTATGAGCATGCAGAGGAGAATGTTGAAGCATTTCTAAAATTTAATAAGAAAAAAAAATACATCTAAGATTTTTAATTAACCAACATTTTTGAACATTTTACCCTTCTTGCTAATAAACCCTAAACATTACAGGAAACTTAATCGAAGATCCAAAGGTGGATGATCCATTTCTGTACCAAATGTGTAGGAAAAAGAAGTTGGTTCCTTATATTGATCATTTCCTTGAAATCTAAGCTTCTCTGGTTGCCCTTCACTAAAGGAGTTTAATGGGAATAGTTGAAGAGTTTCAAGAACTCGTTCCGGCTCAGTAACTTGACTTATTTCTGTAAAATCTGCAAATAAAGATAAAAATAAGAAAATTAATCATTTCCAGAACTGTAAAGTTCAAACTACAAAACTCTAGTTGTAACCTAAATAGTTAAAGAAAAGGGCTATTCAGTGCATCAGGAGAGAAAAAAAAAGGTTCAAGCCTAGGTCCTTACATCTTGCAGAAGAAGAAGGATTATCTTCGCGACGAATAGTATCTTTATTTTCATCAACAGAAACTCTTCGACGTTTCTGCCTTTCTCTAGCTTTATGGTTTTGAAACCAATAAAATACATTCTTGCTTTCAATCTTGCCATAAAAACTAAGCTGAGAAGAAATCTTCTGAATCTGATCAGTGCTTGGGGTTCGGAGTCCAGACCTGAACAAGTCAGTCAAAACTTTAACTTGTTCAGAAGTTGGATTCCAACGCCCGCACTTAGTTCCAGTGCTACAATTATTACCACTGCCACCACCGCCGCGACCGCCCCCACCGCGGACTTTGTTTGTAAAACAAAAGCCTGACATTGACATTCTATCTTCCATGTTGTTATCTTCTTACTTGCTCACTGAATCTTTTTTGTCTTTGCTTTTTAGAAGTCTCTAAACTTTCTTTCTGAGCTTTCTGAACTCAAAAGATAAGACCTCGTGTGCATATATAATACAATACAAATACATATGTTTAATTTAAGGAAAAGAAAAAAAAGAAAACAAGAAATTTTTATATTCTTTTTGCACTTATCTTTTGTTATATTAAATTGGTGATCAAAGGATTATTATAGAATTAAGTTTATTATAATCTGCTTTGATTTTAGGGATTATGAAGAGATTGAATATTAATTAATTGTTAGCATTTGATCGTGCCCGGATTTTTGTGCACTGAGAGTGAAAGACAAACACAAAAGCTGCCATTGTTCGTTCAACGTATGGGTCGGCGAGCAGACAATAAGTAATTTAGTTTCACTACTTAGATTAATATAATTACTCCAATCTTGGCTTTTAAATTTTTATTTCTTGGAGTTGGATTATATGCATAGGTATGCATATAGATAATTAGATATAGGGTTTGTTTGTGTTTTTCTGTAAAGTGTGCACTTACTATAATTCCTATTATATGCATGGTTTCCCATATGGTCTTATGTTGTTACATGTAGTATTATAGAATTAGGGTAGCAATTGAATTAGTATTTTAGTGGGTTAAAAGAGATTGTTTGGTGCATACCAATTCATAAAATTTTGTGGAATTTACTTAACAATTTAAAATTTTATATTTGATACAAAGGGACATTCATTTTTAATTTTAAGGAATTGATTATATTTGGATCAAATTAGAGAAAAATTGATAGAATTTGAAAATGAACTCTAAACTAAAAAGAGTGCAAATTATGAAAATTATATATTAATTGAGATAAAATTTAGTTAAGAATAATTAAGACATGATCAAACTGTAGTCCAAAAACTAATAAGAGTCTATTTATTATTGTTTCAAAAATCTTTTAAATATTGTTGAAGAAATTAAATTTGAAATGTTGTTTAATTGTTTTTTTTTTTTTAATCTTTATAATCATAAATCTAAAAATATATTGTAATCATTCTAAAAACAATTTTTTTAATAAATAACCTTCCCTAACAAAATGCTTTGTAGCTCTACTTTTCTCATCAATTGCTATAATATTAAATAAATAATCAAATAGTTCCAACCTCAAGAGGACATGTGAGTAATCCAAACTTTGCTTTCAAGATTAGATTAGATTTAGATCATAGTAATTAATTAATTTTAAGCAAATTTAAAAAATATATAATTTTAAATGGTGCAATTAATGATATAACCTTTGCGATCATGCTAATTAATTAAGTAGACAAACATCTTAATTACCTATAATAAGTCCAACACAATTAAGACACAGTGAATAATCCAAGTTTTGTTTTTTAAACTATAGAAGATACATACAAAAGAACACAAGAATAGTTCAAATTGCTTGGATGGTGGTAAAGAAGATTGATGCAAGTGAAAAGTCAAAGTTGAAATTGTCTGATTTGGATTGGATGGTTGTGATCTAAAGTACTGACAAAGATACTGAGTTAGTTGACTATAGAAACAGCTCAGTCAAATAATGTTGAATTATGGGTGCTTTTAAGGACAATGGGAACATAAACAAGAAGACAACAAAGCCACCAAATTGAGATTTGGGAGAGACAACTCATGACCAGCAAAAAGGGAAGCAGCAGCTTGTATTTGTATTTTCTAATGTCATGTGGCTCCTGTCTTAGCCAACTAATGTCTTCTTCTTATATAGATATATGGGTTCTCCTTCAATTTTCAAAATTAGGGTTCTTAACTAAAAAGGTAGTCACTTATAGTTTATATTTGAAAAGTAAGTGAGATTTTGTAGTTTAGGACTCGTCTTTCAACTGAAAAAATTTCAAAAGTTAAATATATATTATGGAATGCAAAATCTCACTAGGGCATCTCCCATATATGGATCAAGTTAACATTTAATAGTAAACATAAATAAATTAAAATAGCTACAGATGTTTCAAAATAATACAGGTTTTAGAATAAATATTTTGATACTTTTTTTCATTAATAAAGATCGAGAGTTTATAAAGTAAATACTCATCGAGAACACTTTCTCTGTTATTAAGAAAAATATATATAAATATATATCAATCACCCTAACTCTTCGTGTTTCAATAAATGACTTAACCCAAATGAGTTTAATTATTGATTTTATGGATTTTTCTTTTATCTTTTGTTTTTCTACAAAGCTTTCTTAGGATATTAAAGTACTAATCATCAATCTATAAAACCATGATTAAATCAAAAAAAAAAAAAAATGAAATTTCCATGAAGCTCGTTAGACTTAAATAAGTTCAAATTGGCACACTTAATTACTTTTTTTCTTGAAATATATATTTTTTCTAAATTGGAAATATATGTATAGTGTTTCCACTTTCTTGTTTTCATTCGTTTTCTGTTAACTAGTGTAAAATTTAGGTGGAGTTCGAGCTTAGGGTTTCTTCAATTCCCGAGGATATTTTATTTTATAGTATAAAACTTTGTCTGTTAGCACTTTGTCATTACAGGCTGCGGTGTTCTAACTCCTAGGTATGTTTGCTTCATGTCTTTATTTATTTTATCTCTCTTGTCTTCTTGTTTATTATCAAAGTATTATGCTCTGTTTACAAACGAGCGGAAGCAAATAATTGAAAAAAAATGATAAGTACTTATTAATTTTCTTTGCTATAGTTATTTTTTACCTTTTTTGAAAGAATAAAAATATTATAATAGAAATTTAATAATTATGCCTTTATTTATATTTAAATAAATACCATTTTAGACTTTTTGTTTTTTTATTAGAATTATATATATATATATATTCAGCATCAATTAGGATTAGAATTACTACTAATAATTCAGTTCCAAGCTTATTCGTCCAACTGAAAAACACTTAACTATTGAGGAATTTTAAATTTTTTTTTTTAAAATTTATTAATTAGTTTGGGTATTTATGTAATTTATTAAAAATAAAAGTGTAATTATTACTTTCTTTCGTTGTTTTGTCTCAAATTGGAGAGAAATAAAATATATGTACCTGGATGAAAAATAAATAAAATATTGTTTCCTTTCAATATTTTCTTTTCCATTCTCAAATAAGGGAAAATATCTATACCCTAAATATTTTTTATAATTATTTATCTTCCTTTGAAAAAAAAAAAAAAAAAACTCTCATCCAAATAAAAGTTTAGAAAATTCCTATAAATATGACCATCGACTTAAATTAAAATTTCTCAATTAGACAATAAATTTATGCTCGAATTCCTTTATTTTAATACTAAAAAAATATAGCACTACATGATGGTACAATCATAATAATAAACTAATTCAAAGTAGAAATCTAAAATCTGACACATTAGCTAATTAATTTACAAATACTTATTACCAATGCAAATAAAAAAAGAAAGATATTTATCCATGAAGAGTGGCTTAAATAGTATAGCACAAGTGATTTTAATAGATGATATCTATAAAGTTAAGGTTCGATTTATAAGAATAGCACTCATAGGAAGGGATAATAATAACAAAAAAAAACCCGAAAGAAGAATAATGTCCTACACAAAAGGTATGGGATATATAAAAAATTTTTAAAAAAAAAAAAAAAAGAAAGAAGAAGAAGAGACTTTTTGTTTAAATCTCAACTAGTTATAATTAAAATTTACTAAATAATAATACTTCTTCATATAGTGTACACATTTCCAAAGAAAAAAAAAAGAAATATTGAACTAAAAATTCATTTGTTATCATTTAACATATGCATAATTAATAATAGAAGAGGCACTTTCTATTTCTGAGTGTGAGAAGAGAGAGAGAGCCTAAGCTCCGACAAACATGAACCGAAAAATGATATTCAGTGGAGGCTGCAAGAGAAATATAAGGCACGCGTGAAATCTAGGCCACCTATTATCTACAGACCCACTTTTACTATCCATCTCCTTTTCTTAAATCTTGTCTTCCACACCACTTTCTCATTTTTTAACTAATATAAATAAATAAATGTAGTGGAAGATGAGTAAAAACAGAGCTCCCGGACATGATGGAAAAAGAAAAGGAACATAAACAGATTAAAACACTCATTGCAGGATTCCAATCATGGAATGGAAGATTAAGATATGCCAATTGCCAAACAGTCACTTTGCAATCTCTGCAACAAATTATGGGACCTGTTTCTCTAGTGGAGATCATTGAGGGGCTCAGCTTTACTGTGCATGTTACAGTCCTCTTATGCTGTGTTTGGCACTTAACTATTTGATGCATATGACACTTGTTCATTCGTGTAATTATAACCAAATAGAAAAATAAATTTTTGTGCGTTGAACATGTTTAAGACACTTTGATAAATCCTTTTAGTAATAAACAATTTTTTATTGTACAATAATTAAATATAAAATTAGCATTAAAAAATTAGAATCAAATTAAAAGATATTTTTGTTAAGTTGATTAACATATAAATAACATTTTGTTTATAGATATTTTTTAATTTTTATAATCTTTTACTGCGAATGTTTTGTTACGTATGTACTGTGTACTGTAGTAAATACATAATTTTTCATACGGCTAATACCTCCATAACTTTATATACTGTTTTTAAAGTAATAATATAAGATGATAGTTCAAAATATTAATTGCTTATGAGTCGGTCTTAATAAAACCATTTCGTATACTATCAGTTATTGCTGGCAGACAAGTCATCACAAAATTGGGTTGGAAAGTGACAACGAAATCAACAAATTGTATCTTAGAAATAGCATCATCCTGCAAATACTATCGTCTTTGATAAACATTTTAAACTCTACTTCAGTCACAAAGCTATGCTATGAGAAGCCTATAACAGCAAAATTTAACAATTTTGCATTTGCAGTGCCCGTCCCCAATGCATTAAAATCAAAAGTTGGTGACAAGAATTGACAGATTTCTTGCAACACGATGCATACAAATACCATCACAGAACTTTCTGAGAACACTTCTCAGCGAAGGGAAAGATAGAAATTAAAATAGATAACGAAATGGCATTCTCACAATAATGTGCAAAAATGGATGATTTAACATTAACTTCCCCAAGTGAATGATAATGAAAGAGTTAACCATTACAACGGCAACCTCAGATAAAATTGTGCGCAACCTACCTATTCAAAATCAATACAAACTTATGGCCAACTCCTCAAGCTTAATGATGCGTTAAACAGGCAAAAAAAACCCCCAATAAAATTGACCGTGAATTCAACCAGTCGATATAAATTAGAGGATCTGAGCAGCTGTGTTCAACTTTTCTGCTAAGCTTAACTGTGTCCTTGTGATGCTTGACAAATATAGCAAGAGTAAATGATCCTGTAAGAACATAGAGAAAGCAGAGCAGGGGAAGGTGTCAAAAAAACAAAAAAAGCCAATAAGATATTGTTGATCAAAGTTAAAACACGACTAAATAAGATCCAACAACAAAGATCGTATAGTTAACCAACAAATTTTTACACACAGAAGAAATCCCTTTTCATCTAAGCAGATAAATAAATGGTGCAAGTCCATCTTTATATAATTAAGTTCATAAACTTCATTTCCGGATGTTTTATAGCAACATAATCATTACCTGAAGACTGTCATTCACCAGCTTATCAAAAGCTGATGGTGGAAATTTTGGAAGGGAGGCTACAGTCTCTGATATAAGTCGACCTATGCTACTATCTGGAGCTGCACGCCCTTCCTGAGAAGAAAATTTGCATTATCCCACATTTAAAAGAAAAGAAAGGTATAAACCAAACGTGTCAACAGCAGCATCTTACTCACCACCACATCATCAACATATTTGTGAACATCATCTATAAGAGCTAGTAGCCGCTGCATTGAGGCTTCCATTCCTTCCAAATCACTAGGGATTTTGTCAACCATTGGAGTCTTTAGGATATCAACTACAATTATTAAGGTCCCAGTCAAACCGCATTAGACACCCAAATACCATCTTATACACAGCAAATAAAAAGCTTGGACATAACCAACATCAAGAGAAAGACTCTGAATATGTGACAAGGATGTGAAAACAGTTTCTGACATGAATGAAAATAAAATGATAAGAACATGTAGCTAAGAAAATCTAATTTAGACATATTGATTACCTTGAACTACTAGCATAACGATTTTGTTTTTTAATTTGTTTCACTGAGGTTTGGTTGGTTGAAGTCATGGAAACTAGTTTCAAAATCAGTCTGAAATGCCTATAAAGAAGGGTATCCTTTTCGGAAAATTAGGTTGATCAATGTTTTTCTCTACATATGTATATCCCTTTTTTTGGGCATAATTTGACCTAATAACTCATAATTCATTTCCTTGAGTTTCAAGTTTTCCATCAGTTGCAAGTTCAGTAACATCCAGAGAGATAATTGATTCTCAGTGAAAAGCAAATAAATCAGGACAATGATTAACTATTGATCTTTTTGTTTTCTTTTTTAAACCAACAAAAGAAGCTGCATCCAAGGTAAAAGCCGTATAAGAGAAAACAGTTGCAAAAAATTTGAATTTCATAGACGCCATTACCAACTCAATGTAAAGATGTTGTTATGGTATCAATGCTTTCAAAATTTGAAGACCGACAATCAGTAAAAGTTAATTCACTTGCAAAGCATCTATAGACAACAATCAAACAGTAACATAACAGATGGGCAAAGTTTTTCCTATAAACAAAGAAATTTTCAGAAAATATACATACATCCAACTCGCTCGGCTTCCACCATGCGAAGATCAACAGGAATTTCTTGAAACTGTGCAGCAAGTTGACGATCTCCAAGAGATAAATTAACAGAAACATATGCCTTAATGGTGCCCTCTCCATTGCTGAATCCTGTATCCACCGTAAGATGAATAGGGTTGGGAACTTCTCTAGAATAGAATTCATGGATCAAGGCACTTCCACCGGTGACTCCAAACCCAGTTGAATACCTGAACACAGATACTGAAGCATAAGAACAGACCAATTCTTAAAAACATCAAATCCCATACAATAAATTTAATACTTCATGAAAATGCATGGACATATTTATGGGTTCACAGAGTATCGTAACATCATCAAGGCCAAAGGTTGAAACAAAACATATCACATAATAGATATTTCATCGCTAACAGTCTACAGGAAATATGGCCCTCCTACTGCAGTTTATTAATGTATTTATCTTAAATATATGAAAACAAAAAAGAAATTAATAAATGAGATTTACCATCCAACAATAACTTCTTTTGGATTTACTTTTTGGTGAGACAACAACATATTATGATGATAATCAATATCCAGAGCAACCTGCAGCAATTACAAACGGGAAGATAAAATTTAACTATAAAGAAAATAGAAAGGGAACTGAAAGAAAAAAGGGTTGAGAGAAGCTCAAGTTCATATTAGCTCGATCTTTTTTTCATTGGTGATAATATTAGCTGAACTTTTTTCATTCCGTACCCAAGTGATTAGTCAGCAGTTCCAAAATTGTTTTTTTCTGTCGTTTTTATTTTTTTCACAATCCAAAGGTTCAAAACTAGACATCATATAATTTCAAGATTTCCACAGTGCTAAAATACCAAGTATCTTTCAGCAGTGGATAAAACTTATTTTATAAACTTCCACGCACTGCAAATTTTTGCATTGCTCAATAAACTATGAACTCACCTAGTTATCTGCTAAGCATGCAACGTTTAAATATGTGGTTTCAACCTTTACTCTCATAATCTAAACTAGCATTGAACACCATACGCAATAGGCAGAATCCCCAAAAGACAAACTAGAACTACTTTAGCTATAATAATACTGGTTCCTTACTGTAAGTAGTCCGACTCAATAATTTATAAGGACCATAAAATAAGCGCAAATTCCACAAAAATTAAAATAAAAAGTCGCGAAGGGAGATCGGAAACCTGATCGGAGGATTCATTATGAGGAACGGCATAAGAGTTACGGATGTCGACGGTACCATCAGGTAGGACGGAGCCGAGAAGCGTGCCAATAACCCGCTCAGCTTGGTCAGGCCGCCTAACATAGCAATCGCAGATGTTGAAGATCACCAAAGGGTGAACTTTCGCCGACAGGCTCATCGACGATGGTTGTAGGACGGTATGCTCGCTCGCCGCCATTCTCCGATCTCAATCGAGCCGCGAAATAGCGAGAGAGCGCTCTAGGGTTTTCGAGGAGAGGGAATGGGAGAGATTCTGTTGTTTTTGTTTTTGTTTGATAGTAAGTGTTATTGGGCCGCTACTCGCTTATAAAGAAACATGGGCCCAATTAGAGCCTTTCTGGGATTTGTTCAAACAATATAACTCGATGATTATCTAATTTTTTATTTAGTGATTCATAATCTTAAGTCACATAACATAAAGTTTAAAATATTAATTAACCTCTATAATTAATAAAAAAATATAAAAATATAAATCTATATAAATATTTTTCTCTCATGTTAAAAAAAAAAAAAAAAACAATTTTTTTGCTATAAGAGGGAGCATTACGGTTTAAGTTTCTGCTAAAATTTCATTTCACATTAACTACGATTTTATAATATTTGCAGAATATTTAGAACATATTTATTTTCAGAAAATAATTTACTTTTAAAAATATTTTTCAAAATAAATGTTTTAAAATAATTCATTATTTTTATTTGGTTACAACATTAAAAATTGATCAAAGATATTAAAGTTTTCAATTTATGAGAATATAAAATTATTTAAAATTATAGAAAATTTATATTTTAAATTTTATTATTAAATATGAGAAAAATGCAGAAATTATATATTGTGGTTGGTATGCGATATGCCGATACCTGTGGTGGTAGTCATTGATGGCCAATGGAAAGCAATGACTAGTGATTATTAGAGGTGATCCATAATATTAATGACGAGCATATTAAAAAAAATGTATTTATAAGTTTATAATATATGTGTCAATATTTAAAAAATAAATTAGTTTTCTATTTGACTAGAAAAATATTTTTATTTGACTAATTTTACAAAGTAGCTAAACATTAAAAGAGATTACACGTGTAAGATAAAGACATGACCCAACTTTTATTAAAGCCATAACAAATTTAATAAAAACATATTAATCCATATGTCTCACGTATGCACACTCTTAAGCAATTAATATCTAATATCTTGTTAAATGACTAGTTTTGTTTCAAGATTATTAATTAAGCACAATTTCCTCACACTTGCATACATTATGAATTATTATACTTATTTCAAAGTTAAATTTTAAAACTTGTGCAACAAAAAGATGATCTGGATCGATGAAATTTGAGTGATGAAAACTTTGCTTCGATTTTTTAGATTTTGTTTTATTTATTGTTGTGGAAAGAATATGTTACAATCTAGGAAATTGATAAATTTCATTATAGCATAATTTTTACCATTTTGAAAGGGAAAGAAATTTAAAATCAAAGTTGAAATTTTCCAATTCCATCATTTCTTATTAAATAATGAAACTTATCACTTAATTTTATTATAAAAATACTCTCCAAATCCAATTATTTTATCTTTTAACCGGTGATTACCTAATACGGCTTAGAGTTTAATTACAGTTAAGGTTTTTCGTCCTTCTTTACAAATGTGTTTAGCGAGGTTGAAACCAAAAGCTCTTCCCACATATCTAGCCTTGTTGCCAACTGAGCCACAATCCATATGTTTTAATTTAATTATTTTAATGATAATGCATGATTAGTTTTGAGCCAAAAATAGACCCCCGTCTGCAATTTGAGAATCTCTGTTGAACTGTATATCTACCTACTGCAATTTATATATATAATTTCAGAATAATGATGTAATATGACACTGACTGCATATTTGGAATATGCTGTAAATTAAATTCTAGATCCTTTCCATCAATACTAAAAATTATTATTGTTATTGGAGTGAGTTTTCAATCATCATCCATCAATAATGTACATATAATATAATAAGATCTTTGATGTAATTTGTTCATCTGATTTGTGTAATATATATATATATATATATATATATATATATATATATATATATATATATATATATATAACTTTCTAATATATTAGAATATTAGAACTTTCTGATATTCTATTTCAGATCCTATCTTAGAAGAGATTAATGTATATATAACATACTTCCTTTCATTTCCTAGTAGCCAACTTATAGTCTTTTAAGCATGAACCTTATTTGGTTTAAATGAATTTAATTTATAGGATCCATTTATAAATAATAAAATCCAATAGTTAATACAATTGCTCAGGGAATTATCATGGTTAATGGGACTAGTTGTTCATTAATTTTTTTTAGTGTAGGTGTAATTTCTCTCGAATCGTACAGCATAAAGGTGTGTTTCTCGATATCAAATTTATATTATTATCCTTATAAAGATTGAGTTTACCTCTCGGAAGCTGAAGTTATTTATTAAACTTTTCACCAAAAAACAAAAGTTCAATATGAGATGTAGAAATTAGCTCAATAACTTTTTTAAATTGATGGTCAAAACACCGAACATAGTTTTTTATAGTCTTTAATATCATAGCGTTTGAACTAATTTTTAGATATTAAAATAACATTTTATAAAAAATTAACCTTATAAAGTTTATATTTTAACATTTTATAAAAAACTAATCAAACAGCTATCAGCTAATAATTATTAAAATAATTAAATTTGCCGAAAACACCTTTTGAATCTCTAGTTTTTTTATATATATAATTAACTAATTAAAAACTTATATGCTAAACACTGTTAAAACAGTTAATAACTATCAAAACAATTAATTTTGCTTTTAATATCTAGCTATTCTTTCGATCAGGACCTGTAACCTAACTTTGATACCAATCATTACTATATTATATACTTTTGAGTATAATTTTATCTAACCCTATCTGGCACAGGAAATAACAAAAGACTATAATTAAAAGAAAGTATTAAGTATTATTATCATCTTCATCTAGCATTAGCTTCAATAATTAACCTTATCTCTAATCTTGTGATGATAAAGAAAAGGACAATGGAAAGAAGCAAAGCCTTATCATCAAGAGCTACCTAATCCCGCATCACACATGACAAAAGGTTTAAATTATAACATAAAAGAAGAAAAATAAAAATTCCCAAATGGTCAATTATTATAATTTTAGAGCATGAGCTAAGAGGGAGTAGGTTTTTGGTCGGTAACAAGAAAATGACATTCCACAATTCACAACCATACACATATGATACATATAGTCCACCTTCTTAAGATGGACCCCATCACTCACGAACCCAACTTCCCTTCCTCAAATAAAAAAGAAGAAGGTAAATAAAAGGATCCTTAAAGAAAAAGTATGCATAATACTATTATTACATGTGCTTAGATAAGTAGATAATCAAACATAGAAAATGACATAAACTGAGCTTGATCTTTATCTTGAAAATATAAAACGGCCACAAACATATATGCATCAATCATGATCACTTTTTGAAAGGAATGGCTCTGATCACAACTTGGTGATACAGAGCGGCAAGTGCTGCTCCGATGAATGGACCCACCCAGAAAATCCACTGCAAAATCAAACAAATCCATCGATCACTCGATCAACAAGCATATTAATAATTAACAATATTAATAGAACTCAACAATGGGCTCTGTAATTACTAGGGTTTAAACAGAAAGACTTACATGGTCATCCCAGCCCTGGTCCTTGTTGAAGATGATTGCTGCACCAAGACTACGAGCTGGGTTGATACCAGTTCCTGTGATTGGGATTGTAGCCAAGTGCACCAAGAACACGGCGAACCCAATTGGCAATGGTGCCAAAATCTGACCACAATTTACATAATCATCAATACATGTATTAAAAACATAGGAATTGATGTGGAAGAAGTTAAACATAAGGTTAAACATAAGGGACTTACAGGAACATGGGAGTCTCTGGCATTACGTTTGGCATCAGTAGCAGAGAAGACAGTGTAGACAAGGACGAAGGTACCGACAATCTCAGCGCCAAGGCCATCACCTTTGGTGTAACCAGGAGCAACACTGTTAGCACCACCACCCAACAAAGTATATTGTTTACGCCCTTCAAATCCTTTCACAACTCCAGCACCGCAGATAGCTCCAAGGCACTGCATAACCATGTAGTATATAGCCCTTGTCAAGGACAATTTTCTTGCCAAGAACAGCCCGAAGGTCACCGCCGGATTTATGTGTCCTCCTGCACAAACAGAAAAAAAAGAGTTATTACCAAATTTTGTTTTCTGTAAGCAAAAACGTTGACCAAACGGCAAAAGTGGACGAACCTGAAATACCAGCAGTACAGTATACAAGAGCGAAAATCATTCCACCAAAAGCCCAAGCAATTCCTTGAATACCCACAGTTGAACACTTGGTAGGAGCTTTAACCACGCCCATAACTGTCAAAACTGATATGTACAAGAACAAGAAAGTGGCTATAAACTCTGCAATACCAGCTCTGTAAAAAGACCATGAAGTAAGCTCAGTCGGCTCGAAAAGTGGCGCCGGTGGTGGTTCAGTGTAATCTTTGTCATCTTGGCTCTGAGCAGCCGTGCCAATGGGTTGTGTCTCTCTGAACTTGTTAGCTCCCAATCTAACATCTTCTTCCTTGCCCTCCATAGCTAATAGCTGTGTACTTTCTGCTTAGCCCAAAAAATGGCAAATTATAGAGAGAGAGATTTCTTGTGAGTGACCGTTTGATCTGTGGCAGTGGAGAGTGAGTCTACGGTGATTCATTATATAGTAAAAGTGGTGGGGCCTAATGACTGTATTTAATTGAAAATTGTAAGTTATCTTGTGGCCGACCAATCATTTTCCGGTAGTCTCTAATTGGTATTTTATTATTTTAAATGAAATGACGATACTACCCTGAGAAATGTTTGGTGAAAACGACATAGGATTGTATAGTGTAATTCATAGTTGGCGCAAGGGTGGCCACATGTTAGTATAATTGAATTGGTGATGTTTGATTAAACCACCGTCCATCTCTCAATAATGTAGTGGTGGGCTAAAGACAACAAGTGAATTGAACAGAAGAGAGGAGAAGAGAAGAAAAAGAGTAGTTTTGAAAGTTTAATTTTGGAAATTTTGGACCAATTTCTTTCCATATGATTGGCTAAAATTGTAGAATTTGTGATATTTTATAATCCTGTTACAGCTCAAGAAGATTTTAATTACAATTTTTATACACATTATATGTTGCATTAGGGATCCGTTTATGGGCAATTCAGCTTAACAAGGATAGAAATTACGCATTTAATAGAAATTGGGTAATCTTAAACATGTATTTTGTCACTCTAACTTGGTAATCCGGATTTACACAGCCCCAATGCTAAGATAAAGTTATCAGCATAAATATAGGGGTGGCCACGGTTCCAGAATCGAACCAAAAATTAACGGTTTTGATTACGGTTTGAAACCGAGCTGTTCCAGTTTCGTTTCCTCAATGGTTTCAAAATCGACGGTTTTGGCCGGTTCTCCAACCGATTTTCCGTCGATTCTAGCCGATTTTGAACGTTTCGGTCAAAATCTCCCTTTTTCCTAGGAGTCTCACAGATTGACAATACCATTACTATGTTTTTTTTCTCTTGAACGACTAGTGTTGCATAACATTGACCATGTTAATTATTTTTATAATGCTTAATTATTAGATTAAAGGTATTTGTAAATAGAAAAAATAATGTTCAACTTATTCGTACAATTGATGACTGATTCATACCGAATAGGTAATTTTGTAGGTGTTTGGTAAGCTTTTTAATCTACAATTAATAGCTGCTAATGTGATTATTATATTATTTGAACTCCATTAATCTTAGAAAAATAATAATTAATAAAATTTTAAAATTAAAATTTTATAATTACTTTATTTATAGTTATTTAAAAGTAATAATTTTTATAATATATTATTTAAAATTTAATTAATTTTTATTTATATAATACAATAGAATAAAAATAATAATATATTTAATTTAAAAATATACATTATACATAATAATGTATAAAAAAATAATTTTATTTAATAGTCGTTTACATTTTAACAATAACCGATATCAAAATTTTATCACCAACATTTATTAGTCACACCAGCCATTAGACACCAGCTATTAGCTATCGTCATTAGCTATTCGTTAATATAAACAACTAAAACAAACGGGATCAAAATGTAAATTAAAGAAACTTATAGAATTTTAAATTTTAATACGATTTATTTTCAATTTTTATAAAGTGTGAGAACAATATTTTATAAAAATCATCTTAATATCTCTAAAATTATCATATTTATCTATTAAATTCAGTACTTTTTATTACAATCCTGTTACGGATTTTAATTACAATTTTTATACACATTATATGTTGCATAATGTTGCATTGGGGATCCGTTTACGGGCAATTCAGCTTAATAAAGATAGAAATTACGCATTTAATAGAAATTAGGTAATCTTAAACATGTATTTTGTCACTCTAACTTGGTAATCCGGATTTACGCAGCCCCAATGCTAAGATAAAGTTATCAGCATAAATATGACTCAAGGTAAAGAGTAAATAGCAATTTTATTACAAGTGACAATTTTCCAAAAGAAGAATACCAATTTCCAAATTGACTTACACTAGGAGTTGGTTCGTCCTGTCCTGGGTCCATGGCTGCCGACCTTTTTTTCGGCTGTACAATCTACTACAGCTTGTCACATGTGCCGCGTGCTTATTTTGGGACATGTGGCTAACAGAAAATTGCGTTACACTTAAAACCACAAATTCACTGCCACGTTAGTGCTTTTATGCTGACAACATTGGGCTTCACAATCTTGTGAAACGTTTTCCCAAAAATATTTGCTGGTTGAGCTGTCCTTATGAATTTGAGCAGTAATTTAACTCTTCAATTTTAACCCCAAAAAAATTCTTTCACCCTAATTTTACCTTTTACACCTTTTTACATTAAAAATAATAATTTTCAAATTTTTTAATTTTTTTATGCAACATATTAATTTAGTATATGGTTAATAATTTTTAAATTAATAATTCTTAATTATTCAACACATATTTAATAGATCAAATTTTATAAATTAAAGTGTCAAATAAATATATAATATCTAGTTTTATAAGTTAAATTATTTAATATATAAGAGTAAAGGTTGAAATTATTATAAAATTCATTGTGAAACTACAATAATGAATTTTCATATTGAGCCGATACTAGCTACTACTCAAAAGTTAATTTTATTTTTTATAAATAACGTTCCATCTGTCTTAAAATATAAATAGTTTTTTTAGTGATTATTTTGTCTTAAAATATAAGTCATTTTAAGTATTTTAAGGAGTAATAAATAATATTTTCCAATGTTACCATTGTTGATATTAGATACAATAAATATTTTACTCCCTTTGTCCCAAAATATAAGTGATTTTTTGTTTGTTATTTTGTCTCAAAATATAAATCGTTTTGTATATTTCAAAAAATAATAAATGATGTTTTTTCAATATTACCCTTGTTTACACTAAATATAAGAAATACTTCATAAACAACTATTAGTTTTGAGATAAAATGATCGTTTGATCAATTACTCTTGAGTTTATTATAATTAAAAGAATTAATTACTTCCTTAATTCTTGTGCAAAAACTTTAAAAGTCTTATATTTTGAAATAGATAGAGTAATAAATAACTATTGATTTTGTGATAAATATAATTTGGTCAAACTATCTTTAGTTTTATTATAATTTAGAAGAATTAATTGCTTCTTTTAAGTCTTATGCAAAAATTTTAAACGATTTATATTTTGAGACATAAATTTTTTTTTTTTTTTTGAAAAATTTAACAAGTCAAAGCTAAAACTTATTTATGAATTTGATCCTAAAAAGGTGAATATATATAATTGTGAATTATAAATGAGTAAATCTCGAGTTTGAACTTGATTTTTAAACTTAAATTAAATTTAAATTCAATAATAATTGACGTGCTAAACTTATTTATAATTCTAGCTATTATCATTTTGTAATATTGTATTATTGTTGGTCATCTTGGTTCCAAATTTTATTGTTAGTTAATAAAATATAGTCTAAGTAATTTGGTATTATAGGTGTAATTTAAATTAATTATATAAAAAATTAACGAAATTATTAAACAATTTAAATTTTTGACAAATAATTATAATTGGTAAAAATTGCCCTTTTATTGATTTTATAAATTTTTTAATTAAAAGAGAGAAAGGAAATAAAATAATAGATGAAAAATAAATGGGATGTAATTAACCGCTTGCAACTTCCTATTTGTTCTGGCAAATTGTGACATTGATAATAAATTTTTATTATCCTTTTTAAACGGGTTTTTAGCTTTTAATGATGCATAAAACAATTAATTAATTAATCGTGTTTGCTTAATTAGGAATCTTAACTAATTAATATATATGCATCATTAAGCAGTACATAATTTACTTTAAAAAAAAAAAAAAGAAGTGCAGAGTTTACAACTAATCATTTTGTTGTTTTTAAAATTCTTTCTTTCAAACGAAAAAATAAATTAAAAATGAAATGGGAATGGCATGACATCAATAGTTTATCCTTTCTGTTGTTTAATTTTTGTCTGTGTTAGAAGCCAATGATAATTCCACCCTTTACAAAAGGGCCGCAGCATTTGCTGAGCTGGCATGTTGGGATTGGATGATAATGAAATGGTGGCTTAGTAGGAACTGAGAGTCTGAGAGCATTTCCTATCCAACCATATATCGTTAATGATGTGTTTTAATAAATAGAAATTGTGGATAATAATGAAATTGCGGATGATGATGTAACTGAATGTACATTTCTAAGCGTTAGATTTTTAAAATGGTCTCCAATGCACAAAGAAGAAGTAAGTTTCAGCTTGAGAAGAAATTTGAACGCAAATAAAGGAGAAGGCATAAAGAAAAATAAAAAATAAGAAAAAAAATGAAAAATAGGAAAAAAAATAAAAAACTGAGTCACCCCTCTAAACATAGAGAAGCGTGATAGACGATGTCTCTTTTTATTTTTGACACATCAGACTCACGTCTATTTAGACGATAACGTTGAATTTTTTTTTTTTTTTAACTTTCAATCTTTTAGACATGGCAAATAAATTAACATAATTAATATTTGCATTGGAGATGCTTTAATAAAATAATTAGGGGTTAGCAAATTATTGGTTTGGTTTAAATTGAACCGAATCAAGATGAAAAATATTTTTCTTCCACTTTCCAGGCTTCAAATCAATTGATTTAGTCGATTTCCATTGGTTTTTAACATATCAATTTGGTTTTAAATCTAATCTATCCGAAGCAAGAATACTTTCAATTCAAACCAATTAATTTAATAAAATTTAAATTTCTCTTGAGCAAGCTTATAGACTAAATTTGAAATTTATCGATTGCGGTTCGGTTAATGATTATTTACATCTGTACTGATATATACATGAATTTTTTATTATTTATTTTTAACATGATGTTCCCACGTATTTATATAAACGAAACTTATTTAATATAAAATACTTTTTTGAATCGTGCGGTGTTAGTATTCCGATGAACGATGGTTTTCAAAATAAATCTTCTTCACTACTGATAATTATAAATTTCGAATCTGACTATCTAAATTATTGCGATATATGATATTAGAATCCACTCTCCTTATAAATATATTAACTTCATCTTCTTATGCTGGATGTAAGGAAATAAAATATTTCCTCTTTGATTCTAAAATTAGGTTTCTAATTAATAAATACAGAATAATTCTTCTGTCATTTCAACTGATAATTAAAATTATTACCCAATAATTTTTATACCAACAGTTTAGTTGTAGTGAGTTGTGCAGATAATATTTAAAAAAAAAAAAAAATCTTTTTTCTTTAAAATAAAATTACACGTTGTATGTGCCATCTTTACGAACATTTTGCATTACATAGCGTAAAAAAATAAAGAAGAAATCATCTTGTTGTGGTAAAAGAATATTTTAGGTTACAATCATATAATTTTGCCTGTCTAGCCTATAGCATATATTATAATGTTATATTTATATTTGATTATTAAATCATCATTTAAAAAATAATCTTTGAATGCAGTAATTAAAAAATAGCTTGTTTGTTCTAGGCAGTCTTTATCTTATTAGAGCTATTCTCTTTTCTTTACCAAAAAAAAAAAAAAAGAAAAGCTCGTTTGTATGGTGGTAGGTTGAAATTATTCATGTATTCCGTGAAGCAAACTTTATTGCGGATTTTATAGTTAAAAATGGAAATTTTGGGATCTTGATGCTTACAGATAATAAAAGACTTCTACTCAAAAGATTCGAGAGTTATTAAATACTAATTTGGTTAATGTTATTTGAACTTATTGAGATTGATTTTTTTTCGGTCTAATCTTCTCTGTTGTATTCAAAAAATTAGCAGTCGGTAATAAAAATTGAATAAAATCATTCGGTTACAAACGAAGCAAAAAATGAAAAATTAAAAGGGTAAATATTGAAGTTGGCTTTTAAAATTTCACTAAATGTCTAATTTAGTCTCTAAAATGGACTTTTAAGAGTAATTTAATAATAAAATTTGAGTAAACTATATTAAAATATTATATGAATATGGGTAGTGGGTAGGTAGTGACAAGGATAAAAAACAGAATTATATACAAAGTCTGCTCCCTTATTTCTACATATATTGGATTGGACCCCTATACTTTTCTAATTAATAATTTTCAATGTGTCATTTTCCAATTTAATTTATCCAAGAAGCAAATAGGGACTATGGTATTTTTTTTATTATATAATTATTAATTGGTAAGTGGGTACCGCTTGTCTTTTTTAACTTATACAAAAAAAAAAAAAAAACAAAAAGAGATGCAATTCAGAAAATTAATTACTATATACAATAATGTCAAGAATAGGTGGTTAAAATAGGTGGCAACAGTGTGTCAAGCAACCGCCCATTGCATTAAGGCCATTTACTTTAATAATTATATTTTTATCATTTTTTTTTGAGAAAATATTTTTTTTATCAAGTATGATTCCTAGTTAAGGTTTTTGATTAGGACATATTCAACCAGACCTAAATAGTTTATTAGGAGTTCAAATTTAATCTACATGGTTTGCTTCTGAAATTGCCCTTGTTTATTATTATTTAATTATTAATCTACAATATCAAAAATACAGAAATATGCTTTTTTTCGATGACTGAAATAGGAGTAGTCCTCTCTTTATATCACTAAATTAATAAAAACTATTATGATTAAGATGATTCAAACTCAACGCCTTTTATTTTTTAATTACATAAGTGATCGACTCATTTTATGGTAAATTATTAAACCCGGTACGAGCGTTCGGTACATTGGACTATCACCTGCAAAGAAGGTAAAAATTTCTCTAGTGTTTTTGATGATTGATGTTTGGATAACTATGGTGTGACAATGAGATTCACGAACACCAAGTGCTCATATTCTTCGAGCCAAAGCTTTGATTACTGGCCAATATAAATTTGCCGGTGGGTAGCATATGATATATAGCTGGTCCAATGTTTTTATTTTTGCTCTCTAACATTCCAAACTTTTGACTAAACCTGTTCCTATTTTCTGGTTGCAATCAATGAACAAATGAGTGAACCTTACGGCAACAGATCTTCATAGTGTGATGTGATCATGCAATCTTTTTATTTGACTTTTTTTTTTTTTTTTTTTGGTTCTTTTGAGGGAATCATCTGTTTCATTTTTTTCCCACTTACTTCATTTTTTATTTAATGTTAAAATATGAGACATCTATTGAATCCCAAGTAGATGGAGCACCAGACTGAAAACACAGCTATCAAATCCAACTATGATATTTAAATGGGCTACCTAAAGAAAATTTAGAATGGGCTTATTCTTTTAAGCCTGCCATTTTAAGTTATCAATCTTCAAATATCCAATTTGAAAAGGACTATTAAAATTTTATTTAGCTATTTATTTGCTAGCCAGATTTATTCTGATTGATTTTCTTCACATCATTTCAAAATTATTGTGTACCTAAATTTAGCAATTTATAGTATATTTTATCATCTTGTTGTTGATTTTAACTTTTGAATTGATAGTTATCTTCATATATAAGGAAGAAAGACATAATTATCTTCATATTTCCTTTTATTTTTTTTTAAACCTATTATTTTTAATTATCTATAATTCATTTAAAAAAAAGGATTAATTTTAATGATTTAGTCCTCAATATTTAACTTAATTTGCAAGTTAGAACCTTTATTTTGAAAATCAAATTATTCCATTCCTAATATTTTAATTTTTAAAATTATTTAGTTTATAAGTTTTTTTTTTCTTTTTTTTTTTGAAAGATTTAAAAAGAGGGGTGCAATACGAGGACTTCTCAAGAGATCAGTCATTTTATTACTCTGGTGAATTAGTGTTGGTATGGTGACACCCCTTATATATTTTAGTTTGATGGTCAATTTATAGTTTAAACATAAATACCTTGACTTTTAAATTAGAGGGTTATGATTTAGCAATTATGCTTAATTAATTAATAGGATTATTTGTTAATTAAACTTACTAAAATTTCTCATATTTTTTTGGTACTTATACAAATTTTTAAGAACATATAAAATATTTTTTTATTTTATAACACAATCCATTTTATTTTTCTTTTTATTGAATATGTTTAAAGTAGGATATTCATGATTCAATTTGACTTGTTCGTGATGATTTATAAATGCAATTTAGTCTGATATTCAACGATTCATATATTTTATAAATACGAAAAAATAATTTGCAATTTTTACTTTTGTAATGAAATTAAATAATATATTTTATTTAATTCTTCAATCTCATCTTAATGATTCAACCATTTAATTCTTTACTTAATCATTACATTAAGCAATATATTAACATATAATTCAAATATTGATATTATTACTAAATTACTAATCATATTTTTATTATATTTATATTTATTACAAAGAATAATAAGGGAGAGTAGAGTCGTGCACAATAACTCACAACATTAAATGCCCATCGCAACAGTCAAAACAAAAACTACTAAACGTTCGCCACGTGGAACGAACACCAAAATGGTCACTGTCGGTTTTGGTGCACTAAACTAGGATATCAGAGCCTGAAATCCAAACAGTCCCCATTCGTTGCATGAACAGAGAAAGGCTACAAATAGTAAAAAATAAAAACAAACCGATGTAACGACGGGCCATACTGCATCTCTAATCACCAATTAACTATCGACACGTGTCTTTGTTTTCCATTTTGGTGCACCCAATTCTTTCTGCTTCGCATTCTTCCCTTTCCCTCCCTCCTCTCAGTCCATCCTCTTCAAAAACCTCTCCGCGCCGTTCACCGTTGAAGAACACCGCGAAAAGCACTGTCTGATTTTATACTTTCTTGCTTTACTTGCAGAGCCCGCTGAGTGGGCTTGTACTCTAGTCGTCCTGGATCGGCTTGGCTGGCGAGTCACTGAGTCTGAGTTGATTGTTAATTCTAAGAAAAAAGAAGCAACACTGGCGGTGATGAGAGGGAGCCTGTTGAATAACCGTCGTGGGTTGCAGAGATTTCGGCAACTCGCGATTGCTGTTACTGGATCGGTGAAAATCAAGATCTTATTGTGTTGTTGTATAGCTTTTACGATGCTAGTGCTTGCTGGTCGAGCGTCAGATTTCATAAAGTGGACCAAACATAGTGTTCCTACTCAGCAGTTCTCTGCTACGGGGTACGTATTCCTATAAATATATTGGTTCTATTTTTGGTATATTTTAACTTACCTTGAATGTTGTTAGATTCCGATTAGGTAAATCAATTTGCTTTTCTTTTTCAATGAATTGGACACCGCAAAGTTTGTTACTTTTATTTGATACAGATTTATTTAGTAAGCAATATGTGGACAGATTTACTTGGCGGATGATTATGTTAATTTAGATTTAGCAGAACTATTGCTTGGGAATTGTAGCTGCAGAAGTAGTCTGTTCCCAAATTAGAGCAGCTTGAACATCAGTTAATAGGGGAAAAAAAAATCATAAAGTTCACTGATTTATTAAACTCACGTTTCAGCATTACTTAGATTTTATTTCGTTCCATATACAAATGTTGGATTTCAGAAGAGAGTACTTGTTGATGTTCATGCTTATTGAAATTATTCTTGACGAAACAGATTTCCTGGCAAAAGAGTCAAATTTAAATAATTGATGTCGAGAATGAGCAAGTTTGTGGAAATTAGGAGTGATGTTATTTCTTTTGGCTGAACAATGAAGCCAGGTTTTTACAAATTTTCTTTTACCATGTCCTGTTTTGTGTTTATGGTGATTGTCAGTTGATATTTACATACCTTGAGATGATTTGTGCATGGATAAAATAGAATGTGATTCTGTATTTCTAAATATTCTGTTGCATTTTGAGGAATAAGCATTTGTGATCAAGTCTGGAATCTACCTTTATAAGCATAGAATATTATTTGTGTGGAACTGTCCTATTCCCACTCTCAATGCCTTGCATTATGGCAGACATGTTAAGTCTTATGATATTGTTTTGAATTGGAAATTTTTGTACAGGAAAGGTTATGCTATTTTAATTAACACTTGGAAGAGATATGATTTGTTGAAGCAGTCAATTTCTCACTATTCATCATGTGCTGGACTGGATTCTATACATATTGTGTGGAGTGAGCCTAGTCCTCCATCAGAATCTCTAGTTAAGTATCTAAACCATGTCGTACAATCGAACTCAAAAGGTGTGAGGCAGGTTGAATTGAAATTTGACATCAACAAGGAAGACAGTTTGAATAACAGATTCAAAGAAATTAAGGATCTAAAGGCTGATGCTGTTTTCTCAATTGATGATGATGTTATATTTCCTTGCTCTTCTGTGGAATTTGCTTTCAATGTTTGGCAAAGTGCTCCAGATACAATGGTGGGCTTCGTGCCCCGTGCCCATTGGGTTGATCGATCGGTATTGGCTTTAATTTATTTCTTGCTTCAGTATAGTTTCTTGTTTATACTTTTCAAGTTTGTGTCATCAAGTCACATAAATTGCTTGATTTGGATTCCTTTTTGCTTCATACATCTCTTCATTTGATAATATCCGTATCAAAAGATGCAAAACTTGTGACTGCTAGTGCTACTCAAAGTAAACTTTTGACCTGCTAAAGTGATGGGGTCATACGTTATGCTAGGCCATGTTCTAAATTATGCATGACTATCTCAATTAAATAAAACTTTTGAGGTCTTTGTCTACTCATGTAGACACATTACAGAAAATAGCATCAAGCAGTGCAAACATCATAGATCAACCTGATGAAAGCATTAATTGGTGCAAGACTTGGTACAATGGTACTGTTTACCTCAGGGTATTCTTGTACATTTATACTTGGAAATATAATAGTAGCTAGTAGTTGACTGAAGGTGTTTTAAGGAAATTATGCAATGCTGCTTGGAATGTGAATATGCCAATGGCATTAGGTGTTTCCTATCTGCCATCATTTATTTTTAGGAACCAAACATTTACCTTCATGGAGCATATTTGAGTTTGACTAAATATTTTCAATTTGTACATTTTATGCAGCAAGGGAAAAAGGACTACTACATATATGGTGGATGGTGGTCTGTTTGGTGGACAGGTACATACAGTATGATACTCTCAAAGGCAGCTTTTTTCCACAAAAAGTATCTAAGCTTATACACGAATGAGATGCCAACATCAATCAGAGAATACACAAGAAAGAACAGGTTCTTCTTTTTATACTATTTTTTCTTGTCCTTTCTTGCTGTTTTCTGTTGTATTGTTTTTACGCTTAACCATTCTTTTATCTTGGAATGGATTCACCAGGAACTGTGAAGATATTGCAATGTCCTTTCTCGTTGCAAATGCAACTGGTGCTCCACCTATCTGGGTTAAAGGTGGATGTTCCCAAAATCTCACTGTCTTAATAACTTTTTATTTAATTATTTTATTTTAGTGGTGTTTAATGTTGCGCTATCTGCCTGACCATTAACAATCTAATTGGTAATTGAATACAAAGGTGGAAATTCTGATGCTATATGATATAATAAAATATATGCAGCAAAAGTTAAGAAGAAAAAACTTGCGCGTACTTAAGTGCTTAGGTTTCAAGTCCTTGAGGGCCACCCTGTGGTGGTTGCTCCAATCGTTTGGTTATCATATCTTGTGAGGTTACGTTCATACTCAGTACATTGGTAACTATGCCTCACATTGTCATGGTCAACTTGATCCTCATCCTTGTAGCACTTTTTAGCTATTTTACAGATCTCTTCTGGAAAACACTATTTATTTGTTTGCTTATGTGTAGAATAAGCTAACTGTTTAAATGTAGTAGTAAGAGGAATAACAAGGTCATTTGATAATGAGAGTAAGGATAACAGAATGAGATGTTAGGCAATGAGCAAAACCTGACTAAGACAAATTGTGGAGCCCGGGGTCTAGTATAAGGTGGATAAAGTTTGTTTGCCTTTTGATTTGAAAACTTGGGGTGGCAATACATGATTTACTGGTGCAAAGTCCTTATCTAAGTGACCTATTTTGGGAAATCATTTAGACTATTGCTTTCATGCTGTCTGTGGAACGCATTCTACCTTTTCTCTTCTCTCTTGAGATTCAGGACCTTTGGCTGGAGGTTGACAGGCATAAGTATTAAATGACCAAGAACTGCCTGTATAAATGTTATGCGTCTTGAAATGTTCTCCGGAAATAGGATCAATGTCTGATTTGCTTCATTAAATCCTGGATAATTGATTCATTGTTTAAGCATAGAAAGTTTCGTGAAACAATAGAAGAGAACGACTTCAATAGTTGGGGAGAGTTTATCCACATTCATTCAATGTCATATTTATCGTACATGAATATAGGATTGTGAACAGATGGATATATCACTATTCCTTAAAATATTTAAAATTTTATCACCAGAAAATGGTTTATTGGTCTGGCAGAGCCCTATAGGTTTATAAAAGAGGGACTAATGAATATTTATGGCAATGGGGCTGGGCACAGAGTGACCGTGGCTGGGTTGTGGCGCGTGGAGAAAAACCTTTAACATTATGTAATAAATAAATAGTTTAGGAAAAAAATCTTGGCACGAGCAATTGATTTTTTGGAGTATTATTTGAACCTTATCATTTTCTTCTTAAATGCACCACCCTGCCCTGTCTCTTTGTGCATGTTTTGAGTGTATGTTTCAGAATATAGAACTTGAGCCTGATCCCTTCATTCATTTTTTTTGTTTTTTTAAATTGGCTATTCAGACATCTAAAAGAAAAAAATAAAGAAAATAAAAACAGAATGGAATATAGGCCGGTGAGCTATTGAATAGTGTAACATAAGTTTTATTTATTTATTTTTTTTTAGTACTATTACTATTAGATTAAATTCTAAATGTGTCATTTGATTTGCAAAAAATGTGGATGACAGCGCATATGGTGTACAGGTGCCTTGTCTAGGGAACTCGCTATAGAAAAGATTGAAACTCTTCCATAGCTATTCATGTATTAAATCTTCAGAATTTTACGATAGTTGTTCTCTCTCTTCCTGTAACCTTCGCCTCAAGAACATGAAAACACCACCATCTTGGTTATTTGTCGGTACAAATATGTTTCTTGTTAAATACGTACTAGGTGTGAGATGGACTGCTGTGATTCATCATATCCTCGATTAAATTTCTATTACATACCATAATGTTTCTATGGACAAGAACTTTTTCATGGGACCTGATGCCAACAGGAGTAAGAGACCTAGATTGCATCAGGATTAAGAGTCCTAGATTTAGGTCAGTAATAGTACTAGTATCCTAGGAGTACTGCAATTTCAGTTAATTCCTCCTGAAAAACTTGGATAAATTTCTCTGGTTGTAGCAAAGTTACCAGATTATGTTTGTATGGAGCATATCATGATCTTAATGAATAAATTTTTCTCCTATCATTTCAGACTTACATATATTTGACATTATTTCTCTGATGTTGCCATTATAGGTAGGATATTTGAGATTGGTTCGACTGGAATTAGTAGCTTGGGAGGTCATAACGAAAAAAGAACACAATGTGTTAACAGATTTGTTGCGGAGTTTGGGCGAATGCCCCTGGTATCGACATCTGTCAAAGCTGTTGACAGCCGCCATGCCTGGTTTTGGTGATTCTGGAGATTCCTCCAGTTGCTGAATTTCCACTTTTTTTGGTAATCCATTGAGCGATTCCCATTCTTTTTGAGCTGTATAATAGTTTAGCTTCTACATTATTTGTCTTTTTTTTTTTTTTTTTTTTGAGATAGAAGCTAATTTAACATTCTCCACTTAGATTGATTACTTATATTCTTACCATGTAACTAGAACTAGAAGACAAATTCCTGCCAGTAGTAGCGATATATATTTTGCCCTCTGAATTAATACCAAAGAGTGGAGTTTTGTCGTAGAATGAAACTCCTTTGCTGTAATTTTTAGCTAAATATGACTATCTTTGGATAAATCTAACCTGTCAAGATTTTAGATATACTGATGCATCAGTTACTTGAAGAAGTTGCTAATTTACACTAATTGGAACTAAGTTGCTAATTATGAATGTTTTCTAAAGAATGATTTCATGAATAAGTTCTAATAAAAAACTAAACATAAACTGTTACCAATCTTTCCATTTCTATCTGCATATTCTATACTAAAAAAATAAAAAAGATGGATGGTATATTCGGTAAAATTAGCTGTTTTAGTAATTAGTAGCTATTTATGTAGTTTTTTGTAAAATGTTAAAAATTAAATATTATATGAGTTATTTTTTATAGGGATTAACCTTTTAAAAATATCATGTTAATGAACACTATAAAAATTGGTGTATCAAAATGTTAAAAATAACTTAAAAAAAAAACCCGTAGGCGAACATAATCCAAATATAGTAAGTACAAAAATTTGGCACAGATGCTTCTAGAACTGGCGGGCGGTCTAATGCCATCTCCAGGTTTTATGCCAAAGATCATGAAACTGTATTAGTTTCTATCACCATCAACGTTCTCATGCAGAGTTTGGCGTGCACTAGTTAACAAATACAGTTTAACTTCACTGGATTTCAACCAATAACCAGCTGTTCGATATCAGTTGACCAGGAGAACCGAGAGCAAGCTGCACGTTTCTTAGGACTTATTGACCATGGCGGCCTATGACCGAGCAAGTTGAAATAAAGAAAAGACTACACAGTATTATTATAGGCTAGCCTAACTTATCAATCAGTTGGACTTTGATGAGGAGCAGATAGGGGTAAGCAATCCCCGGTTTGTAACCGAATCAAATTGATCCATTTTGATTTAGATTAGATTAGATTTTTTAGAAAGTTTGTCACAAATTGGTTTGCTCACTGAAAACCATTTAGTTTTCTATTCTAGTTCGGTTACTATATATAACTAATCAAATTTGATTTGGTTCGAAATAGTCCGAATTTAGATTACGACAAACTAGTTCAATTTGGTTTCATTTTGTTTTATACTATATGGTTTCGAATTTAAATATCATAAAATTGTATTCAATTTTACCGAAACTGAAATATTTAGATTTGGTTCAGTTCAATTAACCGATATATGAAATATTAGAAATTAAATATATTTGATAGATATAGGGGAGTTTGTTTTTAAAATTATAAATGACTTAATCCCGATGTATGTAAGTTGACGAGAGAATACTCCAAAATTTATAAACTTATAGCTTCCTTGTTTATTGATCATCCTATCAGAAAACTAAGATCATTGACAGGTATTTTTCAAATATAAGAAATTGACGAAGTGTGGCATTGCATCCACTTAGTATGTCAATATTTTATAGTGAATCCAATTAATCCCCACGTTTTCTCAGCTACCAGTCTGCACTTAGTATTTCTGCTACCCTAACCTTGACCTGACCTTAATTAACTTCAATGGCGAAGAACTGCTTAATGGGTTTAATTATCAGGATCAAGCCGAGTTAATAGGTCAGTTGAAACGACCACAAATGAGATGGGTTTAGCTATAATTACTCTGATGAATAAAATTAAATGGCTAGCTAGCAATTAACTCATTTAATTAATAAGATAAGTAAAATACCAAAAATCTAATTTTCATTGTGATAGTTTAAGATAGGTTTGCAGATCCATGCCAGTGATTTTTGCATATAACTCCTTGAAGATCTCTTAGCGAGCAATATATATAAGCTCAGCTAAGAACATCTACTACATGAAAAATAGAAGTTATAGCTAAAGATCAGGCAAAACTTCCCCAAATGGGTGTACAGATGCGCGAACACATACACACACATACATATATTTGCTTTCGAGGAAAGGGAAGAAGAGGATGAGCAGAATAATATATTTTTGACCATTATAAAGGCAAGCTCTATAATGGAAACTAGTTTGTATTTTCATCTTACATAACTGTATTATAAGAAGCACTGGTAAGTGGAAAACAGGTTTCTTCGCCTCCGGTGCTCCAAAGAAAATTAGCATACTTGGACGCATAATAATGACTGTTTGGTGCAGCTGCTAATGCTTGCTGATATACTTCTTCTGCATTCCATAGGTCATTTCTTACTACCCACAAAAAATCTGCATATTGACTGAATATCTCAGCATCTGGTGGCCCTGACATTATCGCTCGCTTGAAGCACTCCTCCGCTCTATAAATTTCACAAAAAAAAAAAAAAAAAAAGATTAAACAAAGCATACTTCAAAATGGGTTTCTAATAACCAATTAATAATGTGCATTAGCTCAATAGTACTGGATTTGCTTCTAGAATGGAACTATGAGTTTGGACCCTAAGGTTACTAATGAAAGTTCATAATTGAGATTAAATGAGATGATCATTCACCTGTCATAGTCACGGCGAACCATGTAGAGGAACTGAGCGTAATTTGAGAGCAAAAGAGGATTTTCAGGATCCTCAGCAACACCCATCTGGTAAATAAGGTCTGTCCTATGGAATTCCATGTAATCTTCAGGTTCAATCTCCACAGAAATGGGTGAAACAAGTTGTTTCATAGTTTCTTGATCAAGAACCGGATATCTTGATTCTTCTTGCAGTTTTAAAGCTTCCTCTACTATTAAGTTCCATAACTCTATCTCTTCTTCCTCTGTCATTTCTTGATTTTCAGACAAAGATGACATCCCAGTTGTGTCATCAAGACCAAAATTAGGGTTCTTAATTGAAGTTGAAAGTTTCTCACCATCACTAATTTGTTCTTGAATGACTTGCTGAGTAGTTATTGGGAGATGGTATAATTTTTTATACGAAACAGTTTCCATACTCCCAGCCATTGAATGTACTGTAAAATTAGCTAAAAGAAGCATAACATAAACCATAAGATTTGGAGTTCTTGAAAAGACTTGTTGAAAGAGCCAAACAAAGGAAGCATTCATTTCCTTCTGAAACTTATTAACCACAGCTTGTAAATCTTCACTGTAAACTCTACCTCTTATCGACAATGCATAATTCTGAAGCTCTCTAATCATAAAAACCATTGACGAAAAGGCCTTCTTAACAGAACAGTATGCAAAATCACCTGCATCCACAAAACCCTCTTGCCATTTTTGCTTTTTACCAATCATCCTCAATGATAATGGAATCTGATCAACACTATTAGCTTTTCGAGCAATGCTCATTTTCACTATCTCATCTCTTTCCGGCCATTCTGGTGGCTCTGGTCGGATTCCGAGCAAGTTAGGCTCAAGAAACTCAAGCTTTGAAGGCAAAAACAAATCATTCTTTTCTTTATTACTTTTCTTTTTACCATCATCACACTTCAGATTTTTCGAAATCTTCTTAGCAGGAGAAGATAATGAACCAGACCTATCATTCTTGTTATTATCATCATTTTTGTGGTCATCTCTATCCTCCGTTGCATCAAATTTTCGCTTCAAATCTTCGACATGTCGAGCAAAATCATCGTCATCGTCGAAAAAATCACTAGAATCAGCACTGCAAGATCTTTTTAGACCAAAAGTTCTCAGATTACTACAAGAACCGAAAAGAGGAGACCGATAGCCTAATGAATAACCAAGAGAGTGATTATTGAGGCTACGGAATGAAGACAAAGAATATGATCTTGCACAGAGAGGTTTCCTACATGAAGGTGGTGGATGAGGAATTAAAAGGTGTAGATTTTGCAAGCTTTGCAGGCTTTCTAGTCCCATTTTTATTGCAGCCTAAAAATTTAACGGTAAATGAACAAGAAACAGCAAGAAAAATGGAGAGCTTTGTGTATCTAGTACAAGAAAATGCCCCAAGAAACCTGTGGACAGTCTTGCCTTTTTGAATAAAATCCAGATAGAGAGATTGTACAAGTTGCTGCTGTTTTTAATTCATACCACCTGAAATTTTGGAAAGCAATCCATTAGTCAAAAAAGTAACAATCCAATCTCCTTTAATTACAAACCATTAATTGTGTAACTATGATCATTTCACGTGTGGTGCACTATTTATTTCCATGGCTCGACCTATGACCTCTAGATCACAAGTGGAATCGCTTTATCTTTACACCGATGATACTCTCACAAATCACTATATGTTATAATTAAAATTTCAAAAAATGAAGGATTCACCTAAACAACTAATGAATGAGAAAAGAAGAAGAAGAAAAAAAAAGATTCGAGAATTTGAATTCTATTCTAACCTTAATTGGGATTTTTAAAACTTAAATATGAAAATTACCAGTTTAATCAGTCTTATCTTTGCACCTCTGAATAAAACACAATGAAGAAGGAATTAAAAACTCAATTCTAGAATATATAGGAGGTAGAAAACAAAAGGGGTATGAAAATTAACTAACAAAGAGGAATTTCTGAAGAGAAATGAAACAAAAACTGAAAGCTTACCAAAGGTTAATCAAGATTTGATGAGAGAACATCTAACAAATTGATTATTTCCAGTTCTTTCTCTCATCAATGAAAAGGTTATAGAGATAGACAGAACTAATTTGGAGTTTGTTTCATTAATTTTTGGAAAACGACGTAGAAAAAATAGTAAACCTTTTTACTGATTTCTGTTACAAAAGGTGAAGATTTTTAGGAGGGTTTTGTTGAATAGGAAAATATGCTACGTGGACATTTTAATATTTTTAATTTTTTTAATTTGTTGTGAATCTAGCTGTGATTTTGTAATAGGTGGGTATGATTTTGTTTTTTTACTGCAAGAGATTGGTGAAAATTACACGTGTAAATATTTTTACCGAGTAAAATGCCCTTGGGAAAGGGTCAATAGCACCCAAAAAGTAAAAATTTAAAATAGAAGCTTTGTAGGTGATTATGGGACACGTGGTGCATTTGGAGTTGAGTTATTTGGCCTCTCTACTTTTAGGCAGACAACAATTAGGTTTTCTATTGAAATTTCTCCATATTCAATTACAGTTTGATTCTTAGGCAGGGGGTTTGTAAACCAAATAAATCCAAATATTTTTTAAATAAAAATTAAACTGAATATTATGAAATAGATCCGATTTGTTCAAATATTGGTTTTATCTATCTTTTGAGTTTCATAACTAAAAAAAATTTACTTTTTTTCTATAAAAACCAAAAATCAAACCATACGATTTAAAAATAAATTCGAATTGATTTGATTCAATCGGTTTAACTGCAATATATTCAACAGTATTCAACAATCTCGACAAATTCTTTTAGTTACACTTAGTTGTGGACTAGACAAAGTTATAGAATACGTGGAACTGTATAACAATAAGAAAATGCAGTACCTTTCGATTTTGAAGAAATTAAAAGTCCGTTAGGATGATCCATGTCATGGTAGAAGTAGACCGCTAAATCATCACCTTGGCAAGTCACTACAAGAATGCAACTTCACTCAAAATCTCTTGGAATCTACCAAAGAGAAAGAGACAAATATAAAAAAATTTCAACTTTTATTAATTTAAACAATTCTCGCACACTAATAAATCCAGATTTGAATCTCCTTTTTCATACTCAAAAAACTCTAATTACGAAAGATGATAGTATCAATGAAGCTAAATAATTAACTAGAAAAAAGAAATTCCACCACCTCCGTTCCATAATACTTGTCACGTTTGAAAAAAATAGTTTGTTTTAAAATATTTGTCACATTTATAGTTTTAATGAGTAATAAATCTTTTTTTTTTTTCATGTTTACCTTTTGTACATGATCAGTAATTATTACTTCAATTTAATGGTTTTATTAGAGAATTAGTATTAAATTAAATGTAATATAGTCAATTTACTTAATAATTTATTGTAACTTAGACAAATTTAATAATTTTCTTAAGGGATGTGAAATTTCAAATGTGACAAGTATTATGGAATAGAGATAGTACTAAATAAGAAAATATATAAACTTCCAAATAATAAACTTGTTAATTTTTAAATTCTTTCCGATTAATGAACATCCTATAATAAATATTCTAATTTTCATATGTGAAAAGAACATGCAAGGAAATCATATAAAATATTTCTATATATTTTCTCAAAGAATTTTTAGATATTTTCTTAAAGAACTAGAATTAAAATAAAAAAAATAAACTTTATGACAATTAATTTAAATTGCATTAAACAATATATTTAACAGGGCATATTGATATTTATAATTTCCATCGTGAGAAAGACTTGCTTACACCTAATATATGAGTCCATATACACCAAACCAATTGCAAACAGTGTTTTGGTTTAAACAATTAAATGTATTAATTGTATATTATATTATTTTTAAGAGAATACTTATTACACTTGTTTTTCTTTAGCCTTTTATATAAATTTAATGATAATCAGAATATTACAAGGAAATTTCCTGAAGAAAAAAATATTTCAATGAAATATATGCATAAACATTTTTTTTTCTCCCTTTTTTTTTTTATTTGAAAGAGAAAGATATTAACATTAAACAGACAAAGCGCAGACTGTTCAAAACACCAGAAGGAGGATACTGCAATTTCTGGTTTCTGGCATTATTTTGTGTATTTCTCCAACATTTCAAGAATAATGCATAAATAATATTTTAAATAGAACGATCAGAGATCTAAAAATGGTAAAGAAGCCCACAAAACGGTATATAATGGGCCGAGCCTTAAAAATTGAAGGGTAGGAAAAATCAATGTCTGAGCCCGGGTTCGAACCGGGGACCTCTAGTGTGTGAGACTAGCGTGATAACCAACTACACCACCCAGACGGTACACGACCTTTTTATGCCAAGTTTACTATCTAAATAGTGATAATACGCCTTCAGATTAACGAATTCAAAATCATGGTTTTGAAAAATTAGTAATGCCATTCGTGCAAAATTTGAAAAACTAAATTATTGGTTTAATTTATGATTTTGAGATTGAAACTAACTTAACTTTAAATTAGCAACAATTCAAAGTAATTTTTGAAAAGAAAATATCCGTTGCATTGATTAGTGTATATTGGATGTAAACTGTAGTTTCGTATTAGTTATATAAATTATATTTATAAAAATTCTAAATAATTAATATAGAAAAAAATATGGCTTGCAATATCAATACTCCAAATGTACATTAATAAATTGTTTAATAAAATTAAAATATGAATATGTGTGTGTATATATATATATATTAAAATTTAAAAATCAAATATAATTTAAAAACCAAATCATAGGTTGGAGTACTTTAAATACCTTTTGCGATTTAATTGGATTAAAAATTTTAATAAACCACAATTATAAATTTATTTAAATAAATTTTAAATCAAACCAAATCCAACTATCAAACCCCTACCAACTCATAGTTATAGCCAAGTTGTCTATTCGTCCATTTGAGACACTGAAGGTCTATGGCTAAATACAGAGAACGAGAGGATATATGAGTTGTGAATATTCCATTTGCTTATGTATTCCTCAAATGAGTGCATGTGAAGCAATGATGAAGCATCCAATGTTCATGTAAGAGACCGAATAAATTTTTGGCATTTATAAATTTCAAACGGGAACTTCATAATTAAGATTTCAATCTATAATCTCGTACATATATTAAAAGAAAATGTTGAATCATTAGGCTCCGTTTGTTATAGTTGTTTGTTTTAAATTTTTTATTTATTAGAAATATAAAATTATTTTCGGTTTTTGGTTACTTATTTCTCAAAACTTTTTTTTCCTTTCTTTTAGTTCATGATGTGAAATCTTTTTCCAATTATCAAATCTCTCCCTTATTAAGCCATTAAAGATTATAGTTAATAATAAAAAATATAAAATTTAAGACAAAATAATTAAATATATTTCAAACTTTAATTTTTAAATACAAAGTTAAATTAACTATACAATCAATTAAATAAAAATATAATATCCAAGTATTATATAAATAAATAATACTAAATGACATTAGATTTATATAGATAGAGAAAATAATAATAAATATAAAAATAATACAAAATAGAGAAGAGATGGAAAAAAACTTAAAATTTAATAGAGATAATAAAACTAATGCTTACATATTTTGGATAAATAAATTACATTAGATTTGTATGGATAGAGAAATAATAATAATATAATATAAATTTATGAGTACAAGTCTTGTAAAAAATAAGAAAAAAAGAGGAATGTAGATAAAAATAGAAAACACAATTACGGAAATCATTATTTGTGGTTTAATAAAATTTATTTTTTTATTTTAAAAAATATTTTTCTAAAAAGTAAAGAAAAAAATTAAACAAGTTTAAACAAACAAGTGTTGTTTATTTTTTAAAATAAAAAATGAAAAACAAAAAAATTAATTTAAAACAAAAACAACACAACTTATCATAAGTTATAAGTTATACAAAATTTTGCCATTTTTTTTTCTTTTTGAAAGATGTGAAACTTCATTGTAATTAGAACTAATCCATTTCAATTTCATAAATGCTTTACAAAAATAGAACTCAAATTATATTTTAAAAAAATTATAATTTATTTTGTAATATTAATAATTAATACACTACAAATTAATATCAATAATCAATACACTAAAATTTTATTTAGTAAAATATTTGGTTTTTTTTTTTTATCATGGTATTTGCATTGGATAAGTCATACCATTTTTGGATCGAATTTGTGTACGTTGCTGTATACAGACTCTTATGAAAATTAAGATTGCTAACTAGACATAAAAAATGGATAAAATTCAAATTAAAGTTTGAATTAGTTGATTGAATGTTCCAACGTTGAAGGTCAAATTTATAAGAAGATATTGGTCAAAGCTTAATATTAGTCCTCCAATTGTATGGAGATGGTTATTTGGGCCCTATTTCTTTCAAATATCACTCCTATTTCATTTTATTAAGAAAAAATGTTTTGTAATGATAGAATATTCTGTTTGCCCAGCTAGAAATTATAATGAAATTGGTGTGTATCACATTCAAAATGTTACAATAAATATATATATATATATATATATTTCAAAATTTTTACAATATCGAATACTGTTGGTACAAATAATTTAAAAAAAAAGAAAAGAAAATGAATAACTGTGTATATCTATTGGATTTTTCAAACTAGAATTTTCAAGCAGCTGAGTCTGTCAAACCGAGTTCCCATCGAATCCACCCGCTCCTCCTCCATTTACCTATCACTGTTTCCTGCGATTCCGTTTTTCCGACACACCGTGTTCATGACTCCAAAACTCGCCCAAAAAGGTTTTAGCTGCATCTAAACTCGGGAAATAAGTCGGCTCAAGGAACAGCTGACTCAGTGAGTCGCAAGCCTCTGGACTCACCAAAACTCGGTTCCCTTTAGCCTCCAAACTCCCCATAACCATCACCAACAGCTGCTTATACCCGTAGAAAAACCTCTTCAACCCCGCCTCCATTGCTTGCAAGCTTTGAAGCAAACTAATCTTCTCAAACTCCCTTTTTTCGCTGTACAATCTCATCGCCGCCACCTGTATCCTTGGCCCACCCTTCGGGTCCACCTCTACTTCTAAAATCTCCGGTACCTTGTGTTTCAAATCCTTGCACGATTTCGTTATCTCTACCAGCGCTTTTGATCTAAAACAAAACGCCTCCGATTCGTCCCGCGATCGCATTAAGAGCTGGTTTTTGAGTCTCAAGAAATCGTCAGGATCCATTAATACATGCAAATCTTCAATTTCTGATAGAAGCTTCCAGATTCTCTCCAGCATATAGCAATCACTTGATGCTTTGCCGAATTTCTTGCTTTCGATTCTTTCAATTATGCGTTTAATGAGTTCTTTAGCTACTTGGATCCATGACTCTAGAATCTGGTGCGTTGTGTACAGCGTTTGGTTCTCATGGTTGTCTATGTGATCATACGGACTCTTCTTAAGATTGTGAACGTCGTTCGGTTTGCAAACAGCGTCGTAGTCGAGATTAGGTTTACCGGCGAGGTTTGGTTCTCCTAGACCCAGAGTGTAAGGACACCGCCTCATTTCACATTCGATTGAGTAGAGGATTTTCTGCGCGATGTCCTCTGATTTCTGCCACGTCGCCAGGCGAGGGAGCAAGCTGGCCTCGCTTGTCCTGTTGACCACGGTGGTTTCCGGTGAGACCTTCCACACCTCAGCGTAGCTCCCATCGCGAGCTAAAACACCATTAGATGAGCTTAAATCGACGATTGGTGCCGTACCGCGTGTCTCTCCTTCTTCTTCCTCATCTTCACAGAGCATAGCAATCAGCTCAATTTGTGAAGTAGAGAGAGACTCAAGCCTCCGTTTCCATTCTCTCCGATTCGCGTACGGTCTCGGATCAGACAAAATCGTAGAAACGAACCGAAATGTAATTTCTAAAGCCTGCAAAGCCGGTTTCAAAATCGACTCGTTTTTCCAATCAGGAAACTCTTTAGTACTCCACAACTTCCTCAGTTCATCTAGGCGGAGATAGTGCTCGTAGGCTGCACAAGCGGGATCGGAAGCTGAAACCGGTGAGAAATTGGTAACACCACGGAACGGCGTTGTAGAAGGAATACTAACATTAAGCTTGTTAGAGAGTTTGGGGGATTTGTTTGGAAGATCAGAGGATACCATCTTAGCTTTCCAATCTAAATCAACCATGTTTCATAAAACAGAAAGGAAAGAAATTGGAAAATGAAATGGTTTGATTTTAATTTTGAATTGAATATAATTTGAAACGTTGTGAGCGACAAAGAGAAGGAAAGAGCGGAAGGGTATATATATAGGAGAAAGAAAAGGCGTGTGGAAAGATAGATAGATAGGATTGAAGAATTTTGAAATTTGAAAGTCAGGGAAAATTAGAAATTATTGTACCGTGTTTGGTAATATAATAATAAGAATAAGGATGGAAAAAATGGAGACACACTAAAGGAAATATGGAGAGGAGAAGCTTATCCATATGAGCTAACGTGGAAGGTGTGTTTGGGTGTTCGTATACTAGGAAAGGAAACATCCCATGTTGGAATTTAGCAAAAGCGTGGCCAAGTGGAACCGTTCCACAGGTTAGACCTCGGTCTTTCGTTGCTTGTTTTTTTATTTTTTTTTCATTTTTCACATATTTTATTTCATTTGTCTGCCAAAGTGGAACGCAGGTTTTGGTGTAAAAGTCCAATTTTTTTTTTTGTTTTTTTGTTTTTTTTTTTCCTTTCTACCGGTTCTGGCGTGAATATGCATATTGACAATAAAAATTTACCGCAGTCAAATACGAGGATAACACACAATTAATTTCACATACAGTATATTGTTAATTTAATATTTTTTTGTTTTACACTATCATTTAACCAAGTTTAAACAAGCACTAACTATTTGTTTTATTTTTCTATTAATTTCACAATTAATTGATTTATGTAGCTCACCAAACTGACGTAACTTACGTAGCTACTATTTTGCTGCTACCATAATTACGGAAGTGCCATTGTCGGTATATTTGAGAACTTGAATAAAATTTTCCGTGGTTTAAGGAGAAAATGACTGCAAAAGGCCGACCCTATCAATGGAAAAAAAAAAAAAAAAAGGAAATGTATAGGCTTGGTGGAGGTATTTTAATGGCTAGTTAGGCAAGAATTTTTGTGAGATGGACCAGAAGTTGTAGCAAATGGTCTAAAGGTTATACCCACCAAGCATGGAAATTTCAAATGTCTTAGTGGCTCCTCCACGGTCTAACTAAAGCTAATTTGTCTCACCGTTCTTTGGCACTATAGAAATGACATGGATTTCATTTTCTTGGATTCTATGTATTTATCTTCTTTCTTTAGACCTGGCTAATGTTGACTCCTGAAAGAGTTGGCTTTCCGTTGTTCTATGAACAGTAAGCAAATAAAATTAATAAAAAATTAAGAAAACTTATCATAAGAGATTTATTTTAAGTTATTTTATACGTAACTTAACTGATAATATAAGTTATTTTATGATAAGAGAGTTTTTGGATATTATTTTATAAGCCGTATGTTTTGATGAATTTCATGGCATTTGAAAAAGAGTCCGGAGAATTTTATTTGAACATTATCTCAACACCTGTATGGAGATACATATATACAAATCAAAAGAAAAAACTAATTAAAAAGTTGATAATTTTTAAATTTTTCAACGAGTATTCTGTTATATTTTGAGTATGAGGATGATTTTGTTTTAAGATTCACAGTTCCTTCTTCCTATAAATTCAACGAGTCAAATCCTTCAGTATAGAGATAGATTATCCGATAAACTTAACCGCATCTTATTATTGAAGTTATTTCTTATGAATAAAAGTAAACTATTTGTAGAGAGGATATTACTTGTATTAACCGTCAAGAATCTCTTCCCGCTCTTCTTTAAAAAAAAAAAAAAAAACCTTTTCCAACGATTCCAGAATCGTAAAACGAAGCATATTTATAGGAAAGCTAATTTTAGTACTGATTTTCTTTCTAAATTTGATAATAACTATCCGTTAGGAACTCACAGCTTAGATGATTGCTTACCAAAAGAAAAAATTTAATTAATTCACTAGAAAATAAAATAATTTAATTTCAATGCCAATAATAATATTATCTTCCAATACTTACTAAAATAAACAAGCTTATTTAAAAGCATTAGAATGAGAATGACAACCAATAAAAATTATCATATCCATATTAATATAATAACCAGACCGCCTAAGTTATTTAAAAAAGAAAAATACAAAACAAAAAGTAAAACAATTTTCAATTGCACGTATATAGTTATTGTTGCGTGGCTGCCATGTTCGTTACCAATTAAGAATTGAACCACATAAAATTAAATCCTATCCATAAATATGAGATAACCAAGCAAGGAGTTAGGTCATCATGAGTTCAATTTTTTGTGCTGCTGTATTTAACTGAGGTGGTATAACCTAATAAATAAATATTGGTACATGATCATTGAACCCATTAACTGCCACTGAACCAGCTAACTCTTTTGGCTTCATTTCCCCATTTTTCAAGTGAAATTGCATTTATGATTTATTAATTCATGATAAATAATTAAAAATATATCACCCAACCAACTAAGATGAAATTTTCTGGCAATAGATGGTGGCCATGTGTCAGTATTATTATTATCACTAACAAAAATCTACTGGTGCTTCTTAAACTTCCTCAACTAATTTGGCCAAGTGCCAACAACCAATGCTTTTCTTACAAATTTACTTTTAATTTCACCGACATAATTAAATTAAATTTTAAAGTCAATTCTCATATTTATAATAAATTCAAATAATAAACACTACCGATATTTTAATTACAAATATATTCTCAATTTTATTAATTTAAAAGTAAATTCTTATATTTATAATAAATTTAAATAATAAATACGGTAATTGGCGAGTATGAATAATAATAGTTGGATGATTGGGATAATACATATCGGTGGACCAGCTATTATTATTGCTATTATTATTAGATAATAAGCTTTTTCACTAGTTTGGATAAGCTTTGTATTGTAATTTTGTTGTACCATTCCCATACACTTCTCCTTGTGGTTGTGGGTGTTCGAAAGGTTGGCTGGCTAACGAAACTTCGAATGGTTGGACTCGATCTCCGCGTTTACCGGCACCAAAAGGAGGACGCAAACGCCGAATTTTTTTATAAAAAATTATAAAAATTAGCCAACTCTACCACTATGGTTGGAACACATGGCGCCCACCGATTACTCACAAAGCCGAATAGGCCTGGTGGCGTCCAACTCGGCACCGCTTTTCAGCCTTTTTGTGCCAACTAATTAACCGCACTGAGATGCACGTGATCCTGACTCTTATGCCCGACACGTGGCGTGAGTGTCACGTGACTCACCTAACGTTATCTACTCCCAACCTGTCGGATCTGGGTGGACATCAACATGTCATATCGGCGGTGCCAGAGAGGCAGTTAGTTTGCTGCCACGTGGAATTTACAGTTGGATCTGGAGATAATTAATTGGCTTACACGTCTAGCTAGCTAGAGAATAGAAAAAGAATATGAAACGAGTATGGACGGTATGGGTAGAAAACTAAAATAAAGACATCACATCATAGTTGTTGTGTGCTTTATAAATTAATATACATATCTCTCCAGCTGAAAAACAAAATTTAACAGTATAAAACCATCTAGATTGAACTAATTTCGATTCGATAAATATATATATAAATTAAATTCTGAAAAGTAAAATTGAGCCTGGCTCTTCTATGACTTCTAATTAAAAATAAACTTTATTATTTTAAATTTCAATTCGTTAATTTCTTTTTTCAAATTCGAGTAGTTGACGAGTTAAATTAATTAGCACCTCTAATTATAGTTTTATTATTATTTTTAAATATAGGGAAAACGGGAGGAATATTTATATTATGTTATCAAGCTGGAGGAATAAGGAGGTGTTGATTTTTTGACTTTGAAGCGAGTCAATGGTGAGCTAGCATCGGCAAGGAGCGCAGGTTTCCTAGCAACGAAGCATGTTTTGCGGCCGGTGATGGGGCATTTATTAGTGCTGCAATCAGCTTTCTTTCTTGTTTATTTATTTATTTATTATTTAAAAAACTTTAAAGTTTTTATTTAAAAAAAAAAAAAGAAAAATTAAAGTTTAAAGTCGGAGAAGGTTGAGTAATTAAAATAGCTTTTAACGTTTATATTCTCTTATCTAAATTAGAAAAGATGATTCCATGAAAGGATGGTGCATATGTGGCATAATTTTAGTGTACAGTATGGAGAATTCGTGCATCCAACTACTGGAATAATCCATTTCTTTATTACTTCAAAGAAGCCTCACACTCACATCAAGTGTGGTTGTTTTTTCTTCAACTCTTGCTTTCTTTCTTTATTATTATTATTTTTTTTTTTACTTTTCCTTTTCCAATTAATAAATAATAATGTCGCCATTACATGTTGTTTTATGCAAAGTTTGATGAATGATTGTGTTACTTTATATCCTTTCAATATTATTTTCAAATTTCAAAGACCTAAAGGGAGATGTGCATAAATATTTAATTATAATTTTGATAAAAAGAGATTAAAATATCATTTTAAGTTTTTATTAGTTTGTTCATTAAGTGAGGAAAATAATACTATTAGAAAAAAAAAAAAGAATGCTTCAACTTAGAGATACCAATGTAAATTGCAAGTTTTTACATTTTTGTTATAAATTAAAAAGAATTATGTATTTAGAATTTGTTTGGTATAAATTAAAAAGTTTTTATAAACTTTTTAATCGAATTTGATCATATTATATAATGTCACTATTTAATCATATTATTATATATATATTGATTCAATTTTATTTAGTCATTATCACATCTTCCCATCTAAAAAAGAAAATCCAAATCTGTTTTCTTCTTTGGATTATGTGTTTACATTACCAATTAAGGACCACAAATAGTTTCTTGCCTCACTCAATTAAGGTCTTTCTTGTGGATATTGATCAAATCAAGAAAAAAAATATCCGCATATCTAATTAATCAAAAGATTATCAACAAATTAATCAAAAGATTATCAACAGATTGTATAATTATTTGCTTACGATTGTGAATCAATTTACAATGCAAGTTAGGTATTCGGAAAGAGATTTCGGAGTTGATTCTCATTAAACACGTCTGTAGGGAGGATCGATGTGTCTTAACTGTACCTAATTAACCCTTGAGCCGGATTAGACGATTCTTGATAATTGATTTGGATATCGGGAGATTAGTGCAAAAAAAAATTATGTAGTTAATTAATTAATTAAATTCATTAAACCTTGGAGTAAGAATTTTAGCTCAGCATACCTTGAGCAATCTTACGTCATTGCTTTTGAACTATTTCTTGATTTTATTATTATTGATTGATGTTGATCAATCTAGGATTCTTTTTAATATCATACCAAACTCTTCTAACCCACCAAAAAAAAATTTTAAAAATTTATAAATAATAATAACCTATATAGCAAAAGATCTTCAGACAGAGTAATAAAATAAAGATTATGGGATTAGCTTTGTCTTCTTGTCCTTATTTGATCTTCCATTGGATAGACATTCCATGGGTTAGATGAGACGGTTTGCCTCCTTTTTTCCAGTCATCAAAAGAACAGAGCCTTATGTGATGTTTATCTTCTTTAATTAGGGAGCTCATTTTGTGCAAATGTTTGTAATGTGTAAATGGTTTCTGAAATATTTTTTGCAAAAAAAAAAAAAAAAAAAAAAAAAAATTATTACATTATTACAGTTTGAAATGTGAAAAACGATATCTAAAATCTAACGATTCTAAAATATCAACTTTAATAGTTCACATAAAGTACTTTCGAATTCATATTATTTAAAATCGATCAGTTGTGTTTCGATTATATATTTACGAGTATTTTGTAGCATTTTTTGGAAATTTATAATTCCAAATGGAAATGAAATTTAATCTCAATGAAACACATTTTATAAACTTTTCATTTTGTGGTAAAGGGGAAATGGCTCCATTGTTATTAGCCCCTTTTTTTTGACAATCACAGTATGAAAGTAATTGATTGGTACAAGCAAATAAGAAGTGGAATCAGAATCAGATCCTTATGCAATACGATAAGATTAATGTGTGCCAATTCAGGCAAGATTGCATGCATTTCAGCTGTTGGGTTAAACGAGATAACACAAAAAATAGTTTTCTATCCCCTAGTTTTAAAATTTTTCTAAAATTTATAAAAAATTTTACATTTTATCTACGAAATAGTGAATTTTTTCAATTTCGCCTCCTTAATTACTTTGAAATTTTCCTAGATATTTTTTCTGCTTCAGCCGCTACGTGTTAGGAAACATTTACTTATAGTCAAGGTTGTTTCAAACTAATTAATGTAATAACGAGATTAATTTTCATTTTACATTTATTTAGTGTATTTAAAATTTTTTGGAGTTTTTATAATGCACTCGAACTCTGATTAATTTAATTGATAAGACAATTGAATTTCTAACTTGTTATATAGAAGAATGTTTTCAAATAAAATGATTTTTCTTTTAGTATTGAGAGAATATAATTCGAACCTGGATCTATTGTGAGTCCGTATATGCACTTATTATTAGACTATAATTAAGTGTGCTTATGAAAAACATACTTGATAACCCAAATTCAAATATGCCAACATTATGCATGTGCATGTCTCCATTATTAGCCTCTTCTTTTGACAATTACAGTGCACAAAAATCCATTTATATTTTGAAAAAAAAAAAAGAAAAAGAAAAAGAGGAGATTTAGTGGGTTCATTATCTTATATGTATATAAATTGCTGCAGAGCTATAATTGAGGAGAGTCAAAGATTTCATCACATTTTTCATTTTTTTTTATTTAATTCATAGATTTGATCACATTTTAGTTAGCTAAATGAGATAACATCAAGCAAAAAAGGAAAAAAAAGATTGCAAAATTGAACTTTTAGTTGGATAGATCCACCAACCAAGTACTCGTCCTGCTGGGTTAGGAATTAGTCACGAGTGACAACTACAAATCTTCTTCAACTGTTGAAATTGCTATAATGTACTATGTTTAAATAATGTTTAGGTAAGTTGTCAGTAATAATTTAATATAAATATATAATGTTTTTTCTGCTTCAAGAATTTAAACAAAAAACTCTATTATTTATTTATTTATTAATTAAATTTTGGTGGGGTTAAGACATCTTTTTCTTTCTCTATCTGCAGAGAGATAGAGTCAAGGGTTGCTTGATACCAAAAATGTCACAAGAAATATAGACAAATGGGCTTGTGACTTCTGAGACAGTCCAGACCCTTCTGTTGTTCTTTTGACTTTGAAGTTTTGGAAGCCAATTATGAGGAATTAGATTATTACCATGTGGTATCATATGCACCACTAGATGTTTAAGTATGTGTCTATTTTTATCCTGTTGGGATCGAATAGATCTCTAGATGATCAAAAGATCTCAAAGAAATAAAATTTTCAGACGGGAAAAGATGGAATCTTAGAAAGAGGATTTAGGATGTCCATGCTCATGAGAAGATAAATGTACACTTGTATCAAATTTAATGGTCTTGCATGTCTAGGAATGTACAAAATAGAGATTTTATTTTATTTTATTTTATTTTTTTGGATTTTTTTAGTGGAAAACCAATGGGTTTTTGGTAGAAGTTACTATCTCTGCTTATGACATGATTGTCGTTTTAGAAGAAAATATGTTTAAGAGGTAAACATGAATCAATATATATATATATATATATATTTGAATATTAGAGAAAGAGATTCGAACTTATCTATATCAGATCATATATTCGATAAACTATGTATTGGCGTGCAAATCAATAAATTTTAACTAACAGGACTATAATTGTTTCAAGAAGTTCAAATTTCAAATCAGTTTCAAATGATTAGAAAAACAAAGTTACTAAAAATGGATAATTTTGAATTTGAGTTTCTTGTTCACTGTTACAATGGAAGTTTTATTAATATCGTAAGAGGTTGTCAGGGAGTAAGGATTATTGTTACTATTATGTTTTCCATTACCCTTTTTGGCTTCTAATTAACAAAAACAACAAAATTCAAAGTTTTAAGTTTTATAACCAATAGTCAGGTGGATCAATGGAAGTGCATTTTTTCTTTATTATTATTTCCAATCGAATTTTATATTTAAGATTAAGAGATTTGAAATCTAGAATCGCTACTGTTAAAAGGATTTTACCCATTTATTATTCCGAAAACAAATATGAAAATACATATATAAATCTACAAGAAAAGATCGTAGTTATTCAGCGTGACTATTTGATTATATTTTATCCTATTTATTTATTTATTTTAATTCTAATTATAGCATTTTAAACCCTTAGTAAAATTAAAGATAAACAAAAAAAAAAAAAAAAAAAAAATTGACGACAATAGTTAGAACAGCGATGCATTGTATGGGATAAATTCCGTGCCGAACTGGGAATTATAGGAAATCTTATCTCGTTGCGCACTCCAATTTCTATTAGTGGAGTTCTTGGCTTGGTTTGATCTTATCAACCTATATATTATAGAATTACTTATTACAATTCATAATTTTTCTTTTAATAATTATTTATTAATTATCCTTAAGCCATGTTTGGTATGATGTAATCAATCATGTAATGGAATGAAGATTACATTATATGATTGATTGCATTGTTTGATTAGATTTTTTTTTTTAGACAATGTAATGTAATTGAGATTACATATATAATCTTCGTTACTTAATTTGATGTAATATTCATTACATAAAAAAAATACATGTATTGTCTATTACATTAAGCACATGTAATACCAATTACATCAAGTTATCCCAATAAAAACTTTATCATTCAAGGCTATTTAACACTACTGTAATATCCTCAACTTTATAGTTCCTGCTAGAATAGTTTGATTTGATAAATTTGTGTTTATTTTATAATAGTACACCACTAAGCAAAATGCTTAGCGATAGTTGCTGTTGTGCTATCGCAGGAAAAGGCAAGGAAAAAGAACTAGGAGAAGATCGTTTTTGTTTGATGTAGATAGTATGCTACCGATGTAGCTATTGTATATTTGACTTCTTTTGGAATATGTATGATGTATTAAACATTAACAGAACATCTATGTATATTTGAGCAGATACATGTAAATTATGATTGTATGAATTTCTATTATGTATCTAAGGTTTGAAAAGGATTTCAGTATGTAATTAAACCATCCATGGACTTATGGATTATGGAACCATTTTATGTTTTTGCTAATATAATTGATGTTTAAGAAATCATATTGAGCTTAATGGAAGTTATGTTTCATATGTTTAGTAAATTACGAAAAAAAAAAAAGAGACATTTCTTTATAACAGATGAAAGAACTAAAAGGAGTTTTACTTTTAATAATTAAATCTACTTTTCTATAAGATATAAATGAATGAATCAACAGTATTAAGTCCCTTGTAGTATACTTAGTAAACATTTATAAGGCTTAAGTGCTTATTAAGTATATTACGGGCGACATGTCATATCTAACAGTAAGGTAAGGTGTGACAACTACCACCTCATAACCACAGCCACCACACATCACCTTAAACACTCTATCACCAGCACAGTGCCACCACCACCACCATCGGTTAACCACTGCTCCACCGCCACTACCACCATCTCCACCACTGCCACCATTACGCCACAACGATCACCCCCCTCCCCACCACCTCAACTACCACTACCATTGCTCCATCATCATCGCTCCATCACAATTACCACTGCTCCACCGCCTCCACCTCAACCGCCACCACCACATCAACCACTAACATTACCACTAGCGCTCTATCATTAGCATCACCACTACAACCATCACTTTGTGCCACTGTCACCACCATCTCAATCATAACCACCACCACCACCATTACATAATAAAAACTAGTGTTTAATATGCAACACGGAATAAAAATTATATTTTATTATTTTATTTTGTTATAGGAATGGAAAAAATAGAATAAAAAATACTAAAAATATCAAAATAGCCATAATTTTATATTGTAATTTAATTTATTCAATGAAAATACATGAAAAAAAATTTAATTTATAATGACTTAATTAACTTTTATTTTGTTATATTACATTAGGGATGAGCATTCGGTTCTGCCAATTCAGTTAATTCGATTAATTCGGTTAATTTGGCCAATTTTGTTTGGTAAATAAATGTTCGGTTAAAGCAAATTAAAATTTCGGTGATTAATTAAAAATTAATTTAAACGAATTAATCAAATTAATCGATTCTCAAAACTACATCATTTTGACTAAGTAGATAATAAAATTAAAAATTAAAATATTTCAGTTTTTATTTTGATTAAGTAGTAATTAATAACTTAGATTAATTTTTATTAGTTAAAGTCGGTTAATCATAAATTTCAGTTAAATTCAGTCGGTTAATTAAGTTTTATTTTCTTTAACTTTAGTTCGATTAAGAATCAAAATTAATTTGGTTAAGTAAAAAAATTCGATTAATTTTTTTTGGTTAAAAATTTTACTCAAATTGACCGAATGATCACCCTTAAATTACATTTCTTTTCGGCTTACCTTCTTTTAATTTTTATTTCAAATAAATTTATAAATCTAAATGATCTTTAATAGTTTAATACGAAGAATAGTTTTTAGTTTATATATATATATTAATGATGTGGTAGCGGTGGTGGTGGTGAAGTGATGTTTGATGCGGTGGTGGTGGAGTAGTCGTTGTGGTGGTGGTAATAGTAGTGGAGTGGTAATGGTGGTGTGGTTGGTGGTTGTGATGGTTATAGTGATGGTGGTGGAGTGGTGATGATAATGTGACTGGTTGTGGTAGTGTTTTAATTACATTATATTACATATTTACAAATAAATATAAAAATGAAATGATGATTACATTCCATAAATTTTATCAATTATATTACCGTTACCAAACATAACATAGTATGAAATCTTAATTACATTATATTCCATTACATTTTTCATTATATTACATCTTTGACTACATTATATTGCATTACATTTAACCAAACATAACCTTAGCTTTATCATATAGCAGATTTTTCATTTTTATTCATTGTTAATTATTTTTAGTTTTATCTTATCCATAATTTATGTCCTCGTTTGACTTGACTGTAGATTAAGAAAATTTAGTTAATATTGTAAAGTATAATTTTTGCTTCATTTTTTTTTTTCGAATATACCCTTATTTTAATATCTATAAAAATTAAATGTTTCACGTTAAATTACTATTGAAATTAATCAAATTATAATAAAATAATTTTGATTAAATAAAGATTTATTGAAAGATTAAAGGTTGATATGTTAATTTTGTTTAAATCAAGGTTTAATTAATGATAATATAGTAGTTTGACTATTATATTTTATTGACAAAGAAGCATATTAAATAAGAATAAAATAATAAATTTTAAATATTATTGATCACCTTCTAAAAAAGAAAACAATTCAACAATTTAAGACGAATGAAAAAAAAGAAAGTAGGACAAAAATTATAAAACGGAGGAAGTATTATCTTAAATAAATAAATAACATTAGAGAAAATACACACTTGTTAATCAAGGTCAATAGCTTTATGTGATCAATTTGGCATATATGCTTGGAAATATTAAGTGGGAAAAAGAGAGTTTCATTTGTAGCTCAATTGCTAATACATGTTGAAAATGCTTACTATTAATACATTAATCTAACCTAAGAATTTTGAGGATTACTCAAAGATTTATATCCTAATCTTAATTAAGATAAATTTGAAGATTATTTAAATCCCAAACACCAATTGAAAATGGGAAGTTTTGATTTTTATAGGGTCAATGTACATCTTCTAGAAGGAACAAACTTATTATTTATGACCGACCAACCTTATTATTATTCTCGTATATGTATATGATAGTACTATGGTGGATTGCATTACATGGAGAGTGATTTGACCATTTGCCTCCCTAATTGCAAGTCATAAGTCATTAATTAATCATTAAATCTTGTAATATAAATACGTAAATACACACATAAAAACATACGTATTGTTGATTTGACTTTAAGCTTAATCCATAATTATCTTGTCATATCACTTTAATTATCTTGTTTCATGGATAAAGTATAATCATTTGGTAATACAAATGATAGAACACCATGCTATAACTAACCTTAACCTCTTAGCTCCACAATTATTAAGAACACAATAAAAAATACAACGGAACACGCCATGATATAGTTTAATGATGAATGCATAATTATTAAAAATACAATAAAAATACAACGAAGCACACCATGATATAGTCTAACGAATACAACCTGGCAGTAATTCGAATTCGAATACCCCACTAAGAAACAAAATACAACGAAAGCAACAGTTGCTTGATAGAATTCATAGCCCAAATTGCACGTTATGAAGGATCCCATTAACGGGCCTAAAACTTACAATATTAAATTAGTAAAAACCCAAAATTTGTCATCATGTACATTAAGGGGACTCACAAAGCTGTTATTTTCATAAAGAATTTTATAGCACTTCAACTTTCATGATTTATAAAAATTAAATCCATTAAATATTTATTAAATAGTTGTAAAATATAATTTTTTTTTTCAAAAATTATTAATATTACTAAAACTCATAACTTTTAGGGTAGAAGAAGTCTATGTAAAATTTAAAAGCGTAAAATTAATTTTTATGAGAATGAAGAGAGATATAGAATATCACCAAATATATATGAAAAATAAATGTTTGGAAACCAAGAATTGAAGCCCAACTTCGTTTATATTACAAATAAATATGTAAAAATCTCTAATACTTGCCTGCATTGAAAGACGATTACGTGAATTAGCAATTCTATTCATTCACAACTTAAGATTTTACATTCTGAACATAATTAACCATGGAAATTTTGAAATCAACTGCTACCTCAGAAACATTCTTTTGCAATTAAGCCATTTTTCCCACATTAATCTGAAGTAAAAAGGATATAACAAACAAATAAAAATAATACACATGATAAACAAGAGAGTAAAGGGTTCAATCCAACGAAAACTAACAATTATCAAGAAACAAGTAACATCCTAAAAATGTATGTGAAACTCGACAGATAACTCCACAAAAATTTCTCCAGAATATTGAGTCAACAAAACTATAACTGAAAGACAAATCCACATATACGAGTCCTATGGTAGAAACCTATATGAAACTTAGTCAAATAGGCTAAAACCCATGTCATCATCAGACTCCTCAGCTGGCTCTTCCTTCTTTTCCTCTTCCTTGGCGGCAGCAGCAGGGGCAGCACCAGCAGTTGCAGCTGCAACTGGAGCAGCAGCGACAGCAAACTTGCTTGGATCCTGCAACGAGAGCAACATAAATGAGATCTACCAAAAAAAAAAAATGGTAGGAAAATATAGGATTAAAGATTCACGATTGTACATACCTCCAAGTACTCCTTCACTTTCTCTGCCTGTGGGAAGGTATAATCAGTTGCAACTGAAACGGCCAGGACATTCTTGTAGGCATTGATGAACATATATGGTGCAGCAGCCAGAGTTGGGTATGAGACAGCCAAAGCCAACGATGTGACCATGGAGACACCAGTAGCAAACTTCTCAACAAGGTCATCCTCAGTCAGATCCAGCACCTCTGGGCTGAAGACGGAGCCATTGTCGTAAACAGACAGGACAACAAGACCATAAGAGAATGGCCTGATGCCAAGCTTTGCAAGAAGAGCAGCTTCAGAAGATCCAACCTTCTCACCCTTCTTGATCAGCTCAACAGGAGTGATAATTTCGACAGTACCCTTGTTAATCTTGGTGGGAATATTGAGCACCTAAATTACACCATAAAAACAATCATTAAGATTCTCAAGATACAGTAGCAACAAGGAACATCATCAACATATATTTCAGATAACAGACCTGGAAGAAAGAGGTCTGGGAAGGGTCGAGCCCTGTGTTGCCAGGAGGGACAACGACATCAATTGGGGCAACCAAACCAACGCGAGCAGGAGCTCCAACCTGTATATTCAGAATGGTAAATATATTAGAGACGCATGCATATAGCAATTATAATATCAGAGCATGGCACATCCATTAAGTCGATGTGCATCTTCAGAAAATATAATCTTCCATTCAGAAGTACAGAAGATGTGAAAAGTTATCACTGCATACAACTAATGTCAACAAATCTTGCAGTACCAGTACAAGCAACAAAGTGATAAAAAAATAAGTTGTCTTCTCATGCAACAAAAACATAAATAAACTGCCCAGTTGACCACCAATGTACTAGCCCGCTTAACAGAGGTAATTATCAGATATGATTATCAAACTCTTGAATGAATTCAGCTAGATTTCTGCAGAATTGGTGAAATAATTTACTATCCGAAGCATTATTTTGATCAAAACGTTTTAACTATCCACTACAAATCAAAAAGACCATTAAAACGTACGAGTTTCATACAAAACCACAATTTCCAATCAAACACTCCAAATCCTAAAACATGTTGTTGATCCACAAAAACAAATGAATGGTAAAAACAGCATAACCAAACTTCGGAATATTCTATTAGGCTTTCTAAAAAATCATGTTCAGGTTATACACACTTCGCACAGGCAATTTATATTATCAAAAATTGTATTTACAGAATCAACAGCGTTGTACTCAAACCAATCAGGCAAAATCATAACTTCAACAGGAATTAATAATCATGTGAAATTAGATACAAAAAAAAGACCAGTCACTGCACCTTGTATTTAGCAACCTCTTCGCTCACTTCCTTGAGATCACCCTTGGTGAAAATCAGCCCCACATTGCCCTGATTCAAGAAAAGAAATCGCAAACACCAGTCATTAACAAATTTAACGAGTTCCTAGTTTTCACAGTAAGATACAAAATATATCAAAGTTCATACTAGTAAGGGCATTTAGACCTCCCCAAATTGAAATTATACAATCTATATTAGCATAGCAATAAAATAAAAGAACCCAAAAGCTCAAAACCAAAAAAGAACGTAAATTTAGAGCAACATACCTGAAGGAGAGGGAGAAGGTTAAGGATGGCTGTATTCCCTGTCTTCTCAGCATGAACTCTAATAGACCTTTTCATCATAGTGTTCTTACCCATGAGCACCACAGAATCACCTCTAAGACCCCTCCTGATGTTCTGCAACTGGTTCGACCCAACATTATCAGCCTGCGCGATCAAGATCTGGCTATACTCGTCCAGTAATTGGCAGAGCTTAGCATCATAAGCAATCTTCTTATCAGCCTTGGATGGTTTTGCGGCCATTTGAATAGTTTCTTTTTTGACAATTTGAATCTAAACAGTAAAAAAGAGTATTCTACAACAAAATTAGAGGGCCAAGACGAAGCTGCGGCTTGATCAAGGCGGACAGCTAAGCAGCGCCGTCTCTTTAACCTCCGTCTGCTATTGAAAGTGAAGAGTTGGTAGAGAGAAGAAAAGCTTGGTGGAAATGAAATTAGGGTTCCGGTTAGCTTATATAGTGAGAGGAGAAAGTAGGGTTTATTTGGAGAACCGGATCGCAAGACTGGTGTTTAATTTGCTTGATTGGTGTCTGATCTGATGGCTGTGGATTATTTGGGCTTGTTTGGGTTGGGTCAGTGTTATGGGTTGTCCGGGCCTAGATGTGTGGCAGAAGATGGGTATGGACAAACATTCATTATCTTTTAGCCCTTAGAGAACAGTAATGAATTAGGAGTTGTTGTAATAAACAACCCTACACAAAAATACTACATTTCACCTTCATCAATAGGAGGGCATTGTTACCAATAATGTATTGGGTGGGTGCCGAGCCACCTCAATACTGTAAGTGAAAACACAAATTTGATTCCGGTAAACACACTTAATGGAATGGATAAAAAACTTTTACCTTATGCAATCTGAGGAATTAAACCTCTTAGTTATATATATATAAAAAAATATACGACGTTAGTGGTTTGGGTTTGCTCGCCTAACATTTGTGGCTAATACTTTGTCCCCTTAACTTTAAACTCTACCTTTGGCTGAGATATTTGTATTTGTATTTCATATTTCTTTTATGAAAATGTTATTATGTGTTGCTTGTCAATGAATTGCCAAATTTTCTTAAAAAAAAAAAAAAAAAACTCATACATATAGAGTATATTATTCAGCTCAAACATATATAGATAGTTCAACTTTAGGTTTATTTGCTGAAGAATAGATGCTTATACAGCCTACAAGGATCAATATCTAGAGAAATTTGTTCCCATAATTTCAATGATATGCACGAGTTGAACTTTTTGATGCAATTTGTGGATTTGTCTTTCTCCGATCTCTAGGATTCCTTGCACGAAGAAATGAATCTTTAATGACATTTAGTTTTCTTGCAGCATTCTTCATATTCATTCGATCTTCTGGCAATTCTTCTGAGCATGCCACTCCAATTTTAAGGACTGACACAAGACAATTTTTCACACTGCCACCCTCAACTCTCAAACTTTCAATAGTGATCTCTTCTTGATCATTATCGTCCATATTGTTTGTTGTTGTCCCTATATCTCCTGATGTGAGAAGTATTGCATCCACAATCTGATCGACTCGTCCTGGAAGCTTAGTTTTAACAAAGTTGTGGAGATTCAAACCATTTGCGAAAACTTCATCAGTTGGTCTCTTTCCTGTGAAAATCTCCAACAAAATTATTCCAAAGCTATATGTGTCTCCAGATGTTGTTGCTGCATTGCCGACTCCATATTCTACAACATATAAGGTGAGAAACAATAATTGACTATGGCATTTTCTTTTACTATAAATGTTAGTTAATTTGATGAAGCAAGCATGTAAGGAAACTTTTACCTGGAGCCATATATCCAATTGTTCCCTTCATCCCAATTGAGCTGGTTTCGCCTTGAGAGGAAGTATCTGCAGTTTTAGACCAAAGCCTCGCTAATCCAAAGTCACTAACATGAGCAGTCATTTCATCATCGAGAAGAATATTGCTTGGTTTCAAATCACAATGAATGATTGGTATTTCACAATCGTCATGCAGATAATGCAGTGCAGAAGCCACATCAATTGCAATTTGAAGTCTCTGAAGAAGGTTTAAACTTCTTGATTGGTCATTGCCATTATTTTCTCTTGGATGTAGCCACATTTCGAGACTCCCCTTTGCCATGAAATCAAACACTAGAGCTTTGAAATCATTACCTTTAAAATCTATGCTAGAGCAGTATGTCAATACCTTTACCAGATTTCGGTGCTTGACATTTCTCAACACTTTGCACTCAGCAATGAAGCTCTTGGAAGCTTCATGCTGTTGAAGGTTGAGTACCTTTACAGCAACTAATCTCTCCCCTTGTTGAGTAAGACTTCCTCTATACACTGAGCCAAAACTACCTTGTCCGATCAAGTTGTTTGAAGAGAATCCCCCAGTTGCTTGCAAGAGTTCATTGTACGAAATTCGAGGAAGGCTGACCGCAAGAAAAGGTGTGGAAGGTGGACTCTTTCTTGACTTTCTCCAGTAGAAAAGAGAGAAGAATGCTACTGTCACTGAAAGTGCTATTGAACTAAGGGTTGTGGCAAGGATTCTGACAATGGAAGACCTGTGTTTCATTTGTTTGACAGGGCATACTGGAAGCTTCAATTTTGGGATACCTCCACAAAGATCATTATTTCCTATAAGAGAAATTGTGTTTAAATTGCTAAAAACTCCTTTTCTTGGTACTTCACCACTTAGATTATTAAAGGAGAGATTCAAATACTGCAAAAATAGAAGTTTCTCTAGCTCTTTTGAAATATTTCCTGACAGTTTGTTTCTTGATAAGTCTAAAAGCTGTAGACCTCTTAAGGATCCAATAGATAAGGGAATGGGTCCTTGAAGGAAGTTACCCTGCATGTTAAGAATTTCTAAGCTCAAACAATCACCTATTGACTTAGGAATCTCCCCAGATAATTTGTTATCTGATATATCTAGTTCAACAATTTTTGTCAGTTTGCCAACTTCTAGGGGTATGGGACCTATCAATGAGTTATGAGATAAGTTAAGAGTCAAAGATAGAGAAGACATGCCAATGATTTGTTGGGGTATGATGCCAGTCAGGTTATTCTCTGCTGCATCTAGCAAATGCAAATTTGTGCAGTGACCTAAACTTGATGGTATATTCCCTTCTAATTTGTTTCTGTATAATAAAAGATGATATAACTGGCTAATGTTACCTAAGGATGCAGGGATTTCTCCAGATAGTTTGTTTGTATGCAAATACAGCATCTGCTGTTGCTGATTCTTTCCAAGAGATATGGGGATGGGACCCGAAAAAAGATTTTCCTCCATGCCTAATTGATACAAGTTAACAAGATTCCCAATGGCTGCTGGAATTTTGCCGGAGATTTGATTGGTTCCTAGATTAAGGACAAAGAGAGAAGACATATTGGATATGCTGCTAGGTAATACACCACCAAAATTATTGCCAGCAAAAGAAAGTTTCCGTAAATTGCTACAGTTTGACAAAGGTGCTAAGAAACTCAAATCCTGACTGCTTGTGTTATTTCCAAGGAAATTGTCTTCCAAATTGAGCAGTCGGAGACTATTCAAATCTCCGACGTTTGTTGGAACTTCTCCTGTGAAAAAGTTGCCAGGGATGGAAAATATTTCAAGCTGGGAAGCATTAGCAAGTGAAATTGGAATGGTTCCATGGAATTGGTTCAGGCCGTTTTGAAACACTTGCAGGTTAGGAAGCGTAAGGCCTATATTTGGTGGGACACTGCCTTTAAGTTGATTTTGTGTAAGAGAAAGCAAGGTCATGGATGAGATATTATATATACTGGAAGGAACTGTACCAGTCAGATTGTTGACTGTAATTAAAAAAAATCTTAAGCTCTTTAATCGTCCCAATTCGTTGGGAATATTTCCCCTCAATTTGTTATATGATATAGAAATACCTTGGAGGGATGACAAGTTTCCAAGGGAACGTGGGATTTCTCCTGTGAGATTATTTTTGTAAAGCGCGAGGAACAGAAGCTTCTTTAAAGAGCCTATCTCGGAAGGAATTTTCCCTACCAAGCGGTTATTAGATAGATCCAAAGTCTTCAGCTCTGAGCAGTAGCTAATATTGATTGGAATTTCTCCTTTCAGTGCATTATCTGTCAGGTTGATATATCTTAGTCGAAACAGGTGGCTAGTTTCTGGGGGAATTTCACCATTTAATTCATTGAAACCAAGGTTAAGGAACCTCAAGAAGGTGAGATTTCCTACACTTGGAGATATGACTCCAGACAAGCTCAGCCCTTGCAGGTTCAGAGATGTAACTCTTTGATGTTTGCGACTGCATGTAACTCCTTGCCATTTGCAGAAGTTGAGAGAACCATTCCACGAGCTTAAAATGCCATATGGATCATTGCCTATTTTGGCTTTGAATTCCAAAAGAGCAAGTCGATCGGTCTCATTTCCTAACTTCTTGTGGCAATCTGCAGTTTGGAAGCGCAGGATGCTTGTGCAGATTAAGAAAAGCACATGAACATGAAGGAGTGAAGTCAAGAGGGTTACTGAGTGTAGAGATAGAGGGAGCTCCATTTGAGTGGATATGATATACTGAAAGGCAAGCAAGTGTGTATATATGCAGGGAAGTGATGGTAAAAGATTTGTTGGTAATGTTGTGAAACACGAAATGAAGTTAGTGCGTGCAGCTCCATTTGCGTGGAGCAGCAAACTATTGTAATTTTGTGATACGCGAAATGAAGTTAGTGGTGGTTATAATAATATCATTAGTGCTTTGTGTATATCATATTTCCTAACACCTTATGAATTAAAAATCATAAATGGGTACATCTTGCTAAGAATTTAGGCATCCAACACTTGGAAGTGGAATGTGATAGCTTGGTGCCACACAATCTTCTGGTGCTCTCCAACAATTAGTTATTGCTATTCAACATCTTATTCACCATTTCAGCGGCTGTGACATTAGTCATGTCTATAGAGAGACGAATTTTTATGCCGACTTCCTTTCTAAAGTTGCTAGAGACTACCCATTAGGCACTCATACTCTTTCGAGTCTCCCACCCGGTTTGTCTTCATGGATACTGCATGATAATGTGGGTATAACATACCCAAGACCTATTTTGTATCATTAAGATCTTTCATTCTCTTTATTTACCAAAAAAAAAAAAAAAAAAAAAAAAAATCATAAATGGGTGGAGTATGATGATATATATTGGATCAACGGATCAAACTTGGTTTGATTTAATAAGTATTAAAATCTATATATTTTTTAAAAAATTGTATATATCTTCTTTCAATTATATTATATTGCTTAATTTTTTTTGAAGGAAATTATTATATGGCTAATAAAACTTATAATTATTATTTATTCAATACATTTATTTTTTTTCCCATAGCATAGAATCTTATTTTTTCAAATTAAATATTTTGCTCCTTTTTATACAAATAAGTAATTTTATTCAATTAGAATAAAACTGTTATTTTTTTTTATTTTCCATAAGAATAAAACAAAGCAGCATTTTTTTCCATGGGGAAGTATATGTATTCATACATTATCAGAGATGACTTTTTATAAATAATTCAACTTTGAGAAAAGAAAAAATTAAACAAGTGTTTCTATCAGTTCTTTCGGCTAAGGACAAAATTAAGCAGATTTAACATATATTGCTAGCCAAATTAAGTAGGTTTAACATAAATAATTCAGCTAATCAACTACCATACTTGAGATCCCTTTTGAGCCCAAGTACTTGCTACTTAGTTCCAGCTGCTGTAACACCAACGAAACGCTGAGATATCAGTTTCTCATAAGGCCAACAATTTTCCTTCCCTTCGCGTGCTACACACTACATTCCATATTTGTTAAAAAGGTTAAGACACATAAATATAAATGTGTCGAAGAATTTTATTTAAAGTCTCACAACCACATCCAAAAGCAACCTCATAGTGAATGTGTTTTATTCTGAAGAAACCAATAGAGGAATTATAACTACAACCAATTCTACAGCTCTTCAAACAAGCATCTCTTAGAAAATATGAGGTCATGAATCACAAAAACTCAGCTTTATGAAAATAAAGAAAATGGATGACTGAAATAAACTTTAGGTTACACATAGACTAACCATCGAAATGACCAATAAACATACATTCTTGAAGCAGTTCCAGTGACGAGGCCCTCCTGGTGCCCACTCATTAGAGTACCTCAACTTAATATTGTCAGTATTTGCAGTTGGAGTAAACCACAACGCTTGATTATCATTTTCTCCTCAACTAAGCAATCCTCTTTACTACTATATTTTACACACTAAATTCCATGCAAAAAGAAAAAATATGAGTGCATCTCTAGAAAATAAATGAAAATCAAAATTTCAAACCACATGTAAAAAAAAATGTCCCAACACATTTTTCCCTTCATCTTGTTTTTTCTAAATCCATTTACATTAACCACATAATGCATGTGCTGCCTCACAGTGAACAACTTTTGTCCTACTGCAAGAGATATTAATACAAGAAAAAATTTAAAAGTCCCTAAAACAGTCTTCCCAAAAAACATGAGAGAAGCCATAAAGATTCAACGGCACCAAAATAAAGAATGATCAATAGATGATAGAAAATTCTAGCTAGGTCAACTAAGGTTCATAGGTTTAGGTTTGTATAAGCTTTCAATTTATTAAGAAATATGACGAAGTTCTAAATCTTACAAATGAATTCCACTTTATAAATAACTCAGCTTTTAATTAAAGACAACTATGCAATGTGTACATATAGCTACATATATTATATAGATAAGCGATCTAACCATCAACATGTCTAACAACCATACTCGATTATAACGCATTTGAAGCAGCTCACAATGGCGAGGTCCCCCTGGAGCCCACTCACTAGTACACCTGTTATTAACTTTGCTTGTGTTTGCAGTTGAACTAACACCAAACCATTTAAATATCATTTTCTCATAAACTCTGCAATCCTCGTCCATACTATATTTTACACACTACATTTCATGTCAAAAGAAAGGATATAGGTCCAAATGCTAAGAAAAACAAGATGAAAATCAATTTTAAAAAACTGCAAGGTAACACAAATGTCTTAACACTTTTTCCCTTCATTTTGTTTGCTTTTGTCCTATTTAAATCCATAACCAGTGACCGCATAATGTATGTGCTACCTCACAGCAAACAACGATTGTTTCACTACAAGAGATATTAGTATAAGAATTATAACTAGAATAAATTTAAAAGTCCTTTAAACAGTCACTCTTAGGAAACATGTGGGCAGAAGCCACAAAGATTCAACAATACGAGAATAAAGAATGCGTAATGGAGAGAAAATGGGTGATCAAAATAATTCTAGCTAGGGCAACTAAAGTTCATTGGTTTGCATGAGCTTTCAATTTATTAACAAGCATGTTGGGCTTCTAAATCTTATAAATGAGTTTCTCTTTACATAACTTTGCTTTTAGTTAAAAACAACTATGCAATAAATTAAGTAGCATGTGCACACATTGCTACCTGTACTGGTAAGTAAACATAAGCATCAAAATATCCATCAAGCATATTTGATCATAAATTCTTTGAAGGCTCTCACAGTGGAGAGGTCCCCCTTTAGCCCAAGGACTATGAGATTATTATCCTCATCATATTCACTTGACCCACCTCCAACTCTAAGCCAACAACTGAATCATTTAAAGCCAGACCCAGCTGCAACATCTGCTGCAAGGCTATCACATGTTGAAGCCAAAAAGCAATATCCGTGCTGATACTTTCTTATTGAAACGAAAGGAAATTGAATTCCATAACAAAAAAAATAGCATGATTGCATGTATGCAATGTGTTATGCCTAAAAACATTCTAACAAAATAAAAAATAAATGTAAACACAAATTGGGAGAGAAATGATAGCCTAAATTACCGAACTAGATCCTTTTAGAAAGGTGTACCCAAATTATCAAACTAGATCCCTTTAGAAAGAAACAACTAAACAAGCATTTCTACCATTTTTGCAACTGTTCCCCAAAACTAGATGCAAAAGCCTAATCTCTCATGTTCAAATTGTGCATTTAGCATACATATGAGAGTGGAACCAGGGAATGGCACCATGGTGCCCCCTCTTAACATGATGAAATCTTCTTTAGTCTAGGAACTCAGTTCGTCATTTTAATCCTCTAAGTAGCTAGCTGGCTTATATAAACCGAGGTGAAAATATATAAATTACATAACAATTTCAAACTATTATGAATTAATTGTTCTTAATGTTATCCATTATCAAATAATGGAGTCACATGTAGGATGATTGAAACGCCTATCAGCCCCCTAAAGCACTTATGCTAGATGTAAAAATATATACATATTGTTGCCTGATTAAATAAGTATATACAATATACTTTTATTTGGTTAAGACGGAGTCACTACACTACACAGCTGCCTCAAGGTTTTGGACTTTTATTCTATTTTCTACCTTCGAAAGCAATGCTAGCTGTTGCAAGCAACCATTATACTTCTTAAGATTGTATATCTGAACGTAAAATAAGTCAAGCAAAGAGTCATCATATAAATATACAGCCCGATATTAGATTCCTAAAGTTTCACAAATAAATAAATAAATAAACCATGGGTGGGCCATGTGTGAAGACAGCTCATTGGGGGTTTCGGTGACGCCACAAACCAATTTCCACATGATGTGATTATGTGAAGTTGATAATAAGTGTGAGTGCTGTTGTTTTGCCATTTGTGTAAGACTAAATTGTGTGAATGCGTGTGTTGATAATAAGACTAAATTGATATATTTACACATTTGTGTGAATGCGTGTGTTGTGCAATAATTATTACTCCTTAGAAAACTCACATGTCTTGTTTAATTTTTTAGGAAGTAAGTTTCTCTTTAATTGGATTTAGGCTATATTTTTTCGCTGCAGGGCTATAAAGAAATTTTCCTAGTTCCATAATTATTTTGCTATGTAACTATATGTATAAAAAGCTATGTATATCAAACAGTTAGTGACTCCGCAGTTGTGGAATTTACATACATTTAATCGTGTATTAATATAGATGAAATAATTTTGTAAGCCCATATTAAAAATGTGATATATTGTAAATTGGGATCGAACTGTAGAATGTTGAAGGTGATAAATTTGAGCCGAGATATAATAAAATCTTGAGGTTTATTTTCCTAGTAATATGCGTTGAATGTTTGAAATTTATATTGAGATAGTAGATTTTAGCGTTTCAGGCTTACTACAGGTCTCGGGGGCCTTAACCTTACCTGGGCCCTAGTGCCGGTTCCGCCCATGGAAACGGGTTGTGACAAGCATGCACAACAAAGGGCTGGAAGCATGGAACGAAAAAAACATGAAATTTTATTTTTTGCGAAAGAAAAATTTTAGGATTTGTTTTTATTTAATTTAAATAGTAAAATAAAAATTTAAAATATTAAGAATTCAAATACCTAAGCAATTATATTTAAAGTGTTGAACTTATCATTTAAAATTTAATTTTATTATCCAAATATTAAAAATTATATCTAATAATTTCCTTTTAAAAATTACTATATTGCTTGTAAAAAATTATATTACCTACATCTATAGCTTAAATTTGAATTTTTATTTTTCATCTCTTATACTTATTTTTTCAAAACAATAATTAGGATACGTGATCCTTTTATAACTTATATATCAGAAAAACACGTTTGAGGTAGGAAAAAAAATTATTTGCTTAATTTTTATTTTTTTTTTGTCAATAAATTGTATTAATTGTTTTATTTCTCATTTTTATTTTAAAATAAAATTTATCTAAAATTTTTAAATTTACAAATTATATATATAGTCGCATGTGAAGCGCGGGTTTACGACTAGTATATAATATATATGAAGCAAAAAAATATTTCAAAATGCCGATGTGGCACTCTACTCTTCTAGCATTCTTATTTTTCTTTTCTTTAAAAAAAAATTTTTTTGAGCTTTTTTCCCTTTTTACTATCATTTTTACAAATTGATTGGCTACTAAAATATTTTTTAAATTGAAAAATTAATAGTTACGAATTGATTTTTTTTTAACAAATTACGTGCTACTATGGAAGAATATGTTCTATTGCTTTTACATGTTGTTAACTTGATAGTTTTATTCAATTACATAATTTTGAATTTTGAATTGTCGTTAATTGAAATGCTCATTTATCAATATTATCAGGGTATAATTTCGGTGTAACCTTCATATTTTAGTTTTGTATAGTAATGACTTAATTTCTATGTCTTTATCTTTATTTTAATTTTGAATTGGATAATAAAAAAGCACTCGCACAATGCAAGTAACTTCATCTACTTTATATGTCTTATAAATAGATATATAGTTTAAAATACTGTTATTAACGTAAAAAATAAATTGTACTTAATTATTTGAAAAATAAACTTAAAAATAGGATTTACAGGGTCAATACCAAAGAGAAATCTTCTCACATGAGTTCAACACTTGATGCAATTAGTGGACTTTTAATTTCCCCTTCTCTGATCTCTAGGGTTCCTGGCACGAAGAAATCCATCTTTGATGACATTTAGTTTTCTTGTGGCATCCCTCATTTTCATTCTGTCTTCTGGTAATTCTGCTGCGCATGACACTCCAATTTTAAGTACTGATACAATACATTTTTCCACATTTCCTCCCTCTACTCTCAAATTTTCAATACTTTCCTGGATCTCGTCTTCCGCATTTTCACAAGTATTGTTTGTTGCTGTCCCCATATCTCCAGCTGTGAAAAGTATTGGGTCCAAAACTTGATTGACTCGTCCTGGAAGCTTAGATTTAACAAAACTGTGGAGACTCAAACCATTTGTGAACACTTCATCAGTTGGTCTCTTTCCTGTGAACATCTCCAACAAAATTATTCCAAAGCTATATGTGTCTCCAGATGTTGTAGCTGCATTGCCTACTCCATACTCTGCAACATATGTACAAGGTGAGAAACAATAATTGACTTTTGACATTTTCTTTTTCTATAAATGTTAGTTAATTTGATGAAGCAAGCATGTAAGGGAACTTTTACCTGGAGCCATATATCCAATTGTTCCCTTCATCCCAATTGAGCTGGTTTGGCCTCGAGAGGAAGAATTTTGAGTTTCAGACCAAAGCCTTGCTAATCCAAAGTCACCAACATGAGCAGTCATGTCATCATCAAGAAGAATATTGCTTGGTTTCAAGTCGCAGTGAATGATTGGTACTTCACAATTGTCATGAAGATGATGCAGTGCAGAAGCCACGTCAATTGCAATTTGAAGTCTCTGCAGAAGGTTTAAACTTCTTGAACTTCTTGACTGAGCATTACCATTATTTTCTCTTGGATGCAGCCACATTTCTAAGCTCCCATTTGCCATGAAATCAAACACTAGAGCTTTGAAATCGTTACCTTTAAAATCAATGCTCGAGCAGTATGTCAATACCTTTACCAGATTCCGGTGCCTTAAGTTTCTCAATATTTTGCACTCAGCAATGAAGCTCTTGGAAGCTTGACGTTGTTGAAGGTTGAGTACCTTTACAGCAACTAATCTGTATGCTTGCTGATCAAGACTTCCTCTATACACCAGGCCAAAACTACCCTGTCCAATCAGGTTCTCTGAAGAGAATCCCCCAGTTGCTTGCAAGAGTTCCTTGTATGAAATTCGAGGAAGCCTATCCACAATCGGAGGTGTTGAAGGTGGACTCTTTCTTGACTTTCGGCAGTAGAAAAGAGAGGAGAACGTTACTGTCACTAAAAATGCTACTGAACTAAGGGTTGTGGCAAGGATAATGACAATGGGAGACCTGTGTTTCTTTTGTTTGCCGGGGCATACTGGAAGCTTCAATTGTGGGGTACCTCCACAAAGATTATTATTTCCAACAAGAGAAATTGCACTTAAATTGTTAAAGATTCCTGTTCTTGGCACTTCACCACTTAGATTATTAAAGGAGAGATTCAAATACTGCAAGAACAAAAGTTTCTCCAGCTCCTTTGGAAGTTTTCCTGTCAGTTTGTTTCTTGACAGGTCTAAAGATTGTAGACCTCTTAAGGATGCGATAGATAAGGGAATGGGTCCTTGAAGGAAGTTAGCCTGCATGTTAAGAATTTCAAGGCTCGAACAATCACCTATTTCTTTAGGAATCTCCCCATATAATTTGTTTCCTGATATATCTATTGTACCGATATTTTTGAGTTTGCCAACTTCTTGGGGTATGGGCCCTATCAATGAGTTTTGAGATAAGTCAAGAACCAAAGATAGAGAAGACAAGCCAATGATTTGTTTGGGTATGGTACCAGTCAGTTTATTTTCTGCTAGATCTACGAAATGCAGATTTGTGCAGTTACCTATACTTGCTGGTATATTCCCTTCTAATTTGTTTGTGGCTAATACAAGATGATATAACTGGCTGATGTTACCTAAGGATGCAGGGATTTCTCCGGATAGTTTATTATTATTTAAATACAGCATTTGCATCCGTTGATTCTTTCCAAGAGAAATAGGGAGGCTGCCAGAAAAAAGATTTTGGTCCATGCCTAATGCATTAAAGTTAGCAAGATTCCCAATCTCTGCTGGAATTCTACCGGATATTTGGTTGTTTTCTAGATTAAGGCTAATGAGGGAAGATATATTAATTATGCTGTTAGGTAATACACCAACAAGATTATTGTGATCAAAATGTAGTTTTTGTAAATTGCTGCAGTTTCTCAAAGATGTTACGAAACTCAAATCTTGACTTGTGTTATTTCCAAGGAAATTGCGTCCCAAATTGAGGAGTCGAAGACTTTTCAAATCTCCAAAACTGGTTGGAACTTCTCCTGTGAAAGAGTTGCTAGAGATGTCAAACATTTCAAGCTGGGAAGCATTAGCAAGTGATAGTGGAATGGTTCCATGGAATTGGTTCAGGCCGTATGCAAATACTTGTAAGTTGGGAAGAGTCAGGCCTATATTTGCTGGAACACTGCCTTTGATTTGATTCACTGCAAAAGAAAGCATGGTCATGGAGGAGATATTGTATATGCTAGATGGCACTGTACCAGTCAGATCGTTGCTTGTAACTAAAAGAAACATTAAGCTTGTTAATCGTCCCAATTCATTGGGAATATTTCCCTTCAGTTTGTTATATGCTAGAGAAACAGCTTGGAGGGAAGACAAGTTCCCAAGGGAATGTGGGATTTCTCCCATGAGATTATTTTTAAAAAGCGCAAGTGATACAAGCTTCTTTAAAGAGCCTAACTCGGGAGGAATTTTTCCTACCAAGATGTTACTAGAGAGATGCAAAATCTTTAACTCTGAGCAGTAGCTAATGTTGATTGGAATTTCTCCTTCCAATGCATTATCTGTCAGGTTGATATGTCTCAGTCGAAACAGGCGGCCAATTTCTTGGGGAATTTCACCACGGAATTCATTGGCACCAAGGTTGAGGAACCTCAAGAAGGTGAGATTCCCTACACTCGGAGATATGGCTCCAGACAGGCTCAGCCCTTGCAGGTTCAGAGATGTAACCCTCTGATGTTTGCGGGCGCAGGAAACTCCTTGCCATTTGCAGAAGTTGACAGAATCATTCCACGAGCTTAAGATGCCATATGGATCATTGCCTATTTTGGCTTTGAATTCCAAAAGAGCAAGTCGGTCGGTCCCGTTTCCTAACATACTGAGGCAATCAGCAGTTTGCAAGCACAGGATGCTTGCACAGAAAAAGACAAGCACATGAACATGAAGGACTGAGATCAAAAGGGTTACAGAGTGTGCAGATGCAGGGAGCTCCATTTGTGTGGAAGTGAGATATATATGTATATCGTAAGGCAAGCAAGTGGGCTCTATATGAATTGAAGTGCTGGTAAAGGGAGTCTCCTAACAAATATATAGGCCTTAATCCTGTTAGATGTCTGGTCGAGTTTTCAAAAACGCTAATAAGTCCTTTTGTAACGTGATTAGATGAAAGGAAAATACAAGCTTTGAAGCGTGTAGACTTAGAAGGTCAATAGTATTTTCTGAAGTCTTTCGCATAATTGTGGAATATCAAAAAAAAAAAAAAAAAAAAAAAAAAAAGAAAAAAGGAAAGTGAAGATGTAACAACTTGTGGAAAAAATTGTGGTATGAAGACTCCAAGTCTTCGCATAATTAGAGAAAGGACATAGCGTGTGGAAGAACTCGCGTTAGCCATAGGGGAGTGCGTTAAACGCTTTAAACAGTTAAATAATGATAACCGTTTTAATGGTTTGGTTTGATTTAAAAGTTGATAAACCCGTCTTTGAATCTGTTTGGTTAGATTGTTATTCAATCAAATAGTTAAAACAGAACCAAGCTGTATTGACAACAATTCACGTGTTAAGAAAAAAAGTCACCATCCAATCAAACTGTGTTTTTGTTTAATCAAATCTTGTCTTTCTATTCAATTTTTGTTTTTGTTAAAAGTTCGTCATTATGTAGTTGTAAAATCTTTATAGTTTTATTAATTGATGTATAAATTTTTTTTATGACATTAAACCACAAAATGAACTGTATTAACTGCTTTTTTTAAAATTTAATTTAGTTTAATTTAGTTTGATTTGATTCGACATAAATTTTTAAATAGCAACTTTTAGCTTGGTTTTGAAATTTTTTTAAAACCGGACCAGCTGGACTGTGCTCAAGCTTAACCTAGTAGCTAGCAGCATTATAAGTCATGTTAGGAACCAACTACAGCTTTTGGATGAATAAATTTGAAGTTATATAATATATAAATGTAATTATAAAAAGTAAATATACAATTATAAAAGAGGAAGAATATGTAAACATATTAATTGAAATAGACGCTAATTTTAATTTTTTTTATGCGTTAAAAGGTTCAACAGATCAAATAATATTATAGTCTATATAACAGGGGTAGCTCCCCCTTTACTCACAAATTGATAAATAATGTTGTAGCTCAATTTCTTGTTTTCTGATCTCAAGGAGTACTTGCACGAAGAAATGCATCTTTGATGACGTTTAGTTTTCTTGTAGCATCCCAAATATTCATTCGATCTTCTGGTAATTCTTCTGAGCATGCCACTCCAATTTTAAGGACTGACACAATACATTTCTCCAAATTCCCTTCCTCTACTCTCAAATTTTCAATACTAATGTTACATTCCTGGATATTTTCTTCATCATTATCATCCACACTGTTTGATGCTATCCCTATTTTTCCTGTTGGGAAAAGAATTGGATCCATAACCTGATTGACTTGTTCTGGAAGCTTAGTTCTAACAAATTTATGGAGATTGAAACCATTTGTAAATACTTCATCGGTTGGTCTCTTTCCTGTGAACATCTCCAACATAATTATTCCAAAGCTATATGTGTCTCCAGATGTTGTAGCTGCATTGCCTACTCCATACTCTGAAACATTTAAGGTGAGAAATATCAATTGACTATTACATTTTCATTTTCTATAAATGTTAGTTAATTTGATGAAGCAACATGTAAAGAAAATTTTACCTGGAGCCATACATCCAATTGTTCCCTTCATCCCAATCGAGCTGGTTTGGCCTTGAAAGGAAGTATTTGCAGTTTTAGACCAAAGCCTTGCTAATCCAAAGTCACCAACATGTGCAGTCATGTCATCATCAAGAAGAATATTGCTTGGTTTCAAGTCGCAGTGAATGATTGGTATTTCACAATTGTCATGAAGATAATGCAATGCAGAAGCCACATCAATTGCAATTTGAAGTCTCTGAAGAAGGTTTAAACTTCTTGGCTGATCATTGCTGTTATTTTCTCTTGGATGGAGCCACATTTCTAAATTCCCATTTGCCATGAAATCAAACACTAGAGCTTTGAAATCGTTACCTTTGAAATCCAAGCTAGAGCAGTATGTCAGTACCTTTACCAGATTCCGGTGCCGTATATTTCTCAATATTTTGCACTCGGCAATGAAGCTCTTGGAAGCTTCATGCTGTTGTAGGTTGAGTACCTTTACAGCAACTAATCTCTGCCCTTGCTGATCCAGATTTCCTCTATACACTGAGCCAAAACTACCTTGTCCAATCAAATTGTCTGAAAAGAATCCCCCAGTTGCTTGCAAGAGTTCCTTGTACGAAATTCGAGGAAGCCTATCCACAATAAGAGGTGTGGGAGATGGACTCTTTCTTGACTTTCGCCAGTAGAAAAGAGAGATGAACGTTACTGTCACAAAAAATGCTACTGAACTAAGGGTTGTGGCAAGGATAATGACAATGGGAGACCTGTGTTTCTTTTGTTTGACAGGGCATACTGGAAGCTTCAATTTTGGGATACCTCCACAAAGATTATTATTTCCAATAAGAGAAATTGCACTGACATTGCTAAAGACTCCTTTTCTTGGCACTTCGTCACTAAGATTATTATATGAAAGATTCAAAGACTGCAAAAACAAAAGTTTCTCCAGCTCCTTTGGAATTTTTCCCATAAGTTTGTTTCTTGATAGGTCTAAAAATTGTAGACCTCTTAAGGATGCGATAGATAAGGGAACAGGTCCTTGCAGGAAGTTACCCTGCATGTAAAGGATTTCTAGGCTCAAACAATCACCTATTGCCTCCGGAATTTCGCCAGATAATTTGTTTTCTGATACATCTATTGTACCAATGTTTTTTAATTTGCTAACTTCTTGGGGTATGGGACCTATCAATGTGTTATGAGATAAGTTAAGAACCAAAGATAGAGAGGACGAGCCAATGATCTCTTGGGGTATGGTACCTATCAGGTTATTTGCTGCTAGATCTAGGTAATGCAGATTTATACAGTGACCTAAACTTGATGGTATATTACCTTCTAATTTGTTTTTGAATAATAAAAGATGACATAACTGGCTAATGTTACCTAAGGATGCAGGAATTTGTCCGGATAGTTTATTCGTATGTAAATACAATATCTGCAGCTGTTGATTCTTTCCAAGAGAAAGGGGGAGGCTGCCAGAAAAAAGATTGACCTCCATGCCCAAGACATACAAGTTAACGAGATTCCCAATGTCTGCTGGAATTTTGCCAGATATTTGGTTGCCTCCCAGAGTAAGTGCAAAGAGGGAAGACATATTGGATATGCTGCTAGGCAATACACCACCAAAATTATTGACATCAAAATATAGTTTTTGTAAATTGCTGCAGTTTCTCAAGGATGTTACGAAACTCAAATCTTGACTTGTGTTATTTCCAAGGAAATTGCGTCCCAAATTGAGGTGTCGAAGACTTTTCAAATCTCCAAAACTGGTTGGAACTTCTCCTGTAAAAGAGTTGCTAGAGATGTCAAACATTTCAAGATGGGAAGCATTAGCAAGTGAAATTGGAATAGCTCCATAGAATTGGTTCACGCCGTTCTGAAATACTCGCTGGTTAGGAAGCGTAAGGCCTATATTTGGTGGAAGACTGTCTTTGAGTTGATTCTGGGTAAAAGAAAGCAAGGTTATGGATGAGATATTGTATATACTGGAAGGCACTGTACCATTCAGATTGTTGATTATAATTGAAATAAATGTTAAGCTTGTTAATCGTCCCAATTCGTTGGGAATATATCCCCGCAAATTATTACTTCCTACAGAAATAACTTGAAGGGATGACAAGTTTCCAACGGACTGTGGGATTTCTCCTGTGAGATTGTTTATATAAAGCCTAAGCAACACAAGCTTCTTTAAAGAGCCTAACTCGGGAAGGATTTTCCCTACCAAGCGGTTATTAGAGAGATCCAAAATCTTCAGCTCGGAGCAGTAGCTAAGGTTGATTGGAATTTCTCCTGTCAGTGCATTTTTGGTTAGGTTGATATGTCTTAGTCGATATAGGCGGCCAAGTTCTTGGGGAATTTCACCATGTACTTCATTGACAGCAAGATTGAGGAACCTCAAGAAGGTGAGGTTCCCTACCCATGGAGATATGGATCCAGACAAGCTCAGCCCTTGCAGTTCCAGAGATGTAACTCTTTCATGTTTGGGACTGCAGGTAACTCCTTGCCAATTGCAGAAGCTGAGAGAATCATTCCATGAGCTTAAGATGCCATATGGGTCACTGCCTATTTTGGCTTTGAATTCCAAAAGACCAAGTCGATCGGTTTCATTCCCTAACGTACTGACGCAATCAGTAGTTTGCAAGAACAGGATGCTTGTACAGGTTAAGAAAAGCACGTGAACATGAACATGAAGGACTGAAGTAAAAAGTGTTACTAAGTGTGCAGGTGCAGGGTGTTCCATTTGTTACATAAAATTGCACGTGTAATGAGATATAACATGGTGTTCAGTCTTTAACAATGACTGCATGCCTTTAAAATGAGAAATGAACAAATATAAAAACAAAACAAACACAAATATAAAATTATAGAAAGATAAAGAAATGTTGAAGAAGACCGAAGAAACTCCAAGTCTACAAACGCGTTAATAGATAAGATGGCAACAGCTTTGACTTCTTGACCATTGCGTGTTGTTTTATGCGAAGTTGACTACCTTACAATTAATTCTATTTTTCAAAGTTGAAAGACTTAATTATAAATTTGATGGATGCAGATTTGACTATATACAATCTGAAGTTTTCATTATAATTTATATTCTAAAGAAATTATTACTTTGTTCATTAAGCGAGAGAAATAATGAAGAAGATGAAGATACAACTGAAATTTAGAAAAAAGAACATATTAGAATTGGGAAAAGTACATGTATTCATACATTATCACAAATGACTTGTTATAAATAATTCAGGTTCCAGAAAAGAAAAAAATTAAACAACTATTCCTACCAATTATTTCAGTTAAGAACTAAATTAAGCATATTTAACATATATTGCTACCATAATTCAGCTAAGTTAAGTAGGTTTAACATAAATAATTCAGCTAATCAACTATCATACTTGTTCATCTTGAGATCCCTTTCGGCCCAGATACTTGCTACTTAGTTCCAGTTGCAGTAACACCATCGCAACGCTGAGATATCATTTTCTCATAAGGCCAACACTTTTCCTTCCTTTCGTGTGCTATACACTGCATTCCATATTTAGAAAAAGGGTTAAGGATCAAACTACACATAAATACAAATGTGTCAAAGAATTTTATTTAAAGCCCCACAATCACATCCAAAAGCAGCCTCATAGTGAATGTGTTTTATTCTCAAGAGATCAGTATAGGAATTATAACTACAACCCAATTCTACAAGTATTCAAACAAGCATCTCTTAGAAAATATAAGGTCAGAAACCACAAAAACTCAGCTTTATAAAAATAAAGAAAATGGATGACTGAAATAAACTCATATTTATGACCAACGAACATACCTTCTTGAAGCAGTTCACAGTGACGTGGCCCTCCTGGAGCCTACTCACTAGAGTACCTCAACTTAATATTGTCAATATTTCCAGTTGGAGTAAAACCACAACGCTTGATTATCATTTCCTCCTCAACCCAGCAATCTTCCTTACTACTATATTTTACACACTAAATTCCATGCAAAAGGAAAGGATATGAGTGCAGCTCTAGAAAAAAAAAATGAACATCAAAATTTTCAAACAACTATATCCGATTATAACGCATTTGAAGCAGCTCACAATGGCGAGGTTCCCTTGGAGCCCACTTGCTAGTGTGCCTGTTATTAACTTTGCCTATATTTTCAATTGGACTAACACCATAACACTTAAATATCATTTTCTCATAAACCCAGCAATCCTCGTCCATACTATATTTTACACACTACATTCCATGTCAAAAGAAAGGTATTGGATATTAGTCTTATGAGCTGATATGGTTTTTGCTAAGAGGCTGCTGAAGTTTGAAGTTTTTGTTAAAACGTGGTTTTATTTTGTTGCTGATTTTTTGGAATAATCAGGTATGCTCAATATGGAGTAAAAATATATGCATGTAGCGTGATTTGCTAATTTTCTGTTATATCTCTTCCTATAAATATCTATAATATTTTTAATAAATGCATGTCTTCAGCAGTTCAAATATATCTTTGTCTTGCATATTTTTCTTTAAGTTTCAGATTAAAAATACCAACAGAATGGTATCAGAGCCCTTTATGTTGAGGGACCCGTGAGATTGAGTGAACCAACAAGTTACACCCAAACACCAAACCCGTGAGATGGAGGGAGAATCAAACTTTGCTTCAGTGCTCCACCAATATTTGATGTAGTTAATTATACTGGAAGGAACTGTACCACTCAGGTTGTTGACTATAATTAAAAAAAAAAAAACTCTTAAGCTCGTTAATCGTCCCAATTCTTTGGGAATATTTCCCCTCAATTTGTTATATCCTATAGAAATACCTTGGAGGGATGACAAGTTTCCAAGGGAACGTGAGTTTCTCCTGTGAGATTATTTTTGTAAAGCTAGTGGTGGCTATAATAATATCATTAGTGCTTTGTGTATATCATATTTCCTAACACTTTATGAACTAAAAATCATAAGTGGGTACATCTTGCTAAGAACTTAGGCATCCAACACTTGCAAGTCGAATGTGATAGCTTGGTGGTGGTCCAATTCCTTAAAGGAAACACACAATCTTCTGGTGCTCTCCAACAATTAGTTATTGGCATTCAACATCTTATTCACTATTTCAGCAGCTGTGAGATTAGTCACGTCTATAGAGAGGCGAATTTTGATACCGACTTCCTTTCTAAAGTTGCTAGAGACTATCCGTTAGGCACTCATACTCTTTCGAGTCCCCCTCCTGGCTTGTCTTCATGGATACTGCATGATAATGTGGGTATAACATACCCAAGACTTATTTTGTATCATTAAGAGCTTTTGCACTCTTTATTTACCCAAGCAAAAAAAATCATAGATGGGTGGAGTATGAAACGAAAGCAAACTGAATTCCTTAACGGAAAAAATAGCATGATTGCATGTATGCAATGTGTTATGCATAAAAACATTCTAACAAAATAAAAAATAAATCTAAACACAAATTGGGAGAGAAATGATAGCCTAAATTGTCAAACTAGATCCTCTTAGAAAGGTGTACCCAAATTATCAAACTAGATCCTTTTAGAAAGAAACAACTAAACAAGCATTTCTACCATTTTTGTAGCTGTTCCCCAAAACTAGATGCAAAAGCCTAATCTCTCATATTCAAATTGTGCATTTAGCATACATATGAGAGTGGAACCAGGGAATGGCACCATGTTGCCCCCTCTTAACAAGATGAAATCTTCTTTAGTCTAAGAACTCAGTTCGTCATTTTAATCCTCTAAGTAGCTAGCAAGCTTATATAAACCGAGGTGAAAATATATAAATTACATAACAATTTCAAACTATTATGAATTAATTGTTCTTAATGTTATCCATTATCAAATAATGGAGTCACATGCAGGATGATTGAAACGCCTATCAGCCCCCTAAAGCACTTATTCTAGATGTAAAAAAATATATATATTGTTGCCTGATTAAATAAGTATATACAATATACTTTTATTTGGTTAAGACGGAGTCACTACACTACACAGCTACCTCAAGCTTTTGGACTTTTATTCTATTTCCTACCCCCGAAAGCAATGCTAGCTGTTGCGAGCAACCATTATAATTCTTCAGATTGTATATATGAACGTAAAAATAAGTCAAGGAAAATATAAAAAGGATGTAAATGAATGCGGCATTTTGACATGTTAAAGAGTCATCTTATCAATATATAACCCGATATTAGATTCCTAAAGTTTCACAAATATATGTATATGTATATGTATACACGCAATCTTGCTTGAATTTTTATCTCTTAAAATGAAAGTGAGACTGATATCTAATAAGAATCTTTCTGAATGGTCGATATACCAATCTTATACATAATGCTTAATTTTTCTATTAGCAGTTTTGCACAAAAGTTAATTACTTCAATGTATGGAATTCTCCAGAATAATCTCAATTTTATGCACAAAGTTATTTCTACTACCGGCACTAATTGCTGCTCCAAATCTCAAGTGAAGGATTTTCATCCAATTTTCAGCTCAAATCATTTTGCCATTAAGCAAACAAAAAGTAATCGCCAAAGGGTTATAGGAAAGCCATATAATATTCACACGTGACAGTTTTGAAGGGGAGCAAAGTATATGCTTAATCTATTTTTTATTTAATTATTTTTTTATAGGTTTTCTTTAATTTGTATTTTGTGTGAATACTTCAATCTAACTGTCTATAATAGTGATGAAATTTTGTCTCACAAAATTCAACTCTTTACTTTCAAATAATTTCAATCGATAATGAACTAATTTATAAAAGGCTGGCATATCATTTGATAACTTTGTTGTTTTTATATATTACCTGTTTGAATTTTCATGACTGATTTTATTGGTGAACAAGTTTCAAATAATGAATTTAACATGATTTAGCACATTCCAATAATGATTGATGACTGATTCTTGAATATTTAAGTTTTTGCATATTTAATTTTTTTTTTTTTTGTTTTTTTTTTTTAATATTGATCATTCTTAAGTTAGAACGCAATGGCTTTTCCAAGAATTAATGATAATGCTATTCTCAAGTGTATATTTAACCATATGAAGGTGTTGTGCAGCTAGCAACTTTATCATTGAAATATCACGAATTTTTATTTTCGAAACTTTCAAATTTTTATTAAATCAAAAATCTCGATTTTCTACTATATGTGTTATAAACACTAAACAATCTTAATTTGAGTCCAAAGTTTTACGAGTTGGGCCCAAGCCCAAATATATTGTCGGAATTTTCAATTTGAGAATAGTTAAAATTTTTGAGAAATAATATGAAACTCTAGCAATATAATCTATTATGAATATATATAAATTAATTATCCTAAAATCAAATATCATTACTGTTATTATTTTTATTATTATTGAGTAAATAGAGAAAATGTTACGGAACCTAACTAAAATAATCAAAATAAATTGAACCGGACCCGGAAATGAAATTGATTTTTCGAAAACCACACGAATACCTAAAAATCAAGTGAAAAACCTAGAAACCGAGCAAAATCGAGCCAAATCGTTCAATCCGACCAAATCGGTTCGAATCGAATCGAAATGATCTAGAAACCGACTTAGTTTCTTTTTTTTTTCTTCCTCTCTTCTTCTTCTTCTTCTTCTGCGCGTTCGACAGCCTCCTCTTCTCTGGAGGGACTGCAATTCCGGCCACCGCACGACGAGCACGAGGTGGTGGACGACTCACCTTGTGCCACTGACTGAATTTCCAGCCTCCTCTCACGCGAACGGAGCTCCAGCGGCGTGATCGGGCCTGTCTCCGCAAATCGCACCTGCTCTTCGATTTTCGGGTGAAATCTCGTCGTTCGGTGGATATTAGGCATCGGGAAGGGACCCAATCGACTCCTAGTCACCTTGGAAATATTTCCCCTCTATTAATTTTAAAGATGGAGCCCGTATAGCGGAAGTGCCATTGAAGGCGGTGGTGGAGCGACTATCGAGCTTGATTCCGACCGATCGGCTCACCAAATGCACAAACGAAACATGGATTCGAATTTCTGGTGAATTTTCGAGTCTGGGGGTGTAAGCGCCGCTCAAATCCAGCAGAGGCACAATTTTTCGGCCACCGTGCACGGCTGCCGGCGGTGGCGATCTAGTGATCGGCTGGAGACACTCCGGCGAGGCCCTAACAGACAGAATGATCTCCTTTTCGCGCTGATTATGGAATCGTTGCCCGATTCTCAATTAGTACGTTCTAAGACTAATTTCCCCATTTTTGGTATAAATTCTAAACTTAATAATTATTGGTTGATTAGATTGAATTTGAATGAATAATCAATCAAATATAATTTTACTAAGAATCAGTCGGTATAATGTAGATGCAAATTAATTCTGAATATTGTTAAATATATTTCATGAACATTAGTTACAACTAAAAGGTTTGGTATTGAGATAAGAATTCTTAGCTAATATTTATGTAAGCTAATGTAGGAATTTTAATAAATGTTGTTAGGAGGAGTTATAATTTAAGGCTTAGACAAGTAAATAGTTATAGAGCAATTAATAATATCATTGGAACAAGCTTGGAGGTTAATATAAATTGTTAATTGATTGATTTGGAATTATTAAATGTATATATGTGAGTGTGATGGATGATATATGTAGTCTGAAGCGGATGGATTGGTTGGATTGATTGCCCGATGGATGGGATGAGTTGATGTGAATTGCCCGATGGATGGGCTTTGATATTATATTGTTGAATCGTGGTTTAGTCAAATTTTAGGGGAGGTTTTGTCGAAATTTTGATAGAAACTAGGCTAGTCTTAATTAATAATATAATTAATAGGTATAATTAGATTAATTCTTTATCTCTTACTTATATTATTATTATTATTATTATTATTATTATTATCATTAGTATTCATTTATTTATTTAATTATTTATCTATTTTCATCATTATTGTTTATTATTGTTATTATTTATTTTATTATTGTTGTTTATTGTTAATACTATTTATTTGTTTATTTGCATTTGAATGGAGATGTCTAATTGTGCATTGCAATGCGATGTTTAATTGATTAATATGCTTGCATTTAATTCCAATACTTGATTAATCGTGTTGTGATAATGCTATTTCCTTGTATGTGTGGAGTTGGGATGAAGTGGTCACCATAGGTTTGTGAGGGCGGTCCACGAGACCGTTGGCCGTATGGAGATTGGCACCCCGTGTGCATCTGATGATATGATATGGATAAACCACAGGGTTGCCTCCTGTTGGTATGGAAAAGAAAAGAGAGAATGGAAAAACAATGAGAGGACCGGTCAAGTGAGGATTAGACCGGTTGGCCATGTATGGGGGATAGGCTCCCTAGTGCACATGTTATGAGAGGGTGGGCCATGTGTGAGGACGGCTCATTGGGAGTTTCGGTGACGCCACATACCAATTTCCACGTTGTGATTATGTGATGTTGATAATAAGTGTGAGTGCTGTTGTTATACCATTTGTGTGACTGTCTGCGTGAGCATATACTAGTCGGATGACTAGATTGATATATTTACACATTTGTATGAATGCGTGTGTTGTGCAATAATTATTACTCCTTAGAAAACTCACATGTCTTGTTTAATTTTTCAGGAAATAAGTTTCTCTTTAATTCGATTTAGGCTATGTTTCTTCGCCACAGGGCTATAAAGGAATTTTCCTAGTTCCATAATTATTTTGCTATGTAACTATTTGTATAAAAAGCTATGTATATCAAACAGTTAGTGACTCCGCAGTTGTAGAGTTTACATACATTTAGTCGTGTATTAATATAGATGAAATAATTCTGTAAGCCCATATTAGAAATGTGATATATTTTAAATTGAGCTAGAACTGTGGAATGTTGAAGGTGATAAATTTGAGCCGAGGTGTAATAAAATCTTGAGGTTGATTTTCCTCGTAATATAGGCTGAATGTTTAAAATTTATATTGAGATAGTAGATTTTAGCGTTTCAGACTTACTACGGGCCTCGGGGGCCTTAAGCTTATCTGGGTCCTAGTGCCGGTTCGGTCCATGAAAACGGGTTGTGACAAGCATGCACAACAAAGGGTTGGAAGCATAGAACGAAAAAAAACATGAAAATTTATTTTTTGCGAAAGAAAAATTTTAGGATTTGTTTTTATTTAATTTAAATAATAAAATAAAAATTTAAAATATTAAGAATTCAAATACCTAAGCAATAGTGTTGAACTCATCATTTAAAATTTAATTTAATTATCCAAATATTAAAAATTATATCTAATAATTTCCTTTTAAAAATTACTATATTGCTTGTAAAAAATTATATTACCTACATCTATACCTTAAATTTGAATTTTTATTTTTCATCTCTTATTCTTATTTTTTCAAAACAATAATTAGGATACATGATCCTTTTATAACTTATATATCAGAAAAACACGTTTGAGGTAGGAAAAAAAAAACAAAATTATTTGTTTAATTTTTATATTTTTTAAGTCAATAAATTGTATTAATTGTTTTATTTCTCATTTTTATTTTAAAATAAAATTGATCTAAATTTTTTAAATTTACAAATTATATATATAATCGCACGTGAGCGTGGGTTTACGACTAGTATATATATATATGAAGCAAAAAAATATTTCAAAATGCCGATGCGGTATTCTACTCTTTGAGCATTCTTATTTTTCTTTATTTTTTTAAAAAATTTTTTGAGCTTTTTCCCCTTTTTACTATCATTTTTACAAATTGATTGGCTACTAAAATATATTTTAAATTGAAAAATTAATAGTTACGGATTGATTTTTTTTTTAACAAATTACGTGCTACTGTCGAAGAAGATGTTCTATTGCTTTTACATGTTGTTAACTAGATAGTTTTATTCAATTACATAATTTTGAATTTTGAATTGTCGTTAATTGAAATGCTCCTTTATCAATGTTATCAGGTATAATTTCGGTATAACCTTCACATTTTAGTTTTGTATAGTGATGACTTAATTTCTCTGTCTTTATCTTTATTTTAATTTTGAATTGGATAATAAAAAAACACTCGCACAATGCATCGTAACTTCATTTACTTTATATGTATTATAGATAGATATATAGTTTAAAATACTGTTATTAATGTAAAAAATAAATTGGACTTAATTATTTGAAAAATAAACTTAAAAATAGGATTTACAGGGTCAATACCAAAGAGAAATCTTCTCACATGAGTTCAACTCTCGATGCAATTAGTGGACTTTTAATTTCCCCTTCTCTGATCTCTAGGGTTCCTGGCACGAAGAAATCCATCTTTGATGACATTTAGTTTTCTTGTGGCATCCCTCATTTTCATTCGGTCTTCTGGTAATTCTGCTGCGCATGACACTCCAATTTTAAGTACTGATACAATACATTTTTCCACATTTCCACCCTCTACTCTCAAATTTTCAATACTTTCCTGGATCTCGTCTCCCGCATTTTCATAGGTATTGTTTGTTGCTGTCCCCATATCTCCAGCTGTAAAAAGTATTGGGTCCAAAACTTGATTGACTCGTCCTGGAAGCTTAGATTTAACAAAACTGTGGAGACTCAAACCATTTGTGAACACTTCATCAGTTGGTCTCTTTCCTGTGAACATCTCCAACAAAATTATTCCAAAGCTATATGTGTCTCCAGATGTTGTAGCTGCATTGCCTACTCCATACTCTGCAACATATGTACAAGGTGAGAAACAATAATTGACTTTTGACATTTTCTTTTTCTATAAATGTTAGTTAAATTGATGAAGCAAGCATGTAAGGGAACTTTTACCTGGAGCCATATATCCAATTGTTCCCTTCATCCCAATTGAGCTGGTTTGGCCTCGAGAGGAAGAATTTTCAGTTTCAGACCGAAGCCTTGCTAATCCAAAGTCACCAACATGAGCAGTCATGTCATCATCAAGAAGAATATTGCTTGGTTTCAAGTCGCAGTGAATGATTGGTACTTCACAATTGTCATGAAGATGATGCAGTGCAGAAGCCACGTCAATTGCAATTTGAAGTCTCTGCAGAAGGTTTAAACTTCTTGAACTTCTTGACTGAGCATTACCATTATTTTCTCTTGGATGCAGCCACATTTCTAAGCTCCCATTTGCCATGAAATCGAACACTAGAGCTTTGAAATCGTTACCTTTAAAATCAATGCTCGAGCAGTATGTCAATACCTTTACCAGATTCCGGTGCCTTAAGTTTCTCAATATTTTGCACTCAGCAATGAAGCTCTTGGAAGCTTGACGTTGTTGAAGGTTGAGTACCTTTACAGCAACTAATCTGTATCCTTGCTGATCAAGACTTCCTCTATACACCAGGCCAAAACTACCCTGTCCAATCAGGTTCTCTGAAGAGAACCCCCCAGTTGCTTGCAAGAGTTCCTTGTATGAAATTCGAGGAAGCCTATCCACAATAGGAGGTGTGGAAGTTGGACTCTTTCTTGACTTTCGGCAGTAGAAAAGAGAGGAGAACGTTACTGTCACTAAAAATGCTACTGAACTAAGGGTTGTGGCAAGGATAATGACAATGGGAGACCTGTGTTTCTTTTGTTTGCCGGGGCATACTGGAAGCTTCAATTGTGGGGTACCTCCACAAAGATTATTATTTCCAACAAGAGAAATTGCACTTAAATTGTTAAAGATTCCTGTTCTTGGCACTTCACCACTTAGATTATTAAAGGAGAGATTCAAATACTCCAAGAACAAAAGTTTCTCCAGCTCCTTTGGAAGTTTTCCTGTCAGTTTGTTTCTTGACAGGTCTAAAGATTGTAGACCTCTTAAGGATGCGATAGATAACGGAATGGGTCCTTGAAGGAAGTTAGCCTGCATGTTAAGAATTTCAAGGCTCGAACAATCACCTATTGCTTTAGGAATCTCCCCATATAATTTGTTTCCTGATATATCTATTTCACCGATATTTTTGAGTTTGCCAACTTCTTGGGGTATGGGCCCTATCAATGAGTTTTGAGATAAGTTAAGAACCAAAGATAGAGAAGACAAGCCAATGATTTGTTTGGGCATGGTACCAGTCAGTTTATTTTCTGCTAGATCTAGCAAATGCAGATTTGTGCAGTGACCTATACTTGCTGGTATATTCCCTTCTAATTTGTTCATGGCTAATACAAGATGATATAACTGGCTGATGTTACCTAAGGATGCAGGGATTTCTCCGGATAGTTTATTATTATTTAAATACAGCATTTGCATCCGTTGATTCTTTCCAAGAGAAATAGGGAGGCTGCCAGAAAAAAGATTCTCTTCCATGCCTAATGCATTCAAGTTAGCAAGATTCCCAATCTCTGCTGGAATTCTACCGGATATTTGGTTGTTTCCTAGAAAAAGGCTAATGAGGGAAGATACATTAATTATGCTGTTAGGTAATACACCAACAAGATTATTGTGATCAAAATATAGTTCTTGTAAATTGCTGCAGTTTGACAAAGATGTTACAAAATTTAAATCTTGACTTGTGTTATTTCCAAGGAAATTTTGTGCCAAATTGAGAAATTGAAGACTACTCAAATCCCCAAAATTTCTTGGAATTTCTCCTGAGAAAAAGTTGCTAGCGATGTCAATTATTTCAAGCTGGGAAGCATTAGCAAGTGACAGTGGAATGGTTCCATGGAATTGGTTCAGGCCGTATGCAAATTCTTGTAAGTTGGGAAGAGTCAGGCCTATATTTGCTGGGACACTGCCTTTGATTTGATTCAATGAAAAAGAAAGCTTGGTCATGGAGGAGATATTGTATATGCTAGATGGCACTGTACCAGTCAGATCGTTGCTTGAAACTGAAAGAACCATTAAGCTTGTTAATCGTCCCAATTCATTGGGAATATTTCCCTTCAGTTTGTTATACGCTAGAGAAAGAGCTTGGAGGGATGACAAGTTCCCAAGGGAATGTGGGATTTCTCCCATGAGATTATTTTTAAAAAGCCTAAGTGATACAAGCTTCTTTAAAGAGCCCAACTCGGGAGGAATTTTTCCTACCAAGATGTTACTAGAGAGAAGCAAAATCTTCAACTCTGAGCAGTAGCTAATGTTGATTGGAATTTCTCCTTTCAATGCATTATCAGTCAGGTTGATATGTCTCAGTCGAAACAGGCGGCCAATTTCTTGGGGAATTTCTCCACGGAATTCATTGGCACCAAGGTTGAGGAACCTCAAGAAGGTGAGATTCCCTACACTCGGAGATATGGCTCCAGACAGGCTCAGCCCTTGCAGGTTCAGAGATGTAACCCTTTGATGTTTGCGGGAGCAGGAAACTCCTTGCCATTTGCAGAAGTTGACAGAATCATTCCACGAGCTTAAGATGCCATATGGATCATTGCCTATTTTGGCTTTGAATTCCAAAAGAGCAAGTCGGTCGGTCCCATTTCCTAACATACTGAGGCAATCAGCAGTTTGCAAGCACAGGATGCTTGCACAGAAAAAGACAAGCACATGAACATGAAGGACTGAGATCAAAAGGGTTACAGAGTATGCAGATGCAGGGAGCTCCATTTGTGTGGAAGTGAGATATATATGTATATCGTAAGGCAAGCAAGTGGGCTCTATATGAATTGAAGTGCTGGTAAAGGGAGTCTCCTAACAAATATATAGGCCTTAATCCTGTTTGATGTCTGGTCGAGTTTTCAAAGACGCTAATAAGTCCTTTGTAACGTGATTAGATGAAAGGAAAATACAAGCTTTGAAGCGTGTAGACTTAGAAGGTCAATAGTATTTTCTGAAGTCTTTCGCATAATTGTGGAATATCAGAAAAAAAAAAAAAGTGAAGATGTGACAACTTGTGGAAAAAATTGTGGTATGAAGACTCCAAGTCTTCGCATAATTAGAAAAAGGACAGCGCGTGTGGAAGAATTCGCGTTAGCCATAGGGGAGTGCGTTAAACGCTTTAAACAGTTAAATAATCATAACACGTCAAATCGTCAATTTTCTACGGTACCATTTTAATGGTGTGGTTTGATTTGAAAGTTGATAAACCCGTCTTTGAATCTGTTTGGTTAGATTGTTATTCAATCAAATAGTTAAAACCGAACCAAGCTGTATTGACAACAATTCACGTGTTAAGAAAAAAAGTCACCATCCAATCAAACTGTGTTTTTGTTTAATCAAATCTTGTTTTTCTATTCAATTTTTGTTTTTTTTTTTTTAAAAGTTCGTCATATGTAGTTGTAAAATCTTTATAGTTTAATTGATTGATGCATAAATTTTTTTTATGGCATCAAACCACAAAATGAACTGTATTAAACTACTTTTTTTTAATTGATTCCATATAAATTTTCAAATAGCAACTTTTAGCTTGGTTTTGAAATTTTTTAAAGCCGGACCAGCTGGACTGTGCTCAAGCTTAACCTAGGAGCTAGCAGCATTATAAGTCATGTTAGGAACCAACTACAGCATTTGGATGAATAAATTTGAAGTTATATAATATATAAATGTAATTATAAAAAGTAAATATACAATTATAAAAGAGGAAGAATATGTATACAAATTAATTGAAATAGAATGAAAGCTTGCTAATTTTTTTTTTTATGGATTAAAAGGCTCGACGGACCAAATAATATTATGGTCTACATAACAGGGGTAGCTCTCCCCTCTACTCACAAATTGATGAATAATGTTATAGCTTAATTTTTTTAATTATTTAATATATTTAACTTAAAACATGCAATTCGATTGAATTCTATATAATTCTGTTTGAAATAAATTTATAATTCTATATAATTGTTTATAATAATATTTGGATTCATTTATTTTTTATTCCTGAAACACCTTTGATGTAATAATTTTATAAAGAGCAATAATAGATAATTATATTTGTGTAATTCATTTGTTATAAGATGCAAGAAACATTATTTTAGAAAATATTTTACTGTTATATTTATTATACTAAAATAAGATGCAAGAAATGGGTCGTGACAAAAACTCTATTTAAACTTTATTGTTGTATTAATTTTTTTATTTTAGTTTATAAATCTTGAAGAATCTATGCATTTTCAAGGTTGTCAAATTTAATAATATATATCTTTGGAATAAAATTATAAAGAGATTAATTATTTTTTTAAGGTGATTAATTATCTCTCTCCAATAATTGAATAGCTCCTAATGAAATATTGTAATCTAAGTGTAGATTAATTTTTCTAGTCTTGCCTTGTTGTTTGTTTTGCTGTCTTGTTTATCCATATTTTGTAGCTTCTTGTTTGTCTTCGTCCCTTTGATTTTTGTTCTTGGTATTTAATGTACTGTCGTTTTGTTTTCATTTTAGTTTGGTACATTCAATTATTTATGTTGAATTATTGTTCTTGGATAGAACTTGTCAATTCATAACTTTTGTTACAGAAAACTTCACAGAAACTTTTAAATAGTTGAATTTTTTGTTTTCACTGAATAATTTGATTTTTAATCAATAAAATTTTTAATTATTTAATATATTTAACTTAAAACATATTATTCAATTGAATTCTATATAATTCTGTTTGAAATAAATTTATAATTCTATATAATTGTTTATAATAATATTTGGATTCATTTATTTTTTATTCCTGAAACACCTTTGATTTAATAATTTATTTAACTTTCCTAATTGAGGAAACTTCGTAGGTTTATAAATATAAATAAATGTGTTCCGTCATCTTGTATCGTTGAGAAAATTTCTTAAAAACTGCAAATAAATAAATAATAAATTCAATTAAAAATTGGAGAAATTAGAAGAAATTCCCAAATGATATTTTACTCACAAATAATATTTTACAAGAAATTACATAATAGGGGTAGCTCTTCCCTTTACTCACAAATAATATTTCTTGCACCAAGAAATGCATCTTTGATGACGTTGTAGCATCCCTCATATTCATTCGATCTTCTGGTAATTCTTCTGAGCATGCCACTCCAATTTTAAGGACTGACACAATACATTTCTCCAAATTCCCTTCCTCTACTCTCAAATTTTCAATACTAATGTTACATTTCTGGATATTTTCTTCATCATTATCATCCACACTGTTTGATGCTATCCCTGTATTTCCTGCTGGGAAAAGAATTGGATCCATAACCTGATTGACTTGTTCTGGAAGCTTAGTTTTAACAAATTTATGGAGATTCAAACCATTTGTAAATACTTCATCAGTTGGTCTCTTTCCTGTGAACATCTCCAACATAATTATTCCAAAGCTATATGTATCTCCAGATGTTGTAGCTGCATTGCCTACTCCATACTCTGAAACATTTAAGGTAAGAAATATCAATTGACTATTACATTTTCTTTTTCTATAAATGTTAGTTAATTTGATGAAGCAACATGTAAAGAAACTTTTACCTGGAGCCATATATCCAATTGTTCCCTTCATCCCAATCGAGCTGGTTTGGCCTTGAAAGGAAGTATTTGCAGTTTTAGACCAAAGCCTTGCTAATCCAAAGTCACCAACATGTGCAGTCATGTCACCATCAAGAAGAATATTGCTTGGTTTCAAGTCGCAGTGAATGATTGGTATTTCACAACTGTCATGAAGATAATGCAATGCAGAAGCCACATCAATTGCAATTTGAAGTCTCTGAAGAAGGTTTAAACTTCTTGGCTGATCATTGCTTTTATTTTCTCTTGGATGGAGCCACATTTCTAAATTCCCATTTGCCATGAAATCAAACACTAGAGCTTTGAAATCGTTACCTTTGAAATCAAAGCTAGAGCAGTATGTCAGTACCTTTACCAGATTCCGGTGCCGTATATTTCTCAATATTTTGCACTCGGCAATGAAGCTCTTGGAAGCTTCATGCTGTTGTAGGTTGAGTACCTTTACAGCAACTAATCTCTGCCCTTGCTGATCCAGATTTCCTCTATACACTGAGCCAAAACTACCTTGTCCAATCAAATTGTCTGAAAAGAATCCCCCAGTTGCTTGCAAGAGTTCCTTGTACGAAATTCGAGGAAGCCTATCCACAATAAGAGGTGTGGGAGATGGACTCTTTCTTGACTTTCGCCAGTAGAAAAGAGAGAAGAACGTTACTGTCACAAAAAATGCTACTGAACTAAGGGTTGTGGCAAGGATAATGACAATGGGAGACCTGTGTTTCTTTTGTTTGACAGGGCATACTGGAAGCTTCAATTTTGGGATACCTCCACAAAGATTATTATTTCCAATAAGAGAAATTGCACTGACATTGCTAAGACTCCTTTTCTTGGCACTTCGTCACTAAGATTATTATATGAAAGATTCAAAGACTGCAAAAACAAAAGTTTCTCCAGCTCCTTTGGAATTTTTCCCATAAGTTTGTTTCTTGATAGGTCTAAAAATTGTAGACCTCTTAAGGATGCGATAGATAAGGGAACAGGTCCTTGCAGGAAGTTACCCTGCATGTAAAGGATTTCTAGGCTCAAACAATCACCTATTGCCTCCGGAATTTCGCCAGATAATTTGTTTTCCGATACATCTATTGTACCAATGTTTTTTAATTTGCTAACTTCTTGGGGTATGGGACCTATCAATGTGTTATGAGATAAGTTAAGAACCAAAGATAGAGAGGACAAGCCAATGATCTCTTGGGTAATGGTACCTGTCAGGTTATTTTCTGCTAGATCTAGATAATGCAGATTTATACAGTGACCTAAACTTGATGGTATATTACCTTCTAATTTGTTTTTGAATAATAAAAGATGATATAACTGGCTAATGTTACCTAAGGATGCAGGAATTTGTCCGGATAGTTTATTCGTATGTAAATACAAGATCTGCAGCTGTTGATTCTTTCCAAGAGAAAAGGGGAGGCTGCCAGAAAAAAGATTGACCTCCATGCCCAAGACATACAAGTTAACGAGATTCCCAATGTCTGCTGGAATTTTCCCAGATATTTGGTTGCCTCCTAGAGTAAGCGCAAAGAGGGAAGACATATTGGATATGCTGCTTGGCAATACACCACCAAAATTATTGACTTCAAAATATAGTTTTTGTAAATTGCTGCAGTTTCTCAAGGATGTTACGAAACTCAAATCTTGACTTGTGTTATTTCCAAGGAAATTGCGTCCCAAATTGAGGTGTCGAAGACTTTTCAAATCTCCAAAACTGGTTGGAACTTCTCCTGTGAAAGAGTTGCTAGAGATGTCAAACATTTCAAGATGGGAAGCATTAGCAAGTGAAATTGGAATAGCTCCATAGAATTGGTTCACGCCGTTCTGAAATACTCGCAGGTTAGGAAGCGTAAGGCCTATATTTGGTGGAAGACTGTCTTTGAGTTGATTCTGGGTAAAAGAAAGCAAGGTTATGGATGAGATATTGTATATACTGGAAGGCACTGTACCATTCAGATTGTTGATTATAATTGAAATAAATGTTAAGCTTGTTAATCGTCCCAATTCGTTGGGAATATATCCCCGCAAATTATTACTTCCTACAGAAATAACTTGAAGGGATGACAAGTTTCCAACGGACTGTGGGATTTCTCCTGTGAGATTGTTTATATAAAGCCTGAGCAACACAAGCTTCTTTAAAGAGCCTAACTCGGGAAGAATTTTCCCCACCAAGCGGTTATTAGAGAGATCCAAAATCTTCAGCTCGGAGCAGTAGCTAAGGTTGATTGGAATTTCTCCTGTCAGTGCATTTTTGGTTAGGTTGATATGTCTTAGTCGATATAGGCGGCCAAGTTCTTGGGGAATTTCACCATGTACTTCATTGACAGCAAGATTGAGGAACCTCAAGAAGGTGAGGTTCCCTACCCATGGAGATATGGATCCAGACAAGCTCAGCCCTTGCAGTTCCAGAGATGTAACTCTTTGATGTTTGGGGCTGCAGGTAACTCCTTGCCATTTGCAGAAGCTGAGAGAATCATTCCATGAGCTTAAGATGCCATATGGGTCACTGCCTATTTTGGCTTTGAATTCCAAAAGACCAAGTCGATCGGTTTCATTCCCTAACGTACTGACGCAATAAGTAGTTTGCAAGAACAGGATGCTTGTACAGGTTAAGAAAAGCACATGAACATGAACATGAAGGACTAAAGTAAAAAGGGTTACTAAGTGTGCACGTGCAGGGTGCTCCATTTGTTACAGAAAATTGCACGTGTAATGAGATATAACATGGTGTTCAGTCTTTAACAATGACTGCATGCCTTTAAAATGAAAAATGAACAAATAAAAAAAACAAAACAAACACAAATATAAAATTATAGAAAGATAAAGAAATATTGAAGAAGACCGAAGAAACTCCAAGTCTACAAACGCGTTAATAGATAAGATGGCAACAGCTTTGACTTCTTGATCATTGCGTGTTGTTTTATGCGAAGTTGACTACCTTACAATTAATTCGATTTTTCAAAGTTGAAAGACTTAATTATAATTTTGATGGATACAGATTTGACTATATACAATCTGAAGTTTTCATTATAATTTATATTCTAAAGAAATTATTACTTTGTTCATTAAGCGAGAGAAATAATCAAGAAGACGAAGATACAACTGAAATATAGAAGAAAGAACATATTAGAATTGGGAAAAGTACATGTATTCATACATTAACACAAATGACTTGTTATATATAATTCAGCTTCCAGAAAAGAAAAAATTAAACAACTGTTCCTACCAATCCTTTCAGTTAAGAACTAAATTAAGCATACTTAACATATATTGCTACCATACTTCAGCTAAGTTAAGTAGGTTTAACATAAATAATTCAACTAATCAACTATCACACTTGTTCATCTTGAGATCCCTTTCAGCCCAGATACTTGCTACTTAGTTCTAGTTGCAGTAACACCACCGCAACACTGAGATATCATTTTCTCATAAGGCCATCACTTTTCCTTCCTTTCGCGTGCTATTAACTGCATTCCATTTTTAGAAAAAGGGTTAAGGATCAAACTACACATAAATATAAATGTGTCAAAGAATTTTATTTAAAGCCCCACAACCACATCCAAAAGCAGCCTCGTAGTGAATGTGTTTTATTCTCAAGGGATCAGTATAGGAATCATAACTACAACCCAATTCTACAAGTATTCAAACAAGCATCTCTTAGAAAATATGAGGTCAGAAACCACAAAAACTCAGCTTTATAAAAATAAAGAAAATGGATGACTGAAATAAACTCATATTTATGACCAACAAACATACCTTCTTGAAGCAGTTCACAGTGACGTGGCCCTCCTGGAGCCTACTCACTAGAGTACCTCAACTTAATATTGTCAATATTTCCACTTGGAGTATAAACACAACGCTTGATTATCATTTCCTCCTCAACCCAGCAATCCTCCTTACTAATATTTTACACACTAAATTCCATGCAAAAGGAAAGGATATGAGTGCAGCTCTGGAAAAAAAAAGAACATCAAAATTTTCAAACAACTATATCCGATTATAACGTATTTGAAGCAGCTCACAATGGCGAGGTTCCCTTGGAGCCCACTCGCTAGTGTGCCTGTTATTAACTTTGCCTATATTTTCAATTGGACTAACACCACAACACTTAAATATCATTTTCTCATAAACCCAGCAATCCTCGTCCATACTATATTTTACACACTACATTCCATGTCAAAAGAAAGGTATTGGATATTAGTCTTATGAGCTGATATGGTTGTTGCTAAGAGGCTGCTGAAGTTTGAAGTTTTTGTTAAAACGTGGTTTTATTTTGTTGCTGATTTTTTGGAATAATCAGATATACTCAATATGGAGTAATTGTTGTGGTGTGCCCACTCAAATGGGACCCACACAATTGAAAAAAAAAAACCAAAGGAAAAGTTAAAAAGTTGGCAGCCAACTATTCAATGTTGGCAACCAACATACACACGCTCACTTCAGTTGAGACACACCAACTTATAGAACAATCTCACCGGTGGAGAGTTTTTTTCAGTTTTAAGAAAATGTTCTAAGTGTTTAGAAAAATAGTGAAGATTATTAGGGTGTTTTTTGGAAAACACTTTTGGGTGCCACTATTTTATATTACTCTCTTTGTCAGCCTACTATTTTTAAGTGGAAGAAATATTCAGAGTTGGTACCGTGGACGTAGCCCTAAATAGTTGAGGGTGAACCACATAAATTTCTGTGTGTCCCATTTCTATTTTCCGTTGCGTTAATTTTCTCTTGATTCTTTGAAAAGGCCCAACAAGTAGTATCAGAGCTGATGCCCAAAAACTGGTATCAGAGATGATGCCTAACAAGTGGTATTAGAGCCGAAGGTTTGGCAGGTCCAACCGGTCAGATTGCGGTACCGGATCCGTGGATATGTTTTGGAAATAAATATACCATGACGAAGAGAAAATTACGACAAGTCCATTGGTGCTGTCCACTCGGAAAGACGTTGCAGAATCGACTTAATGATGAATAGTAAAATAGTAAGTTAAAGTTGATGATGAACAGTATTATAGGCGTTACTGTTGCTGAGTCCATTTCAAGTAAACCCAGCACTATTCACACATAGTACTATTCACATGTACAGTTACTATTCAAGTATACTATTACTATTCATAGTCACTATTCACGTATACTACTGTTTACGTATACGGTTTATGTTGGTGATGATTTTCTGCGCAAGTCAAAATAGACAAGCAAAATGATCAGTCTAAATGGCGGGAATTACCATATATGGAGAAATGAGAGATCTCATTATGGTAATCAAAATGCATTTGCCTGTGTTTAGTTCAACTAAACCGGAAGACAAGACTGATGAGGAATGGGCTTTTGAGCATGCGTCCAAATCTCGATTGGTAGATTTGATGATGAAGGTTTCTGTAGCACCTTCAAAAATGGTCAATGGAAGCTCACAAAAGGTTCATTTGTGGTAGCTAAAGACCGAAAGCTGTACGTGATGCATGCGAAACTCTCCTAAGACACTTTGAGTATAGCGGAGAATGATAGTACAGTTAAATTGTGGCATAAACGACTACGCCACACGAGTAAGAAAACTCTGGCAAGAAAGAACGTACTACCTGGATTGGATGAAGTTCACCTAGACAAGTGTCCTGATTGTATGGCGGGAAAGCTAAATAGTGTAGCTTTCAAGATTACCCCTCCTTCTAGAATGAAGAATGTATTAAATCTGATTCATTCAGATTTGTGTGGACCATTGACAATGTCATATGGTGGAAATCGATATTTTGTGATATTTATTGATGACCATTCTAGGAAGACCTGGGTATACACATTGAAGTCTTCTAAATCTGGTTGAGAGACAGACATGCAAGAAGCTGAAGTGTGTCAGGACAGATAATGGTGGAGAATACACTGGGTCATTTGATGCTTTCTGCAAAGAGCATGGCATTCGACATCAAACGACACCTCCCAAGACGCCGCAACTGAACAGTTTTGCTGAGAGGATGAATAGAACTTTGATGGAGAGAGTCAGATGTTTACTCTCACATGCAAAGTTGTCTAAAAGATTTGGGGTGAAGCGTTACTCACAGCAGTTCGCCGTTCACTCTGTTTTCCTCTACAGTATGATACTCCAGAGAGAGTATGGTCAGGAAAAGATGTTTCCTATGATCATTTGCGGTGTTTGGTTGCAAAGCCTTCATGCATATCCCGAAGGATGAACGGTCTAAGCTTGATGTCAAGACTAGACGGTGTGTATTCATTGACTATGGCCAAGACCAATGTGGCTATAGGTTTTATGACCCAATCTAGAAGACGATTATAAGAAATCGTGATGCTATATTTGTTGAAGATCAGATTATTGAAGATATTGAAGCGGAGTGCCAATAAATCTGATGAAGACTCAACAGACATACAGAGGGTGCCTCCAATAGAAAGCAGACAAATTGGAGATGAAGAAAATAGTCCACAAGAACAAGTGCCAGAGTTAGAAAATCCAAAAGTTCCTAATCAGAATGAACCAGATGAAGATTATGGTGTTCATGTTCAACCACCAGCACCAGAAGGTTCTCAAACATTAAGAAGATCTAGTAGAGTCTGACAACCATCTACTAGATATCCAGTCAATGAGTATGTACTGATGACTGACGGGGGAGAACCTGAAAGCTTTGAAGAAGCTATGGAAATGAACACAAGAGGAACTGGATTGAAGCCATGCAAGATGAAATGAAGTCCTTGCATGAGGATGAAACATTTGAGCTTATGAAGTTGCCTAAAGGTAAGAAAGCTTTGAAGAATAAGTGGGTGTTCAGGATCAAGCAGGAAGAACATAGCTCCCAACCACGATTCAAAACTAGACTGGTTGTGAAAGGATTCAATCAAAGAAAGGGTATTGATTTTGATCTTTTCACCAGTTGTGAAAATGACATCCATTCGGACAGTGCTCGGAACGGCCGCCAGTTGTAAACTGGAAATCGAGCAAATGGATGGAAAGACTACCTTCCTACATGGAGATTTGGAAGAAGAAATATACATGGAGCAGTCAGAGGGTTTAGAAAAAGAGGATTGTGTTTGCAAATTGAAGAAGAGCCTGTATGGCTTGAAGCAGGCACTGAGACAATGGTACAAGAAGTTTGAGTCTGTTATGGGGGAGCAAGGCTACAGAAAGACTACTTCATATCACTATGTTTCTATGAAGAAATTCTCTGATGATGACTATATTGTTTTTGCTCTATGTGGTTGATATAGTGACTGTTGATCAGAATTAATAGCTTGAAGAAACAGCTAAGTAATTCTTTTGCTATGAAAGACTTGGGACCAGCAAAGCAAATTCTTGGCATGAAGATCGAAGAGGCAAGAAATTATGATTGTCACAGGAGAAGTACATTGAGAAAGTACTTCAAAGTTTTAGAATGGAGAATGCTAAAGCGGTTAGTTGTCCTTTTACTAATCACTTTAAATTGAGTTCTAAACAGTGGCCTTCTACGGATGGAGAGAAGGAAGAAATGGAAAAGATTTCATATGCTTCAGCAGTTGGAAGCTTGATGTATGCCATGGTTTGTACACGGCTAGATATTGCTCATTCAGTCGGAGTAGTGAGTCAGTTTCTTTCAAATCCTGGAAAGGAACATTGGGCTGCAGTTAAATGGATTTTCAGATATCTTCGAGGTACGACCAAAGTATGTTTATGCTTTGGAGATGAGAAGCCAGTATTAGTCGGTTATACTGATGTAGATATGGCTAGGGATGTTGACTCGAGAAAGTCCACATCAAGGTATCTAATCACATTTGCAGGGGGAGATGTGTCATGGCAGTCAAGATTACAGAAGTGCATTGCTCTATCAACAACTGAAGCAGAATTCATAGCACTAACAGAAGCATGCAAAGAGTTGCTGTGGATGAAGAAGTTCTTGAATGAACTCGGAATTCATCAAGAATGATATTTGATATTCTGCGATAGCCAGAGTGCGATTCATCTTGGGAAGAATTCCTCCTTTCATTCAAGATCAAAGCATATTGATGTTAGATATCATTGGATCAGGGATGTACTGAAGATGAAGCAGCTACAGCTTGAGAAGATCCATATAGATGAAAATGGATCAGATATATTAACGAAGATCCTTCCAAAAGACAAGTTTGAATATTATCGATTAGCTGCAGGGATGATGGGGAATATGGTTAACGTCCCACTTGAGCGTGCAGGGGGAGAATTGTTGTGTTGTGCCCACTCAAGTGGGACCCACACAATTGGAAAAAAAAAAAAAGGAAAAGTCAAAAAGTTGGCAGCCAACTATTTAAAGGTTGGCAACCAACCATGGCATAAATGGAGAGCCGTGTGTGACTACCTCTCTTATAAATAGGAGAAGATTTGCTTCATTTGAGACACACCAACTAAGAGAACAATCTCACCGTTAGAGAGTTTTTTTCAGTTTTAAGAAAGGATTCTTGAAATTAAGGGTTTAGAAAAATAGTGAAGATTATTGGGGTGTTTTTTGCAAAACACTTTTGAGTGTCACTATTTTGTATTACTCTCTTTGTAAGCCTACTATTTTTAATAGTGGAAGAAATATTCGGAATTGGTCTGGTGGACGTATCTCTAAGCAGTTGATGGTGAACCACGTAAATTTCTGTGTGTCTCATTTTAATTTTTCCGCTGCTTAATTATTCTAGTATTTTTATTGCCGATATCCTTACAGTAATCATATTTGTTCAATATGCAGCGTGATTTGCTATTTTTCTGTTATATCTCTTCCTATAAAAATATCTATAATATTTTTTATAAATCCATGTCTTCAGCAGTTCAAATATATCCTTGTCTTGCATTTTTTTTTTTTTTTTTTTAAGTTTCAGATTAAAAATACCAACAGAATGGTATCAGAACCCTTTATATTGAGGGACCCGTGAGATTGAGTGAACCAAAAAGTTACACCCAAACACCAAACCCGTGAGATGGAGGGAGAATCAAACTTTGCTTCAATTGCTCCACCAATATTTGATGGAGTTAATTATCAGAGTTGGGTAGTTAGGATGAGTGTCCATCTTAAAGCTTTTGATCTTTGGGAAGCTGTAGAAGAAGACTACAAGATTCCTGCACTTAGAAAAAAAACCCATCATTTGCTCAGCTCAAGAGCTATAAGGAGAAAAAAACCAGGAAAGCCAAAGCCAAAAAGCTTGCCTATTTTCTGCTGTTTCACCCTCTATTCTCAATAGAATTATGAAATTAGAATCTGCTGCAAAAATTTGGCAATATCTTGAAAAAGAGTATTAAGAAAATGAGAGGGTAAAGAGCATGCAAATCATGAATTTAATTCGTGAATTTGAAATACAAAAAATGAAAGAGCTAGAAACAGTTAAAGGAATATGCTGACAGACTTCTCACCACTGTCAACAAGGTGAGACTTTTTGGTAAAGATTTTTCTGATGAGAGAATTGTTCAAAAAATTCTGGTTACATTACCTGAAAAAATATGAAGCAACAATTTCCTCTTCGGAGAATTCTAATGATTTGTCAAGTATCACCTTGGCAGAACTTTTAAATGCATTACAGGCCTTGGAACAAAAGAGAATTATGAGGAATGAAGGTTCTGATTAAAAATACCAACAAAAGGATATAAGTCCAAACTAAGAAAAACAAGATGAAAATCAATTTTAAAAAACCACAAGTTAACACAAATGTCCCAACACTTTTCCCCTTCATTTTGTTTGCTTTTGTCCTATTTAAATCCATAACCAGTGACCACATAATGCATGTGCTACCTCACAGAAAACAACGAATGTTTTACTACAAGAAATACTAGTATAGGAATTATAACTAAAATAAATTTAAAAGTCCTTAACACAGCCACTAGGGATCCACAAAGATTCAGCAACACGAGAATAAAGAATGATCAATGCGTGATCGAAATAATTCTAGCTAGGTCAACTAAAGTTCATTGGTTTGTATAAGCTTTCAATTTATTAAGAAGCATGTCAAGCTTCTAAATCTTAAAGATGAGTTCCTCTTTATGAATACCTTAGCTTTTAATTAAAAACAACTATGCAATAAATTAAGTAGCATGCGTACACATTGCTACCTGTACTGGTAAGTAAACATAATCATCAAAATGTTCAACAAGCATACCTGATAATAAATTCTTTGAAGACTCTCACAGTGGAGAGCTCCCCCTTTAGCCGCCCAAGGACTACGGTACTTATTATCTTCGTCATATTCACTTGACCCACCTCCAACTCCAAGCCAGCGACTGAATCGTTTAAAGCCAGATACGGCTGTGGCATCCGCTGTAAGGCTATCACCTGTTGCAAGCAACAATTATAATTCTTAAGATTATATATATGAACATAAAATAAGTCAAGCAAAACATGAAAATGATGTAAATGAATGTGGCATTTTGATCTGTCAAAGAGTCCTCTTATAAATATATTACCTGATATTAGATTCCTAAAGTTTCAAAAATATATGTATGATATGCATACTCGTAATCTTGTTTGAATCTTTTATCTCTTAAAATGAAAGTGGTACTGATCTCTAATAAGAAAAAACTCAATTCTCCGGAATAATCTCAATTTATGGAATTCTATCAAATCTAAAAGAAAACTCCTATTTCACCTTACATTTAAATTTCAGTATAGATTAACACCATTAAAGATCGAATTTTGCAAAAGAATAATTTAGCTAAAACCTTTTAGCATCAATTTTTAATAAAAATTCCAAGAGAATATTTTTCACAACATAATCTACCTTTATGTGAGTGAGAAACTGATCCAGAACGCCGTCCTGCATGGGTATGAAAATAAAAATTATAAATATTCCAATTTTTTAAACCAATGAGGTGATCATGCCAAAGACCAACAATTTACGGTACCTCCTCTTCGTGCTCCTTCCCTCCTCGCCCCATTCAAACCAGCGTACCTGTAAAAGAAATTTCGGTGGATCCGCAACGATATAATGGTGCCGTGCCGATTTGGGTTTATGTTCAGTGTTATCTCCCGCGTCTTTTTCCTACTGGATTTTGGGTGAACGACATTTCATTCCAAGTATAACACTGATTCGGGTTACTGGGTTCCAAATCTTTTCCTTTCTTTTATAAAATCGCATAAATAACATGAAATCAAACCACCGTAGAGCATTCTATATTTCTATATGTATTTATACAAAGCCCAACTGAAAAATAAGCTCAAAGCACTCGTTTTATTTAGCATTCTTTTTTTAAATATAAATTGAGTGTTTTTTTTTTATTTTTTGCAATGATTTGGTTGGGTTTTGGTATTTTCGCTCAATGCACCCTCTCTATTCAGTATTTCTAATTTTTATTTTTATGTTATTGCTAGTTTGATATCTGCTTGTTTATTTATTTTCTTTTCATATAATATTAAGTATCGATTACAATTTTTCTCTTATACTGTGCATATCTTTTTAAGTGTAAAACTTCCTCCCTGTTGATCAAGGCTTCCTTTATGCACTGAGCTAAAACTTCCTTGACCAATTAAGTTGTGTGAAGAGAATTCTCTGGTTGCTAGTTACAGATCCTTGTATGAAATTCAAGGAAGCCACCTACTATGAAAGTTACTGATTCTACTGACGTGGGGTTCTTTCTTGACTTTCTCCAACAAAATAGGCAGAACAATGTTATGAAAAACACAATTAAGCCAATGGTTACAGAAAGGATTATCACAATGGGAAATTTTTTATGCCTTTCTTCATGTTATGCGGGACATGCTGGCAAATGCAGTTCCTGGATACATCTGCAAAGATTTTTGTTCTGACTAAGTGCAAATGCACTTGCACTGAATGCTCCCTTTTGGGTACTTCACCATCAAGATTGTTCAATGAGAGATTCAAATATTGCAAAAAGGCAAGTTTCTCTAGCTCTTTTGGAATATTTCTTGACAAGTTGTTTCTTGACAGGTCTAAATGTTTGAGACCTCTCAAGGAAGAAAGGGACGAGGGAATGGGTCCTTGAAGGAAGTTACCTTGCATATTAAGGATTTCTATGCTTTGACAATCACCAACTGTTTGAGGAATTGCCCCAGACAGTTTGTTCTCTGCGCTTCATTTGACATGGTTAGGTGAAATCTTCAAGAAAGGGCTTCGATTTTAACTTGAGAAAGAAGTGAAATCTTTCTACTTTGGCTTGAACCAAACCAGTGTGGAAGGCTTCTCTGCCTTGAATCTAAATTCACAACTCATCAAGTTCTTTCTTTTTAAATATTCCCATTTGCTTAATCTTCCTCTTCCTTTTGAAACTATCATAAAACTCAGTCAACATGTGGCAGAAATTAATTGTGATATATTGGTTTTGTTTCTTTCTAGACAATTGCACATCAAATGGGATACACATTCAAAATCCAAGCAAGGTTATGTCAGTTGCATATTCTTCAACAATGGCTGCAAGAACCTTGAGAAAAAAAACAATAAAATTTGTCTAAACCCAGTCTATGGAGACATGGATCAAACTATTGAAAATAGAGATTTTTAAAAATCATTATTGCTTTTTTTTTTTTTTTTTTTTTTGAAAGGTAAGAAATATTACCATCTCAAGAAAATAAATATATATTTTTCATTAGTTTGATAAAAATAGCTGCAAGAACTTTGAAAAAAGAAAACAATAAAATTTATCTAAATTCAATATATAAATTCATTCATGGACTAAACTATTAAAAATAAAGATTTTTAAAAATTATTATTATTTAACTTTTTTTTTCCCCGATAAATCGTCAGAGAAATAAATATACATTTTTAAATAACAATGACTGCAAGAACCTTGAGAAAAAAAATTTTGTCTAAACGGAGTGTATAGATGTTATTGCTTTATTTTCTTTTTTTTTTCAATCAACTGTCAGAAATATTACGGTTTAAGGAAAATAAATATACATTTTGATTGGTTTGATACGGTAGCAAGGACACAGATATAGAGAATTCATTGTCAGAAAGAAGAAGTGGAAAGAGATTGATACTTGATTAAGTAATATGATATACCATAATATGAGGCCTAAGCCCACTTCATTCATTGGTTACCAATTACCATCTCCAGCATGCATATTGTTTTTTACTTATACATACTGCCTAAGCCCATTTCCAGGCCCAGGTCATGCTCTATTCGGGGATGGTGACACAGCCCAAGTATAGCCCATTTTCAGGCTGGCCCTCAATACCTGCCGAAACGACTTAACGTATAACTAACCAAAAATGCATTTCTGCCAGAGGCAGCCATTTGCAACGTCTCATCGGATGGCCTATACATTCAGAGATCGGACGGCGGAGTTCCGATCACTAACCCAAACTCTGAAGAAAATCGGAGGAATCACATCTGTTAATCAAGAAAATGATCGGTCTCCTTCAAAACCACAGACGTTGTCGACACTATATTCAAGATCCGAGTTCAACAAAAAGGCTTCTATGATCGGATTGGCCATCCACGAAACCTCTCAAAAGATCGCTCGGCTTGCCAAACGTAAACTCTCCTTTTTGTCTATCTCTGTATTTATTTATTTCTTTTTGAATTTTTTACTCTCGTTTAAGATATGAACTAAAAAGAGTTAGGAGCTGCTTTTGTAGCACAAGTAGTTAAGTCGAAGTAACTTAGTTGAAGCTGGTTAAAGATTGAAAATTGTACATATAACCATTTTAAGATTGGTGTAAATAGAAGAAAGGTACTAATTTGGTTGATTCAAGATTTAGGATTATTTGTTCGTAATTACGTTGTTGGATGGCTAAGCTGATTTAAATAGACTTAATTTTGATATGAGGCTATTGGGTTTAAGCAGTGGATAGTAAAAGAAGATGGATTTTGTTTTATTGCCTGATTTTAACTGTAAAACACTCGATTTGTGAGCTTTTTGAGATATCATCTTAAGAATGCTCCTGATTTTGTTTAATAAGCTGGCAGAGTAACGCATTTTTGAAAGCCCATTTATTTTCTATTGCTATAGAAAACTGGCTTTTTAGCTTTATTTTGTTTTACTCAATTGAAGCAATAGAAACTGTTCTGTTTATAGGAGAAGAAGACTGAGGTCAAGTATTTGTTGTCTTTCTTGCTGTTGGCTATTGGATTTAAGATGAATTTAGATTTCAGTAACTGGATAGCTTTGTGCTGACTTGGGATCCAATTTTCTGCGTCATTGTGCAGTTGCAAAGAGGTCATCAATGTTTGATGATCCGACTGTTGAAATACAGGAATTAACTGCCCTGATAAAGAATGATATTACAACAATGAATACAGCTCTCTCAGATCTGCAAATTCTTCAAAATATGGAAATAGCTGATGGGAATTATTCTCAGGATAGAGTAGTTCATTCTACGGCTGTCTGCGATGACTTGAAGAGCAAACTTATGGGAGCTACTAAAGAGCTTCAAGATGTGTTAACAACTAGAACAGAGGCTAGTGCTAAAAATAATTGTTATTACTTTGCTTACTTACAACCTGCTGACTGATGTCCCTCTCTACCTCTCTGGTTCTTTTCACGCACAGAATATGAAGGCTCATGAAAACAGGAAACAGATATTCTCCTCAAATGCTTCAAGAGAGAATCCTTTTATGAGTCAATCAAAACCCATGACTGAGCCTCCACCTTGGTCAAATTCAGCAAATGCATTCGGCAATTCAAAGCCCTCTGCGTAAGTTGAATCTTTGAAAATTTTAAGTATGCTAATTCCTTATGTCATATGCTGTCAATGTGAAACTGGACAAAGTGTCATTCCGATATATTTTTATATTTTACTGCTCCTAGTTAATTTTTAGTTTAGCTGTTAACAAGGTAAACATTTCCCATGCTTAAAATGTGTCACTGTCCTGGGTTTTCGTGTTTTGATCAACGTAATCTTGTGGTTAAATTAAACTTTTCCTTAACTAGTTATGTAAGCCAACATACTTCTTTAATTCCTTATATCCATAGGTGTGTGGTTAGCTTAATTTAGAGCTTATAAGGCAATCGTGATCAAAGCAACTTCAAAGTAATTGCCAACCAAAATAAAAAATGCTATTGCCCAGCTTGAATCTCTACTATAAGAATTTTGGCTGATTGAAATCTCTGTATCATTACATGTTTTAAGATTAATTGTTTTTTTGTTGTTTTCTTATTTTCCTTAAATATTTTGGTTATGGTTCTTGTTGTTTCTTATATATATATATATATATATATATATATATATATATATATATGTCGTTTTTAGAATCATAGTTTCCTGAATAGCGATTCATCTGCCTTTCCTCTCTTAACCAGATTGCCACCCAATGGTGTTCAAGTTGGCAACCAGTTGAGGTACGCTTTACACAACTCTGCGTGCTATGATTTACCTCTCATATATCAAGTTTTATGTTATTTGACTACATTGTTTGACTTTACTGTGGTGTTCATGGCTCTTACAAATTCTAATTCATGAACTTTTAAATTGACAATTCTAATTCATAATACTTGTGTGCATTATTATTAGGAACATCATTTTACTCTGGTTCCATTGAGCCGTTGAACATGTCAACACTCATTGGAGCACACAAGTTCTCCTAAAGTGGGTTGTTTCTTCTTTTTCCTTTTTTTTTTTTCTTTTATTCTTTATGAAACTTTCTTTTCATTGAAGACAAAAATTCATGAATTGATGCGAAAAGACGGCATATTTTCCTTCAAAAGAAATTAAATGGAGCATGGGAGTAAACACATAAAACCAAAAATATGAACCAGGAGCATGGAGCATCTCCTTTCGTACTTTTCCTGCAGATGTTTTGAGACCCTTGGAAACAGTGTTGCCTTGCTTAAGCAGTCTGCATTATATATTTCAAGGAATAACATGAAATTTGACCCAGTTGATAACATCATGGCTTTTCTTCCTTGGGAGGTATAGTGGTGCTAATTCTGCTCTATCCACATGTCAAACTATACTAGCTTCCTGATTGTCAATGTCGACCCCAGCATCTGAATTAGCTTTAGAGTGGACACCAGCTGCCATTGTTAGTCATTCAACTTTGTGAAATAAAATGGTTTCTGTAGATCTTACATTAAAGTACAATTTCTTCGATTCAAAAGCATAGTCAGCTACAGAGAGGCATTTCTAGTGGAAGTGAAACTGATGGTTTAGGAATTGTTGATATTGATACCATGTGCTAAGTTCTAAGTTGGCAGGTTTTGCAAGGCTTCAAAATTATAAGGTTGACACTTGACAAGCTTACTCACCAAGCCGATTCTCCATTGACAATCCTTTTCTTTTTATTAGTGATGACTGTTCCTTGTTAATTCTGTTTGGTTTTGCCTTTCCTGAAAATGATTTAGTTTGCTTTAAACCTTAATATTACAGACGCAGGGCAGCTGTGGACAGCACTCCTTCCCACCATATGGAAATGTCCATGTTACAGCAGGTTGTTCCAAGGCAGGAAAACTACACTCAAAGTCGAGCTGTTGCTCTTCACAATGTGGAATCTACAATTTCAGAACTTGGCGGAATTTTTACGCATTTAGCTACAGTGGTTGCACAGCAAGGGGAGCTTGCCATCAGGTCCGCTTATTCTTTTGGATATATGATGTTAGGGACTTTAGAAGTAAAAAGTTCTTGATCCATCTATCTTGTGATTTCTATTATGAGAAAGGGTGATGTCTGGAAGACCTAGAACTTTGATCAGATTTTCAATTTTAGCCGGTGCTTTTGTTCATATATTTTCTAGTTACTTTCATTTTATTTCAATTTTGGCAAGCATAGGATCCTCAGTCTGGGGTTTCTCATACCACCACCAGCCAGGCACTGGCGGATATTGAACCTTCAACATCCTACAGCTGGCCACAATTGAATCAAAATGAAAGTTAGATAATATAATTAATACTTGGAGAGAGCCACAATTGAAATCTGTAACAGGATCAGGTTCTTTTGGCCATTAATCCCTTGCATAATAGTTCATTTATATTTCTGGTTGCATTAATGCTTGATTGACTCACGCAGGATTGATGATAACATGGATGAGTCCTTGGCCAACGTTGAAGGTGCTCGCAATTCTCTATTGAGGCATCTTAATCAAATATCATCAAACAGGTGGCTTTTAATCAAGATATTTGCTGTCATAATATTTTTCCTAATGGTGTTCATCATCTTTGTGGCTTGAACATGATTACTGAGACCAACAGATCAATTTATCTCTGTTCGTACGGTATTTTTATAACACTCATCATACTCACTAAGCATATCTGCAGAGAGTAAGTTCCATATTTTGTAAATTTATTCAGTATTTCATTCATATTTTTGCTGTAGCTTGTAGAAGCTTAGATATATAGCTATAGACATAGATACTGGCAAATTTTACTTGTAAAGTGTTATTGATTCTGATTTCTGATTGTAATACAAAAAACCAGCAAAATTCTATAACTTTGGTTTTTAATTTAGAGTGCAAATTTTTCTCATCTTCTTGGCTTCACATTGCAAAATCTGTGATTGAACTAGAGAACTAGTTAATATTATCAGTCTGTTACTTTACTTGTGATTTGGAAGTTATGAATTCGACCTACGAAAATAGGGAAATGATATGTAGAACAATCATTTTTAAAATCCGTAAATATAGAATGCTTCGTACACTGAATCAATGTTCTCTTTTGTTATTCTTTTAATAATCTACCGTATTACCAAATGCTTAAAAGAATATAAGATGCCAAATAACGACTGCTAATTTAAATAGACTCTGAACCTCCATGTCTCCTTCTGCTAAGACATTGCACAATTACATAACAACATTAACACGTCATGTTGTTCTGATATGACCTTTAAAACTCTAATTAAAATTTATATTGAAGTGTGTGGTCGGTTTGTCTATTGGTTAATTTTCTTATCATTACAGTATTAGTGACTACGATGCTCTAACTTCTTTTAGGTAACAATTGCTTTCGGGAAGGGCTTGTTTTTTTTTAAAAAAAAAAAGTGATTGTGATAAATACATTTATGAAAATTACATAATGTGATCACAATATTTGCTGTACATCTTAGACACATTGATATATATAAAAAAAAATTACTAATATAAAGGTAGTTTAGATGGGGAATTTAAACATTTTATGCATTTATTATATTCCTTTGTTAGGTCAAAAAAAATTATCCATAATTCAAAAAATTGATAAATTTCATTATTAATTTTCATTCCACCATTTTGGAAGGAAAATAAATCTTATCTTAATTCCATTTTTTTAAATTAACAATGGGGTTTTTATCAGTGATGGAATTAAAACCATTTGATTTTATTTTAAAAATATCATTCAAATCCAATAATTTTATTTTCCAAGTAAACAATAAATGTAAAAAATTTCATAAATTTATAATCCTTTTAGATTTTATATCTAGATTTCGAAAATTTTACAATTTTCACTTTCCATCGATTCAAATTAGGGTCACTATGACACTTCAAACAATTACTAGAATGAGCAATTACTATCATTTCAAGTTTCAACTAAACGAAAATTTAAAAAAAAAAAAAAAAAAAAAAGAAACCTCTGATCATTAATAAAATAAAATAAATATACTTACCAATTAACTACATATTTTAGTATTGAAACAAGAATTATTAATTATATGCTACGTAGGGCTTATCATAAATAAATGGTGAATCCCACGAATGGAATCTGCATGTGAAAGACACATTATTCTATTACCAAAGAGAGTATAACAATATATATCTACTGTAGAATAATTTTAATAACTTCACAAAATATATAAGAAGCTGAAATGTGCTTCCAATGTTGCGATGTGTGGAGTTGATGTTTCCAGATCTTATATCATTTGTGGATTAGCATATCTTATCAAAATTATCAAAATCTAGACCGCGTCCGACAATAACTTTTTAAGTGATTTTTAACGTTTTGATCCATCAAAACACTAAATGCTATTTTTTTTATAATGTTCAGTAATTAACATAACGTTTGAACTAGCTTTTAGAAGTTGATATAGTGTTTTATAAAATATTACTCATGTTATGTTTAACTTTTAGCATTTTGTACATAGGTACTCAAACAGTTAGCAACTGACGCTACTAAAACAGTTAATAGTTACCAAAACAGTTAATTTTACCGACCATGCCCTTAATAAAATATACATTCAGTTTCTGTCTTGTAAAAAAAAAAAAAAAGACTGAATATTCTTATTAGGTATATGTTGTGTATGATTTTGTACATATTGATTCATATTCCATTTAAAGCTTGTATGACAGGGCAAACACAGTATATGAATTACCATATATAGCTTTGTATTGATGAAGAAGCAACCAACCAATCCTACAGTCTGTAAATATAATTGATGAGTTGAGCATATAATGTCTATATTATAAGAGATGGTGGGAGAATCCACTATGTTATTTGCTTCAGAATCTCTTCTTTTTCTCTATTTTTTTTTTTTTTTTACAAATTTTTTGGACAGCCAAAATATGCAGTGGGTGTCTCAATATCTGTTGTTTGCCACAATCCCAAGTCTTGAAAGTTGAAAGTAGCAGTAAAGAATACAAGTAGCTAGTGGGAAACAGGAAAATAGCATGCTTGACAAGCAAATATGCAGAGAGAGACCTTGACTTAGACTTTTCTATGTACAATCAAAACAGAAATTCTTAGGCAGACTTAATCGGTCTATCACGTTACCTATAAATTCACCCTATGAAGTAAAGCCAAATCAGCATTTTTTTTGTCCGTCCCACGTTAGTAACTCCTAAACCAGTGGAATTACATTTCCTATCTCTAACTAAACAGGAAACATGAAAGAATTTCTTACCAGTAGCGTTAGAAAGCCTCTTTATACAATTGAAAACTTTTTTTTTTCTCCATTCCCAACTTGTTTTTGATTGGTCTATTGCCAATTGAAAGGACTGAAGAAGCTGCCTAGATTCCCATATCATATGCATTCTAAGAAAATTAATTGATTATCATATTAATTGATTTTTGAAAATTAATTGATTTCGGTGAAACTATAATGCATGTTACTATTAATTCTACATCAATAGAGCATAGTTCGCAGTCATTAGATTATGAATGAGAGACCTAATATTTGTGCAACCATTTCGTACTCTCCTTCATCGTGATTCAACATTGCTATAGAGAAGCAAACCAGGTGACTGATAAATTTGGGTAATATGCTATGGAGAAACAAGAATTTCATGTTTTTATATTTTTTAGATATTTTAAAATAATATAAAAGGTATTTTTAATATTAAATTAAAATGAAAACTCTTCAAATTTGGAAAGAATAAAAAAAAAAAACTAGTACAGTAATTAAAAAAGTAAAAAATATTATTTAAATAATAGATTAATAATCCGGTAACCTATTATAACATGTTTATTAGTAAGTAGATTAGAAATTCTGTATGGATACAAAATTTCACTTGCTTCTCTAAGCCGCTACTTAAATTGATTTTAACAGAACCAATACGAAAAAATTGTCAATTAAATTTATAAATTTATTTTTAAAGGTGAATTTCATAATTATAAAAAATTCAAATTAAACTATTTAACAAGTATTCTAAAATTGCTTCTTTTTAAAAATATATATATTTATATATATTTATTTATTTGCCTCTCGACAAAAATCTTGAATATTAGATTTGTATGGGAAACTTTTTCTGCTCAATATAATTTGCTCATAAGACTAAGGAAAAATCTTTTGATTTTGGGCTACAAGATATATGAAAAGAACTATAGCTTGATATGACATGCATAGAAGGTTAGGCTGATTTCACTATCTTCTTCTTCCTTTTTTTTTTTTTTTTTTTCTTTTCTTTTCCAAAATCTCAACTTTCCATTATTACTCTAGCAAGATAAGGCCTTAGGCTTCCCACCCATGTTGCTAAGAATCTTCATTTTCATTACGTAATTTGCTGAATTGGTTAAAAGTGGTTTTTAGGCTCTCTTGTCTCATAAAGCTTTTCCATTGCATTACCAAAAAGTTTCAGAACTTAGATAACTATTATTTGGCTTTTTAAGTTGACATATATCTCCATTGGCCACTTTGTTTTAGGGTTACCTTAAACACTAGAAATACCCTTATTTTTTAAGGCACTTTTAGCGCAATAACCATTTTTCTTTCTATCAAACTTAATGGTGACATTAATGTGGGAGGCAAAAATGTCCATTACAATGGCATATAAGAAAATGCTTGCTCAAAACAGTGAAAAAGCATAGGTAATAGGTGTTAGAAAATATTCAGTGACACAAAGAGGTCTTTTTGCTAAAATAAACAAGACCAAAGCAAAATTGCAAGCCAAAAATGGCAGACAGATGACTCTAATAATATTTTACATGTCTTCAATTTGCGTGATAGAATTGAAAGATGAAGTAAAGTGCTTGAAAAGACCTAATGGGTTTACCTATTGTACAGAAATATTGTTGAGAGAATTATTTGAAGTTATATTATGAGTAAATTTGGCTGAATACATAATTTCATTTCTGAAAGTTTGTTATTTTAATTTTACGGCACTCTGTACTTTTGTTTTGACCTAAACAATTCAATTTATAAAATTATATCAATTAAACACTTCAATTTGTAAAATTATTTTATGCTTGAACTTGCAAAATTAGATCAATTAAACATTCATTAAAAAATTGAAATTTATGAAATCTATTGTTTCATTAGTCATGCTAACTATATATCAATTCGATATTTTTATAGATAAAAGTCAAAAACTTTAAAAGTTATTGGTATTTGTCAGAAGACGTGTAATATTATCAAAATTTACAAATTTAAGTACACAATAATAAAAATGCAAAATTCAACGGTAAATGTATGTATTTAGTCAAATTTTATTTTTGATATGGAAAAAATATCATATCATAATGAATGAAAATAATAAAAATAAAAAATAAATAAAGGGGGCAGCTGATTTTGATGAAAGGAAGAGTTTGTGGTAGACACGTGACCATGTTGAGGGGAGAAAGGGGGCTCGTAGTGGATTTATTACATATTTCTGTCATTTGATGTTCTTTGCCTGCTTTGTTTTGTTCAGGCAAATAAAGTTTTGATGGAACCTTTCCTTGAGATTAATAAGGCCATATTTGACTTCCTTCGATGGTGAACTTGCACACATTTGCCTCCTCTCCAATTGCCAAACATCTAGAAAAGAAAATTCCAGGATTATATTTCGAGGTTCTTGCAACCAAGTTGCTCATTTAGTCCTTATGTGAAATTATATCAAAACTGAATATCTTAGTGATTAAATCTTTCTTTCTTTCATTATTGTTAAATAGAATATGCACATATCGATATGCATTTGTGTACATCATAAGATTAGTCATTTTTATCAATCGAATATTTATACAATATAAAATAAAAAGTCGAGAATTTAAATTTTAATAATCCCAACTAGGCATGGCCGGTTCACTGAACCGCCGGATCAAATTTTTTAAAATGTTGAACTTGAACCGGCCCTTGAACTGTCGGTTCCGTTCGGTTCCGGCGCGATTTCGATGAACCGACTATTCTGTTCACGGTTTCCAGCGATATATGTTTTTTTAAAAAAAAAAATCGGTTTTAATGTTATATCTTTTTTTCGTACATATTAATATGAGTTTAAAAAATATTAGTAAATTTTATTTTAAATAAATTTTAGAATGTTTATACTCATATAGGAATAAAATTAATTTATTTTACAAAATAATCAAATAAATTATCACTTTATTTTGTTTAAATGCTATTAATTAAATAAATTATAAGAAAATTTTGAAAAATGCTTCAAAAGAATGTAATTTTAAACTTAGCAAACAATTTAAAAGGGTAAAAAAAAAAGTTAAAAATAATATAAGTTTAGACTAAATATTTCTCTCTTTTTTTACCATTTTACTTTTTAGATTTTTAACTTTTAAAGTAAAGTGTATTTAAAAAAAAAAAATCTAAAGTATATCACGTAGTATAATATTATTGAGACTAATAGAGATGTATAAAATAAGATAAGTGATTATCATTTTGAAAATAAAAATAGAAAATTTTCGGTTCAAACCAGACTAGAACCGTCGGTTAACTATCGGTTCTGCGCCGGTTCTGGTTCATATTTTAACATTCACATGGACTTTAACCGGCCTTGAACCGCCGATTTCGGTTCGTCTACAATATGGTTCAGTTCTGATTCAAATCAAACCAGTGGCCATGCCTAATCCCAACTTGGATTCTAAATTGACGGGTTAGTGTGAGCTTATCCATGTGGTTATGCACCCTTCGAATAGAAATTAATCCATTTTCTAAAAGATCCTAGCTTTTGTATTTTGGTGGGTCTCCGAGATCCTTTCGATGACCTATGTTGATTAAAGAGATATATATATATGATGCGATCGATTGCATAAAGCACGTGGCAACAACGAAACCGAGAAAAATATATATAAAAGATAGTTCTCTTCTCTTTTATTGGTATTTTCTATTATAGTATTTGATTAGCATTAGTTAGCAATATCGACTCAATGAATCTTTTTTTCTGTGATGAACTTTTCACACCGGTCTTATAATTGAATGTTTCTTCTTTAATAGTTTCTTGATGTATTGAAATGGAAAATATTATTTTCGCTATTTACAAATGTACGACAACCAAAAATTTACTAATAAACAAAATCGAAAATATGAATTTAAGAAAATGGTTGTTATTAACCCTAATTATATAGTTTGTTACCCTTTTTTTTTTTGGTTTAATGATAAAACATGATTTGGGCAAATAATCATATAAGGTAATTCTATTTCCTTAACAATCACCCCAAAGTATATAATCATTTCTTTACACCTAAAACTATATTTGAACTATCAATTGCATAAAAAGATGACTAATCAAGTAATAAAAGCATACACAAAGTATAGAAAGTTGAGAATTAATTATAAAGCTTGCAATGACCATTATGATGGCAACTTTGGTGGTTAGAGCCAAGAAGTTAATGCATATACTCCATACCTAACCAAAGCTAGGCTATAGCTAGCTTTACAATAGCATCCATTTTCTCTTAAGTTAAAAGAAAGTCAAGTCTAACAAGAGATTAAAATGAACTATAATGGCAATAGATTTAGTATTTATTTGGTGATTACTTGTTTAGCCAGATTTGATAATGTAAAAGTACATTACACACTTCACGAGAAGCTATCAATTTGGAATCATGAGTAGTTTGGTTGATTTTTTTACTTATCTGAGAAATTGGAGGTTTGAGTTCGAGTCCTCTCTGTCCCTATTGTATAATCCGTAGTGTTATTTCGGCCCATCAGAACTCCCAATGAATAAAAAAAAAAAACAAAGAAAGCTACCAATTTGGAGTTAATATTCTTAATTAACTCCTAAAACCAAAATCTTTTCAATTAACTCCTAAAGATGTATTTGCACATTTTAATTTATCTTTTTGGAGCAAACCCAATGTTGACATATCCTAAACTCCTTAACCATGGGACCACTAACTATTAATTACACATCTTATTATATAATTAATTCTTGAAATTGGTTCCACTAATTAAACCTTCAATAATTAATAAAGAAAGATTTATATATTATGAATAATTGCACTTGATATTATATTATCTAATGATTATACGAAATAAAACAACTGTAGTTGGGTCCAAAACCTAGAATTAGATAAGCCAAATCCTAGGACCCATACAGAATCATGTATTTGTAGGGGAGTGATTACTAGATAGTCATGCTAGTAGAAATTAATGATGCTTTTATTCCACATGAACAAACATTCTCAAACAACTAAATGCAATAAAGTTTGTCCTTTTCTTTTAAATTTTTTCCCTTTCTTGTATTTTCCTAATTATTAATATAGTTGATAATATCTTTAAATTTATTTGCAATAGTGACCGGGCAATCGCGAAGCTACCTTGATGACTTTCACTAGGATTGAACTCTGGCCGTTCAACAAAATGTAACATAACTTCACCACTTTACCCCTTAAATTATGTATTCAAGCATTTACCCCGCATTTAAACACTAGCTTCGCCCCGTAACTGGGTATGTATCTTATAATATAGACTCAAATACATTTCTTTTTAAAACACTTCGCATGTACTAAAATGAAACTTCACATATTGGTGAGGCTCAGAGGCAGCTTGAACTGGGGAAGGACATAACTACAGTTAAGCTTCCCATACATATTTCTCAAAGCAATTTTGGTCAGAATAAAGTTTAGGGAATTTTCTAACGAAGAGAGAGAGAGAGAGAGTTTGGGGAATTTTGAAATATGATATGAATAGCATTGACATGTCAAATGATGATTTCTACCCCACTAAATATTGAAAACCTTGAAAGCATATTGTAGAGTGTTAATTGGATGCCAAAAAGCAACTCCTAGGATGCTTGTTCAAACCCTAAATAATACAGATTCTGAAGAGTAGATAGTGACAGAAAATACCAAGGATAAGCTATATAAAGGAAAAGCTTGGAGCTCATAATGAACGCTTATTCTGATATATCCAAAGAGAAGCTTTTCAAGATTAGGAAAAGCCAATATATTTATTTCATTCTTTGTCATAACCCATTGGAACTTCAATCAATATTCTTAAACTTGTGGGTTCTCTCGAGTTCCTTCCAATCATCTTCCATCCTAAAGAAGTTTTAGTTAATACTCCAAAAAAAAAAAACTAGTTTTAGTTTATATATATATATATATATATATATATATATATATATTTGAAATGAAAATTTAAATTTTCAATTGGAATAACAATTCTTTAAAAGAAATAGTTCTGATTGAGAGTTCAAATTCATAACCAGTAAACAGTAATATTAAATCAAAACTCATTATTTCATGCTTATAGGATCAAGGGTCTATTCGGCAGATTAGCTATTTCGACAGCTGTCAGCTGTTTAGTATTGTTTACCTGTTAGTTGTTTGAATATCTTTTCATGAAAAACTAAAAAGCTAAATGTTACATGAGTTAACTTTTTTATATGACGCCATCTAACTTTTAAAATTTAATTCAAATATTATGCTATCGAACACTATAAAAAATAATGTTTAGCGTTTTGATCAGTCAAATTGCTAAAAGCTACTTTAAAAAGTTGTTGCCGAACAACCTAAATATTTTACTTTATAAAATTAAAATAAAAATGTTAATAACTCAACCTTGAAAAATTTTTATGTACAAAAAAAAAAAATTATATTCAAATTAAATATTAACATAAGCCATTAAATTAGGTAATTAACTAGCTAAGAAGAATACTTGTAATTATAATATGCTGGCTGCATTAGGACATGCTACCAAAATCACAATTATAATTATAATTATACTTAGCAACAAACTTTTCCATAGGCATGTATATATTAATTAATCTCCCAACTACTTATTAATTTACAATTTTTATATGTATTAAAGGTTACTTTATTTATTTATTTATATAACAACACTACTTAGCTTTAACAACAAATGGAAAGACAGGTTTAAATTAATAACACATGTTTCATAAGAAGCTACTTTAGATGTTTGTCTACAAATAATGTATCTAATAATATTTCCCTAATTTGTCTTTTTTTTTTAATTTAATATGTAAATCATTTTTTATGAAAAGAAATCCAAAGGTGTAGGTAAAATATAGATAGTTTTGACTCCAAGTCTACATAATGTCATTTTGTTTAGTAGTAATCAATGAGATACACCCAACTTAATCATTATTTATTTATTTATTTATTAGCTATTAGTATAACATATACGTATGTGATTAGTCCTTGTTACTTTCTTTAAGATTATCTAATTTATTTATTCAATTTCAAATCATTTGATTGCCAATGGAATACTTTCACTTTGGAAATAAAATTTATTTTGTTTTTTGCCTAACAACAAATATTAAATTTTCTAAATATATTTTTATATTTGAAAATTTTAATTTATATTAAATATTTAAGTAAAAATTTTGACCAAAACAAACATATCTTATTAAAAAAATAAAATTAACATGGCCTTTATTAAATTTAAATGTTAATTTTTTTTTTCTCATTAAGATAATTCGAACTTAGAGACTGATTTGTTAATGGAAACCATTATGAATATATATTTTTTTAAGGATAGTCTTATTAATTAAATATTAATCATTGTTTAAGATTTATAATATGGATTTGAAAAATATTAAATTTATCAGAAGTTAGTCTGCTCAAATAAATATTTTTCTTCATAAAATAAAGTTGGTAAACCAACTCACAAATAATTCTAGTAACCATTTTATTTTATATAAAAAAAATTTTCCCTTGTGTTCAATATATGGATTTGACAATTGCCAATTGAATTAAGTGGACAAAAGCAGGAATTGACTTGATGACAATAATTTAAAGACTGAATCCAATTATATCATCCTGACTATTCTTATTGTTAGAATAAATAAATAGAGAAAAGAAGAAAAAGATTAGGATAATGGTCCTAGAAAAAAAAAAAAAATCACCAAGATGAGAGGGAGACCACACAAGTTAAACTTGAATTATTAGTCAATAGAGAGAGGAAAAGTGAGACAGAGAGCATATTTATTCATGAAGAAAAGTGAAAAAAAAAAAAAAAAAAAAAAAAAAAAAGGAACCAAAGTGAGAAGATGAAGATGGGTCCATCACCCAGTCTTATAATCTCATTCTCATATGGTAAAGTGTTACATTTTTTTAATTCGCTGGAGTCTCGTTGCGCGAAAATAACATTTCGGATTACACAATAGAAAAACTCTTAACTCTCCTTTTAGCTTACTCAATTGGTAAAACACTGTAGTTAAAAAAAATTTCAAATTTGAAACTTATTACTCTTCACATAAATGAAAAGACCGATCGAATTACCGTCTCATTAATTATATAAACTTATTTTTATATATAAATTCAATTTGATTCAGTTATTTTAATTTTTTTTATTATAAATTGAATCAAACTGAATACTAAAAAAAAAATTGAATACTTAACCAAATCAAAATAGCTGAATCGAACTTAATTGTATATTTTTCAAAAAAATGAAAAAATAGGAAATAAAAATGAAGATGGGACCCTTCATCATCATGAGCTAACAGCCGTTAATGACGCTATCAACCACTAAATGCCCATACTGAAAATCAGTAAATCACATAACAAAAAAAGATTGGATGCTCCTAACTTTTGACTATAAAAGTAAGCAGTTCACCAAATTCATGACAATAATATTAGTCCTTTGACAACGCTTTACAACTAATTAATTAAATAAAAATAAAATTTTTACCTCCTTTAACGTTTAAATTCTGAATTCAAAAATCATACTCGATTAATATTTAAATAGATGTATTTTTTTTACATCGTTGAATATATAAATTAATTAATATATTATATAAATTTATTTTTTCATATTATTAATATTAATGTTATATGAAGTATGCATGTTTCAATTAAGAATTTAAGACTGTATTTTCAATTTGAATAATTTTAAAAATGGATTATTTCTAAAGTGTTAAAGGAAAATTTTTTTTCTTCATGCAATAACGTTAGAAATACAATATTCTGATATGAAATTCAAAATGACCTAATACAATTAACTAATCAAGATTAGTTATTCTTGGAAAGTAATTAATTAATTTAAATATATTATAATTATATATTAATTAAATGAACGTAGATGTGTGGTCCAATTATTAGTAGTACAATTAAGCTAAAATCTTCACAAGTTGGATTATTTTTTAATAGAATCAGTCACATCATTGACATGCAAATCATTTTTGATTTGAATTAAAATAACAAATATTCTCTTCTCGTGATTCATGAATACTTCGTGCGACTTGAAGTTTAATTTCGATAAACTATTTAGTTGTTTCGTCAAAAAATATTACTTTTTTCATTATATATTTTGTAATATTTGACTATTTAATCTTTTATTTAATGTAATATTTTTTTTTAGTCCCTTAAATTTACTATTTTCATCGGTATTTAATGGTCAAAGTAGTCATCCTAAATAGTTTAATAGGCTAAATTTCTAAACCTTAGAGAAGAATATGTGAATTTTTTAACATAAAGTACGATGATTAGTAATTTGGTCAAAGTTTACAGACCAAATAGTAATTCCTCCTTTTTAAATATTGATATAAATTAATCATTTAAGGAAATAATATATTTCTAAAACATTATGATAAACAAAATATTACCATTAATTAGATTAAACAAATTATATTTTTTTCAATAACAATTATGTTTTTATTTATTATCTAGCATTAAAAACGAGTTGATGAGATACAAAAATAGTAGTCAATGAATTTAGTAATATTTATACAAAAATATGCCAATTTTATTTTTGATAAAAAATATTTAACATTAAATAATTGCAAAATATTTAAAATGCAATAATGCTTTGTGTTAAACTAGATTGGAAAGGTCAACTTAATCCATTATTAACTTATACCTAATTAATAGCAAATGGTGGGGAAAATCTTGATAATTAAGATTATTTTCTTACAAGAAATAATTAGTAAAATTAGAGAAGATTTTGAGAAATTATAGCAAAATACTTTTCGTCTAAGAAACCACCTAACATTATAAGACATGGAGCTCTTTTTTGTTGCTAGGACATGAAACCAAGTTGATTTTAGCATTGTCTATCTTATGTATGGTGGCAAGTAGACAAGAGTTACCGTGTTGTCATCAAATTAATAGGTTTAAGGTTGTGTTGGCAACAATCTTTCAAATAGCTTTTATTTTTTATAATACTCGAGAATATAACATTTGAATTAGCTTTTAAAATTAAGATAGTATTTTATAAAAAGTTAACACATGTAACGCTTTATGAAAAGTTACTCAAACATCTAAACAGCTAATTTTGCCGAACATACTCTAATTATCATTGTTATGAATACAAATACGAGTATGTCAAATTAAAAAGGAAAAACATTATTTGTTAGATTAAATTTAAAAAATATATAAAGAGTATTTAATAAAGAAAGAAGCTATAAATCTCGAAAGAAAATTAAGAAAATTAGTTTCATATTCAAAATATTTGTGAGAGTACACAAACAAAATATATATTAACATTATAAATATTGATGGATGGTGTTAAAGCTTTGACCATTCAAAAGACTTTGTTTTTTGGGCAAGCTAATCTTAATAAGTTTGGATATTTGTTAATTGTTATTCTAAATTTGTCATATTTATAATGCTTTGCTTGTCACCACATATTTATCAAGTAGTGCGTTTAATACGTTTATCAATCTAATTTGCGTTTAACACCTATAAAAGAGATATTATTATTATTATTATTATTATTATTAAAAGATATAAACAAAGATAAATGAATAATAAAAAAAAAATACAATAATGACTTTTTTATAATGAGAAAAAGAATAATAGATAGATACATATTCAAGAGTATGGATTGAGAATAATGAAATTTATAGAAATAAATAAAAATAAATAAAATAATAGGTGTATTAATTAGTTTGATTTATTTTATAATTAACATAAAAAATAACTCCTCGTATTATTAAAATCTACAAATAAAGCAATTGAGCTACCATATATGAGGAACTCCATCATATTTAATACAATTTAATTTAAAAAATAACCTTCTATATCATTAAATTCATAAATTAAGTAATTTCTTTATATCATTAAAAGCTATATAAATTGTTACTAAATATATCATTAATTTTCTAACCTTATATTAATTAATTATGCTTAGCATAATTTAATTTAATCAATAAACAATTATAAATTCAATTTATTTTCAAATAAATAATTAAAAACACCTATGGCATTTAATAAACATATAATTTTTGAAGGATGCATGTTGATTTGGAACAATATTAAAGTATTATCCATGTTAATGTAATTTAAAGTTAAAACATTAATTTATATCATCTTAAAGAAATATTACTATTAATAATTTCATTAATAGTTTTTTCTATTATTAAAATATTTTAATTTATTTTTAGTAATTAATGAATTTATTTTTCATTTTAAAAAATTTTTTGATTACATTATAATTTAACTTTCTTTTAATTTAGACATTAATTCAGCTGGATTTAATATCATAATAATATTAATGATTTTTTTAGCTTTTCTAATTAATAATATCATTGAGTTTCTTTCAAATAATAAAACGTTACAGTTTCCTTTTATTAATTACTGAGATTAATGTATTATTACTAATATTTTAAATTTCTTTTTTAATATGTAATCATTAATACTTTTAAATAATAACAAAATTGCATATCAGCAAAATGCACATGTATATGACTAGTTTTAATAAAATTTTGATCATTTTCAAAAAAAAAAAAAAAAAAAAAAATCGATCTAAACACAATTATTTCACAAAACAAAAAATATAAAATTTCAAATTTACACTAAATATGAGAATTTAAATACGCTTTAATTTACTTTTCTTTTTTGAGAAATATAATTCATTACCCTCTAATTTACTTATTTAGAATTAAGCAGAAGAAATTATTTTTTTCTTGCCTTTTAGATCCCAGAGAATTTAAATTACAAGAATTCAATTTCCATGGATTTGGATCTCTACCAAACTCAGTTAAAAAGGGTATCATAGTAAGCTAAGACAAAAAAGAAAAAACGCCAAACGCCATATAAGGAAGTACACACACAAATGACAAAGGTCTCTCTCATCTCTGAACCATCTGTTAAACATATAACAGAAACACTATAAGCTAAGCAGAGCAAGAAAAAACCAAAAAAATAAACAAAAAAGAAATATGTTCTCTACTTCTTAAAACTCTATAAGGCAGTTTTTTTCTGGAAAACCACATACCTCTTGTAGCTTCCTTTCTCTCTCAGGTGTTCTTTTTCTGTCAGAATTCTTTTGTTGTTTCTTGCTCAAAGTTTTCTTTCAAGAGAGAAAAAAGAAAGAAATTTTCTTGCACTTTGCTTTATTATCATTTTTTTTAAGATTTGACAGTGCTAGTTGCCTAGTTCTTTGAGGTGAAAGCAGCATTTAGTAGAAAGAGTATCCGGGTGAGTGTAAGAAAGGACATTTGATTTAATGCAGTACTGACAATCTTGGAATTGTCAGGATTTGTTTTCCAGAGTTTAAAAATCCTTTTTCTAATCTGGCAGACTATAACCACTCTACATTAAAAATAGTCTGTAACAGCCGTTTTTAGACTTGATTCGAAGCACTGGCTTCATAAGAAACGAGAGAAGCACACTCAAGTGAAAAAGCACTTCTTTTGGGGAGTTAAAGAAGCTGCAGATTTGCAGTAATTTGATACATTTGTCAATAAAAAGGTCTGGTAGTGAAATTTCCCCTCTCTTTTCCCCATTATAAATACAAGTGGGATATAGATTTCCAAATTCAAGTAATCTTTAAGTAAAATCTTTCTGGTTCTTGATTCCTTGTTGTTTATTTGTTATATTCTCAAAAAATGAGATTATATTTGCTGATTGTTTTTGAAGGAATTTTTGGAATGCTCAAAGGAATTTAGAATAGAGAAGATAGAAAAAATAGTATTGTATGTAGCCTTCTTTCTCTTCTGGCTCTTGTATAATATAGGCTTAAAAGATAACCGTTTAGATTGAGATGAGATAGTTGAGAGATTCTCTCACTGCCTCCTTATTTGTAAAACCGTTTGAAGATTAGTAGAGATTGTTTTAGGGATTTAGAGGGTCTTTAGCAGATATGATAGTATTATTAATGATTCTAAATGATTCATATTATCAATTTGGTTTTGGTTTCTGGGTTTTGCTCAAAATCTTTACTTGATATTGTTTCAGATCTGTAAAGTAGTGAAGCAAAAATGATATCACAAAAGCAAGCAGAGGAAGAAATGGTGTCTAGATTTAATGAAACTGAACATGAAGAGAAAGATGAAGAGAAAGGAGAAGATGACTCCATTTTTAGCATCAAAAGCATTCTTTGGCATGGTGGTTCTGTTTATGATGCCTGGTTTAGCTGCGCTTCAAATCAGGTTAGTCGTAACAGTAACAGTTAAAATTCAATTTTGACTAGAACTGTACAAACTGTAATGTTTTTCATTGGCCCTTTAAATTATTTTTTTTTTTGGGTGGTTACAGGTCGCTCAGGTTCTGTTGACACTGCCGTACTCTTTCTCCCAAATGGGAATGCTTTCTGGAATAATTTTGCAGGTATTTTATGGAGTTCTTGGGAGCTGGACTGCTTATCTTATCAGTGTTCTATACGTAGAATACCGAAGCAGAAAGGAGAAAGAGAATGTCAGCTTCAAGAACCATGTCATACAGGTTAAGTTTCCAAGAACAACCCACAATTTATAAAATAAAAAATAAAAAATGAGAACTAAAACAGATTTATGTATCTTAATTCTTTAATTTTTTTTTTCCAAAATTCTAATCTGCAGTGGTTTGAAGTGCTTGATGGTTTACTGGGTCCAACCTGGAAAGCTGTTGGGTTAGCCTTTAACTGCACTTTTCTCCTCTTTGGTTCTGTTATACAACTTATAGCCTGTGCAAGGTCAGTTTTTTAATTAAGCTAATGTATCTGACTTAAAAGAGGAAAATTAAAAGTGGGTTTTGCTTAATCCTCTGATTTCAATTGTTTCTTGTGGTGATTACAGTAATATATATTATATAAACGACAAATTAGACAAGAGGACATGGACATATATTTTTGGAGCTTGCTGTGCCACCACTGTATTCATCCCGTCATTTCACAATTACAGAATTTGGTCTTTTCTTGGACTTGGAATGACCACTTACACAGCTTGGTATTTGGCCATTGCTGCCATTGTTCATGGCCAGGTAATTACTAGAAATATTTAACGGTACTGATGTTTAGTCCTGCCTCTTCTTTACCCATTGGCCATTAGATTTAACATCAAATATATTTTACAGGTAGATGGTGTAACCCACTCAGGCCCAACAAAATTGGTTCTTTATTTCACAGGCGCCACCAATATCCTCTACACATTTGGTGGCCATGCTGTTACTGTGTAAGTGTTTCTTTTTCCCTGCTTTTTTAATTGATTGCTAAATTACGCGCAGTTAATTTTGATTTCTTCAAGATTTGCAACTTTTTAATGCCATTAAGTATATGAAATCAAACCCATCATTGCTCCTAAAAAAAGTTTAGAGTCTTTGGATTCTGGCATTAATCTGGAAAGCAAGATTTCGTAGTTAGGTAAAGTTTCAGAAAATAAGAAAAATTCACCTGGCTCGTACAATTACGACAGCTGGTTTTGACTTGAAGTGCGCTATCCATTTCATTTTCTTTCTCTTCTTCTTTTTTCCTTTCCCTTTTTAACCATACAGCAACTCACATATCTATGAAACTTATCCTCTTCAAGATTGAGTTCTTTAATTTTTCTACATAATGTGCACCTTATCTTCCACAAGTCTTAGGTCCACCCACCAAATTACCAAACCTTTGTAGTTGTTAAGCTTTTTCATAAGTTCATGCCCTTGTCAACTTAGTACTAAAAATATATTATGGGTCCATGTGTAGATTTTGTGTATTAAATATTACAGCTCAATTAGTTCACATTATATAGACTTATCTTACCAAACTATGTCACATGGGAACTGCATCACATATTGTTATACTTATTCTAACTTTAAGCAAAGACACTGCCTAGATGGCTCAATCGGTACACGTAGGAATAATATTAGGTGAGCATCATAGGTTTTGAAAGTTGAAACATAACGCTTTACATTAATTTTTTTTTAAAAAAAAAAGTTGAAAGCTTTTTAAGCATAGAATCACAGTTGATAATTAATTAGACATCGATCCTTTTCAATTGCTCTTTCTTATGGTCATGTTGATGTGATCTCGTCTTTTTCTTACCTACTATGATTACAAATTTTTCTTGATCCACTTATGTGGAGTTGGTTGTCACTTTCACGTATAGGATCAGGTTTGATGCCATATCGTCTTATTTCTCGTCTTTTGAATAAAATTTTTCAAGAACAAAAAAGGGCTAAGCATTCAAAAAAAAAAAAAAAAAAATTCAAAACTATTCTGATTGAATAATGATCACTAATACTTGAAAATGGTATCAATGGTTTTATAGGGAAATTATGCATGCAATGTGGAAGCCTCAAAAATTCAAGTACATATATCTGTTTGCTACTCTGTATGTCTTCACCTTAACAATTCCGTCAGCTACTGCTGTTTACTGGGCATTTGGTGACCAACTCCTCACTCACTCGAACGCCTTTGCGCTTCTTCCTGACTCTGGATGGCGCGATGCTGCAGTTATTCTCATGCTCATCCATCAGGTTAATTTTGCATATTTTATCTCATTAATCAAAGTTTGTGAATTGGCATATGACCTATAACATTTGGTTTATGAATTGCAGTTTATAACATTCGGATTCGCATGTACGCCATTGTATTTTGTATGGGAGAAAGTAGTGGGTATGCATGATACAAAGAGCATATTTTTGCGAGCATTAACTCGGCTGCCTGTAGTGGTACCTATTTGGTTCTTGGCAATTATATTTCCTTTCTTTGGTCCCATTAATTCAGCTGTGGGCGCCCTTTTAGTTAGCTTCACTGTCTACATCATCCCTTCTTTAGCTCATATGCTCACCTATCGATCTGCCTCTGCTCGACAGGTAATCATTCCATTTCCTGTGCACCTCTTATCTTAATTACTACCTAATATATGTACTATAAATCTTGCTGGCATTGTCTACTACTACCACAAAATTGTCAATACATGACTATATCTCCTGCTCTCTCAATAGTCATAATGACCAAAAACAATGTGATAGGTATATGTGTGCTGTTTGTTAGGTGTATCTTCTTTAGACGGAATTTTCAATTTGAGCTACTGATCACTATAGCAGAGTCAAAGTTTGGTCTTTAAGCCATCTCTAGGTTGGAAATTTGAATTTAAACACCTTGGTCAAAGCCTAATTAACAAAAAGAGAAAAGAAAAGATATATTTGATTCGATTAGCCGTGTTTTATAAAGTATTTAATAATTAACTTAGCTTGATTTTGGGAAGTAAGTTATAATTTCTAGCCCCACAAATGTGGTTCAACGGCTGGAATTTGGAAATTTATGAGACAAGATGAGGTTGGTGGCATTTCCTTGTCATTCAGTTATATGGTACACTCATACTTATACTCTTTGTACTAGCCATATCTTGGCAATAGCTGGCATGCCAACTCTCTGTATTGACCCCGCTTAGGTAGCCGGTCTTATTCCTTGTAACATACTAAATGTTCAAAAAGAAAAAAAAGTGAAATCCATAATTTCATCATGGTAATATTATTCCATTTGAAATTTTGCATTACAAGTCGCATTTCATAATATAAAAGTTTAGGACTGCTCTGTCCAACCAAATAATGTGAAATTAAAATATAGGATAATCAGTTCAATTGTGTTTACATCCTGAAGTTCCATTCTTTCAAATGCAGAATGCAGCAGAGAAGCCTCCATTCTTCATCCCTAGCTGGACAGCCATGTATGCAGTGAATGCATTTGTAGTGATATGGGTTTTGGTAGTTGGTTTTGGATTAGGAGGATGGGCTAGCATGACCAATTTTATCAGGCAAGTTGACACATTTGGTCTCTTTGCCAAGTGCTACCAATGCCCACAGCCGGTCGCCGTGAAGCACCACTGAGTTCTAGATCATCATCATCGAAGTTAAACCTAAACCCTTAATCCTCCATAGCATTTTACATTCTATCTTATGTGTATTATATATACAAAATGGACTCACCATCTATCATCTCCCCCATATATATATATATATTGTGTTTTTGTTTCAGCCTTTTTATAAGCAGTAGGTGATTTGTGAATAATAATGTTTGGTTATTGGGTATATGATATATATATATATATATCTTAGTTAAATCTCAGAGAATCTATGATGCTGCCAAATATAATGGGTTGTCTCCCAAATTATTTGCAAATTTAGAATTTCCAATTTAAAGCTTTCAGAGCCCAATTAATTAGGATCTATATGTATAAAAATAATAAATAAATATCCATATTTGCTTATCAGGAAACTTTGAGGATGGTGTATTATTCTTCACATGGATTGCACGTTGGCTGCCATATCTTCAAAGCTCTTTGCATGTGAATCCAAAACATATTATGTTGATTAATAATCTAAATAAATATCTTTTGACTGGTTCTTTGTGGGTCTTTTTATTATTTTATTTAATCTGTTAATCTCCATACTTGTATGTGTCCTGCTACTTGATTTAAATAAAATTGACTGGTCAAATTGGATGCTATGTAACTTAAAACTTATTTTCACTAATGCGATAAGTGAGAGGTCTCGAATTCGAGACTTCTCGAGTGTGAGTCAAGATATAACTATTTTTGTTGTGTAAGTCATCGTGTTATTTCGGTCGTTGACCTCCCAATGATATTTAAGTAAAATGTTTCCAGCGATGTCAAACTTTTAAATAAGTAAAAATTTGTCCGAAAATATAGTTTTTTTCTGTTGATCTAATCATTTATTGATATCATTAAATCATTGGTTGATGCTTTTATGTATTAAATTGGTCAGGATTTGATGAAATCTTTTAGCCTAACAAGTAACGATCAATCAAAGAAAGGAAATTACAATGAACACGTATAAATAAATGATAGATTTTATTCTTTGTCAACCATTCTTTCAAAAAGAAAAAAAAAAGAATCTTATGCTTCAAACCCAAAATTTAAAAAGTGAAAATTATCACTAATAATATTCAAATTCTAAAATTTAATTCAAAATACCAACTATTTAATAACATTGAAGTGATTTACATAAAAGTTATTTGTGAAATTCTTTATTTATAATTAAAAAAATTAAAAATGAAATTATCAATCATAAAAATTGATGTGCATGCGCACTCACTGTTGTCTATTGAGTTAGGTTCATATCAAATTGACCAACAATAATTAAGTATATAATTGGAATTTTCAAGTTAGGCTATTGTTTACGAAAGGACACTTGACAAGCTCTAATTTGGTCTTAAAGCAATGTGCATATCCACATGAACAAATACTATGCATTTTTGACAAGAAAATAAAAGAATTCCGAGCTCGAGTGATAAAGTACGTTTAAATTCTACTGACGATTCTTTATATTCGTAAATAAATTATCTCTAAAATAAAATTAGTTTGTGCCGAAAAAAATGTAAATAGGAAAAAAAGAAATAAAATTATACATATTTAATTATAGTCGATATGGAGTAAATACTTAATTAAAAAAAAATTCGTAGATTATAAATTATCCGTTACACTTTAAAATTAAATATATTAAGGAGTAGTCTTTTTGTTTTAGGATAGACCAATATCTTTTTCTCTAAAGATAAGATAGATGGGATTTAGATTTTTGTTTCACTTTTCATTCCAATAGCAAGGTGAAAGATGATGGAAATCAACTACTTTATAGAAAGTGTTTTAAGGAAACAAGCTACAGGAAGGAAAAATATATTAGAGGGCCCATGAAGGTCTCAATTTCTTTTCTTTTTCCCTTAGCATAGCATGCCTTTTTCCACATGGGATAAAAAAGTGAACCCAATTTTTACTGTTTGACAGACAAATTTCCATCTCAACCCCATGCTTATGCCATTATCACATGCACTTTATTCATTATGGTCATTGTACAAGCAGTGTAACGCCCTACTTTTTCTGTGTTTAAATAGTAGTTTACCGGTATGTGAATAGTATCACTGGTTTGTGAATAGTATCACCGGTTTGGGAGTCAATATTATTTTGGTCCGGAAAAATTACTGTATATGTTTTATATTTATTTAATTTTTTTGGAGTATGCATACATGATTTTTATGGATAGAAAGTAAGTAATGAATATTTTTGGAGAATTTAGATAATTAGTAAATAGTGAATTATGATGTTATATTTTTAAGACGGTGTCTCCGGCACCGAATGTGGCATCCGCCGTCTGGTCTCTTGGGACTGGGCGATGGGTGTTACAAGCAGGTTTGAGCTTTTTTTTTTTATAACTAGAAAGTGTAATTCTTTTCGTATCATAGAGCGTAAAGATTTTTCTATTTCTCTCAAAAAAATGTATTTTTTGAATATCAAACTTATATTCTCACTGTTACAGGATATTAATGTCGTTTATTATCCCAACCAATATCTTGTTAATACAAACAAATTGAATATGGATTCTCCAACTGAGCTAACATATATTCTTTAATTGAATTTTATATGTAAAGTCGAAAATTTAAATTTAAAATCTTTCTTGAAAAGTAAATCAGGAAGATTTAATCTCTTAAATTAAAACAAATATATTTTCTTACTTTAAATTTATCTAGTCCTGTCATCTACAAATATTTTCTTGTTCTTTGCTAATTATTTCTTATAAATTCAAAATTACAAATGCAATCCTACTTTTGCCTGCTGTAATGATTCTCACCAAACATTTCCATTGGTCAACGAATACACATAAATTTTCCCATCAAGGATCAATGGAAGCTTAATTGATCCGTGGATTTCAATATAAATGGATACAATGGGCTTTACTCTATTTGGGCTTACATGGTAATATATGGATTTGTTTACTTGGGCCTTCTACAATGTTGTTAATTAAATTAGACAAACGACAAGAATCCCGGCTGTCTAATTAACCAAAACGAGAAACAAAATGTGTCGTTTCACGACAAAATTAGAAATGAAAATACGTAAATTATTATCAAATCCAAGTTGAATGCAGAATCCTCTCCTTCCTTGGCTGGTTTTTTCAGGCGGTGATCAGAAAAGCAAGAGTGCAGTATATAATACATTATTATCTGTTAGTTTTAATCTATTCATTCCAAGTGGCATATGTGATATGCCATAGCCAAGAAAGATCAAGCTCAATCTTGGCTAGAAGAATCGAAGTCTTATTTTCTTGAGGCAGCCATGTGGACAGAGGCTGCTTCCGTCGTCGTCAGTGCCAACAAGAACAAGAAACATACAGAATGGACTCCAATGGATGATGAAATTGAGGTTTACTTATCTGATATTGTCAACAAACACCCACCTCCAAGAAATGTGGTCGACACCTATATTCACTGCGTTCTTTATGCTTCTCCAACTGCAAAGAAAAGGTTGCCTGTCTTCGTTCACTTTTGCCCAAACCCAATTTAGTATCTACTTTCTAGTTATCCTCCGCTACGCTACGAAACAAATCTTTTCCTCCTTCTTCATCTTCCACTTTCAAGATGCATTACGCATTGTAAAGATTTAGAGGCTTGCTGATAATTAAAAAGAGCCATGGAGATGAACTAGTTCATGTGTCATGTTGGAATTTGTTATTTCTTTATTTTATAACTAATTCTTTCTCCTTTTCTTGGTTTCTTTGGACCTTCTTCATGATTAGGGTTTACAAATATTGTTGATATTGATGAGAAAGACAATCAATACAAGTGCATGCATGAAATATAAGATTCTACTTCTTTCTCTTCATTGATTACCAAATTTGGTTTTCATTACAACTTTTAGTATCAAGATTGTAAGATGTATTTCTCTCATTTTATATATCATATTTCTCAAGATTTTGGCCTTTTACGCGTAAAAAACGGATCTTTATTTTACCAAATCCATATTATATTCATCTTGATATCATATATAGTTTTCGTGGAAAATACTTTTAAACGACTAGACCAAATTTAAGGTCATAACTACGGACAAAGCTAATGCAAATAAGATTTTTTTAAAAAAAATTATTTCTCCTTTTTTTCAAGTAAAAAATACCTCTATTTAAAAAAAAAAAACTTCTTATTTACATTGATTTAATCCATGAGCAAGGCGATAAATCCAATCTATGTAAGTTTATTATTGTTTGGATTAATAAACTCAATTTCTATACTCTTCTTTCAACAAGAGAAAATTTAAATCTCACACAAAACCATAGTTGCAATATGGATATGTCAAAGGAAACGCCTTTCTATTTTCTACCTTTCAAAATAGAAAAAGTTAATTAGACAATCATATGCTAAATCAATAGTTAATTGAAACTAAAAAAAAAAAAAAAAAAAAAAAGAAGAAGATTATACACCTATTTTGTGCTAAATTTGTTTATTAAATAGACTTGAACAGACCCATATATTAGAAATTGACAAATAGTTTTGTTTGGAAAATTTATTGAATTTTAAAGAAGATTTTAATCCCTTATTAATAATATAAAATACTAAAATTAATATAACATCAAAATGGTGGAAAAAAAAAAGATTTATTCTTCATGGTCTCATCTTAAAGAGCAAGGGACTTGTTCAGATGGATGTCGACGAGTCAATGAAAAATAATTTTTTTATTAAAATGAAAATATTTATGACTAATCACTGAAGAAAAAAAATAATAAAATGAGAATCTATTCTATATATTTGGCTTTAGGTAAGCTTTTATCCCATTTCAAATTATTAAATAACGTTAATTTCGGAGAAAAACATTGAATATAATTTTCGTTAGATTTTTTATTTTTTTGGAATATTGTATATCCTTAATTATAATTGGCTAAATTATATTTTTACCAATTTTTTCTTTAATGGGGATATCAAGATATATCTTAGCATTTAAAAAAAAAATTGCTTCTCTAATTTCTTTATAACGAAAATATAGGGAGGAAGAATAAGAAGAAAAAAGAGCGCGACACGGAAGAGTACATATTGTAACGGAACAATTGGGATGGTGAGCGGTCATTTGTACGTAATGACCGGCTATGCGCCATGGCTGAAGCATAATAAAGACTACTGTTGCTCACGTATTTGCTATGAAACAGTAAACGACAAAGAGGCGTCAAAGCAAAATTACAATAGAACGGTATCCATCCTTCCCAAAACGTTCTCAGAGCAAGAAGAAATTTTATGGCTTCCCTTTGTTTTCAGCTCCGCATTCTCAATTTCCTCTTCATTTTGCGTTGTTAACCCTGTCATTTTGGTGTCTTTTCAGTTCTGTAATGGCTCCAAGAAGACGCCCAAAGATGGTAACCGACTTTTCCTTTCTGTTTTACTTCATATGGGTAACTTACATTTTCATTTCTGTTCAAGATTTTCTAATAATTTTGTACTTTCTATTTTTTCTTTTTATTAGTCGCCTAAGGGTCAGTTGCGTAGGGATGCGGCTCTTGATGCTATGAGGAGTTATGGGTTTCCTCTGGAACTAATTAACATTACAATCAACGACCTTTTGGATGTGGGTTTGCTTTTGTTGCTTTGGAACGAAATAATTGTGTTCAAAGATTTTGTCTCGTGGATACTAATAAATTTTGGTTTTTGCTCTCTTCCAGGTTTATGGTTTGGAAGGATGGCCATTTATTGAAGAGGCTTCATATAAAGTACTGCTTGACAATATCCTTGAAAAAATTGAGAAAGAGGCAATGGAAAGGGTAAAATTTTTATTTTGTACCATTAAATTTATTTTTATGTCCTGTATATGCTTCAAAAATTCTCCCTTTTCATTTCTTCTTGATATGATGAACCTAGTCTGTTAAGCAAAGTTTGAAATGGAGTTTGATTATACAATAGTGATTCCCTTGTAATTAACAAAGAAGCAAATCCTATTCATTTTAGCTGCGCAAAAGAGATTGTTGTAATTTACAATTAATTGGAGAATGTCGAGTTTTGGTTTATTACAAGCCTACAGGGGGCTCTTCCTTGGAATTTGAGTCCTGATATTGATGACCTGTAGTAAACTTGGAATCTTCCATTGGACTTGGGGCGGAAAGTAGTAATTTAATTATTTGTGAACTACAGTTATACAGAAGCAGTTCTAATGTCTTTTGCTTTTCCTACCAGGCTCTCCACAGTGAGTTGGGTTGTGGTGGGACTGCTATTCTAGGGGCTTGCTGCATATCCTTTCTATTTTTTTTTTTTTTGGAAAAAGATTTATGTAGCTTGTTTTAGTTTAGTTTAAACATATCCATTCTAGGGGCATTATGTGTGGTGACAAAAGATATTTTAGTTTAAACATAGGTAGCTTGTTTCATGATTTCATTGGGAATCACTACACTAATTTGATAGTTTAAACACGCATGCATTGTTATAAAGATAGCTTCAACACATTCAATCTGATATTGCAGCTAGTATACTGTTATAAATTTCTGCCTTTTAAATCCAATTTAAAACTTGATGCATAGCTTGACACATTTTTCTGTGTTTCATTGATGCACAGAATCTATCTGTAAATTTAATTGAACTGATTCCTGTTTTATGATACCAGTCGGAACTCATTTTTTCAAGATTCTTTTCTATTTTCAAAGAAGTTAGATGTTCTATTTGATGTTAATTGTCACTTTTAGTTATTTTTCTTATTCTTCTGAGTCAGTCCCAATATTTGTTTGCTGACAAACACGATTTCTTTGTTCATCTGTGTGTGTCTATGTTCGAAAGTGTGCACCTGTATTATCGAGTGCCAAACTTATCAGCTTTTTGTTTCCTCATATATACCATTTGGATCCTTTTGATGGGTGATTTATGTTTAAAGGAACTGCTGCTTTACTGCTCTCCAACTGAAGTTGTGATGCTCTTATATCAGTTTAGAGATGATTTGCATTCACAAAAACAAATGCGCTCTTTTTACATCTTTTTAATGCTCCCATAAATACAATTTCTCATTTTATCAAATGATTTTGTTGAGCTGGACTTTTGCATAATAAGATTACCATTATAATTGCAGCCATCTTAAATAATTTAAGCAATGATTTCTAAATAAGAATTTATTGTGCTATTGACCATTTCTCTGCTTTTCCCTTTTATATTATCACCTAAAATAGTTTGACCCGTTGTAGAGCGATTGCAAAGGTGGAAATGATGTCCAAGCATTAGCTGCTGGACCTTCAAACGGTGGTTCTATACCTGAATGCTGTTCTGGACCTGATATCAGGGATGAAAATGCCATTCAATTACACTCTAATGTGGCAATGGATACTGCATCAGTGACTAATGAAATTCCACTCGTTGCATTACAGATTGAAAAATCTGGTAATCTGCTTCCTGCCTTTGACTGTCTCGTACCCTTATGAAGTTTAGAATTCATTTGCAAAGCCTATTGGTAGAATTTGGCTCAATCATAACCAATTTAGTAGAATTAAAAATATAGGATTTTTTATTTGTACCAAACACAATGAGTTTGAATTTGGAAATGAATTCCACAGAAATTTATGAAATTCATTCTTTTATAACAAAACAAGCGCTTAACTGCTGCTGTTCTTTTGCAGAATCTTATGCTCTTGTACCAGTTGCTGAAGGAGAAGCAAGTAGCTGGAAGGACATCAACCTGGACCAAGATTCAAAGAAGAAACAGTTGGTCAATGCTGAAGCGACAGAAGATAGGAATTTTCAAGCTGTTGAGAAACTTGGCAGCAGCAGCCACTCTGCTCGATATGATATTGGCTCACGAGCAAGAGTAGATGCTCTTCCAAGCCGGAGGCGAAGACCTTGTTATGGATGGATTAGCAGCAATGACGATGAGGATCTTATGGAGCTAACACCAGCACCATTACCAGAGAAGATAGCAAAGTTACTCTATGGGTCCAGGAGTCGCAAGAGGAGGTGGGACATAAGGCCTGAAGATATGTAAATGTCTCTAGTACTGTGTAATGATGCCTTACAGAAAAAGGTCAAGTGTAAATCTTAATTATCTGCAGGCTAGACTTGTTTCCTCCATCCATCCATACAGTCTTTGTATATCCATAGGCTTCTGTAATTTCTTTCCAGTTTCTCCAAAATCAAAATGCAGACGAGAAGGCTGGAGAATTGAATTATGGAATGGTTTATTCATTTTTAGGCAATATTTTTGGACTTCAATGTGGGAGGAGCAAAATATACTTTTGTTCTTTCAAAGGGGTTCATATAGTGCTAGATTGATTTGTTCTGATGATATTTTGTGTTAGTAATGAGATGAGTATATGGTTTGACAATTAAATACTCATTTTGATTGCTGTGGATGTTTTACAATTGACTAATACATTATAATTTGGAAAATTTTATACAAATAATGTTTTTCTCAACCTAAAGCAAACCCCACAAGGTATATATATATATATATATATATTCTTGCTGTTTATTTTAAATTTTAATAGCAAGCATTTCTGAAACTGGAATTTGGGCGGGTATTGTAGAAGGTTACTCGTAGATGCTATGGAAATAATTAATTAGCTTGGCTGGCAAGCAAAATTAGAAGTGAAAATCGATAAATTGATATTAAATCCAAGCTGGAGGAATCCTCTGATTGGTTAATATTTTCAGGCGGTGATCGCATATAATTAAATCCAAGCTGGAGGAATCCTCTGATTGGTTAATATTTTCAGGCGGTGATCGCATATAATTAAATCCAAGCTGGAGGAATCCTCTGATCGGTTAATATTTTCAGGCGGTGATCACATATAACAAAGGAGAAATTCAAGGGTCTTCACCTAAAACTACTTGCCCCTTCCATTTACCTTTCCGTTCTCTATTTCTTCTTCACTTTGCATTCTTAACACTGTGATTTAGTTTCCTTTTCAATATTGAAATGGCTCCAAGGAAACGACAAAGGAAGGTAACCACTTTCTTTAACTTTCTCTCTTTTTCTTCATTTGGATCACTTTTATTTTCAATTCCGTTCAAGATTTCTCATGATTTTCTGAATTTTATCTTTTCATTAGGCTCTTAAGGGTCAGATGCGTAAGGATGCAGCTATTGATGCTATGAGGAGTTATGGCTTCCCTCATAAACTGATTAACACTACAATCAACGAGCTTTTGGACGTGGGTTTGCTTTTGTTGTACTTTTGGAAAGAAATAGTGCGTTTTAAGATTTTGTTTGATCATATACTGAGAAATTCTGGGTTTTGCTCTGTTTCAGGTTTATGGTTTGGAAGGATGGCCATTTATTGAAGAGACTTCATATAAAGTACTGCTTGACAATATCCTTGAAAAAATTGAGAAAGAGGCAATGGAAAAGGTAAAACTTTTATTTCGCATGATTAAATTGTTTTTCCATTGTGTCGATCATCTGTTCTTATTTCAGATGCGTTGCTTTGATTTTCATGTTATATGATAATGTTGACAATAAGGCTTCAATATAGTAATCAATGCTTCTGCTTTTCTTTATTCACAATATCTATCTCTAAATACAATTGAATTGATTCTGTGTTATGAAACCAGTTGGAATTTCATGATTCTTTTCTATTGCCAAAGAAGTTAAATGTTTTTTTTTTTTTTTTTTTTAATGTTAATTATCACTTTCAAATGTTTTCCTTATTCTTCTGAGAGCATGAACTTTACTTTGTCAATCCCCATTTCTGTTTCTTGACAAAACACAATTTCTTTGTACATCCATGTGTCTGTAAGTAAGAATCTGTTGTGCTATCGACCATCTTTCTGCATTTCCCTTTTATTATTATCACCTAAAAAGTTGACTCCTTGCAGAGAGATTGCAAAGATGGAAATGAAACCAAATCATTAGCTGCTGGAACGTCAAATAGTGGTTCTGTCCCTACATGCCCTACCGAGGAGAATGCTAATGAGGCTCCGGATACTGCATCAGGGACTAATGGAATTCCAAACATTGCATTACAGATTATTGGCTCTGGTAATCTTCTTCCTGTCCTTCATGGCTTGTACTTTTATCAAGTTTAGAATTTGGTTCAAGCGTAACTAATTTAGTAGAACTAAGTAGAATCTAAATAAATAAGTTTGAATTTGAAAATTAATTCTGCAGTAATTTGTGCAATTCATTCATTCATACCAAACAAGCTCTTAACCGCTGCTCTTCTTTTGCAGAAACTAATGCTGAGGGAGAAGGAAGTAGCTGGAAGGACATCAACTTGGACCAAGATTCCAAGAAGCAACAAATGGCCGATGCTGTCAAGACAGAATATAGGGATTTTGAAGCTGTTGAGAAACTTGGCAGCAGAAGCCACTCTCCTAAATACGATGTTCTTTCACCAGACAGAGTGGATGCTTTTCCAGGAGGAAGGAGAAGACCTTACTATGGTTGGATTAGTAATGACGATGATTGGGATCTTGTGGAGCTAAAACCAGCACCATTACCAGAGAAGATAGCAAAGTTACTCTTAGTAGCAGATGGTTCCAGAAGCCTTAAGAGAAGGTGGCCTGAAGATGTGTAACATTCTCCATTACTGTGTAATGATGCTTTAAAGAAAAGGTTCAAAGTGTAAATCTCAATTATCTGCAGGCTAAACTAAACTAGTTTCCTCCATCAATACAGTCTTTGTATATCTAATATCTGTAGGCTTTTTTAATTTCCTTTCTTGTTTCTCCAAAACCAAAATAGAGACGAGAAGCATGTGAGGCATTGAATTGTGGAATGGTTTATTCATGCTTAAGCATAGTGTAGCTAGATTCTTTGTAATGCAAAGTTCCTGAGTGATGAATGTTGGTTATTTGGTAAATTTTTACATATTATTATGCATCATATTATATATATTTTAATATTTTTTTTATAAAATATTTAATAATTATTTGTTATGTTTAAAGAATTGAAAATAAATTGAATAAATGAAAATATTTATTAAACGGTTGGTTTGTCTAAACTAACCTAATTTTTAGAATGCCCTTTAATAATTACTCAAACTGAAGTAGCATTCTTAATCACTTTCTTATTTCTAATAAATAAATTTTTCTTTAAAAATCGCAAACTATAAAGCTTTTCTTTTTTATTTTTTATTTTTTATTTAAGTAGTAACTAATGTAAAAATATTTAGCCCTAAAGTTCGAAAATTTAAAAAACGCCCCCCAAACAAAAGTATAATTTTACAAAAGGGCCCGCCGAAATGAATCATTAATCCACAAACTACTCTGACGTGTCAAATCCTGATTGGCAACTTGAGATATTCAAAACCAAAAATATCATTAGGCGGGTATTTAACTGACGCTCTAAAGGATTATCCGTTTTTGTTACTCCCAAGAAAAAGAAAATTTGAGATAAGAGTGCTATACCAGTCACCTAAATCTGCCAATTTCAAACCAGAAACATTCTCTTTTTTGAAATATCAATGGATTTAGGGATTTAGGGTTTAAATCAACTGAACGTATCTTTTTCTTGTTTTGTGGACGCTAAAAGATGAGTATTTTGGCTACTTTTCAGGGGAATTTTAGCCCATTTTTGTCATTATCACCGAAGTGCAGCTCTTGCTCTAATTGTCAGCTCCACTCACGGCCATTTTTAGCTTCTTCGGGTATTTATCGTCGGAAGAAATGGTGTCGCTTAAGGGATTTCAAGTTGCTGAATGTCTCAAGGTAAGTAGAATCTGATGTTTCTTTGAGTAATTAGAGCTTATTTTAATTCTTACCTGAATGGCTAATTCTAGTGCTTTAAATTTAGATTTCAGGAAAAAAGAAGGATTCTTTGTAGAGTTACAGAGACGCAGACCGAACCAGATAGCGATAATGATAAGGTACTAATGTTAATAAATTTTCTTTGGTGTTCTCCTTTTTAATTCTCTTTTATTTGGATGTTTTTTGTTTTTGTTGTTTAAGCTTATGATTTCTTTTTACGTTTTTGTTCCTGGCCAATAGTTGAATGCTTGCATTGTAGTGCAGAAGTTAAGGGGTTGAATAATTGACATTCCCTTGATCCCTTCCTTTTCAGCTTGATAATTTTATTAGTATTTACCTTGGAGGATTTGCTTGCACATAAGCTATGGTTGCATGATACGAGACCAGGGTAAGTATTATTGCATTGAAAAAATTCAAGTCCAAGGTGCTGATAATTGGGAGTTCAAGTTTAGGAATCTTCAAGTTAGCATTACCTTTACTTTTATGGCTTATGCTGAACAGAATCTTAATTATGCCGTATCAATCACTATATTGCATAGACTTGATTTAGTGGGGTGGGGGAAAGCAAGGTGGGATTTGCAAGGTTCATTTGTTATCATAGACTGCAATTTTCTCTTTCTGATAATGAACTTCGTGCACCATTGGCATAAACACAAAAGTGATGTGTGGACAAGGACATACTTGCGAAAATACAAACATTAAGACTTTGTTATATGAATGCTTTAATTTTCATGAGCAAATGATGCTTTTTATTATTTCACGTTCTTGTTTCCTTTGACACTATTGTGCATGGTTGATATAATTTTGGATTTGGCTACATCCCTGCAGGAAAAAGAAGTACATGAAGGAGGAGAGACACCACCTGCCCCTGATTTGCTTGAGCAAGTCAATTCCCAGCCTGATTCTGAGCCTACAGTCATAAATCAAATAAACAATAAAGATGTAGAAATTAATGCTGAAGGTGGCACCCAGGTACTTGTTTTAATATGGTATTGAGATTTTGTATTTGGTAGATTATTTATTTATCTCATCAGTGTTTGGACTTGGAAACAATGTTTATTCCACACTAATGGATGAAATTCACTTGCATTGCCTTCCTCCTGTAACTAGTATGTATTTTGTGTTTTTGTTTGTTTCCTTCTCTTAAGTGAGTGAGGATGTGCGTCTTTAAAGCTATTCCGGGTAGCAACAGTCAAAGTAGATGATGACCTATTGGCTTCAGGTCATCGCATAATGATGATTTTGACTCTTACTTTACACAGCAAGTTTGTTGCATTGAGTTCATGTTTCTTGATATAAAAGGTTCATGTCAGTTTCTTGGTTTGGGGAGAGGACTCTGATTTTTAGTTCCTCTGGTCCTTACTGTGTTAAGTTACCATTTGAAACAGGATCTCGACAATGTAGAAGTTGCTAGTGGGTCTCCACTTCCAGGTGTGAAGGTGATTATAGGTGCTAGAAGCTTTCCAACTTAGAGGAAGAATCTTCTTTCAATGTCTTCTTTCTTACACCTTTTAATAATTTCCTGAACAGCCCCAGCAATTCGATGAATCAATCAGGATTCCTAAGAAAACAATTGATATTCTTAAGGATCAAGTATTTGGCTTTGATACTTTTTTTGTAACAAGCCAGGAGCCATATGAGGTGAGCTATTTAAGAATCAAGTATTTGGCTTTGAGGTTAGAAATTGTAGTTGTTTATTGAAGCGTTTTACAATTGTATGTTTCTTACTTTCAATGTTTTTAAAAATTCTTTAGCACCCATATATAGAAATTGAATCTCTCTTTCAGAGGAGTTAAGGAGACCTACATTCTCCTCTTTCTATCGAGTAATCTTCATTATATGGCCCTTTCAGTTAAAACGTTGGTTTGTTGTTTTGCATTGTAGGGTGGAGTCTTGTTTAAAGGAAACCTGAGAGGGAAGGCTGCTAAAAGCTATGAGAAGATAGCAAACAGGATGCAGGTTCATTTTTTACTTCTATCTCGTTTTCCCCTTCAACTTTTTTATGAAATTATTCTTACTAGAGTTCAATATCTCCACAATATTTAAGCAGAATACATTTGGGGATGAGTATAAGCTATTTCTTCTAGTTAATCCGGAGGATGATAAACCAGTGGCTGTAGTTGTTCCAAGAAAGACTCTGCAGCCTGAAACAACAGGTGGCTATGATTATGGATCTCTAATCCAGCATACTACTTATTCTAAAATTTCCTGTCCAGAATGTGAGGACAGAAATCTATTGAATATATATTATGGTCTTAAACTAGAATGGTTTTGGGGTTATTTCTTTTGCAGCTGTCCCAGAGTGGTTTGCGGCTGGGGCATTTGGACTTGTTACAGTTTTTACATTACTTCTCCGAAACGTGCCTGCATTACAATCCAACTTACTGTATGCAATTTCTTTATACCTGTTTATCATTAAATTAGTTTGATATGCATGAAATTTATTTGTATATGTTATTGAATTTAGATTGATATGAACCATCTTTCTTCCTTGAAATAATGAAATTAGTTAATTGTAAATTCACCATTGTGCCCTAACTTTTCAATTTGTTTTTATGTACTAACTATTTGTCTGTGTCAGTAAGAAGTAATTCCAATGTGTTTTTCATGGTTCCATCAGGCATGTTTTTTAAGAAAACTGTTTCTTCAGCATTGTTAGGTCCATTTTCTGGGGAGAATTCCTTTATCTTCTTCTCTTTTTCTTGGCCTTCCATAATAATTTGTTTATTCTAACAGAAGTTTCTGAGATGTCTCTTATCATTTACTTTTTAGTCTATCATCGTGTTTTGCAATATTGGTCTGCAATGCAATATTGTACTCATTCTCTTTGATTAGGACTTCTTCAAAGAGTGAAAGTTGTTATGGTTTTCTTTTTCTTACTAAAACATTAATAATTAAAATGCCCCAGGTCAACTTTTGACAATCTAGAGTTGCTAAAGGATGGCCTGCCTGGAGCCTTTGTGACTGCACTTATTCTGGGGGTACATGAAATTGGCCACATATTAGTTGCAAAAAGCAATAATGTTAAGCTGGGGGTGCCATATTTTGTTCCGAGTTGGCAGGTGATATATAGTTTCCCTGTTCTAATCTATAATTAGGAAAAAAAGAAAAAAACCTTTTTTTTTCCTTTTACTTCCAAATGGATAGCTTGCTGCCAGGGTGATAATTAGAAGCCATAATTTCTACTGCATGATATTTTTCCTTTTTCTGAATCAATGTGCATGGAAGATCTAATGAACTGTCTTGCTGGGCAGATAGGCTCTTTTGGTGCTATTACAAGGATAACAAATATTGTGCCTAAACGTGAAGATCTTCTGAAGGTTGCAGTAGCAGGACCCTTAGCTGGGTTTGCCTTGGGTCTTGTTCTTTTTCTTCTAGGATTCATCTTACCACCTAGCGATGGTATTGGCCTTATTGTTGATGCTTCTGTCTTTCACGATTCATTTCTTGCTGGGGGCATTGGTAAGCGCTTTTTTCTATACAACATTTCATTAATGCTTCTTTATCATTAAAAATAAAAATTAGGTGGAACTTCTTCTTCATGAATAGTTCTCAGATCATACCACCGAATCTGGATAAACTTCTTGCTTTCATGTATTCTACTGTGGTTACCCATCTCAATGATTGTGTACTTGTGATGATTTTCAATTGCTTCAGTAAATTAGAGATGAAAAATCTAGACTTTGTTTTTTTCTCTTTGTTTCTAGCTAAGCTTCTTCTAGGTGATGCACTGAAGGAAGGCACTCAAATATCTGTTAACCCACTTGTAATATGGGCATGGGCTGGACTGCTTATTAATGCCATCAATAGCATCCCTGCCGGAGAGCTTGACGGAGGACGCATTTCTTTTGCCATATGGGGAAGAAAGGTATGTCATTCCAAGTTCAAGATAGCTTTTGGAATCGCATTTTAAATGCTTTATTACACGACCACAGAAGCTCTGATTAATATGTTGAATATCAAATATGGAAGAAGTGCTATATATCAATCTAGTTTTTCATTTGACAGGCATCAGCTCGCTTCACATCTTTCTCAATCATCTTGCTTGGGCTATCATCTCTGTTTGATGATGTAGCATTTTATTGGGTAGTTTTGATATTCTTCTTACAAAGAGGGCCAATCTCTCCACTCTCTGAGGAGATCACTGATCCTGAGGAAAAATATGTTGCTCTTGGAGTTATGGTTTTGCTCTTGGGATTGCTGGTATGTTTGCCATACCCTTTCCCTTTTACAGATGAGGTAATTTCTAGTTTCCAGTGATACAGTCTCCCTATACACCATAAAAACAAAAACTTTAGGTCTATCTGAGTATGATATTTCTTAGGCAAGTCTTGGCCAATAAATTAGGTTAAATGTAAATGATATTGATGTAGCATTAAAGATTTGCATACAAATGGCTCGTTACTATTTTCCTTCCCCTTTTTTATTTGTTTTTTGAATTTTATTAAAGCAAATAAATTATTTTTTCAACTGGTTTTAACACTTGCAAAAAAATTACTTCTATTGAACATCTATCAAATAATTGAAAATTGCATAAATATGTTCTAGATAGATCATTATTGATCCAACGCTTAAACTACCATTTTAAAACTGCTTGAAGAGAAGTTGTCGCAAAGAATTTACAATTTTTTGATATCAATTGGGATATAGCTATGAACACACTAGTTGTTATATTTTGTTCTACTTATTAATATATCAAATAAATTGGAATGAAATTTTTTTTCTCATGCCAAATTTCTGAGGAGTTGATTTATTTATAACCTTAAGTAAATTAATCAAATACAAGTTCAATCTTGGACAATGCAAACTTATAGAATCCACAGTTTTGCACTCCCATGAGTTGTGGGCTGGGTCCGAAGACCGATACCATCAGCAATCCAATGTCTAATAAATTCTATTAAATTTTTATGAATTTATCTTTGAAAAAAAAATTGTAAAATTTTATGAAATTGATTTATATCAAACAAGCACGTAAAGTTAATTGAAAAATGAATTTTCTAAGGGTTAAATATTTTTGGGTCCTTAAATTATGATCAAATTAATATTTAGGTCCCTCAATGTTTGAGTAATTATTTTGAAGGATCTAAATAATGCTACCGTTACATTGTGAGGTCCTTCCATCCAAAGTCCTACATTTTTTCTGCTTATATGGCTGAAAAGCGAATAACTATTCAAACGTTGAGACCTAAGTGTTGATTTAGTCATAATTTAGGGACACGAAAATATTTAATCACCCACTTAATATTCTCTTTTCAACTCATATAAACGGAAAAAGGTAGAAATTTGGATGAAAGAGCCTTACAGTGTAACGACAACATTATTTAGGTCTTCTAAAATAATTATTCAAACGTTGAGCGACCTAAGTGTTAATTTGGTCATAATTTAAGGACTCAAAAATATTTAATCCATTTTTTAATAAAGAAAGATTAACGTACCATGTTTCTTACAAAATCTTTTGAAGAACTCTTTTTTTTTTTAACCTGATTTTCAAAATCTCATTTTGGATATTCTAGATTTATTATGTTTAGACTATTGATTCCACAAACATTATTTCTTCATATTAAGGAATTTATGAGTTCAGAAAAAATTAAAGTTTTTTTTTTCATGTTAATGAAATTTTAGTGTCAAAAGTAAAATTTACGAAAAATCTGTTAATGTAATTTACAAATTACATAAGACTTGTATTATTTTTCAAAAAAAAAAAAAAAAAAAATCCATTGCTTAAACTAAGACTTAAAAAGTTTTAGTCCAAGAAAAGGATTTTTCCTTTTTAGTAATTTCTCTTATAACAAATTAGAATAATTTTTTAAATTGTCATTTATGAAATTTTGTTAATTTTTCTTTTTTCATAAAATAATTTCTCGATTTTAAAATATAAATATTCTAGTCCTCAATTTTTGATATTAGAAATAAAGGATCATGAAAAATGATTTTTGTATTTAACTGATGTGAAAGATAAGAAATTGATAGTTATATTTCCAACAAACGGAGGCCCTCCCCTCCTAAATGCTACATCTCGTGAAAATTATCAATGATTTTTTCCATAAATTAAATTATTCTTTCATATATAAATTGTATGACTTTCACTTTCTATTGGTAATGTATTGTTTAATGTTTACTTATTCTCTTTTTTTTTTTTTTTTCAATATGCCAATTAAGTGTAGCCTGATTGATTTTTCAAAGTCACTCCAATTGTATACTCTATAATATTATATCGGTTCATTCGATAAAATTTTCAAAGGGAGAAATATCATTAAGTTTTTACCTTCTAATTCATATTTCTACCTTATCCAAGAACAATTTTTTTTATACATGGGAGGCCTAAGGGTCGGAATAACGCTGTGGGCTATATATTTTGAATAACATTCACCAAAGAAATCAAGACCTCTCGTTCATTATCTCCTATGAGAGGTAAGAAGACTAATCAAACCACACATGATTGACTTTGTCCAAAAACAATTAAGATACCCTTTACTACAAATAAAAATCAGTAAATAATAGGTAAATTTTATTTTCAAGATTTGTCATTTTTGTGAAATGAAAAAAGCATGACCATTAATGTCACTATGCTGATCACTAATTTAAGTGATGGTGATGTCTTGCATGAAAACTTCACTGGGACACGGAGAGTGGTGATTTTGATATCATGTTTGTCTAATATGATATGCATGTTTCATGTGATTTCAATATTAAGATAAATTATTTTAAAATTCTTATTCTTCACATGAAAAGCAATTTTAGATATAATAATAATGACAGGTCTCTATCTCCTCATTCCATTTTATACATCCTTCAAAGAAGAATCCATAAAAGAGAGATGGAGATACAAAAAAGAAAAACAACCTTCTCTCATGGATTTCTATTGTCAATTTATTATATACTTTTATAGACATGGAAAAAGGTAAAAAAAAAAAAAAATGAACAAAATATATAACAAGATATATAGCTAATAAAGATAATTTTAGAGCAAATTGCACCTTAATAAAAAATTTTGAGGATAATTTAAACTAAAAAAAAAATCAATTTTGTAATTTTTTTTTTGAATAATAAATTCAGAGGTAAATCAGATTTTATTTTAAATCCTTCTTACGAGATCTCATAGAAAATAAATTAAAAAGATAACCAATGTGAGTGAAAAGGAGTCAGGTATTTTAACTAAGAGGTTAAATATTTGATCCTTGTAAATAGAGAAAATATCTAAAGGAAGCGTTTTTTTCCTTATGAGTCCGATGCAGTCCAAGTAGTATTAAACTTAATTGAATTGGTTAGGGACATTTGTGATATTAAAAAAAAAAAAAGAAATTAAAAGGATTTGGTCACATGATATATGAAACAAACTCTCTTTGGTAATCCTATAATACTTGCCATTTGCTACTCCTAAACACTTGAAGCATCCAAATGTAGCCCTCAAACCTCCCCTCATAACACTCCCAATTACATGAAGCATCCAAATGTTAATCCCTAAAGCATAAAAAAATCTATATTCTATATAAACGTGGAAATAAGGGAGAATAATAAGATTTCAATAATATATTTAGAGAATAATGAGATTTTTAATAGTGTCCGTACTATAATTTAAAATATTTTAAAATAAGATTATTGATAACCAATTAAATTTTATTTGAAATGATTTGATTTCTTTTTTTGGGCACCTATTAGGGTTTCAAGAATCTGCATACATAAATTAGTGGATGAAAATAAATTTAGGTGTTGGATTAAACTTTATTTTGAGACCGCTTTACTGTATAAAAATAGCATTACAAGTAGTGTTTAAGGCAAAATGTAATGTAAATTAACCATTATATTTATTTTAATCTAAATAAAAACTTGTATTTTAGTATTATATAAATAAAAAATTAACCAAACACCTTGATCTTTAGGGTTGTTGTTTGGTATTTTGAAAAATTATAATTTTAAAGAAACACTTATCTTTTTTTTAAAAAAAAAAATTCATCGGAGGTCGATGGGTTAGAATAACACTTCAGGATATACAATAAAAGGAGTAACCCTCCTCTTGGCTCACCAAATTGGTAAAAATAACTATGGTAGATAAAATTCAAACTTGAGACCTCTCACTCCTCGTATAAATGAGAAGGCCAGTCAGACTACCACCTGATTGGCCGCAGAAACAATTATCTACGCCTAGGCCTAGTGTGTATGCCAATCTACATCTAATATATGATTCTATCCATATATTAAGCCAATTTAATAAAATACATGATAACAAACGAAGTATGAGATGCCTTTTTACTAAGAAAAATAAATAAATAATAATAAATAATGTCAAATTCTTAAGATGACAATTAATTATTAACTTGATATACGAATAGGTTTAAATAACATATATAGGCAAGTAATTTTCATAATTTGAATTATAATATTTTTTTATATTCCCTCCTTTATAAAATAAAATTTATTTTAAATTAATTATTTTATTTTAAAATATAAGTCGTTTTTAAGTATTTTAATAAATAATAAAATGAAGTTTTTTCAATGATTTATTTAAATTAGATACAATAATCATCTTTATAAATTACTATTAATTTTAAGATAAAATATAATTTAATCAAATTAATTTTTAATTTTATTATAATTTAAAAAATTAATTATTTATTTAACTTTTTTAAAAAAAATTTAAACCATTTATATTTTAATATCTGCGGAGTGTTTAGTAAGAAGGCGTACGTAGGTAGGCAGGGGCTCGTGGCTAACTCCAAATATGGCCGTTGCCAATAATTAATTTTTAAACAACGTGACTGATTGAAATAAATATGGAAGTTCCCAGCCCCCCGGTTGGTCCTAACAGAAAATTAGATAAACTTATCAATTTGGTACAAGCTTTGTGATTGTGACACGTTGGACCACTACTAAGTGCAATATGGACCCACAAAGCCAATCAAAATATAGCTTGTCATTTGGTTGTAGGGCTAATTAATAGAAAATTTTTTATGAAAAAGTTATATATATATATATATATATATGGATTTCATTTTTTTTATTTATGAGTGTAAATCAAGATAATATCTTTTGAATGAAAAAAAAATTTTACTAAATTAGTAATATTTTCACTGGAATGAATCGGTGGAGTCAAATTCGGGACTTTCAAAAATTACATATTTAAAAAAATTTTAAAACAATCAATCAAACCATATATTATTAATAGTCGTGAAAAAAATAGTTACGATTTAGCGTCTATAATATACATATTATGTTAGTTAAGATATCAATTCCAAAATTAATTTAACAATCCATATATTTTATAACTGTCAAATTATATAATTTTCCTCAATCAATTAAAATTAAGTAAAAATAATAATAAATGTAAGATTTAAAAATTGCGTTCTGGTTAGCATTTTTTGCTGCTCCTCAATCCTCATTATTCATCTTTTTCTTTTTTTTTTCTTTTTTTTTTTTTACTTTATAATTGAAAAATTAACAAGTTAGCAAAAGGTTTATGTAATTGGGAAGGCATAAGATAAAGGAGTTACCAAATTTAACTTTTAAAAATAGATACTCTAACTAACTAGTATGATATGCTATAATATAATAACTAAATAGTAACAAAAATTTAGCAAAAGAGGGTAATAGTTGGACGAAATATATTAAAATAAGATATTATTATATTAATTGTTGAAAAATTAAATTTTTGACCCGTGTATTTACTATAATAGAAAAGTTAATAATAATTCACTCATCTAAATAATTAAGAAAAAAAAAAAAAAAAGAGTAAGAAGAAGGAGCACGAACGTATACATATATATGAATGGACGTATATATGTATTGTAAATTTAATTGATTAGACTATGACTTTATTTATTTCTGAAAAATAACTCAGCGGGAAATATGTTTTTCTTTTTAGATTTTCTTGATGTTTGAGGATTTTTAAGAAAATTAATTAACGGAAATTACTTTCCTAATGAAAGGAAAATTAAGTAATTTTTTTAAAAAAATGATTTCTCATTATTAGGAGAGGAAAATATTTTTTGAATATTGTCAAACTTATTATAACATTATAAATATATTTATTAATTTATTAATCATCGATAGCCATCATTACATATTGCCAATTACCACTAGTCACCGGCCACCACTACTGGTCACCACCAATTATCATAATTTTATCTCTTTTTTTTTGCATATTTTTCTTATATTTAATAACAAATTTTTATAATTATAAATATTTTTTAATGTCTTTATTTAATTTTCAATATTGCAATCAAAAATGGAAAGTAAGTTGAAAACTGTTTTGTAAAAAATACATTTTCCTTAATTTAAAAAAAAAAATTCCTAAAAAAATATTTTTGAAAGATAAGTTATTTTTCAAAAAACAATGGAGTATTGAGCTGAAAATTTCTCAATTTTGAAAATAACTTTTAAGATTAAGATCATTAAGTCAAAATTTAATGATAGATTGAACTATATATCTACCGAATGTATTATATTACGTAAGGTATTTTGCTTCTATTGATTAAGTAATTTATTAATTGATATGTAAGATTCATGAAGCATTGGAAAGGGAAAGAAAAGGAAATGACATAAGTAATTAACAACGCTCTAAAATTTAATTTAATACCTTTCATTAAAATGGATATGATATTTTTACCCTAAAATGGAAATATATCTACTGTCTAAATCTTTTTAACCTAACAACTAATACATCATTATCATTATATATATATATATATATATATATATATATAAAGGAGTATAAGGATGTTGACCCGACGCTCTAATTTAGAGCTTTTATGAATTTTCATATAATAAATCTTTCAAAATTGCTCTTTAATTTATGATTTTTAAATACAATAGCTTTAAAGTTCTCTTATGGTTTTAAATTCTCAATTAATTTAATATTATTAGATTAAGAATGTTTGGGATAAAATTATATAAAATTAATTTTGAGATAAAATTTTAATATTAAGTTTGTTCTATATTCATATTGCAGGTGAAAAAAGGTATTAATTATATGAATTTTGGACTAACAAAAGTAAAAATTGATCAAAAATAAATATTTGCAATTTATGTCATTTTTTCATGTGCCTTAATATAACAAAATGATAACATAGTCATTTTAATTTAAAAAATTTTTTTACTTTTTATTTTCTTTCATCTTTATCTTAACAATCATGTTTCACTTTAATTAAAATAAAATATTGTATTTCTACATGTAATATTTAAATTTAAATAGTGAAATATTATAAAATCGTGAGAAGCACGAAAAATCTCCTTAGATGTATAATAATTATGAATCTTTGTTGTCTTAACACCTCGTATGGTTTTACTTTTGTACAGAAATACTCATTTCTATATGCATACAGATTTTCAATGACATGTGGCAATTGAACCTGCTATAGCAGGATATTTAACCTGATCATCTATTTTTTCTAAATTGTTTTAAATATATTTAATTTTTCTTATGATTTCTTTTTTCTTTTTTTTTTTTTAAATGGTACAAATCAATACATATTATCTCAAATTTTCATTTTACTTTTTTAGAACAAAAGTATTTTTAGTAAAAAAAAACAATATTAGACAAAATATAATATTGGAAGACTTTTGAAATTTAAAAATATATAAACATAACAAAAAGTCATATTAATTTGAACGAACAAAAATTATATTTTATGTATAACTTAATCTTTTTTAATTGATTATAATGATGTAGAATCTTGAATTAATTTTAATGAGTATAATTACATTTTAATGAGTATAATTTTACCCTTTAAATGATATAACTATTACCTTCTTAAATGAAAAACTAAACAGAGTAGCTAATTAATCAAAAATAACCTTTTATTTTCATAAATAATCTAATTTATACGTAGCTTTTCATACTTTTAAGATTGAGAATTAAAATATAAAAGTTAATTGAATTAAAAATCACCATTTATAAGTCAAATTTATTTATATAACTTTATTTTTTGATATTATGTAACTTATCTTTACACACATGAATGCCATTTAATATTTAAAATGTGTCAATTATTCAATACTAAAAAAGAATATTTCATAAATATAAAAAATATCAATAGAAAATGTAAGTAATAATAATTAATGCTATAGTTATAAAATATAATAAAAATTAAAAATAGTGAAAAATTAACTATTAATAAACTAGCGTGAATTTTGTTTTTGAAAGATGAAATAGAAACCGGAAAAAACTTTAGAATATGTTTGATTTGACTTCAATTAAATATACTTTTAACAGAAAATAATAGATAAAACGACGTTTAGTTTGATTTACAAGTTAAAATTACTTATTTTAAACTTACTGGTTAATCAATTTAAAATATTACATTATCCTAATACTTTTTTTTAAATGTTAACATCACTCTTGTTTTAACAAACTCTTAAAATTTTATTTGATAAATTTATTTTTCTGATAAATATAAAAAATTAAAATTTAGTTAAAAATTTAATCTATTAGTAACATTTACGTAATTTTATTAAATATTTTAATTATCTATTTTAAAATAAACATATAAGCTTAAAAGCTTAAAATAAACATTAGGGGTGAGCTGAAAGTATGCGAATATATGTCGAGCTGGCGGCTATCGCTTCTTTTACCTTAGATATAATTAATTATTCATAAGATACAATGGCGGAATTAGGGGTGCGCAGTAGTAGCCTCCGCTTTGTATGTATTTTTTCTATTTCAAAGAATTGATATATATCAAATATAAATAAATATGGATAAAACTCGTTTATGTTCGGTCTATATTTATTTATAAGTTAAATTAATGAAAATAAAGATTTTATAAAAAGTATTCTTATTTTATTTTTTCTTAAAAATAGTCAAAATATCTTTATTTTTACAAAAATTACTATTTTTTCTTAAAAATAGTCAAAATATCTTTATTTTTACAAAAATTACTATTTTTTCATTTCTTTCATTCATGCGAGTGTATTGACCGAGTCCAGGCAAGAATACACTGAGTGCATCCAAGATTTTAATTTGAAGTGTCAAATTTGAGAATCGACGGTTCAACAGTGGCCCCACTATTTTCCTCACCCTGCTTTGGTTTGGAGTCTATAAATTAAGAAGAGGGAAAGAAAGAAAGAAGACTAAAGCAGAGCAACTGCCAGAACCCAAAGAACGCAAGAGCAAGCGTTTCTTTGCATTATAGCGAGCGTTACTCTTTACTACAAGACAAAGAATCTCCCTTCTCTACCCACTTCCTGACAATGCAATCCCTAACTTTCTCTCTCCGCCTTTCTCCGGTTCCCTCCACCACCGCCATTTCCACCAGGAGAAGGCTGCCGACCTCCTTCTCTTGTGTCCGTTCACTCAAGTGCATTTCACACTCGAACCCTTCTTTAGGTAATTCCATAGCGTTCCGTTGCTTTGCTGTCGAGAGAATGTGAGAAGGATAAGAACAGAAAGGAATTTTGCATTTGAATTTCAGCACGTGCTCTGTTACTGGATTTTCTATTTGAAAATTGAAAATGAAAATATTTTTTTTAATGGTGTTCTGATTGTTTTATCAGCTATTGTATTGAGACCTTCTCGACCGTGGTTGTTTTTATAATTTTGTTTCTTGTTTGCAATTTTTTTTTTCGGCCAGTCTCAGCTTGGTTGCTGAGAAAACCGCGAGAAATGGAAAGGAAAAACAGAAAAGAAGAGAAATTTATTGTTTGGATTGAGCACATGCATTAATGTTATTACTCTTTCTAATTGGAAAAAAGAAGACGATTTGCTCAATGGTGGTTTAACGGTTTGGTTGGGTGAATGACTAATGCATTTTTTTTTTTTTTTTTAAATTATGTTCTTTGACATTCGTTATCAAATTTTCACTAATCTGCGTGTAGTTTGAGGAAAAAAAGTTGGAAAGGAATATAGTTTGGATTTCTTAACTTGGCCTTATCATGATCTTCTCTTTTTATTTAGTTAGCAAAGATTCAGGCAAAGCTACGCTTAAACTTCAGTTCATTAAAGTTTTATGTTCCGCTTGTCAATTTGGAAAATTTTCTTTGATTTCTATTCACTGATCTCATCTGGTGCAAAATGAGTGTTTATTTTCACAAAGAAACTTAAAAAAAAAAAAAAAAAAAATTAGTCTTGTATACTTCTATGCTATTTTGATTTCTTTTAAAAAAAAAAACATTCAAGAAATTTATTAGTTAAAGTTAAACATAATCAATGGAATTAATGTCTTTAGCCCTTCTATAGTTAAATAGATCTGCCATTTAATTTTTCACAAAAAATTCATATTATTTTTAAGAGCTTTATTTCAAAATCTGATAGTTATTCTGATTTGGTTTTCTTTAGTTGATGATGAAGCCAAGTTTGTGGAAGCAGCCAAACATGGAAATATAGTACCTCTTCGCAGTTGCATATTTTCTGACCAGCTAACTCCAGTTACAGCTTACCGATGCTTGGTTAAGGAAGATGATAGAGAGGCTCCAAGCTTTCTTTTCGAGACTGTGGAGCCTGGTTTTCAGGTTTCAAGAGTTGTAAGAGCTGATCATTCTATCTTGTTTTGTCTCTATGTCATAAGTCTCTCAAATCATGTATAATTGTTATTAATGCTGAATCAATGGCTTCAGGGACGCTACAGCGTTGTTGGAGCTCAGCCCGCAATTGAAATTGTGGCAAAAGAAAATAAGGTTACCATAATAGACCATGAAGCAGGCTGTCTGACTGAAGAATTTGTTGAAGATCCAATGACAATACCAAGAAGAATTTCTGAAAGCTGGAAACCCCAAATTATTTCTGAACTTTCAGAAGCTTTTTGCGGTAAGAGGTTTCTGTATATGATTTAAATTGCTTCATAATATTCATTTTCTCTTCAATGCACAATTTAGTGATGAACTTATTAAGTATTTGAACATGTAGCTTAATTAAACTACAGCTGAAGATTTTATCTATGGATTGGTTGCTTAATTTGCTCTTCCTCAATATAATTGCACCGTGAATTGCTATATTATAATCTCCCTTGGTGAAAAAATATGAAAAATATCAAAATTTTCAAATGCAATTGATTGTTAATTTTATTACCTGCATGGACTTCACCGTACTATACATGATAGATATGCATAAAAGAAAGCAGAGGAAACAGTATTTCCAATCTGGAATGACCAGACAGTTTTGCAGAAATTCAGATTTTGGAGTTATTCAGTGTTTCGATGTGGAATTATTCGGTACTCTCCGAATACAGCCATGAGAAATATAAATGCGAGGAGGAAATAGTACTCAATAGTAACGGCTGCCTTTAACGGTGCTGAATATGACAATTGGGAATCAGATAGCAGAAATTTGAGATTTGGAGTTATTCGGTGCTGCCAATCATTTTGGATGTGGAATTATTCGCTACGATTCCAAATACAGCAGTGCTAAATATAAATGTGAATTAACGATATCCTTTAACGGTCCTGAATACGACAACCAGGAATAACTTGTTATGATCTTGGCATTATTCTTTACATAAAGATGCTGAATACTTTGTCTGTTGCGGTACAACCACCCGTGTTTCATCATGCATGGCTTGCATCAGCATAAATGTGTAATGGATTTTATGAAGTTGCTTCATCAAGTTGCAAGTAATTTGCACTTTGTGTACATATAAATGTGCTTATTTCTGTAGATTCTCTATGTGCATGTTGAACATTCTATCTGGATCCGCCCCTCTTTTAGGTAGGTAAATTTGTGGATTGCTTCTAGAACTATAAATCCAAACTTATAAGTAAGATATATCACCATCCAAGTTCGTTACAGTTTTAAGTAATTTCCAATCTGCATAAAATAGACATTGCAAGATGATCTCTATATAAAGTTCATTTAATCACCATACTGATTATTTCTTTTATGAATAGGTGGCTGGGTTGGTTATTTCTCATATGATACAGTGCGATATGTGGAGAAGAAAAAACTGCCATTTTCAGGAGCTCCTGATGATGATCGAAATCTGGCAGATATACACCTTGGTCTCTATGATGATGTGATTGTATTCGATCATGTGGAGAAGGTATTCTTGTTTTAGTATCCTAATAATGTGCACACTCTTCATAGAATGCTTGATTACATTTCTTGATCTTTTGGCTGGATACCATCTATCTTTTTCATTTATGTAACAGTCAATGTTGATATTTTTCCTTCTTCTTGCATGTGTAAAGAATAGCTTTTAGAAGTATGTCTGATAAAGTAGGTATTATAGGGTTGTTTTGGTGAGACATGATTGGTCCATATTCTTATATCATAGAGAAAAAAGGAGAAAAGTAAAAGATGCACTCTTGATTGAGCTAGCTACTATGACCAGTGAAGTAAATGCTTTCCATTAAATACGATAATGAATTATCTCTGCCTTTTTATGAAGTAGTAAAATAGGATTTAGCCATACATCTGCAGAGTGCCTCTAAACCAGCTGGAATGAAAGTGGGGGAAAGGATTTGAATAGACCTCAACTGGATTGAGATTAATGTTTAGTCGAGTTGAGTGCTTCTCCTTTCAGCACTTCTAAACCTACCTCAAGATTTTTGCATATGCATGATTATAGATAACAGAATGTATATGTTAGTGTTTTAGTTAATAATGTATGGAAAAAATTATTCTGCATTACTTGTCCGGCTGCCTTATCAGGCATATTATATTTTCAAGTTCTTAACATGAATTTATTTGTTGTCAGAAAGTCCATGTCATTCACTGGGTGAGGATGGATAGGTACTCGTCTGTGGAAGATGCTTATGCTGATGGAATCAAACGTTTAGCAAAATTGTTGGCAAGAGTGCAGGATGTTGACCCGTGAGTTATAGCTGTAATATTGTTTTATTGATTCTATCTGAAATTTCACTGACTTTTTTTTTTTTAAATTCCAATTGTTAGTCCAAGGCTATCTGCAGGAGTTGTAAACTTGCAAACCCGCCATTTTCCCTCATTAAAAAATTCAAACATGACAAGTGAAGAATACAAGGGCATAGTGTTAAAAGCAAAAGAACATATTCTTGCAGGGGATATATTCCAAATTGTACTAAGTCAGCGTTTTGAACGCCGAACATTTGCTGACCCATTTGAAGTCTACCGAGCATTAAGAGTAGTGAATCCCAGTCCTTACATGACCTACTTGCAAGTATGTGCTTTCTTCTCTGGAACTGTATATAATTCCAGTTATTTGAAGCTTCTGAAATTTCATCTTTAGTACTCTTACAATTTTTAATTTGTTTGAACAGGCCAGAGGATGTATTCTGGTTGCATCGAGCCCAGAAATTCTCACACGGGTAAAGAAGGTAAAAATTTTGAAGTTAGCATTTTTTTCAGCACAAATATGATTATGATATCCTAGACAATAGAAGTTAGCACAAATATTGCTTTTATTATTATTTTTTTTATCATTTATGAACTTTCCCTTTGCTCCATACTAAAACAGAATAAAATAATTAATCGGCCATTGGCTGGAACAATTAGAAGAGGGAAGACAACTGAAGAAGACAAGATGTTGGAAGTGCAACTATTAAATGATCCAAAGCAGTGTGCAGAGCATATTATGCTGGTTGATTTGGGAAGAAATGATGTTGGAAAGGTTATATAACTTTATGTAGATTTATTCTGCATTTCTATAAGTTATTTCTAAGATGCGGCTGTCAATTTAATTCTCTCTTATGTTCTTATTAATTCTTTTCTTTGAAAGCAACCTATAATAGAGTTTTACATGATAACCTGTCACTACTGTGAATTAGGATATTTCCTTTAGTTCACATTTCCTTGCTCTCTTCATTTCTAAAGGAATTGATATCTGAGTAATGGCATTCCAATTTCATTTATATCTATAATGATACAACTTCTTTTGCTTCTCCTTAGAAAAATTAACAAAGTGGATGCTATTTTCTAGTATATGCAACATCTCTTATTTTATTGGTGTGCTTCAACTGACGAGGGGGATTTTAATTGTTCTCTCTTATTTGTTGTGTGTTTTTCCTTTTGAAAAATTTATTATAGCTTGGGTAGAATTATTTTTAGATAATTTCCCTTTTTTTCCTTTTTATATGTGAGTCATATGATGATATTTTTCTGGAGCTGTACTGCAAACAATATTAAGTTCTTTCATAAATTGTGTCTGATCATACACAAGAAAATATCTTTGGATGTGAAGTTGTATAACCGCTGAAGCTAACGCATTTCTTTTTTTTACGTTCTCATCTAGGTCTCGAAGTATGGTTCTGTGACTGTAGAAAAACTGATGAATATTGAAAGATATTCCCATGTAATGCATATCAGCTCAACGGTGAGAATCTACACTTGTGCTATCAAAATAGGCTTCAGCATTTTATGCAATTCTTATTTGCTTTCTCAGTAACAACATATTATGTAGTTTGAATGTCGGGGAAAAAAGTTGAAGCCAGTATGATATCTTATGTTCTGCTGAATTCCATAGCAAATAGCACGATTTCATTCATGCTATTTAGTATCCATACAACAAAAGGAAGCTGTTATTACAACATTTCATTTACCTTTTGTTTAGTACAAATGAATTTGAACTACACAATTCACTTATAAATGATACAATCTGGTTTAATTATGTTGAATTCCGTAAAAATTCAACTCATACAAATACAATGAACTATTTCGTTTTTATATTAAACATGAAATGTGATGAATTCCACAAAAATACATAGGACTTAATATGAATGTTTCCAGGAATCTAAGTAAGAATTTGGCTGAAGGAGATTGCTTTCTCATTTCAGCTGATTAACAAAATAACGTACTTTACTGATGATAATAACTTTTCCATATTCCACTCCCTCAATGCAGGTAAGCGGAGAATTGAGGGATGGTCTATCCACCTGGGATGCATTACGGGCAGCGTTACCGGTTGGGACCGTCAGTGGAGCACCAAAGGTTTGCTTTTAAACTTTACAGCTTAATATTCCATGCCTCTATCGAGGTACATTTCTTTTCTATCTTCTTCATTATCTTAATTGGCATTATGCTATAGGTGAAAGCCATGGAACTGATAGATCAGTTCGAGGTACATCGGCGAGGTCCATACAGCGGAGGATTCGGTTCTGTTTCCTTCAATGGGGATATGGACGTAGCCTTGGCGTTGAGGACCATGGTGTTTCCAACTGGAGCTCGGAACGACACCATGTACTTATATAAAGGTGCCGAGCAACGTCGGGAATGGGTCTCATACCTGCAAGCTGGTGCAGGTATCGTCGCAGACAGTGATCCCAACGACGAACACCGGGAGTGCCAAAATAAAGCGGCCGGCCTTGCGAGAGCCATTGACTTGGCTGAGGCTTCTTTTATAAACAAATAACAAGAGCCTCCACCCAAGTAAATAAATGTGAAGCCGGCCATGTAAATATAATCAACGGCACCCAACCATTTTTTTAGCACCGTTGGTGCGTTCTTCTTCATGTATTTACTATTATAGTAAATGTAATTTTTTCGATTATTATTAATACAAAAATAAATATTTTCCGTTTCAAATATGAAACGGTTACCTTGCTTGGTATAGCCGGTGTTACTCTCCGTTGAGTATCCTAACACCGTTGTAGGTTTTTGTTGAGTAGCCTAACACCGTCGTTGAATCGCGGGAAGGTTATGAAGAAAATTTTAACAAGAACTTCAACTGCAGAAATGATATGGATTGAATAGAGAAATATTTTCAGGACATAAATGCTGGGTGGTTTGGAATGTAGAGTGGAGAAACTTGCAAAACCCTTCAGCCAAAAAATGTTGTAAAGAACCATAAGGACTGTTCGGCCAAAGGGTTTTGCGAGCTTACTTTCCTGCTCCATTAACCAACTACACAAACATTCATGCTTGTCAAATTCTTGGAAGCCTATGTTTTTCTGTCTGAAAAACAAGAAAGTCAATGATTTCAAGAAGAAGTGAAAAGGATTCTGAAGAGAAAAGATGTCAATTATAATTATAAACTGATCATCACTGAGAGAACAGCTTCATAGGTTGAGTAAAGTTAGCAACTCAACTCTCATTATATAGAGCTCATAGTTCAGGAAGAAGATAAAAAAAATATGAGCTTTTTTTTTTTAATTTTTATTAATTAGACTCTGATTGAGACTAAAATTGTAATTTCATAGTTTATGGACATTTTTTTTTTGAATGTTAGTAAAATGAATTTATTGGTACTATCAATATTTTAATTATTAAAAAAAAAATATAAAGATATCAATATTCCGATTTAAGTATGGAGATACATTTAGTATGAGTGAATAAATTTAAATATCACTTTAATTTAAACATATAGACACGTGTGGCTCTGAGCACAAAGTAAAGTGCAAGCAATGACATGGAATCATCGAGGGAGGCCGCAATTGAATGTATAGTTTACATAAGTAATAGTATATAAAATAAATATAAATAATGAGAATTTCTTATAAGAAGAAAATAAAATTGTTATAATTAAATTACAATAAAACTCAATCATTGTTTATCGTTTCAAATTCATTTATAATAATTTCATTGTCAATATTTATAAATACATACCGTTAAACAATCATTTAGTAACTCTTCTCCAATTTGAATATCCCCGATCTATAGCCTCTAAAACGCATTCAAAAACTTCATGTATATATAAAAAATTTTAAATAAAACCAATGAAAAAAATTCAAAATTTAATACTCTTTTTCTTTATATTAATTTAAAAAATAATGTTACATTATTATTATTATTTACAAAAAAGTATTCCAACAATATTAAATTATGTATAAAAATAATTTTTAACGTAAGTTGAAATTAAATAGAAAAAAAGGATAAATTTATGACTAAGTCTTAGAGAATTAAATATTTCATATAAAAGATCCATAAAGAAGGAAAAGGAATTGTAAACTTGAAATGTCAATAAAAGTGATTGAAGCGATGATGAAAAATAATAATTTAAAATATTTATTTGGTAGTTATATAAAAATTAAAAAAAGACAAATTCATAAAAGGTTTGTCAGAAATTTTAACCTTAAGAAAAAAATTTACCAGAATATATATATATATATATATTTTTAAATTTTCAGGGTGGCCATGGCCCTAGAATGGCTCGATCATTACGTGCGAGTGTGGTCTGAGCCTGAAGAGTGTGTAAGGGAAATAAATAAATAAATAATTAATTAATTAAAAACAAAACATTATATTTACAAACTTCTTCTTTTCTTTTCTTATTATACATATATTTACAAACAACTTTGCAGATAATAGTTTCAAAATTATAGATAACTGTGCCATTTTAGGTATAAAGATAACGTTACGGTACAGATAATTTGCTAATAAGAACAAATAACTTCTACCAACAAATTGAGCGTTTTTGAGGTAAATATGGACAAAATATAACTGCTATTTTATCTGTTACGACAGAAGACAACAGAATTTATATTTAAAAAGACAAATTACTTTCTGAGAAACTTTGCAAATCGGTTGTTAGGTTAGGTATTGACCAAAAGAAGACCAGAAATTCAGCAAAACAAGCAGCCGCAGAGCTCACTGTTTAAATTAAAGATTCCTTTCTAGAGTCGTCAGGTTCATTTCAAGTTGTTTTGATTTAGTGAACCGGTGCTTTCGAGTCAACAAGGTTCAGAATAGAAACCGTTCTTTTGACCCAGCCATTTTTATTTTTTAAATTTAATAAAAAAAATATAAATTTTCATAGTTTCGAAATAATTTCTGAAATCTCAAAAATAAAAATTTACTTTTTTATGCAAACGTTTTTTAAAAGATTTTTTGGGGGTTTGAAATTAAAACTATTAGATAAATTCTGTTTCGATTTTTTATTGAGTTGATTTCAGATAATTTGCAAATAAGAATAATTAAATTTACAAAAGAAAAAAAATTTGAGCGTTTGCAGGTAAATGTAGACAAAATATAACTGTTACTTTTATAGAAATGAACAAAAAATCACACCTTTATATGTAAAAAGACTAACAATTCTCTGAAAAACGTTGCAGGAAAACGGTTGGTTTGATTTGGATTGACCAAAAAAGACAAGAAACGAAGCAAAGCAAGCAGCAACATATTGAATGGAGCAGCTGACTGTTTAAAATAAAGATTCTCTTCCAGAGTTGGTAGTTCCATCAAACTGGTTTTGATTCAATGAATCAGCAGTTTCGATTCAATCAAAATGGAAATCATTCTTTCTCGCAAGCCAATTTCATTTTTTTTTTAATTTAAGGGAAATTATATATATATTTTTTTATAATTTGGAAAGCAAAATGAATAAATCTCAATAATGATTTTACCTTCTTTTTATAAATATTTTTTAGGTTTAGTTTCACCCTGGGCTATAGTCAGATCAATAATTTTGATATGGTATAAAATCAAAACTATTAGTCAACGACACATTTATCACCGCCGGTATCTGAAAGTCCACCGGGCTTCAACTAAGTCCGGCCCAAATACTGCAGGGCCAATGTAAGGGTGACTCTCCTAACGTATCAATTTCTATACTTAAGATTTAAACTCAGACATTTGATTAAGGGGAGAAAGAGTTCCAACCGCTCTATCCCAACTAACATTGATCAGTACCGCATGCATGTGCTTTTATTAAATGGTATTTTTGCAGCGAATTAAATTTCCTTGTGAACCTTGAGATAAAAAACAGTACTGTGTTAATTTAATTTGCTAATCGCTAATTTTTTACAGAATTATTTTCTTTATAATTCTAATTAGCTTTCTGGGTACTTGGGATTTATTAATTTTTTTTAAAGAGAGTGTTTAAGCATTTAAATAGTCAATAATTTTCTTTAAATATATATATATATATATATATATTTTTATCCCCACTCACCTTTCGGAGGTAAAGGGACTGGTCCGGTAGAGTTTACGTTGCGGAGGATCGAACCTATGATCTAAGCCATGATGATCAACCCCGCAAATACTTTTTGCCACTGCATATTATGGTTATTTTAACTTATTATTAGAGTAATTATTCACATAGGTCGAATTGATATTGAACATTATTAGACGTAATAGGGCCTGAGATTGAGGAGTAATTCATGGTTGTCTTTTTATTGTGACAAATTGTTAATTATATTATTATAAAAATTTAACAGATTATCGAACTATAATTAATTAATTTTATACCAAACGTCACAAGGTTCCCATTTCAGTACCAGAATTAACCAATTAATTTAGCTAATTGCCCTACATATACCCATCCCTAATTTCTATTCTCAATTTATCTCTCCATGGCACTTCAACATTTTCTCCTCCTAATTTTAATCTCTTTTCTAGGTATATTGATTCTTCGAGTTATTTTTTTATATGTTTAAAGAGTCTTATATTAAGTTTGACGAGTCACAATAGAACGTAATATAATATAATCACAAAGACATTTTCTAATATAGTGTTTCTATTAGAAAATATAGTTGATTATATTATATCTTATCAAACATAATCATAATTGTATTTGTTTAATAATAATAATAATTAATATTACCATTATAATTAACTTGAATGATTTTTTTTTTCCCCTTCAGGTGCTGAAGCAAAAATAAGGGAAATCACCAACTTAAGAGAAGTCACCATAGTAAACAAATGTAACACGACTATATGGCCTGGATTTATACTAGCAACTGGTCAAGTAAATGAAGAAGGTTTTGAGTTAAAGCCTGAAGAATCTGGAATAATTAAATTTAACGTTGGAGTTGCCCTTATATGGGGACGTAAAGGGTGCTCATTTGACCCGTCCGGCCGTGGGAATTGCACTTCCGGCGATTGCGGTGGCCTACTAAGATGTGTCAAACAACATTTTCCCGTGCCACCGGTCACATTAGTGTCGCTTTTTCTTAATATTGAAATGGATATGTATGGAATTAGCCTTGCAGGTGGTTTCAATATACCGATATCTATATTACCTTATGGTAATAGCTCTAATGAATGTAAGTCAGTAAGTTGCAATTCAGACTTGAACAAAGCTTGTCCTGAAGAGCTACAAGTGAGAGTAAATGGTCGGACCGTAGCATGTAAAAGTGAATGTTTAGCATTCAAGACGCCTGAATTTTGTTGTATCGGTAATGGTGGTTATGGTACGTCTAAAACTTGCAGGATCACAAATTCTTCGAGAGTGTTCAAGGAAACTTGCCCTACAGCTACTGTTCATGGTTATGGTCAAGAAATGTTTACGTGCTATAGATCTAATTACTTAATTAGGTTTTGTTGAAATTTCATGTTGGTTATGTTTTCATGTGATTTATACAAATAAAATGAATAAATTTGTGTTTTGTTTTTGTAGATTGAAAAAAAAATAAATACAAACGTGCATCGCATGATACAATGGGGTTTGGTGGAAGTAGAATCAATAAAACATCAGTTAATATTCTCTCTCCCATTTTCCTGTTTCTCTGTTTTCCCTCATTTTCTTAGCCTTTCCCTCACTTTCTCTCTTCACAAACACCAAAAGTCAGGTGTTAAACCTAAGACAAGTCGTCCCAAATTCATTTAACTAATACTCAAAAACCCGCCCGGTTCCATCTCTACTCATGACCTGTTGAACAGTTAAACTAGTACAAGCCAATATATATTCAAAGAGGATAAAGAACTCCTTCCCACATACGCAAAGCAGAAAAAATAAGTCTGGCGCCATTCTTTCCGCTTAGTGTGAATTAGAGTACCCAAAATTCCGAACTCACACAAATTATAATTTGTTAGTCATTGAAGTAGGAACTAAAATATTTGAATTATCAATACAATCATTTACATGTATAATATTACACAAACAATTTTTCAGGTTTTGATCAAGCATCATAGGCCATTTTTAAGGGTTCAGCTACAGTTTCATTCTTCATATACTATTATCTGCCAAGTACCAGATATCGATTACAATTCAAGTATTAGTCATTTCAATAAGCCATTCTTCACATTAGCACTTGTACCTGAAGAACCATGTCAGTCAAATTTATGAAGAATGAAATCCATTCTCCATATTATTAGCTATAATTACATAATTAAACATTGACATGGTTAACAAAGGTAAGTGCATATCCAACATTGTTGATGGGAGTTAGGCAATTACGAGAAATTTTCCTCCTCATAACCACCCTAGTTCAAATGTCACATCATAGGGCCTACCTTGATCAGTTTGAACCTGATACATCTGACACAACGCCAAAAACACAATACGCAATTTAGGTTAGAGAAAGAGGTTTCAGCACTTTTTCCTGAGTACATCACAGATCATTCCTAATGAATAATGCTCCATGAAAACAATTAAAAACTATAATTTCTATACAGCACACTAGGCTTACTCCTAGAATGCTTGATTTTGCAGACAATGATAAAACAGAAATAACTTCGGTATTTACACTTATGCAGTACACAGAAATCCGCCTTACCAACAATTATTTATATTTGCCCCCTCAATAAAAACAGTTATTTATATTTGACTTTCAAACTTTTGGACCTTAACCTGGATATTTTCAAACTGTGACTTCAATTGTGTAATTTAACATACGCAAAACAATCTTATTCTGTCATTTGTACATACATTCTATACTTCAAATTCATTATACAAACAAGCTTAATAATTAAATCACAGCCAGATCAGAAAGCAAAGATCTCTCCCATGAGACAAACTCATATTTAAGCAATGAAAAGAAAGACCATGAATTCAGAGGGTTATACCATTTAAGAAAGTTGTCCAGCCAATGTAGGTCCGAATTAGCTCTACGCAAGTCTCTTGTTTAAAAAGGCAGAAAGAAAAGAAAAGGAAAACAAAAACCAATTCCACCTCTTATTTTAGTGTGTGCTTCCGGAGGAGCACGCATCAAAGAAGAAACTTTGAGCTTGATGCAAATGGCTAAAATATCTTCTGGTTCATATGATTATCAATCAAATAAAAGTTATTTTATGTATCAATATTCTTCAACTTTGGCATGTTTGAAGAGGGTCTGAAATTTTGCAACTTCACTAAATGCCCCTGCCCGAAAGAGTCATGGAAGGATCCAAAACGATCCACAACTACTTCATGAAGGGAATTCCATTTGGTAAAAAAAAAAAAAAACATAGGGAAGAGAAAGCATTACACAAAGCTATGAAAAAAAATCAAAAAGTCAGCAGGTTCAATTGTTATGCTAATTCGTACTCCTAATGTTCTCTTGAATGCAAACTGTTATGTAACTCTATCCTGAATTCTAGTGTTGTTTCTTGAACAGAAATTTTCCAAAAATTGAAGAGAATAACAGAGATTCAGAAGACCCACTAACCCATGGGAAATTTAAGAACCAGCATGGTAAGGAATTAAAGAAACTTAAAATCTAAAAACGAAAGCTCATATATTTAGGTTCTGGCTCATTTCCTTATCCAGTAATCTAAAAATCAAAACCACAAACAATTAATCGATCAAGAAGATCTGATAAGTTGCCAAAACAAGAGATTATTCACTGATATTCCAAAAATATACTACAAAAACACAAACAAGAAGAGAGCAATTACAAAAATTTCACAAAATTATAAAGCGTGATCAGATCAATTACAGATTTCTTAGATCATATCAAGAGCTCACCTATCATTATCGCTTGCTATCGTAATCAACGATCTCAGAATCCGTGACAGATCTCGAGTGCTGCACTATGGACCGTCCGATCGAATTGATCCAGTCCTCCTTCTCTTTCTCCGAATCGGCGATGAAGTACATCGTCTCGGTCCTCGTCGACAGCTCGAAAGCATATTGTTTGTTTAGCACGTCCTCCGCTCCCTTCACTGTTAGGCACGTAGCCACCGGGATAACACCTCGTGGCTTCGACGCGCGAGTGACTGTGGATTCCTTGAACCAGAAGAGCTTACCTTGTTTTAGAACAAACCAGCGGCGTCTCCAGGTTTTAATGTACTCGCCTTGCTTAGTTAGCCAGCCAGTTCGCTCTGGATTGGACCAGAACTCCACTCCGTCGTAGTCTGTGTGGTTCGTTTGGGTTTGGGTTAGGGCCGTTGTCGCGGCCCGCCAGAGAGAAGCCATAGACTAATCGGTGACAGTGGCGTTCGAATATGGGAGGAGAGAGGGTACTGGATTCGCGGTAGAATCCAGGGAGGAGAGAACAGAGATGGGTCACTGTTACTCAATTGGCCGGACAGAAATGAGGGATTTTTTTATTACTCTATTTATTACTTTTCTTTTTTTTTAACTTTACTCTATTTATTATTATCTTGGATTTTTGTAAGTTAAAAGAATTTTAGTTAGAAGGGAACTAGGACAACTTTTTCTTACCTAATTTGAATTGGTTTAGTTAAGTCTTTTATTAATTGAACAAACTTTTAGTTTGATTTATTTAGTTAATTTTATTTAGTTTGTTAGCTAATTTCGTTTGATTTTGATTTGAAAATATTAAAATATTAAAATTCAGTTTTTAAATTCAATTTATAGAAGACCAAACAAACCTCGTACAATGTCTATAATTAATAATACAAACTTTACTTTGTTCATATTATTAGACATTAGTTTTAGTTATTTGTATAAATACATTGTCCTGAATGATTTATTTTTATTTGATAAGTGCATTTTAAGACCTGATAACATATTCAGGTCTGAAGCTCCTTTATGTAATAAAAAAAATTTTTGAATAATGCTTGAGATTATAAAATTACTGCAAAATAATTATTTTACATATAAATTTAAGTCCAGGCAAGCCAACTATAGCTATTTTACATATAATATTCTACAATATTTGACAAACCAAATGAGACCTTATATAAATAACAATCTTAACGAGGATTGCGAAGAAGCTTATCTCTAATGGAACAAAGCTGTGCAGCAACATCAGCCATGCTCATTCGCTCTCTTGGCAATTCTACAGAACAAGCAACTCCAATTCCAACAATGGAGATCAAGAGTTCCATGATTCTATTGCTTGTCCCTACTTCATGTACTTCTTGAAGAAGAATTGGATCTAAAATTTCAGTCACTTTAACTGGTAAAGCTAACCTGGAAAACTTATGAAGATCCAATCCTTCTTTGAACATTTCGTCAGTAGGCCTCTTTCCTGTAAACATCTCCAGCAAGAGAATGCCATAGCTATATGCATCACCGTATGTTGATACTTCACTTCCTAGCCCATATTCTGCAGAACTTGTAAAAAAGTTATTCAAGAATGGGTTTGTATTTATAGAAAGTGTTCAATCAATCCAAGACATGAGATTTCTAGCAATATATATATATACACACACACACACTTGCCTGGAGGAGCATATCCAATAGTTCCTCTTAATCCACTAGCAGTTGATTGATTAGCAGGAACATTAGAAATGCTTTGCAGAAGAAACTTTGCTAGGCCAAAATCACTTATATGACCAGTAAGTTCATCATCAAGAAGAACATTGCTCGGTTTGAGATCACAATGAACTACTGGAGTTTCGCAATGTTGATGGAGATACTCAAGTGCAGAAGCAACGTCAATGGAAATAGTTAATCTCTGCATAAGATTTAAACTTTTTGGTGTATTATTATTGCCAACTTCAATTCCAGTAGATGGATGCAACCATTCCTCCAGGCTGCCATTAACCATAAACTCGAACACTAGAGCCTTGAAATCATTTCCTTGGTAATCCATACTTGAACATGCAGTTAGTACTTTCACAAGATTTCGATGTCTGATATTTTTCAAGGCTTCACATTCAGCAATAAAGCTATTAGCTGCTCTATGCAGCTGCAGATTAAGCACCTTAACTGCAACAATTGACCCACCTTCTTGAAGAATTCCTTTATATACAGAACCGAAACTACCAACACCAATTAAATTTTCTGAGGAGAACCCATTTGTAGCGTCGTGGAGATTTCGATAAGACACTCTCAAAAGTGAGTCATCAGTAGAGGAGGAAGTAACTGCAAGATTATTTTTCTGTCTCTTCCTTAACATAAAAATGAAACAGAACATCAAAGCTGCTCCTAAAAGCCCTGCTATTGTTGCAATTATGACCTTGAGTTTGGTAGTCAATCTCCTGCTCTTAGATATTTTAACACAAGTAGGTAGCTGCAATTCTGGAATGCCTCCACAGAGTTTACTGTTTCCCATGACTGAAATAGCACTCAAATTTCTGAATACTCCTTTCATTGGAACTACGCCTTCAAAATCATTGAAAGATAAGTTCAATTTAATCAACAAAGCTAAATGAGACAAAAATTCCGGAATTTGGCCTGTTAAATTGTTGTGAGAAAAATTTATAACTTGAAGGGCTTTTAATGCACTCAAAGATGAAGGGATAGGCCCTCGGAAATAGTTATCCTCCATGGATAATATTTCCAAGCTCAAACAACTACCAAGGCTACTTGGAATTTCCCCAGATAACATATTTTCATAAACAAGCAACACTCCAAGGTTTTTCAAGTTTCCAACATCAACAGGAAGTGGACCACTTAATTTATTCAGAGACAGATCAAGACCTATTGATAAGGAAGAAAGGCCAATAACTTGTGGAGGAATGGAGCCACTAAGATAGTTACCAGAAAGATCAAGAAGTAAAAGATTTTTGCATTCACTCAAACTTAAAGGGATGGTGCCGTGAAGACTATTGTCACTTAACCGCAGATAGGTTAAAAGTGTTGAATTACCCAAAGAGTGAGGAATTTCTCCAGAGAAATTGTTATTTTGTAAATAAAGTAACTCTAACTTTTGCAGCTTTCCAATATCAACGGGAACATTACCTGAGAAATTGTTGTTCCACATTTCAAGATATTGTAGGTTAACAAGATTGGGAATCCCTGCAGCTAGTATACTTCCATGTATCATATTATTATCTACTGCCAATATTTCAAGAGCAGTTGACAAGTTACCGACACATTCAGGTAGAATTCCTTGGAAGTTGTTGACATTTAAAGCTAAGAGCCGTAATTCAGTAGCATTGGTTAAAGAGCATAAGAAGCTCAAGTCATTTCCAAGATGATTAGCAGAGATACTTAGAACTTGAAGTCGCGGAATGTTTTTGAAAGACGGAACTTCTCCATAGAATTCATTCTGTGGAAGCTGAAACAGTTCCAGTTTAGAGGCATTGGATATAGAAACTGGAATAGACCCAGAAAAATTGTTCAATCCGATACCAAAATATTGAATATTCGGAAGAGTTATACCAATGGTGGATGGAAGACTCCCATCAATTTGATTATCACCAGCACCAAATTTTGTAAGCAAAGAGAGGTTAAAAAGTGAAGGAGGTATAGTTCCAGACAATTTGTTACTAGTTACAAGAAATTCTGACAGATTTGTTAATCTGCCTAAAGATTCTGAAATTTTCCCACCTAAGTTGTTGTCACCTAAAAAAATTGTCTCAACGGAAGACAAATTACCAAAAGAAGAAGGTATAGCTCCTGTCAGGTTGTTGTGATTCGTCGAAATGATTATAAGCTTTGACAAGGAGCCAAATAGGCCTGGAATTTCACCTACCAGCTGGTTCCAACCAATCTGTAAATTAATCAGGTTCAAGCAGGAAGATATATTAGAGGGGATTTTGCCACTAAATGAGTTGTTTGATAGCACCAATTGTTGTAATCTTCTTAGGCGGCCAATTTCTGAGGGGATTTCTCCATTGAAGCTATTATTTTGAAGATCTAATATTCTTAGAAAGCTCAAATTTCCAATGTGAGGTGACACTGAGCCTGCTAGCTTCAAGGAACTTAAATCTAACATAATGACTCGCTGGTGCAGATGACCGCATGTAACACCATGCCATTGACAGAAATGAGTGGTGGCATTCCATGACTGCATAACATCAAAAGGATCACTAGTTATTTTGGACTTGAGACTGAGAAGAGCTACTTGATCTGTTTCGTTTCCCTGGCCGATAGATACAAAGGTTGATGAACATAGGCCAAAGAACGAAAACAGAAAAATGGTAGCAGTGATGGAAAAAGATGAGATCATGTGGCAAAACATCAGCAATATCTGTATTATATTGATTGTAAAATTGGAAGTTGTTCAACCTAGAAAGGAGATGGAAATTCAAGGAAGGTTTAGAAATGCTGGTTTATTCTAGCCGAGTCATCTTTGTTACAATATATATAGGCATTATTAGAAACTCAAACCCAAATAAAAAAAGAAAGCTTTTGACAAGAATATTTTGATTGGTATTGCAGAGGACTAGAATTCAAAACCTCTCACTTTCTACCTTCTTAAAAAAAGTGAGCTGATCAAGCAAGCCACGTCTGATTGACAATATAAATAATCTATTTTAATAGATATTTGTAACCATTTCAAGTATGAACTTATTTAGAGAAAGAAAATCAAATTTCAAATTCTGTCGTGAACATTTAAAAAGGATTGCTGTTCACTTTTCATCCAAAAGCTACTATTTAGCCACAATGCCAAACAAACTTTAAGTACATATGAACAAGGTCATCCTATTCTGATTCCATTAATACATGCTTCTATAGTTACCTCAAAGTCTTATTCAACCAATTTGGTAATGGGCTTGTTTATTCAAGCCACTAAATAGAATAAAACTTTGATTTCTCCAAAAAAGATTTGATTGCACACCACCAATTTCCTAACCTAACTTGTTAATGTGAAAATGGAAGATAATTCAGAGCAGTAATTGTCTATGAGGTGATTGATAGAACATACGAAAGCGAAAGATGCTGGGATAGGACAGTACATGGTTGCAATTGGGAGTCCTTGTCTAATCTTGTAGGATCTGCAGAGTACAAGTTAGTGGAATAAACACGGATTCAACTATTGCACGAAAAAAAAAAAGAGCGCTAAATTGTGACCGATCAAAATATAAGAAATCGGTAGCTAAATGGATTCAGCAATCGATTTGCGACGGATGTTAATCGATCGCAAAAATGCTCGTCGCAAATAATTTTGTGACCGATTAGCCGGTCGCAAAATTATAGATATCAGTCGCTACTTTTTGTCGTGTTTTCCTTCTAGAAGCTTGTCGAAAATCGGTTACAGAAAGTGTCGGTCGCAATTATGAAAAGCGGTCATAAATCAGTCACAAATTCTGAAAGTGATTGGTTGGTGATCTGTCGCAAATTTAAATTTAACGGTTATAATTTGGTTGCTGTTCGGTCGCCAGTCAGTTGCAAAATACAATATCAGGCAAAAAAAATAATTTAATAATATTTAAAACCATAATTTTTTCCACCTGTGAAAAGTCAACATATATATACATCACAAGCACAAGCATCATCACAATCTCGATTGGTCCGCATTTTTTTACGTAATTAACATTTTGTTTATAAATGACAAATTATATATAATTGCATTAGTTTTAAGTCATCATTGAAACAGACCAAAAGTAATGTTCTATTTACATTTCTAACTTACTAAGGTTATTTCTATAATAAGGGTAACATATATGTTGTAAACTCACTAAAGTTATTATTTCTAATTATATATATATATGTAAACTTAGTATAATATCAGTAAGGGTACGATTCTTCATATTCAGTTTTTTTAAAAAAATTTCGGCATAACATAATCAAATCTCAAGTCAAAATACACTCACATAAACATGTCGATATAATCCCAACATTTTCCAAAGTCAAAATGGCCACTACTAAGTCTCCAACTCAAACGCATTATTCACGTGATTTCCACTCAAATCAAAACACAAATCAACATAAAGTAATTTCAAATAAATAAATTTCAATACATCATCACAAATTAGGTTTTTTAAATTTGATTAGTATAAATTTCGATTACTATTAAATTACACTCATTAAATTTTTTTAGTTACAAATTACAATTATTTCAATACTATAACTTATTTCAATACTATAATTAGTGTTATAAATTACAGTCATTAATTTTTTTTGTTACAAATTACAATTATTTCGGTACTATAACTTATAAAATCTATGATTTTCTCGTTACTAATCTCCTTGATTTCACGACATGATGTGTGTATTTTGACGATCTATTGATACATGATTCTAGTTATAAAATCAAAGTTAAAATTTTTTATTTATTGTTCGATGATGTATCAAACAACTTGAATTTAAAGTTAATAATTATTGAAAATTTTAATTTAATAATTATTTAAGTTTGAATCATGTAAATCAAATACACTTGAGCTTTAAAATTGGTCATGTCAGTGATAACAGGCAAATAATGGTTAGTGAGGTAGGATAGAACCATGGGTTTGACAGTAAAAAAAAAAAATAGTACAATTTGAATATAATACATTTCTCAAAAAAGAAAAAAAAAAAACAAAAAACCAGAAAATATCAATAGCTGTGTATCAAAGGGAAAAAGAAAATCTTACATTGGTTTTACTAAACACAGTTAAAATTCATTACTCCAATTCTTACATCAAATTCAAATGACAGGCCAAACATGATAATATCAAAAGGTTAAGCAAAATTATTTCTGCATATATCCAATAGAAAACACTCTCTCAAATCTTTGCGCAGAAGAAAGAGTTTTCAATAACTTGTTACTATTTTTTTTTTGTTACAAATTACAGAGACTAACGCGACCTACCTGACTAGGCAAGCGAAGGTGTAATCTCCGGCGAGAGGGGCTTCTTCAGCGACCAGTGCTGCAACAGAGAGGAGGTGGTGGCTGGAAACGGCGCTGTAACAGAGAGGAGAAGAAGAAGAAGAAGCTGCTGTGCTTGCGTAAGGCGACCAAGGGGTTATAAAGCCCTATTTTTTTGCGATCGACAATTCGTTAAAAAATCGATCACGATTTTTAATCATCCGATGTCGTAATCAGTAGCAAAACCACAGGTCTCAAATCGGTCACCAATCCCTTGCAAACAGGAAAGTAAATTTGGCATTGAATTGCAGCAACTGTGAAGTGGGTGGCAAATCTGTTGCAAAGTGGAAACCAAACTGGCGGGAGTTATTAGCGCTATAGTTAGCGACGGATCTGCTCGCGGTCACAAGTCCGTCGCAAATTTTGTCACCTCTGCTCGCGGACTTGTGACCGTCGCAAATTTTGTCACCGTATCGCAAATCCGTCAGGCGGATATTCAATCTCCCAATCATCGCAATTGGTCGTAATATCTTCACGAGTCAGTCACAGAACCGGTCGCAAAAGTGCTTTTTTTTCTGTAGTGTTGGGGCTTGAAGATCATAGCTCAAAGTTATCTTCCATTTGGCTAATAGATTTGAGCTTCGTAAGTGAAAGTAGAATGATAGAAAGATACCTCAATCATAAATGGAAAAGGAGAACCTTTAAAACTTTAATTATTTTGTCATAAATGAAAAGGGAGAATCTTTAAAGGAAGTGACCCAATTGTCAATCTTCAGTTCACATCTCATCTGCTCAAATTATTAAACAAAATAGTAAACAATTAACAAGGTGTAGAATGAGAAACAGATGACCAAAAATTAACAAAAATTTACTGGGAAGGTTCATGA